>NC_086449.1:627264658-627916369 GCF_028390025.1 Pseudophryne corroboree
CAGTATGGGAGGTGTTCACTAGATGGAGCCACAAAAGTAAAGTGAGCCAGGACTGAGCAAGCAATAATGCCAAGGGCCACTGAATATTTCACAGTTGTATATATAAATGAGTGTTAACATTTTTGTAAATCTATAGAGATGGTTCTTGGCGTTACCCGAGGAGCACCTGTAGCAGATACGGTAAAAAGGACCATTTTGAGGTGCAATCTCAATTTTGATCTGATTGTTCATTTGGGCGTTATCACTCACGCAACACCATTCCCTTAGGGGAGGTTTATTAAAATTCGAATGATGTCGTTTTCCTATTTCCTACCTGAAGAATACCTACTGTATGTTAAATTTCAGCTTCCTAACATATTCACAATTAAGATAATTAGTGATAAGTCAGTCAGTCAGTGAGCGAGTGAGAGATAAGGTTAAAAGTTACAGGACCATTTTTGTAGTTTATTAAATTCTACAGACTGGAGGTGCAATCTCAATTTTGTTCCGATTGTTCATTTGGGTGTTATCACTCACGCAATGCCATTCCCTTAGGGGAGGTTTATTAAAATTCTAATTATGTAGTCCAAATTTTGATCCGATTGTCCATTTGGGCGTTACCGTTCACGCAATGCAAGCCACGCATCGGTAATGATGCCATTATGTCAACACCCTTTTCATCCCCTTAGGAGAGGTTTATTAAAATTCTAATTATGTTCAGTAGAGTTCCTATTTACCACCTGAAGAATTCCTATTTTAAAGTTCAGCTACCTAACATATTGGTAAGTAAGAGAAAGAGAGGCATGATCATCATGAAAAAAATTGTGAAATGAGAATGGTTTTCAACTCTCACCCTCTCATCTCACAATTTTTTCAGTCTTTATCATCCCTCTCTGATAAAAATATCGCTAACGAAAAACTGCTATTTTTGAGAAGCAGTTTTTCGTAAAAGTGATATTTTTCCCCTTGCAGTTGCAGCTGAGGCATCCATAAGGACTTCCTCCATGCTGCCCACACGCTCCTGACTCCGCATGGACCAAGACCCCTCCCCCCCCCCCCCCCCCCTCCTGGCTGCACACCCTGGTCCCTGGCACTTTGCAAGCAGCACGGACTCAAATTTCATCCCCCCACCCCCCCGTGCACGCCACCTGGCTGCAGACCCCGAAGCTGTGCTGTAGCCACATGGAGCGTGCACACACACACACACACCCACACACACACACACACACACACACACAGCTGCTGCGCCTGGCTTCAGATAAATAATATTTTACAATGTGGAGGACGGACCACAGTTGAGACCACCGCCTGCAGGAAGGGAGGGAAGCCTTAGTGGAGGAGGCTGCACGACACCAGGCAGGGAGACAGCTAGGACAGGTGGGAATACAGTGGGAGGGAAGAGGGGGAGCTGATGCTACAGCACAACAGCGGGACTGCTGCTATGTGCTGGCAGCAGTGCAGGACCCACACAAGCTGCTGGCTGACAGCAGCTTGTGGTCCTTCATGAATCTGAACGCATCTCAGAATGGCGAACAGTTACTATCAAACTCTGAAGAAAACGCTTCTTCGGAGTTTGATGAATGTACTAATTTCTACATCCTCATACTATAGTATGGGGAGTGTAGAGATTATCGAAGCAGGCTGTAACAAAGGAGATATTAGTCATATCTCCTTCTGTTACAGCTTTGATTAATTACTTTTTTGGGAAAAAATAACAATTTGATAAAATTATGAAAATTTAGTGATAGTGAATATGCCCCTTAGTGATGAGTCAGTAAGTGAGTGAGTGAGGGCTTTCACATTTATATATATATAGATAATTTGAATGATGATTATTATTTTCTCTATATTGTGACCTGCCCTCGACTCATGCCATGTTACCCGACCCTCCTTAATAAATCTACTTGATTATTTTTTTTTACTTGCATATTATATCATTTTACTGTGTGTATGGTGTTAGTCTCTCTGCTACAACCTGAGAAGGGTGAGCTAGTGGAGTCATTGTCAGAGAAGAAGGATAAAACCTGTATTATACTGTCTAATATATCCCAACCACCTATCAAATTTCTACACGCACTGTCTAAAATACCCCAACCACTTAACAAACTTCTACAGTACACACACTGTCTAATATACCTCAACCACTTAAACTTCTACACACACTGTCTAATATACAGTACCCCAACCCCACCTATCAAACGTCTACACACACTGTCTAAAATGCCCCAACCACTTAACAAACTTCTACACATACTGTCTAATATACCCCAACCACATAACAAACTTCTACACAAACTGTGTAATATACCTCAATATGTTTCAGAATCTGAACTCATCTCTAATGTAAAAAAGTCCCTTTTATAAAATTTCACAGATGGACCACCACCTGACACTGCAAACTAGTGAGCCGGGGAACACATCAGGGATACAATATTGTCTAATTGCACTTATTCTTTATGCTTGGCACTTGCTTTTATTCAGAACAAGCTTGTAATCAAACTACGATAAAACAAGTCCTGACTGGAGTGTTGCATTGAATCACAGAAGACACTATTGCAGCTTGGTGCTTAACAAATGTGCCAGACTATAATTTCTGCAGGGATCATAAAGCTTTCAAGTAAGTAGTGGCTATTTATCAACCTTATATGCCTAGGTTATCATGTGGAAACAACAGTTATTCTTCATGATTCCTAATGAATTAAGTAACACAGCTATTTATTATAGCAACAGAGCTTACCATGGTCCCTACACAATGTATGTGGGTGTTGAGGTCTGTCAATCAGCCTTTTTACTTATGGGAAGAGGGTCCATAGAGTGAAGAGGGATGTTGTTTGGGGAAATCGTCATTGACAGGACACTTAGGAAAAAGGAATACCACATGTTTTCCCTTACTGAAGTGTTAACATAGTAACATAGTAACAAAGATAATGAGGTTGAATTTTTTTTTATTGTCCATCGAGTTCAACCTCTATTATAAACCTTACACTATTCTGTGTGTAGCAAGAGTTTAATGCAATTTTAAAGGCTATATCCTCCGTTTTTAAACTTAATGACGGAGTCCACTATTACAACCTTCTCTGGCAGAGAATTCCAAATTTTTACTGCTTTTACTGTGAAGAACCCTTTCCTTTGTTGAGTACGAAATTTTCTCTCCTCTAACCTCAGAGGATGCCCATGTGTCCTGTGCAGAGATTTTTTCAGTAAACAATCTGTCTGATAGCTCCATGTATTGTCCCGTTATATATTTGTAAATGTCAGTAATGTCTCCTAATAGATGCCACTTTTCTAGTGTAAACATATCTAACCTAATAAGCACAATATTCAAGGTGTGGCCATACCAATGAATTATACAGTGGCAGGATTACACTCTCATCCCTTGTATCAATACCCCGTTTTATGCATGCTATCACCTTATTTGCCTTCGTTGCTGCACTTTGACATTTTATTACTGCTGCCAAGTCTATTATCAATGAGCTTTCTAACATATCGGGAAGTAGGAGAATTAGCGATGAGTCCGAAGATTCTTATGGACTTTCTGTGAGATTTTATAAAAGGGCCTTGTTTTTATGTTGAAATGAGAGATGTACGCAGGCCCTCATGTTTTGGTATTGCCAAAACCATCCTCAGTGTTTTGTTTTTTGGTTTTGGCAAAACCACCCTCAAGTGTTTTGGATCGGATTTGGTTTTGGATTTCCTAAAAATTATAAAAACATCTAAAAACATGTAATTTGAACATATTTTTGTTTCTACAGTATTATTATCAGCAATAATATTACTTTCCTGTCATTTGCAGTAAGTTGTGACCACACTCTCCTATGTGAAATGGCACCTGAAATCAAGAGGGAGGGAGCAATCCAAAACCCAAGATGCTGATTTTAAATCAATTCAAAACCGAGGGCAGCTCCTAATTGAGACTTGGTTCCCCAAAATTCTGGTGAGTTTGAATTTCTAAAAAAACTTAACCGCATATCTGTAGTTGAAATATTAAGAATCACACTTTGAAGGTAAGATATCAAGATAAGGGACAAGTTTCTCTCTTTTTTTGAGCTGCTTTGTTCACTTCTTTTTAATTATATTTGACTGTACATTAATAGTGCATTATAGTGTTTGGTAGAGTAAGACAGTAATGATATTCAAAACAGTTGATGTTACAAAATGATATTATTTTCCCACATGTGTTAGGTGGATATCATCTAATTATGGGCCTAATTCAGACCTGATCACTGTTGTGCAAATTCGCATGGTGGTCGAATATCGATTGACTGGACATGCGTACGGATCATAGGGCCTAATTCAGACCTGATCACTGTTGTGCAAATTCGCATGGTGGATGAATATCGATTGACTGGACATGCGTACGGATCATAGGGTCTAATTCAGACCTGATCGTAGCAGGAACTTTGTTAGCAGATGGGAAAAACCATGTGCTCTGCAGGGGGCGGCAGATATAACATTTGCAGAGGGAGTTAGATTTGGGTGGGTTATTTTGTTTCTGTGCAGGGTAAATACAGGCTGCATTATTTTTACTCTGCAATTTAGATTTCAGTTTGAACACACCCAACCCAAATCTAACTCTCTCTGCACATGTTATATCTGCCCCCCCTGCAGTGCACATGGTTTTACCCAACTGCTAACAAATTTTCTGCTGCAATCAACTCTAAATTACCCCCATAGTGCGCACGCGTGAGGCCAAACTGCGAAAGAATCCAGCGTCTTTTTTGATTGCTAGGCGTATGCTAGTTAATTGACAGGAAGCGGACATTTAGGGGTGGTAACTTGTCATTTTCTGAGAGTGTCAGAAAAAAAATGTAGGTGTTCTCAAGCGTTTTCAGGGAGGGTGTGTGACGTCAGTTCCGGACCCGAATAGCCTGTTTCTATCGCACTGTAGGAGTAGGTCCTGGGCTACGCAAAGACTGCAAAGACTGGAAAAAAATGTGATGGTGAGTTGCAAATGGATTTGCAGCTGACTGACGTTTGCAAAGCTTTTCGCATAGTGTATGCAGACTTGCACGGGGCGGGTAATCACTGTCTGGGCGGTGACTATCTGATTGCAAACCTCTGCAAATTTGCAGAGGAGCGTACAGGTCTGAATTAGGACCTATATTCTGTAAGACATTGTTCCACGGTTCCACCTTCATACACTTCCCCCTCTCCATCCAACATGGATGACCCTCCAACCCTTACTGTTTCAAGTAGGAATATTAGACCAAATAATAAAAGATAAAGGGGCTAATTCAGAGTCACGCACTGGTTGGCTGAATTGTGTGGTTAGAAAACAATGTAAATCTCTACATCACTATCAGCATGCATTTGCATCAGCGCTATCCTTGGGGCAAGATACCTGTCTGAAATCAGATGGATCCCTGTATACACTCGCCTCTATATAGCCCGCTATTCAATCTATAGGCTTATGACAGATCCTCAGAATACTAAGCGAGTGTGTTGCCTATATGCACGCGCCCAATTGCCACAAGTGGAGAGATATATGACTCTGAATCTCCCACAGTTACTCAAAGGTGAGTGTGCAGGTTCTGGAGTATGCTCAGTGTGACATATCCATTCGCAATACCAACTTGCATGCTACTCTGAATAAGCCTTCTAAATAATGAAGAAATCAACCCAAATTGTTATTGCTGTCCTTGGAGAATAAGACTGTGGGGTATATTCAATTAGGGTCGAAAATTGACGTCTGTTGAAAAGACATCAGTTTTCGACTTTTTAAGGTCGATAGTGATTCGACCTGTTCAGTCCCATCAGTTTTTATTCGACAAGTCGTGGAATTCGATTTGTGGAATAGTACGTGAATCGGCGGTATAGCTGCCGATTCACGTACTTTTGAGTGAAACGGGGCCAAATTCTACAGGATTTTGCCCCATTTCCGACCATCTCAGTCTGACATAAAAAAATGTTGGACTGAGATGTGGGACCCAGAGGAGGAGGGGGGGGGGGAGCCAGGGGACAGCCGCGAGGCATACAGGGGAGAGAAGCGCTAAAGCACAGCGCTGCAGCAGGATGTCTCACAGCCGCGCCACTCACGGCAGCGTCCATCCGGCTCCAGCAAGCGAGGTCGCGCTTGCTGGAGCCGGGAGGACACTGCTGTGAGGTCGGGCAGCTGTGAGACAACCTCATGCAGCACTACTGTAACGCTGCTTTCCTCCGTCTGCCCGCAGCTGTCCCCGCTAGTCTACCCACAGCTCCCCCTTCCCCCTCTCCTCCTCTGGGTCCCTCATCTCAATTCAACTTTTTAAAGTCGAATTGAGATGAGATTGAATAGGGGTTGTCGGATCCATTCCAACAAATGCATGTCGGAATGGATCCTACCCTAATTGAATATACAGTACCCCTGTTTGTTGCTGTGTTCCATTTCTTTAAGGGAAAAAGAAGAATTGAAGACTTGATAAGCCTGATGTGGATAAAACATAAAGCCTGTATGCTAGTTACATGTTCTGTATTAACCTATTAGTGTTTGCGGAAACTTATTGTGACGTTATGGGCAAGCTGAAATGCACAAAAAGTGACCCGTTTGATTGCACAAATAGGACTTTTTAGTGTCGCGCCCATTAGATTAGTCCCATTTATGGGCTTGATTAGCGAGATAAAAAATATTAATTGAATATCGCCCCGTGATCTCCTGTCACTCTAGATGGGAGAATGGGTGTGATATAACAATTACATGCTACCATAAGTGTTATAAAGAAGCATTCTGTGCAGCCTCTGTCTGCTGTAGCCACAGGGCACTTGGACCCAGAGATTGCAGGAGGTGCAACCTCCGACCCGTCTTATTGCACATTCACACTCTGTCTCATTTTTCTCCTGATCTGTCCTTCAGAATTGATGTGCCCCTGAGTATCTCCCAGTATGGCAGCCCTAATTAGACCCCAATATCCACTGTACCATCACTGCAGTATATATACTATACTAGCTGTTCTACCTGTTCTTCGCACGGGAGTTTCTGCTTTTCACGGTTGTAAATATAAATGTTTTAAAAATTTGGTAAATCTATAGAGCTGTAAATTTGAGACGTCTTAATGTAAGTAAATATTAATCCATGGTTTTTAGCGCTACCCGACAAGCACCTGTAGCATATATGGTAAAAAGTGACAGGACCATTTTTGTAGTTTATGAAATTCTACACACTGGAGGTGCAATCCAAATTTTGATAATTTGGGCGTTCTCATTCATGCAACACAAGCCACACACCAGTAATGACATCATAATGTCAACCCCCTTTTCATCTCCTTAGGGGAGGTTTATTAAAATTCTAATTACGTCATTTTCCTATTTCCCCCCTGCAGAATACTTAATTCATCTTCCTAACATATCGGGAAGTAATAGAATTAGCGATGAGTGAGTGAGTGAGTGAGTGAGTGAGTGAGTGAGTGAGTGTTCGCAATTTTGTAGTTTATTAAATTCTACATACTGGAGGTGCAATCCAAATTTTGATCCGATTGTTTGGGAATTATCGTTCACGCAATGCAAGCCACGCACAGGGCCGGATTAAGGGCCACATGGGCTTGGAGCTGAAAATATTCAAGGTCCTATTGTAAGAAATGGGAGAGGTGTGATCAGTGCTATGTGGGTGTGGCCAGAGCCATGTGGGAGTGTACACCCCACACTATCAGCTCCAATGTCTCCCTAAATATGTAAAAATAGAATAAATAGAAATGCAAACTTAATAGTTAAGATTTATGGCCAACCATGTGGCCAGCTGGTGGTTAGTGATCATCATGCTGCCATGATGATGGGCCTATTTTTATGTGAAGGCCTGGAGCTGTAGCTCCATCCGCCCCATTGTTAATCTGGCCCTGGCCACGCAAGACTGGTGAAGCTTTTCCACCCTCCCCCCCACCCCACCCCAACACACACACACACACACACACACTTTTTTTTTGCATATGTTTGTTCTTTTAGGTGTTTTTTTACTAACAGGCAATGTCTGTATCTATCAATCTTCTGTAGGTTTAAAGAAGATTGATAGATATAGACAATGCCTGTGTACAAGGGACCTTCAGTAGCTTTTTTATATTTTTTTCAGGGGTGTGGTATGGAAGGTAGATAGTAACTAGGTCGACAGTGTCTAGGATGACCACTATTGGTTGACAGTAACTAGGTCGACAGGGTCTTTTGGTCGACATGGTCTAGGTCGACAGGTCAAAAGGTCGACATGAGGTTTTTTTGTGTCGTTTTCTTCGTAGAGTGACCGGGAACCCCAATTAGTGCACCGTGTCCCCTCGCATGCTCGGCACAGGTTACCGTTCCAATCGTAGTTCACGTGGACCGTTAAGTATGTAAAGGTTCAAAACAAGAAAAAAATCGTGAAAAACTCATGAAGACCTGTCGACCAAGAACATGTCGACCTAGAGACCCTGTCGACCTAGAAACCATGTCAACCTAGTTACTGTCGATTAATAGTGGTCGACCTAGGTAGTGTCGACCTAGTTACTGTCCACCTAGAGACCGGATCCCCTATCCAGAAAGTCTTTCAAGACACCTGAAATAAACTACTGTATATTCCATTTTTGTCAAGTAATGGTGCATGGAACATTTAATAATAAGTTTTGTATTGTACAGTCAGAGTTTATTATTTCAGTGGTTAAGTATAATATCAAGTGTCAAAGTTTAAGCACAGAGGTCAGCCTTAAAAATGCATATATTACCTACGATGCTGGGAAATAAAATTTTGCTTAGAATGTAAAGTGGGCATGGTAGTTATGACTCTCTGGGGGGCTTCTGTCTTAGAGCCAAAAGAAATATTTTAAAATTATCATTCAGGAGAGGAAAGAAAATATTCTGCTATGATTGCAAACAATAGGCTGTAGCTCACAGTCAAGCAGCAGCTGAAATTAAAAGTATTAACATTCTAATAATGTTTTTCTATCCTACAACACCTGAGGTTTAGTCAATAATACATCTTATTCCTGTGAACCTAGCTAATTATGTACAAGAAACAAAATTAACATTAATTTCTTGTTTTTTTATTTGTCAGGTGTTCCTGCCAAATTTACACCTCAGAGAGGCGTCAGGAACTTTCACGTTTTCATACTGTGTTGGTCTTGATTAACTTTTTTTTCTCATTGTTTTCTTATATTTCCTAAGTGAATTTTATACTACAGTCTGTTTCGTGTCTGCATCTGTTTCATTACCTTTGCTTGTCCATGTTCTGTTTCTATGTGTAATATGATTTGTTATTTTTATATGATATGTTACACCAACTATTTGGCACTGCAGGGTTATGTAACTCTTTATAACAATGACGATAGTTCAGTAAATATCTTTTTAATTTTGAATATTCATCATATTTTATTCTGTACCTTCTAATATTACTATGCTTACCATATATTTGCGCTTTATATTTTTAACCAAAAAAATATACATTAGTTATGTTTTTACATTGTTAAGTGCTTTGTTGCTTTATTTTTTATTAACATTTAAATGGTAAATCTTAGGCATCCAAGACTAAGTACTGTATGGACATGTAAACAATTTCACCAGTGGTGTGTTTTCCACTAGACGCGTGCCTAGGGGAGCCACTCACTGGGGAAGCATAGCAGGCCTTCATGTACTGTATCCAGTGGTGCAAGTAGAGAAAATTTCTTAGTGGTACTTTGGGCGTGCGGAACAAAAATGGGTGTGGCCACATACCACATGGGGCGTGGGCAATAAAAATGGGGGCATGGTACACATATGACCCCAGTAGTGCCAGATACACATATGCCCCCACAGTGCCAGATACGCCCCCCACAGTGCCAGATATACCCCCACAGTGCCAGATACACATATGCCCCCACAGTGCCAAATACGCCCCCATAGTGCCAGATACACATATACCCCCACAGTGCCAGATACGCCCCCACCGTGCCAGGTACACATATGCCCCCAGCAGTGCCAGATATGCTCCTTCAGTGCCAGATATGCCCCCACAGTGGCAGATACAAATATGCCCCACAGTGCCAGATACACATATGCCCCCACAGTGCCAGATACACATATAACCCACAGTGCCAGATACAAATATGCCCCACAGTGCCAGATATTCAAATTTCACAGTGCATATCCTGCCCACCCTCTCTCCCTCCCTCCACTGCTCACCTGCTGCTGCTGTATCAGAGGAGGAGAGGAGACCACCGCATAGTCTGGTCTCCAGCGGCAGCGTGTATCTTCTCAAATGAGGCACCGGTTCATTAGCCAATCAGAGCTTGCGAACCAGTAGCCAATCCGGCCGCGGCTGCTGGTCTGCGAACACTTATTGGCTAATGAACTGGCACCTCAGTTGAGAAGATACAGGCCACAGCCGGAGACCAGAGTCTGACTGAGGGACCATGCTGCGCTCTCCTCTCCTCACCTGACACAGCAGCGGGCTGCAAGAATGGCGGTCAGCTCAGCGGTACTGCATACTGGCTGGTAATTTCTTACCGGTACGCAGTACCACCCCGTACCACCATACAGCTCCTAACTGTAATTTTTCAAACACAGCCTGTAACATTACAGTTAGGAACTGGTTGGTTGGTACTTTATCACTGTGCAATTTATCACTCTCCAAGGCTTGATAAATCTGGGCCCTTACAGTATGTGCCAACTGGAGGTACAGTACAGTCAAGTGATTCCTTAGCACTTATTGGCCAGTTGAGAAAGTCCCCTGACCAATGGCTGGGAGGAGCCTGCAAAGCACAAATAGCCACCTTCTGTTGATATGCACTGTGTCACCACCTCATTCCCTAGTTTCCATTGCACACTCGATCCAGGCAGACAACTGTGTGTGTGATGTATCTATGTATGATATAAATATACTGTAACACAATGGGGAAGAGAGAAACTTACTAAACTAACTGGTTATGTCAGAAAGGTGACAAAATGTGTCAGTCACACAGAATCATCATGACTCTTCAATCCTCATTAAGATATAGTTGAAACAAACAGCATTTTTAGGTAAATACAAATAAATCAAAAATATTCTTTGTGCAAAATACTCTTTGTCATTTTCGATGTTTGGCAGGGGAATCCGTCCCTTTCTAGTCTAGTCCAATGCTGCTGCTAAAGAAGGAAGTCTAAGAAGGTAAAACTGTCACAAAGGTGATTCCTGCTTGCACCTGCACCACGCTATCCACATCCTCAACTTTCCTGGGTATTATGTACTGCATATTTTAAATATTTAATGTTATATATAATTTATCTTACATTTAATTATATTTTTATTATCTATACATTTCTGTCTGTCCACTAAATTGTTAAATTGACTCAAAGGGGTAAATTTACTAAGATGGGAGTTCTATTTATGATGTCATGTTGCCCATAGCAACCAATCAGATTCCAGGTATTATCTTCTAGAAGGTGCTAGATAAATGAGAAGTAGAATCTGATTGGTTGCTATGGGCAACATCCCATCTTAAATAGAACTCCCATCTTAGTAAATTTACCCCCTAGAGTATATAAAATTGTAGCAATGACATACTGTATATACTGTTGCAAATGGAGAGTATTATATCACATAAAAAGCTCTAGCATACAATTATGAAAGCATAAAGGAAAAGAATCGTAGAGCTTTCCAGAGATAATGGGCCCGATTCATGCTTGTAAGTAAAGCAAAAAAAGCAAGCAACTTTGAGGGTCGAAGAAAGCGGTTGCAGCAGCGACCGCAAGAAGATTGACAGGAGGAAGGCATTCCGGGGTGTCAACTGACCGTTTTCTGGGAGTGGTGCGGCGAACACAGGCGTGTCCAGCCATTTGGAGGGTGGATGTCTTGCGTCAATTCCGGGACCTGCCTTGCTGGATCGATCGCACAGGGTAAGTAACTCTTACCCTGGTCTACTTCTACACAAAACTTTTTTTGCATAGCAGGTCTGCACAAGCATTCGCAGCCTTGCTATGCAAAAAAGCCCTGCCCCGTAGGCGGCGTCTAGTTGATCGCACGGGCAGAAAAAAGTTGCTACATGCGATCAACTCTGAATGACCCCCTTTGTGTCTGGAACAAACCATGATGTCTTGCAAAGGTTGTAAATAAAGTTCAATTTTTTTTTGTACAAGGTAAATACTGACTGCTTTTGCATGTAGTACACACATGTTAGCTTTATTTTTGCACTGCAATATAGATTTCAGTTTGAACACACCCCACCCAAATCTTAATCTCTCTGCACATGTTACATCTACTCCATCTGCAATGCTTTTTTTGCTTAACTTACAAACATGAATCAGGTCCAATATTCACTAGTGTGTATACATTTTAGAATACATTTTTTTTAGGTATACATTAAAAAAAAGATTGTATTGCTCTAAAGGGGATTCTACTTTGGGTGAAGTTTTGTTAAAATTAGTTAAAGGTATGTGCTGAAAATTAATTATGCTATTTAAAAATCTAGATTGATCCTGTAATCACACCTATAATTATATTGCACTTGATAATTCTTTATAACACGGTTTACTCCTGTTTAGTAAGTTGTATAAGTAAGTTTGCAATCAACTAGCATTAGGGATTCATACAGAACACATATACTGTAGATCACCTCTTGGTTTCACCTATTATACATATAAGTTGAAGTTTTGGTTTTCATAAATAATTCAATGTTTGTCTTTTATAACTAAGAGAAGGAATTATTTCTTTCAAATATTTGCTCTCAGAAAAATGAATACTTATAGCCTCTGTTGATGCAGAGTTTCATGTCTTCAGATGGACCTAGTGATTTATAGCACTGTGCGTTCTCCATAGACGAGAGCATGCATCTTTGAGTGATTCTGAAATGTATCCAACTTCACTTGCAGCTGAATGGCCTACTTGGACAAGCATATGGATAGGGGTGGTACGGCTGTATAGATACATACATATGGGCAGGGGTGTATTGGCCACAGGGAAGATACCTGGTGGGCCAATGTGTATGTGGGGCCTGTTTTGTTTGTTGACATGTGAGGGATGGTGCTGTGGTCACACAGTATACCTCTGGTGATGCCCATGTGTGGCCACTTATACCAAATTTTCCAGGTCCACTTTCAGTTCTCAGTCCGCCCCTGCCCGCCTTTGAAAGAAAGTGCAATGGAATATGCTAGCGCTACATAAATGTTAATAAATAAATGAATATATGCACCGAGCATATATGCACCGTGATGTCAGACATACGCACCAAGAAGTGCATTAGAAATGTGTTGGGCATTTCTGTTCATACTCATATGGATGTTCTGCACCTAGCATTGGGCTGGTGAAAGTTACAATGGTGTTACTGATGGTAACGCACAAAGTATGATTGCAGCATCTGTCAACACTGAAAGTGGGCATTTCTGTCCTTGCATACTTGGATGCACACCAGGGAAGGGCAGTGTAGCATCATTAGCATAAAGTCAATAATGCAACTGCAGCAAAAGATGCAAGGAAGGCTTCAACTGCACCCAACTCAGAATCAGACCCCATGAGGAGGGAACCCACCCCCTCAACAGACTTCATGAGTCATGTCGCTCGCATTGAGGTATTAATTGCATGTTGTGGCTGTCTCGGGGACATGGTTCAGACTGTGACTGCAATCCTGTATGCAGAAAATATGGAGCCTCTGTCTCAAGACATGCGGTAATTCTCACCATAGACTTACTCTGTTGGCCTATTATTGAAGCTTCTGTGACCAACTCTGCATCTGTAAACAAAGATGCTGAGATTTGTGATGCTGCCAGTAGGCATCTCAATCCATTCCCAGTTGGTGGTAGAATTAACATATTTTTGCACAGTAGCTGTGTACAAAGACACAGCTGTGACTTCCTCTCAGATTACCGTTGGGAGATGTGGCCGGCGGGGGAGTGTCAGAGGGGAGGACATAGTGCTGGGGGAAGTGACGGAGAACCCAGCGGAAACACTTAGATGCGGGCACATGCCAGTGACTTCCTGCGGAGTACTGGAAGTTGTGGAAACCAGCGTGACCCACAACTAAGATTATTTACCACTATACTACCAACTTAAATGTTGTTGCACCTATTAACATGAACCATACAATAAAGTTAAGAAAGATGTCTTAAATGTGAACCTTATATTGGACATTTAAGCTATATTTATAAATAAATTGTGAAGGGCACTCTCTTGACCAGACCCACCAATGGAAGTCCAGGAGAAAGGATAAATAGATCCTCTTGTTCAGTAGCCCGGTACACCTTGATAAAGGCCCTTTGGAGCTGAAATGTGTTGGTGGTGAGGACACATTGCAAGACAGCCTACCAGAACCAGGACTTTGTTAGTGGATTTCCATTTCATGGAGGTACCTACATAAGTTCCTTGTACATGCATGACTTGGTGTGCATTATACACCTTTACTTATGATACACTGCTATAAACTGTGTCTGCTTTTAACTCCTTTAAAAAAAAAAAGGTGTTACACTATTCCCATTTTCTTGTCTACATATATACACCTACACAATTGGTTGAGGAATGGAGGAGTCTAGGATAAACGGCATGGAAATGCGAAAATGACAACTGTTTTTAATGGAGTTTTGTGAAGAATACTGGGCTAATCTGAAAAATCTACAGAGGACACTTGAGTTTACCATTTTGATTCTTGTTTCCATTTTTTCTATTTTATTCATTTTAAACATTTGGATATACCTTTTCAATTCAGAGATTGGATTGGAGAGGCAAACAGTTGAATTATTGTGTATATTTGATTGATTTAGAAATAATACTCTGATAGAATTGCACAGGACCACTCTCCTGTGGTTCTTGATTTGTCTTAAAAGTGCAGTACAGGTTGGCATTTGGTTCCAGCTGCATATCTTTTTGAGCGCCATACAAATATATATTGTTTCATCTCTTTATTTACACTATTTGATCTCCAGGTATGTAGTTAATATCACGGTGTTCGGGATCCCTGTGGTCAGGTGCTGGGATCCCGACCACCGAGATTGCAGACAGCTGCACCAGGGCTATTCCTACTGGTTGTCCAAGACACCCATAGAGTAGGAATTGAACCTGTGGCGAGCACAGAAAGCCACAGAGCCTGCAGTGTGGCAAGTGCAGTGAGCCCATAAGGGGCTTTCTAACGCTAACCCCACTGCCATCATTCTGATGGTCGGGATCCCAGTTTCAGTATACTGACCTCTGGGATCCCAGCCGCCGGGATTCCATCCCCAACCCGATCTCCATTTCCGCACAACATCTGCAGGTGAAACATAATGAATAAACGCAGTTGAACACCTGATTCCTGTACAATCCTTTGGTTACTACCAGAACAGTCCTTGATTGTACTAGACTTTACCTGGAAATTGTCAATTTACAATTAAGGGGGTAAACATTTTAGAAACACGTGCAAGCTTACAATCTATAGGGAAATAGGCATAGATACACAAGGATAGATGCTATCTATTGCATAATGGTCCACCAGATTGCTAGGTTCTTAATGGGTTGTATGATGATACCCCGCAATGTTGGCCAAGTGTCTGGAGGGTGTGAGAGTAAAGAAAGACAAGATATGTGATGTTATGTATACTGTACAGAGAGGATGTAATTAGATAGGGAAGCACTGAAGGTTATGTGGGTGGGTCTGGAAATTGATAGGCTTGTCTGAAGAGGTGAGATTTCAGGGAACGTTTAAAGGTTTGAAGACTAGAGGCAAGTCTTATTGTGCCTGGGAGGGCATTCCACAGAGTGGGTGCAGGTGAAGTCCTGTAATTTTGAGTGTGAACAAGTAATGTGTGTGGATGAGAGACGCAGATCTTGTGCAGAGCGGAGAGGTCGTGTAGGGAGATATTTTGAGATGAGATTTATAAATAAATGGACCTATATGCAAGACTAAGCTCATACTTTCAACTTGCTATTTGATTTTTCTTTTATACATTCAATATTAGTGATGCTCAGAAAATAGTCCAGAAGCCCTATTTTTAATGTTGGGAAACTATAAATCTTTACGATCTAGCCACAATATCACAATGAATATACTGATATTAATATTCTCATTGTGAAACACACTTCTGAAAATAATTTACCAGACTCTCTGACAGTATTAGAAGGTTTCAAAAATCCAATCTCTCTGTGCTGTGTTATATTAAGTATATCATTCTGTAATAATCTATTACTGCACTACAGTGACATGAAATCATGTATTTGATTTCTTTTCAAGTACTCACTATGGAAATTTTTAAAAGATACTTTATGGCTTTGTCTGAAGTTTTACATCCTAAGAGTCAGGTATATTGGCAGAGATGGTTTATAGAGTTGAAGGCATAAAACAATAGATTGTATTCTGCTATACTGGTCAATGTCTCTTGACTTTTTTTCATGTCATGAGTGATTACTGAATAATTTCTAACTTGAAAGATTCATGTCTAACTTGAAGTGCTTTGAATATTTAGCTGCCTCACATTTTACAATGTCCTCAAAAGTATGATGTACTCAGTGGCAGAACTTGTAAGTGGTGGGCCAGGTGCAAAAATATAATTTGGGCACCCCATCCCCACTTCAACCCAAGTTCACAATAGGCCCCTTGGCACTGGGTGACAGGGAGAGACCAGGGCCGGTTCTTGCCCTTTTGGCACCCTGGGCGGGAAATATGGGTGTGGCTTCATACAGGGGGCGTGGTCAGTTACGCCCCCAGTAGAGTAGCGCCGCTGAAAAATAAAAAAATAAAATACAATTAATGCTTACTATCCCCGCTCCTGACTGCTGCAGACCTCCGCCAGCGTCGCTCCTCTCCTCGAATCTGGCATAGACAGACACTAGAGGTCAATTATGACCCCTAGCGTCTGTGTCAGTCCCACAATGCTGTGCGGTGTGCGATGACGTCATTGCGCACCGCACAGCAAAGGTCCTCTCCACGAAGGGAAACTAGACGCGTAGCATCTAGTTCCCTTCACAGCGGGGAACCAGCGGGGCAGCAGGGGACACAGCGGGCAGCGGGGGGCACAGCATAGCGGATCTTGCCATGGTGTGGTGCTCTCCGGAAGGCACCGGCGCCCTCTGGAAGGCGGCGCCTCGGGCAAAAGTCCTGCTTGCCCGTGGCAAGATCCGCTACTGGGAGAGACACTAGTTGACAACATAAGGCAGGAGGAGGCAGAAGGTGACAACAGAAGGCAAGAAGAAGCAGAGGGTGACAGGGGGAGGCAGAGGGTGTGATAGAGTTAATTTACAATGGTTTTGTTCATATTTATGCTGACATGTAGAAACAGGAAATTGTCTTTAAGGTTCATACCCTCAGATATTTTCTCAGAGTTGCTCGGTTTCGATTCCCATTTGCTTAGCAGGTGCAAGGATATACAAAGTTGCAAATGGAATTCAATGGAATGGGGACAGCAGAAAAGTCTAGAAAATTAGTTATTGTTTGCTTAATAATAATAATAATAATAATAATAAAGGCAATACTGACCCCTGCTGCTAATATAAAATACCGCTAATGCTCTAAACATGAAATGATGTTTGATTCAAAAGGCTATATAAACCATTTCAATGCATAATTAAGACAGCGTACTGCTAGAACACCATAAGTGTGTGTGTGTGTGTGTGTGTGTGTGTGTGTGTGTGTGTGTGTGTGTGTGTGTGTGTGTTCTCTTGCTCTCTGGCCGTATACCCCTTCTTTTGCAGATAAGCCTGGTTATATGACAACTTACCTTTGTACAGTAGCAGAAGGCAAGGGGAGGCAGAGGGTGACAGGGGGAGGTATGGTGTGACAGGGAGAGGCAGTGATTGACATGGGAAGGCAGTGAGTGACAAGGTTACAAACACTATGTCCTGTGTGATGCATAAAACAGGGGCCATGAACCTTGGTGGAGGCAGGAACACTGTGGCCTCTGCTCAGTCTGTCTCAAGGACCATGTCCACTGTGCTGTCCTCAGTTTGGCACTCTGTCAGGCAGGCTCTGACAGTGGCAGTTATACAGCTGTGAGCTGCCTTTAATTCACAGACAGCAGTGAATTAGAAAAATGTATAGCTGTCTGTTAATTAGAGTCAGTATGTGGCTGTGATCATCAGTGCTGATAGGTGGCAGGACTACTCTATCAGTTTGGCAAACACAAGGTTAGCCCTGCCTCCCTAAGGTAAGGGGCAGGTCCCTCAGGCAGTAGGACCCAACCTGCTCTTTGCACTGTCCTTTCATGCAACATTGCACAAAATGGTCTGCATGGGCACCAGTGGGCCCCTTAGTTCTCAGGGGTCCTGGTGCAATGCACCCACTGCAGCAATGGTAGCTCCACCCCTGGATATGTACAAATTCTAATATTCTCTGCCTAACATGCTGCACTATGATGTCACACCAGGAAGGCAAGTAAATCCAGGATGTCCAAACATCATATAGCCTGAGGTAAAGTACAGTATATGCCATCAGTTATGGAAATCAAATATTTAGTTTGGAAAACCAATTATATGATTTTCACTGACTCATGTCATCATAACCCCCTGCCCCCAGCTTCACAATGAGGTTATCATGGCATTGTGTATTGGGGGGCAGCAGTGCCTCAATGATGCAATTGCACCATCACTTCACACAACCATACACACCGTACTTCTGCCTCACCCCACCCTGCACTGTGCCAACCTGGCAGATGGTATAGCCCAAAGGTTGACAAATACTGTATGCCATGCCCTTTAGGTTAGTCCTAGTTTTTTTTATTTTATCATTCAGACAGGCAACATGCTATTCCCCAGCAATAGAAAAGACATTGATAACACCCCTGTAAACAAATAATCTGAATATATCATTTCATTCCTTACATATTAGTAATATAGCATATTTTATGCTCACTATGTACCTGCCACACTAGCTGTTACAGTAATAACTGATATAAAACAAATAATAAACTTCTGCTTAATTTTACTTTGTTGTCAGCAAGCAGGAGCAGGTTGGCTGCAAGCTTCATCAGAAGTTGACTAATGGCTCAGGGGCTGTGGGTTACAGATTTTTTGTAGTTTACAGCTGTCTTTGCTTGGATTGGAGCTTGTGGTGGGAGCTTGTGTGGAGACTGTGTATGAAGCTGGGAGGGTTAATTAGGTTTATCTGCATAGAGTCTGAGTTGAATACATAAGAGTGACAGGCTGATACTGGTAAAAAGTACTAGCGAATCAAGCTGAGACTGATAATAGGGAACTGGTAATGCGTATTATGGTGACCAGGCAAGGACTGGTAATGCAACAGTGACTGGGTAACGCATATTATGGTGAATTGTACCCCACAATCTGATACAATTTCTGTGGGAAGACCGTGAATCCTGAAAATCTCTCAGATGAACAACTGAGCCAATTTGGAGGTCGAGGGTAGGGTGTTTTGCCAGAAGGTATTGTATTTGTTTGAAAATGAGAGATCGGTGATGAAGTGTATGGTTAGGTGCATCCATGGTTGATGAGGAATGGATAAAGGTTGTAATTGCCTTGCCGGTACTTGGCATGAAGTTTTGTGCTGAGCGTATTTCATGCAGGAAGCCACAAATTCTTGGATTTCATGTTTAAGAGTAGGCCACAAAAAGGATCTTTGAATAAATTTGACAGACTTTTGGACCACAGAGTGACCGGCAAAACACAAGGTGTGTGCCTACTGTAGCAGTTATTTGTAGAGAGCAGTGGACTTAAACATTTTCCCTGGAGGCAGAGAAGAAGCCAAATTGGCAGCTGAAAAGGAAAGAGAATAAATGATGGGATGCTTTTCTGTAAAAAAAGGAATCTCTGTTCTGGACCATGGGAGGAGAGAGGGCATCAGCCTTGCAATTTTGAAATCAGGGACGAAAAGTTACCTTGAAGTTGAATCTAGAGAAAAATAGAGCCCATCTTATTTCTTTAGGGTGGGGGCATTGAGTGAACTTTAGATACAATAGATTTTTAATAGTCCATAAAAATTGAAATTGGATATTTTGTGCCTTCCAACAAATGTCTCCACTCCTCCAGGTCAAGTCTAATTGCAAGCAATTTTTGGTTGCCTATGGTATAGTTTTCTCGGCTGGAAGGAATTTGGAGAGAAAAACTTGCAAGGGTGAATTTGTCCATCATTGGGATAAAACAGCACTGACTCCCACAGCTGAAGCATCCACTTCTAAAATAAAATGACTGGAAACATCAGGTTGTCCGAGACAAAGGCCTTGGTGTTGAAAGGCTGCTCTAGCTTCCTCTGACCACTTAGATGGATATAACTAGAGTTGAGAAGTTTTTGATTAAATTACAATAGTAATTTGCAAATCCGAGAAATCTTTGAACTGCTTTTAGAGATGTAGGAATAGACCAATTAAGAATTGCCTGACGTTTCTCTGGGTCCATCTGTAGTCCTGAGCCTGAAATAACTCATCACCAGGAAGGGAATTGAGATTTGTACTGTACTTCAAAAGCACATTTTTCCAATTTGCAGAAGAGATGATTGGTGCAAAGTATCAGCAGCAGCATTGGGAGACGCACGTCCTGGCCTTTGCCTGCGAGCAGGACGCAGCACCTCCCACAGATCCCCACCCTGCCCCTAGTAACAGGCTGACTCCAGCTCGCTGTACTCTGGTCCCAGCCTGGTGCCTAGCAACATTAGGGTGCATTAGGTAGCTGCCTAGCAACTGGGACACTGGGCGCAGGCAGCGTTCCCGGTTGCTGGGTAATGATTAGTGGACATGCAGAAGGACACCTGCACATACTTTGATTAATTATGCACTCTATGTTTTTGGAGGCTGATTTGTGCAGCCTCCCTTTACATTCCCTTCCTGGTTACCTTCCTAGGCTGGTTATAATTCCTGCTGCATGTGAGAACCTGTCAGCGCAGTGTATTCCTGATGCCGCTTACCTTGTCTTGTTTGTGTTCCTTATCAGATCCAGTCCACCTTGAAATCAGGTTTTGTATGGACCTTCCACACAGATTTTTATCTTTGCTCTTTAATTGTTACCATCTTGTGCATTGTTGCATTCACGTACAGTTTATACTCAGTCACTTATTCCACCCTGTGCATTGTTGCATTCACATACAATATTATAAAATAGAAATGTGTGACAGGATAATCCTAGGTAAATGAATGATCATGGGGTACCAAATTCACCATACATACAGTCAGTGACTGAAGCAAATGGTCCACACTGAAATAATATAATATACTGTAATAAGTCGCATAAATTAAGTACTAGTGTGTTCAATAACATAAACAGCTAGTTTGCTGATATCTTTGGTGGAACCCTCTTAGAGGAACCTTTTGGTTTCAAAATCGAGGTTCATCCCCTTAGGTTGCAGGGTCCCTAAATTAAAAATGGTCCTCATCTCTGTTCTTGCCAATCTTTCCTCAACATTGTTTTTTTCTCCAGTTCTTCGGAGCTAGCTGTACTCCACAAAATAGTGAGATCTCAGAAGTTTTGCACATATGTTCCTTTATGAAGTCTGCTGATGATATATGAGTATCGAGGCCCTTCTTGATATTCCTCAAGTGCTCGCTCATCTGTTCTTTCAATTTCCGAGTCGTTCTTCCAATGTACTGTTTGTTACATGTACATTGTACCCTTTACACAACGTTCTTACTATCACATGTGATGAAGTCCTTAATCTCATATTCCTTCTCATTGGTAGTTGACGTGTATTTTGTAATCGTGGACTCACGGCTTTTGCAATTCTTGCACTTCTGACACACGCCACATCTGTAGACCCCCTTAGATTGGATGGTCATGGTTCATGGCCTTGTGCCACCTGGTAGCCCATGTAACACAAAGATGGCGGATAATCTCCTTGTCATGTAAAAGAGAGAATAGAGAGTGCAAATAGACTAGAGTTAATATATAAAATGTATTAAATTTAAAAAGGTAATTAAAACCTTTGATGATTCCACAGACAAAATTATTAATATACACTTGTATTATTTATGCACATCAACCATTGGCAATAAAAAATGCACAGTTGCAACTTATTGCTACTAAAGGTAAATAGAATCCTCAAAGTTGTTAATTCGGTTGATTTATGTAATAAAGACACAATTCATATGGATGTTTCCTTAATTTTATAGTAACAGTTCATCGAATTCTATATAATTATGCTGTAATGCTCCGATGGATAAATAAATCTCCAGATAACATATATATGTTGTTGTTCCTGTAATGATTAATGGTAACAACGAGGTTACTTGCCCTTTTGACCAAGATAAGTCCAGATCATTAACACCTTTGCTTGGTGTTGAAAGTCGTGAAAAACAATTCTCTAAAGGTTTTTGGAGGATAGAAGGGCGAAGTTGTAACTGCTCCGGCCACCACTTGAAGGGCACTGTGCAATCATCTGGGATAGGCACCCCAATGGGCCGCGGCTTGCCATTTGCAGGGAAGCCAGGCAGGTGGCACTGTGTGGTTCTGTAACTGGCTTGAGAAACAGGACTGCTAGTGGTCAACCCCGTTCTGAACTACCACAGCTTTCCATTGGCAGGGAAGCCCGTGCAGGCAGCTCCAGGCGGGGCGGGCAAAAATGGCTCAAGGTGATGTGCTGCCTGTAATAGATAATGGAAGTCCCAAGTCCTTACGCGTTTCTCGACCATTCAGAGCTGGTCGTTTCTTCAGAGGAATAGATGGTCACTTCCTTTCCTGTCTCTATTCTTATAGAGGCAGAAATCTAATTAATTCATTAGTAGAAACACCTGGGGATATCTCCTATTAGGCTGTGTACTCAAAGTGTGTAAAAAGCAATCTAGTTTATGCTTTTAACATGTTCATATCGCCTAAAACAAACATAGTGTATTATGATAATAACATTTTGCAGTGTTCAACACATCAAATGAATTCAATTAATTATATTATATTTAATTTAGTTTAATAAGCAGATAAATAAAAAGATAAATAAAATAAAAAAATGAGGAGACAGCAATATACAGTGAGGAAAAATATATGTATACAGAATTCCCCACTTTGTTTACTTGCATGATATAAATTTAGAACATGATGAAATATAAAATATATAAATATACAGGTTGAGTATCCCTTATCCAAAATGCTTGGGACCAGAGGTATTTTGGATATCGGATTTTTCCGTATTTTGGAATAATTGCATACCATAATGAGATATCATGTTGATGGGACCCAAGTATAAGCACAGAATGCATTTATGTTTCATATACACCTTATACACACAGCCTGAAGGTAATTTTAGCCAATATTTTTTATAACTTTGTGCATTAAACAAAGTGTGTCTACAGTCACACAATTCATTTATGTTTCATATACACCTTATACACACAGCCTGAAGGTCATTTAATACAATATTTTTAATAACTTTGTGTATTATACAAAGTTTGTGTACATTGAACCATCAAAAAACAAAGTTTTCACTATCTCAGTCTCACTCAAAAAAGTCCGTATTTCGGAATATTCCGTATTTCGGAATATTTGGATATGGGATACTCAACCTGTATAATATATAGTATACATGCAGAAAAAGAGAAAATATAGAAACTAGCATGTAGAAGATGGGACTCCAGGTTGTCAGAAAGAATTAGAATATCATCCAGATATACAGTATAACCACACACTTGTAGAGACAATGACAAACAATTGAACTGGCAAACCATTGGAACACTGCAAGCATTACATAGGCCAAAGGGCATGGCAAGATATTCATAGTGCCCATACTGCTTGATGAATGACATCTTCCATTCATCTGTTGCCAATATTCAGATCAGATTGTATGCTCCTCTCAAATCCAGTTTGGTAAAAATCATTGTTTCTCTGATTTGTTTAAATAACTCAGCAATTAGTTGTATTGGGTAAGTATTCTTAATTAGGAAAAACAAATCAAACTCCTGGCTTAAAACTCCAAAGCAAAGGAGCTCTCAGATAAGTCACCAACTTACACAAATAGACAAATATAAAAACAATGACCTCAATGAAGGATAAACACTCCACATGTCCAAAATAGAAGAGGGAAGTTGGTGTTCAAGTCCCTTTAAGAGTTTGCACCGTGTGAATTGTCAATCATATTCAGATGACATAATGGAAGCGGTCTGTTTAAATATTAAAGGGATTTGAACACCATATTCCCTCTTCTAGTATTTTCGACACTTGTAGGGTGTTTTTCCTTCAAACAATATAACATTATTGTATGTATTTATTTTTATATTTGTATGTGATCAACCTCATAATTGGATCATTTGAGAATCTGGACCAATAACAATAAGAATATTGTCAAACAGAACAATCCATAGCGCAAATGAGGTTATTGTTTTTATATTGTCTATTTAATTATTCGACAACAAGAAACAGAGAAAAATCTGCACTCTCAAAATGCCATATGGAAATATCTAGACAAAACCCCGATTTATAATGTCTGGAAAGGTCCTATAATCTAATGTCGGGGGTGCTACCTAAGACAACCATGGGTACCAACTTATAAACAGAGAGAAAAATGGGGTTGTACTGCTAGGTGCACAGAGCTGAAATAAAATTTAACTTTTATTAATACAATGTATTAAAAGACCGATATTTCGGACAATGTGCGAAAAATAGGGTTAAAATTGAATGAAGAATCCAACAATGTGCTCTAAGATATAGAAGTGAGAAGAGTTAAAAAATGTGTCTGCTCCTCTGATTACACTGACTCTCTATTGGGGTATTTAGACTTTTATATTTGTTGTGCTTAACATGTGTTTTGTACCCCTATTAAAGGAAATTATTGATAATCAATTGTGTTGCAGGGTACCAGTCCTTTAATAACCCATTGTGAGTTGAGTGGACTGTGTTATTTCGGGCAAGAATACCTCCGTATTTTCTGCTACTACCACTTATCACATAATCTGTGACTGTTATTGTTCAAATTGAGGCATGACTTGCAATCTGCTCACTATTTTCAAATATGTTGGATGGAGCAATGTACTCAATTGAAGATGTATGTGTGGGACTATATTACTGATACACTTAATCACAGCAATCTGGCCGTCTGTGACAAACACACAGACTAATAAGCTCGTGTTGATTGAAAGCTGTGTGTGTAGGAAACCCTATATATTGTTGTATCAAATCACACAATAACTGTGAAATGCCCCGTGCCTAATAGATATGTATCCTCTATACTGATTCGCATATATATAGCCCTGTGATTGTATGGTTATAATTATTCTTGAATATTCTCAAGATTGACAAGGGCCACAATGTTGTTCAGTGTGGATAATCTGCACATGGGACATGTCTAATGAATATTATAGGGCAAACTACACTGCCACACATGCATAAACCACAGCCGCTACAGGAATTAACAAGATAATCCGCAGTGGTCTGATTGTCCGGATGTTTCCTTATTCCTGGTGCTCTACTAGTGTGATAAATCACAATTGGACTGGAAGATATCCTGTGCTTTATGGATGTGTATCTCCTTTATACTGAATCATAGAGATGTTGTCCTAATGATTGATTGATGTTGGTCAGTACAAATAGTCTACACATGAAACACATCTATTAAGTATTATGGAGCAGATTAACTGCTACACATACATATACTGCTGGGTCTGCATCAGTTGGAAACTATTTGTGCAGAAAACCATATATATTGATATGACAAATCACTCAAGTATGTAATGCTGCTGCAGAAATCTGTAAATTGATCAGCAGTGGTCTATTGACAGAATGTATTTTTATTTCTGTCGGTCTAGATTGCACTTGTATTGTGCTTCTACTGATATATTGAGGTATATTCCTGACGTGAGTGGCAGCGCTGTAACAGTGTTAATACTGGTCAACAAAGTTCTAATTGGCTGCTGTTGCCAGACATGTCAGGCAGAGTTTGTCAATTATCATGTGATAACAATGTATGCAACAAAAAGAAAAAATTTTTGTGAACAGATTGATATTATTATGGATATCTCGACTGTATCGGCTTTTGATCAGCATTTGTCTGATCCACGGGTGTTCCCGTGTTTGCTGTGCGGTTCTCCGATAGCCAAATATGCAGTACAGATATCAAGATAGTATTATTATGGGTGTCTCAACTGCATCAGCTTGTGATCGGCATTTGTCCGACCCACGGATATTCCCGTGTTCGCTGTGCAGTATTTTGACACCCCAATGAATGGTACAAGTGTAAGCGGTAGTAATAAATTAAATATCCCGGAGCCCCGATAAACACAGATAATGGTCAGTGTAAGAGCATCGGAGCAGACCACGATGCCGATGCGCGCATTTCGCAACTAGCTTTTTCAGGGCTTAACCCGAATGCTTCTACTAACAGGGGATTTATCCTGTCAATGGGCCAATCACCCTTTGTCCTACGGTCATGTGACCGTCTCAGCTGGATTGATTTAGTATTCAATGATTGTCCTGTCTTGGGTAGGGTTTTACTACGAATCTAGGACACTGATTAATCATAATAGCATCTCTATTTCTATGGCAACCTACTTAACCCTTTCCTATTTTAAATACCAGAGGGTAATTTAAACCATATATCGGCAACTTCATTGTCTGTAGGATACCGATCACAATTGTTTCTCATTAATTTAAATAGATGTACAATGATGTTGCTTATATCATGTTGATTAATGATTCGGCTCTATATCATTAATTCATATCCCTTGTTTGGATTCATTCATCTTGCGTAACTCCGCATTATGCTTCTATGAATGAGGTCAGGTTCATTTTATCAAAATTGCACTCCTGCATACTGATTGCTCTGTTGAATCACCAGTTCGTCCATACAATATGTGAATGTATTTGCTACCTGGATTAATAAATATCTATCCATCCCGTTCCATACAGCGTACATAGATAGAGATTGTGCACATATATTGTTGTTTTGATATTAATCTTAAGACACATGGTCCATATTCACTGTATTGTGATAGTATAGACATTCTAGAGTGCAATGTGAAGAGAGAAAATTGATGAGTAATCAGTGTTGTTTGTGATGGTGTTCATATGTTAGAATAACGGAGGAAAATTAATAAGTGATCAGACCATCTCAGCTGGATTAATTTAGTATTCAGTATTAGCCCTGTCCTGGGTAAGATTTTACTACGAATCTATGACACTGATTAATCATAATGGCATCTCTATTTCTATGGCAACATACTTAACCCTCTCCTGTTCATAATACCAGAGGGTAATTTAAACCATATATCGGCAACTTCGTTATTTATGGGATGCCGATCACACTCGTTCCTCATTGATTCAAATAGAAATACAATGGTGTTGCTTATATCATGTTAGTTAATGATTTGGCTCTATATCATACCCTTAATTCCTATCCCTTATTTGAATTAATTCATCTAGCGTAACTCCGCATTATGCTTATATGAATGAGGTCAGGTTCATTTTATCGAGATTGCACTCCTGCATGCTGATTGCTCTGTTAGATCACCAGTTCGTCCATGCAATGTGTGAATGTAATTGCTACCTGGATTAATAAATATCTATCCATCCCGTTCCATATAGCGTGCAAAGATAGAAATTGTGCACATATATTTTTGTTTTAATATTAGTCATAAGATACATGGTCCATATTCACTGTATTGTGATTAGAGATGAGCGCCTGAAATTTTTCGGGTTTTGTGTTTTGGTTTTGGGTTCGGTTCCGCGGCCGTGTTTTGGGTTCGAACGCGTTTTGGCAAAACCTCACCGAATTTTTTTTGTCGGATTCGGGTGTGTTTTGGATTCGGGTGTTTTTTTCCAAAAACACTAAAAAACAGCTTAAATCATAGAATGTGGGGGTCATTTTGATCCCAAAGTATTATTAACCTCAAAAACCATAATTTACACTCATTTTCAGTCTATTCTGAATACCTCACACCTCACAATATTATTTTTAGTCCTAAAATTTGCACCGAGGTCGCTGTGTGAGTAAGATAAGCGACCCTAGTGGCCGACACAAACACCGGGCCCATCTAGGAGTGGCACTGCAGTGTCACGCAGGATGTCCCTTCCAAAAAACCCTCCCCAAACAGCACATGACGCAAAGAAAAAAAGAGGCGCAATGAGGTAGCTGTGTGAGTAAGATTAGCGACCCTAGTGGCCGACACAAACACCGGGCCCATCTAGGAGTGGCACTGCAGTGTCACGCAGGATGGCCCTTCCAAAAAACCCTCCCCAAACAGCACATGACGCAAAGAAAAAAAGAGGCGCAATGAGGTAGCTGACTGTGTGAGTAAGATTAGCGACCCTAGTGGCCGACACAAACACCGGGCCCATCTAGGAGTGGCACTGCAGTGTCACGCAGGATGGCCCTTCCAAAAAACCCTCCCCAAACAGCACATGACGCAAAGAAAAAAAGAGGCGCAATGAGGTAGCTGACTGTGTGAGTAAGATTAGCGACCCTAGTGGCCGACACAAACACCGGGCCCATCTAGGAGTGGCACTGCAGTGTCACGCAGGATGTCCCTTCCAAAAAACCCTCCCCAAACAGCACATGACGCAAAGAAAAAAAGAGGCGCAATGAGGTAGCTGTGTGAGTAAGATTAGCGACCCTAGTGGCCGACACAAACACCGGGCCCATCTAGGAGTGGCACTGCAGTGTCACGCAGGATGTCCCTTCCAAAAAACCCTCCCCAAACAGCACATGACGCAAAGAAAAAAAGAGGCGCAATGAGGTAGCTGACTGTGTGAGTAAGATTAGCGACCCTAGTGGCCGACACAAACACCGGGCCCATTTAGGAGTGGCACTGCAGTGTCACGCAGGATGTCCCTTCCAAAAAACCCTCCCCAATCAGCACATGATGCAAAGAAAAAGAAAAGAAAAAAGAGGTGCAAGATGGAATTATCCTTGGGCCCTCCCACCCACCCTTATGTTGTATAAACAAAACAGGACATGCACACTTTAACCAACCCATCATTTCAGTGACAGGGTCTGCCACACGACTGTGACTGATATGACGGGTTGGTTTGGACCCCCCCCAAAAAAGAAGCAATTAATCTCTCCTTGCACAAACTGGCTCTACAGAGGCAAGATGTCCACCTCATCTTCACCCTCCGATATATCACCGTGTACATCCCCCTCCTCACAGATTATCAATTCGTCCCCACTGGAATCCACCATCTCAGCTCCCTGTGTACTTTGTGGAGGCAATTGCTGCTGGTCAATGTCTCCGCGGAGGAATTGATTATAATTCATTTTAATGAACATCATCTTCTCCACATTTTCTGGATGTAACCTCGTACGCCGATTGCTGACAAGGTGAGCGGCGGCACTAAACACTCTTTCGGAGTACACACTTGTGGGAGGGCAACTTAGGTAGAATAAAGCCAGTTTGTGCAAGGGCCTCCAAATTGCCTCTTTTTCCTGCCAGTATAAGTACGGACTGTGTGACGTGCCTACTTGGATGCGGTCACTCATATAATCCTCCACCATTCTATCAATGTTGAGAGAATCATATGCAGTGACAGTAGACGACATGTCCGTAATCGTTGTCAGGTCCTTCAGTCCGGACCAGATGTCAGCATCAGCAGTCGCTCCAGACTGCCCTGCATCACCGCCAGCGGGTGGGCTCGGAATTCTGAGCCTTTTCCTCGCACCCCCAGTTGCGGGAGAATGTGAAGGAGGAGATGTTGACAGGTCGCGTTCCGCTTGACTTGACAATTTTGTCACCAGCAGGTCTTTCAACCCCAGCAGACCTGTGTCTGCCGGAAAGAGAGATCCAAGGTAGGCTTTAAATCTAGGATCGAGCACGGTGGCCAAAATGTAGTGCTCTGATTTCAACAGATTGACCACCCGTGAATCCTTGTTAAGCGAATTAAGGGCTGCATCCACAAGTCCCACATGCCTAGCGGAATCGCTCCCTTTTAGCTCCTTCTTCAATGCCTCCAGCTTCTTCTGCAAAAGCCTGATGAGGGGAATGACCTGACTCAGGCTGGCAGTGTCTGAACTGACTTCACGTGTGGCAAGTTCAAAGGGCATCAGAACCTTGCACAACGTTGAAATCATTCTCCACTGCACTTGAGACAGGTGCATTCCATCTCCTATATCGTGCTCAATTGTATAGGCTTGAATGGCCTTTTGCTGCTCCTCCAACCTCTGAAGCATATAGAGGGTTGAATTCCACCTCGTTACCACTTCTTGCTTCAGATGATGGCAGGGCAGGTTCAGTAGTTTTTGGTGGTGCTCCAGTCTTCTGTACGTGGTGCCTGTACGCCGAAAGTGTCCCGCAATTTTTCTGGCCACCGACAGCATCTCTTGCACGCCCCTGTCGTTTTTTAAAAAATTCTGCACCACCAAATTCAAGGTATGTGCAAAACATGGGACGTGCTGGAATTTGCCCATATTTAATGCACACACAATATTGCTGGCGTTGTCCGATGCCACAAATCCACAGGAGAGTCCAATTGGGGTAAGCCATTCCGCGATGATCTTCCTCAGTTGCCGTAAGAGGTTTTCAGCTGTGTGCGTATTCTGGAAAGCGGTGATACAAAGCGTAGCCTGCCTAGGAAAGAGTTGGCGTTTGCGAGATGCTGCTACTGGTGCCGCCGCTGCTGTTCTTGCGGCGGGAGTCCATACATCTACCCAGTGGGCTGTCACAGTCATATAGTCCTGACCCTGCCCTGCTCCACTTGTCCACATGTCCGTGGTTAAGTGGACATTGGGTACAACTGCATTTTTTAGGAGACTGGTGAGTCTTTTTCTGACGTCCGTGTACATTCTCGGTATCGCCTGCCTAGAGAAGTGGAACCTAGATGGTATTTGGTAACGGGGGCACACTGCCTCAATAAATTGTCTAGTTCCCTGTGAACTAACGGCGGATACCGGACGCACGTCTAACACCAACATAGTTGTCAAGGACTCAGTTATCCGCTTTGCAGTAGGATGACTGCTGTGATATTTCATCTTCCTCGCAAAGGACTGTTGAACAGTCAATTGCTTACTGGAAGTAGTACAAGTGGGCTTACGACTTCCCCTCTGGGATGACCATCGACTCCCAGCGGCAACAACAGCAGCGCCAGCAGCAGTAGGCGTTACACGCAAGGATGCATCGGAGGAATCCCAGGCAGGAGAGGACTCGTCAGACTTGCCAGTGACATGGCCTGCAGGACTATTGGCATTCCTGGGGAAGGAGGAAATTGACACTGAGGGAGTTGGTGGGGTGGTTTGCGTGAGCTTGGTTACAAGAGGAAGGGATTTACTGGTCAGTGGACTGCTTCCGCTGTCACCCAAAGTTTTTGAACTTGTCACTGACTTATTATGAATGCGCTGCAGGTGACGTATAAGGGAGGATGTTCCGAGGTGGTTAACGTCCTTACCCCTACTTATTACAGCTTGACAAAGGGAACACACGGCTTGACACCTGTTGTCCGCATTTCTGGTGAAATACCTCCACACCGAAGAGCTGATTTTTTTGGTATTTTCACCTGGCATGTCAACGGCCATATTCCTCCCACGGACAACAGGTGTCTCCCCGGGTGCCTGACTTAAACAAACCACCTCACCATCAGAATCCTCCTGGTCAATTTCCTCCCCAGCGCCAGCAACACCCATATCCTCCTCATCCTGGTGTACTTCAACACTGACATCTTCAATCTGACTATCAGGAACTGGACTGCGGGTGCTCCTTCCAGCACTTGCAGGGGGCGTGCAAATGGTGGAAGGCGCATGCTCTTCACGTCCAGTGTTGGGAAGGTCAGGCATCGCAACCGACACAATTGGACTCTCCTTGTGGATTTGGGATTTCAAAGAACGCACAGTTCTTTGCGGTGCTTTTGCCAGCTTTAGTCTTTTCAGTTTTCTAGCGAGAGGCTGAGTGCTTCCATCCTCATGTGAAGCTGAACCACTAGCCATGAACATAGGCCAGGGCCTCAGCCGTTCCTTGCCACTCCGTGTGGTAAATGGCATATTGGCAAGTTTACGCTTCTCCTCCGACAATTTTATTTTAGGTTTTGGAGTCCTTTTTTTACTGATATTTGGTGTTTTGGTTTTGACATGCTCTGTACTATGCCATTGGGCATCGGCCTTGGCAGACGACGTTGCTGGCATTTCATCGTCTCGGCCATGACTAGTGGCAGCAGCTTCAGCACGAGGTGGAAGTGGATCTTGATCTTTCCCTAATTTTGGAACCTCAACATTTTTGTTCTCCATATTTTAATAGGCACAACTAAAAGGCACCTCAGGTAAACAATGCAGATGGATGGATTGGATACTAGTATACAATTATGGACGGGCTGCCGAGTGCCGACACAGAGGTAGCCACAGCCGTGAACTACCGCACTGTACTGTGTCTGCTGCTAATATATAGACTGGTTGATAAAGAGATAGTATACTCGTAACTAGTATGTATGTATAAAGAAAGAAAAAAAAACCACGGTTAGGTCACTGGTATATACAATTATGGACGGGCTGCCGAGTGCCGACACAGAGGTAGCCACAGCCGTGAACTACCGCACTGTACTGTGTCTGCTGCTAATATATAGACTGGTTGATAAAGAGATAGTATACTCGTAACTAGTATGTATGTATAAAGAAAGAAAAAAAAACCACGGTTAGGTCACTGGTATATACAATTATGGACGGGCTGCCGAGTGCCGACACAGAGGTAGCCACAGCCGTGAACTACCGCACTGTACTGTGTCTGCTGCTAATATATAGACTGGTTGATAAAGAGATAGTATACTCGTAACTAGTATGTATGTATAAAGAAAGAAAAAAAAACCACGGTTAGGTCACTGGTATATACAATTATGGACGGGCTGCGGAGTGCCGACACAGAGGTAGCCACAGCCGTGAACTACCGCACTGTACTGTGTCTGCTGCTAATATATAGACTGGTTGATAAAGAGATAGTATACTCGTAACTAGTATGTATGTATAAAGAAAGAAAAAAAAACCACGGTTAGGTGGTATATACAATTATGGACGGGCTGCCGAGTGCCGACACAGAGGTAGCCACAGCCGTGAACTACCGCACTGTACTGTGTCTGCTGCTAATATATAGACTGGTTGATAAAGAGATAGTATACTCGTAACTAGTATGTATGTATAAAGAAAGAAAAAAAAACCACGGTTAGGTCACTGGTATATACAATTATGGACGGGCTGCCGAGTGCCGACACAGAGGTAGCCACAGCCGTGAACTACCGCACTGTACACTGGTTGATAAAGAGATAGTAGTATACTCGTAACAACTAGTATGACGACGGTATAAAGAATGAAAAAAAAACCACGGTTAGGTGGTATATAATACAATTATGGTTGGACGGACTGCCTGCCGAGTGCCGACACAGAGGTAGCCACAGCCGTGAACTACCGCACTGTACACTGGTTGATAAAGAGATAGTAGTATACTCGTAACAACTAGTATGACGACGGTATAAAGAATGAAAAAAAAACCACGGTTAGGTGGTATATAATACAATTATGGTTGGACGGACTGCCTGCCGAGTGCCGACACAGAGGTAGCCACAGCCGTGAACTACCGCACTGTACACTGGTTGATAAAGAGATAGTAGTATACTCGTAACAACTAGTATGACGACGGTATAAAGAACGAAAAAAAAACCACGGTTAGGTGGTATATATTATAATACAATTATGGATGGACGGACTGCCTGCCGAGTTCCGACACAGAGGTAGCCACAGCCGTGAACTACCGCACTGTACACTGGTTGATAAAGAGATAGTAGTATACTCGTAACAACTAGTATGACTATGACGACGGTATAAAGAAAGAAAAAAAAAAACACGGTTAGGTGGTATATAATACAATTATGGATGGACGGACTACCTGCCGAGTGCCGACACAGAGGTAGCCACAGCCGTGAACTACCGCACTGTACTGTGTCTGCTGCTAATATAGACTGGTTGATAAAGAGATAGTATACAATACTACTAATATACTGGTGGTCAGGCACTGGTCACCACTAGTCACACTGGCAGTGGCACTCCTGCAGCAAAAGTGTGCACTGTTTAATTTTAATATAATATTATTTATCATGTACTCCTGGCTCCTGCTATAACAACCTGCAGTGCTCCCCAGTCTCCCCCACAATTATAAGCTTTATATACAATACATTGATGTGCAGCACACTGGGCTGAGCAGTGCACACAGACTGAGTCACTGTGTGACTGTGTATCGTTTTTTTCAGGCAGAGAACGGATATATTAAATAAAACAAACAACTGCACTGTCTCTGGTGGTCACTGGTCACTGTGGTCGTCAGTCACTAAACTCTGTCTGCACTCTGCACTCTCTTCTAATCTACAGTATCACAGCAATCTCTCTCTCTCTCTCTCTTCTAAATCTAATCTAAATGGAGAGGACGCCAGCCACGTCCTCTCCCTATCAATCTCAATGCACGTGTGAAAATGGCGGCGACGCGCGGCTCCTTATATAGAATCCGAGTCTCGCGAGAATCCGACAGCGTCATGATGACGTTCGGGCGCGCTCGGGTTAACCGAGCAAGGCGGGAAGATCCGAGTCGCTCGGACCCGTGAAAAAAAAAGTGAAGTTCGTGCGGGTTCGGATTCAAAGAAACCGAACCCGCTCATCTCTAATTGTGATAATATATTAAAGTGCAATGTGAAGAAGGGGAATTAATAAGTGATCAGTGTTGGTTATGATGGTGTTCATATGTTAGGATGGCGGAGGAAAATTAATAAGTGATCAGTATTGATTATTGATCAATACCTGCTTGGTGCTAATAATGTGACGAAAACCTGTGCCAACAAAAAAACACAAAAAGCTGCAAAACTCAGATTAATAGTGTTTAGTGCACTAAAGGTGAACAAAAGTGATTAATTGATTGGAAATATGTGACTGCATACCCAAATAGGCATGTATGTGAGAGAATATAAAAATACATAAACAACCTGCCTTCTACATCTCCCGGTGACCAAGTGAAGTGTCAAAATGCACCCCCTTTAATCTAAATGCTATTTGAAAAAGCCGAAGGGAGAGACAGTGACCATGTGCATTAATGAATAAAGTGACCAGTAAGAAAAATTAGTGTTTTCATTTCTACTGAGATAGATACCTCAGGATAACATAACTAATTGTACTGCATGTCTGCAGTACTCGTTAGAAATCTTTAAAGCATATAAGTGTTTGCAGTTATACCTGCTTGTGATGTTATGAGAAGATTTGTGAAGTGTTGATTTTCAAGACTGTGTTACTGCTTGCTTGCTTTTAAAAGGAGGACAGTGAAAAGACATCTATTTATGCTGGATGGATATACTGTCTGTGAACACACACATTACCTTGGAACATACGGATATTTCATAATTACTAATGTGATCCAGTAGGGACTAATCTGTAATTTAATTTATTCAAGGCAAGACATGTTTAAACATGAACTCTTGGGGGTACTGGCTATATTGGATCCCATAATTGCCATGGTATGAGGACCATGAATGAAAGAAAGAAGGAAGAGAAAGAGAAGCAAATTTTGCTTCAATATCATGTTTCCCGTATATTCATAAGAAAGAGCTATAACTGTTAGTCTCATTAAGACCACAGGGATGTAGGGTATCCATGAGGAATATCATCTTGGTCTCAGTTTTCAAAAGTTCTGAATCCAGATCCCCACCGCGTATTCCCAACTTGATGTGCTTCATCCCAAAGGCTCTGAGTCCACTGGGATCGCAATTGTGAAATTGTTGGAAGTGCCTCGCCACCGGTGATATAATTCTGAAGTTACTACGATCCCTGTCTACATTACGTATATTGCCCACATGTTCTAATAATCTCACTTTTAAGGGCCTGATGGTTTTCCCAATGTAGGCTTTTTTACAGGGGCACTCCAAGTGGTAAATAGTGCCGACCGTTGTGCAGGTAATGAGACTTGGTATAATCCATTTTTTGTTGAATTTGTCCTTGTAATGTTTTACAGGGACCATATATTTACAAGCCTTGCAGCGGCCACAGCACATGGAACCTTGCGTAGTGGTTTTAAAATCTATTCTTGACATGTGACTATGGACTAACTTGTCCCGTACATTAGGTGATCTCCGCCAGCTACACTTAACTTTAGCTGGAAGAATTTTATTGAGATCACTATCTGTTTTCAGCACATGCCAGTGTTTTTGTAAGGTGGAATCTATGTTCCGCCACTGGGCATTAAAAGTGCCAATAAATCTAATGGGTTCTTCAATTTGGGACCGTAGTTTAGGTTTCAGAAGGGATTCCCTAGGATACTGTTCAGTCTTCCTAATAGCTTGTTTTATGGTCCTCCCATTGTAGCCCCTGTCTTTGAATCTTCTGCTCTGCTCCAATTTTCTGTTCTCATAGGTTTCATCCTCAGAGCAATTTCTCTTAATACGCAGGAGTTCACCCTTTGGGATGGCACGGATGGTAGGAGGAAAGTGTGAACTTTGGGCATGCAGGATACTGTTTGTGGCAGTTGTTTTCCTAAAATTGTCTGTGGAGAGAATACCTTCCTCATCCAATTTTATGGTTAAGTCTAGGAAATTAATCTGTTCCTGACTCATTTCGCATGTCAGTTTGAGATTCAGGTCATTGATGTTAAGCACTGAGATGAAATGTTTTAAATCTCGACATTGACCCTCCCATAGGAAAAAAATGTCGTCGATGTATCTACAATACAAAAGGATGTTTTCCGTGTATTTTTCCATCGACTCATGGAATACAACTTCCCTCTCCCACCACCCCAGGTAGAGGTTAGCATACGTGGGGGCACAAGCGGTCCCCATTGCTGTTCCTCTTACCTGGAGGTAGTGGGATTCATTGGAGACAAAATAATTCCTGGTTAGGACAAATTGTAATAGGCTGATAATAAAGTTGTTAAATTCACAATGTGCCTCCATGTCCAGGAAAAATTTAGATGCGTGGATGCCCTGACAATGCTGTATGCTGGTGTAAAGACTTTCAACGTCGCATGACACCAGCCATACACCTGGATTGACTCGCAAGTTGGCTAGTTTGTTCAGGACATCCATAGTGTCTCTTAAATAAGATGGAAGGGTTATGACATGTTTCCTGAGAAACTGGTCTACAAAGACACTAGCTTTCTCGGTAAGACTACCCTTTCCGGACACGATAGGCCTACCTGGGGGTTTCCTCTCATTTTTGTGGACCTTGGGGAGGAGATATAGTGTAGGCGTCTTGGGATTGTTAACTTGGAGAAATTCAAAATCTTTCTTTAGAATCGTGCCACTCCTAAATGCATCTGAGAGCAATTTGTTATATTCCTTCAGGAATTGTTGTGTGGGGCTGAAGATTAATTTTTTATAGCAATTGGTATCATTGAGTTGTTTTTCCAACTCTTCAATGTACAAATCCCTTGGCCATAACACTACATTCCCCCCCTTGTCCGATGGTTTAATTATAACATCTTGCCACTCCGCCAGTTCCTGCAATGCTGCTCTCTCATCTTTAGTGATGTTATCTGGATAATGTCTATTCTGCTGGTACAGGAGATCTAGATCTCTTGATACCAACTTTTGGAAGACCTGTACCTGTGGGCATATCTTGCTATCAGGAAAAAAGGTTGATTTTCTCTTAATTTTGTCCTTATCAAAAGGTGTAGGTTGAATTTGATCCATTCTACTATCTTGACCAAGATCTTCTAATATTTCCAGAGCTGTCTGATCATCCAAACCCAATTCCAAGGTGACATCAGTGGCAGTATGTTCTCCACCATTAGCACTGTTGGTTGGGTATTTAGTAGTAAGGTTGGAATTCAGGTGGGGGTTACAGAAAATTTTTTTTAGAAGAAGCTTCCGCACAAAAAGATTTAAGTCCTTCTCGCATTCGAATCTATCAAGATTGTATGTAGGTGAGAATGAGAGACCTTTACTGAGTATAGACTGCTGATGTTCAGTCAAATTTCTATCTGTAAGGTTGATGATTCTGAGGGAGTCTGAAGTAATTGCGCTATCTATGGCCCTTACTTCCTGTACTTCCTTCTTTCCCTCGGTTCCTCTCTCCAATCTAATGAATCCCTCTTTCTTCTTCCCCCCTTGGCCCCTCCTGATTTTACTCCTTCTTTCCCGACATCGTCCCATACGTCCCTGGGAGATTTGCCTAAAAAATCCCTTCCTTGGAACTTGGTGGCATTTCTGGAACTTTCTCCCTCTGAGGATTCTGGCTCTGATGTGGAGTAATTCAAAGATTGTGTACTCCTCATTCGACCATTTTTAACAGTGGGATTATTCCATCTAAACACCCTATTAAGAGAGTAATCAGTTTTATCTCTTTGATATTTCCTTCTCTTTCTCTCAATGATCTCATTTTCATAATCTTCTACTTCTTTCTTATATTTTTCATAGCGTTGTTGAAATGCATCTAATGATTCAAAACTTTTTAGTTTTTCACCAAGCTGTACAATTTCCTGATTGAGTTGATTGAGAATGATTTCATCATGCTTCATAAGGATTTTAATTAAGTCCCTTGAGCATTGGGTTAATACTTTTTCCCATTCTGTTTTTAACTCATTATTAGCCAATTCGTATGCAGGGAATAATTTAGGTCTCAAACCTCTGGGAATAAGATGATTTTAAGATAATTGTCAAATGTAGATCTGTTCCACCCCGTTTTGCTCTCCTTCATCAGTGCCAATTTCAGGGAGAACAAATCATCAGTCCAATTTGAAGTACCACTATCAAATCTATCCGTATCTCCTCCAAACATGGTTTCCATGTCATTCTTCAATTTATCTCGCCTGGTTTCTAAATCCCTAGACAGACTAAAGGTGGACATCCTGTCAGAGAGTATTCGGGTTATAGAATGAACAGTTTATGATAATTTATTTATAAAATCCTATACGTACTAAGTTAGTATTCAATATGATAAATGATGGTGAGGTGCTAGATTGAGGGAAACTGATTGCTCAGTATATAGAAATCCGACAACAAGAAACAGAGAAAAATCTGCACTCTCAAAATGCCATATGGAAATATCTAGACAAAACCCCGATTTATAATGTCTGGAAAGGTCCTATAATCTAATGTCGGGGGTGCTACCTAAGACAACCATGGGTACCAACTTATAAACAGAGAGAAAAATGGGGTTGTACTGCTAGGTGCACAGAGCTGAAATAAAATGTAACTTTTATTAATACAATGTATTAAAAGACCGATATTTCGGACAATGTGCGAAAAATAGGGTTAAAATTGAATGAAGAATCCAACAATGTGCTCTAAGATATAGAAGTGAGAAGAGTTAAAAAATGTGTCTGCTCCTCTGATTACACTGACTCTCTATTGGGGTATTTAGACTTTTATATTTGTTGTGCTTAACATGTGTTTTGTACCCCTATTAAAGGAAATTATTGATAATCAATTGTGTTGCAGGATACCAGTCCTTTAATAACCCATTGTGAGTTGAGTGGACTGTGTTATTTCGGGCAAGAATACCTCCGTATTTTCTGCTACTACCACTTATCACATAATCTGTGACTGTTATTGTTCAAATTGAGGCATGACTTGCAATCTGCTCACTATTTTCAAATATGTTGGATGGAGCAATGTACTCAATTGAAGATGTATGTGTGGGACTATATTACTGATACACTTAATCACAGCAATCTGTCCGTCTGTGACAAACACACAGACTAATAAGCTCGTGTTGATTGAAGGCTGTGTGTGTAGGAAACCCTATATATTGTTGTATCAAATCACACAATAACTGTGAAATGCCCCGTGCCTAATAGATATGTATCCTCTATACTGATTCGCATATATATAGCCCTGTGATTGTATGGTTATAATTATTCTTGAATATTCTCAAGATTGACAAGGGCCACAATGTTGATCAGTGTGGATAATCTGCACATGGGACATGTCTAATGAATATTATAGGGCAAACTACACTGCCACACATGCATAAACCACAGCCGCTACAGGAATTAACAAGATAATCCGCAGTGGTCTAATTGTCCGGATGTTTCCTTATTCCTGGTGCTCTACTAGTGTGATAAATCACAATTGGACTGGAAGATATCCTGTGCTTTATGGATGTGTATCTCCTTTATACTGAATCATAGAGATGTTGTCCTAATGATTGATTGATGTTGGTCAGTACAAATAGTCTACACATGAAACACATCTATTAAGTATTATGGAGCAGATTAACTGCTACACATACATATACTGCTGGGTCTGCATCAGTTGGAAACTATTTGTGCAGAAAACCATATATATTGATATGACAAATCACTCAAGTATGTAATGCTGCTGCAGAAATCTGTAAATTGATCAGCAGTGGTCTATTGACAGAATGTATTTTTATTTCTGTCGGTCTAGATTGCACTTGTATTGTGCTTCTACTGATATATTGAGGTATATTCCTGACGTGAGTGGCAGCGCTGTAACAGTGTTAATACTGGTCAACAAAGTTCTAATTGGCTGCTGTTGCCAGACATGTCAGGCAGAGTTTGTCAATTATCATGTGATAACAATGTATGCAACAAAAAGAAAAATTTTTTGTGAACAGATTGATATTATTATGGATATCTCGACTGTATCGGCTTTTGATCAGCATTTGTCTGATCCACGGGTGTTCCCGTGTTTGCTGTGCGGTTCTCCGATAGCCAAATATGCAGTACAGATATCAAGATAGTATTATTATGGGTGTCTCAACTGCATCAGCTTGTGATCGGCATTTGTCCGACCCACGGATATTCCCGTGTTCGCTGTGCAGTATTTTGACACCCCAATGAATGGTACAAGTGTAAGCGGTAGTAATAAATTAAATATCCCGGAGCCCCGATAAACACAGATAATGGTCAGTGTAAAAGCATCGGAGCAGACCACGATGCCGATGCGCGCATTTCGCAACTAGCTTTTTCAGGGCTTAACCCGAATGCTTCTACTAACAGGGGATTTATCCTGTCAATGGGCCAATCACCCTTTGTCCTACGGTCATGTGACCGTCTCAGCTGGATTGATTTAGTATTCAATGATTGTCCTGTCTTGGGTAGGGTTTTACTACGAATCTAGGACACTGATTAATCATAATAGCATCTCTATTTCTATGGCAACCTACTTAACCCTTTCCTATTTTAAATACCAGAGGGTAATTTAAACCATATATCGGCAACTTCATTGTCTGTAGGATACCGATCACAATCGTTTCTCATTAATTTAAATAGATGTACAATGATTCTCACAATGACTGCAAGTGGGGCAGTACAGATGGTGTAATGGTTAGCATTACTGCCTCACAGCACTGAGGTCATGGGTTTGATTCCCACCATTGCCCTAACTGTGCGGAGTTTGTATATACTCCCCATACTTGCGTGGGTTTCCTTCGGGTGCTTCGGTTTCCTCCCACAATCCAAAATATATACTGGTAGGTTAATTGGCTCTCAACAAAAATGAACCCTAGTGTGAATGTGTTTGTACATGTGATAGGGACTATAGATTGTAAGCTCCACTGGGGCAGGGACTGATGTGAATGTGCAAATATTCTCTGTAAAGCGCTGTGGAATATGTGTGCACTCTATAAATACCTGGTAATAAATAAATAATAAATAAGTGGGGAGGGTGGCTCACATGCAGGAGTTACAAGCTCAGGCACTGTCCTGGGGGAAGGGGAGCTGTCACCTGCCCTTTTTCTCCACACTGATCAGCTACTCAGAAGTGAGGCATTCAGAGCAACAACAAACTGATCCTAGCCTGGCCTCTCTGAGGGAGCGAACCAATGAGGCCACACCGGGGAGTAAATAAAACAGGATTTTTGTAGAAAATTAGCTGATATATCATGAGCCCAGTGCCTTAGAGGTACCTGAGGATGAGGGTCCTTGCAGACAGCTGGTTGTTCCCTAGACTTACTGTACAGGGAAGGGTTACTGAAAATAGCACATGATAATATCTTAGCAGGACATTTGGCTAAAAGGAAAGCCAAGGCTCATTTGAGATCCAATTTTTACTGGCCTAACATGAGAAAGGAAGCAGACAATTACTGTAGCTCCTGCCATGCATGCCAGCTAGTTGGAAAATCTGGGGACATGTGCCGAGCACCTCTCATTCCATTGCCAGTCATATCAGAGCCATTTGAAAGAGTTGCTGTTGATATTGTGGGGCCCCTAGCTATACCCAGTAGCTTAGGGAAGGAGTACATCCTGACTGTGGTGGACTATGCCACAAGGGGGGTAATTCCAAGTTGATCGCAGCAGGAAATTTTTTAGCAGTTGGGCAAAACCATGTGCACTGCTTGTGTGGCAGATATAACATTTGCAGAGAGAGTTAGATTTGGTTGGGTTATTTTATTTCTGTGCAGGGTAAATACTGGCTGCTTTATTTTTACACTGCAAATTAGATTGCAGGTTGAACACACCACACCCAAATCTAACTCTCTCTGCACATGTCATATCTGCCCCCCCTGCAGTGCACATGGTTTTGCCCAATTGCTAACAGAATTCCTGCTGCGATCAACTTGGAATTACCCCCAAGGTACCCAGGAGCTGTAGCACTCACCTCTAACCACGCAGATAAAGTAGCAGATGCTCTCATAGTCATTTTCTTCCAGGTGGGGTTCCCAAAATAAATTTTAACTGTCCAGGGTACCCAGTTCATGTCCAACCTCATGCAGAGTCTCTGTAAAAATATGCAGGTGGATCACCTCATCACCTCAGTGTATCACCCGCAGACAAATTGCTTATGCGAACGATTTAACAGCACCTTAAAACAAATGTTAAGGACCTTTGTGGAGTCCCAGGAAAGAGACTGGGAAAGAGTCTTGTTGCACATCCTGTTTGCATACTGGGAGGTACCTCAAGAATCAATTTTATTCTCTCCCTTTGAACTCCTGTACGGTTGCCGGGTGCGTCGCCCCCTAGATTTAACTACAGAAGAGTGGGAAGGAAAATTAGTTACCCCTGACACATCAGTGGTGCACTGTGTGGTGCAATTCAAGGAAAAACTGCAGTCTCTAATGGAGCTGGTGAAGAACAACCTAAAGGCTGCGCAGACTAAACAAAAACAGTGGTATGACCGCCATGCGAGGGAACGTGTCTGAGGTGGGGCAAAAAGTATTGGCTCTGGTCCCTATGCAACAGAACAAGTTACAGGCTGCCTGGTAGGGCCCCTACACTATAGTACAGCGTGTCAAAGATGTCAGTTATGTAGTGGAAAAAGGAGAGGGACGTAAGAGGCAGAAGATGTATCATGTCAACATGATAAAAGCTTTTCACGATAGGGGGACTTGTGTTCGCTGTGTGTAGCTTGCCTGAGAATGATCAGGAATCTGACCCCTTGGTGGATTTGGCAGCTGCTGCTAAAGAGGAGCAATCCCTGTCAGATGCCCACATCAGTGATGAACTGACAGAGGTGCAGCTAGAACAGCTCGCTGACACACTGCAGCCCTACAAGTCCCATTTCACAGGGGGGCCTGGAAAAACTCACGTGGTTACCCATCATGTGAACACAGGTAATCATACCCCCCTCAGACAGACAGCATATCGTGCTTCCCCCGAAGTGCTGGAGGTAATGAAGGGGGAAATTGATGAAATGCTGCTGCTTGGGGTGATTCAAAGCTCTCACAGTGCTTGGGCTGCCCCAGATGTACTGGTCTTGAAGAAATACAGGGGCACCCAGTTCTGTGTTGACTATAGACAGTTAAATGATGTCACTGTGTTTGATGCCTATCCCATGCCCAGGATAGAAGAACTACTAGATCAGCTTGCTCATGCATGTTACATCACCATTATGTATCTCAGTAAGGGGTACTGGCAGATCCCACTGTCACCTATGGCCCGCGAGAGGTCCACATTTATCACACCATTTGAGCTGTTCGAGTTTCTGGTCATGCCCTTTGGTATGAAAAATGTCCCTGCTTCCTTTCAGTGCTTGGTTAATGATAGGCTGGAAAGCCAGGAGGGAGATGCAGTTGCCTACCTGGATGACATTGCGGTGTTCAGCCAGACCTGGGAGGACTATCTGATCCATCTGAATAGTGTGTTAGATAAAATCACTGGGGCCAGTTTGATGATCAAACCAGAGAACTGGCAGCTTGGGCTGAGTGAGGTGCAATATCTAGGGTACCGTGTTGGAGGGGGTACCCTTCGTACAGAGCCAGGCAAAGTGGAGGCTATAACTGAGTGGCCTACCCCCAAGACTAAAAAGCAGGTTATGTCATTTCTAGGTACTGCAGGGTATTACCGGAAATTTGTACTCCACTACAGCACACTAGCCAAACCCTTGACAGATTTAAACAAAAAGAAGTTGCCCCAGGTGGTCAATTGGACAGAGGACTGTGAAGGGGCCTTTTTGGGACTGAAATCTGTGTTAGCTCAGTCACCTGTGCTGCAGGCCCCAGATTTCAAAAGGAGGTTTGTAGTACAGACTGATGCCTCTAATTATGGGTTAGGTGCTGTGCTCAGCCAAGTCAATGAGAAAGGGGAAGAGCATCCTATAATTTTCCTAAGTAAGAAATTACTCCCCTGGGAAGTGGCCTATGCCACCACTGAAAAGGAATGCTTGGCGATTGTGTGGGCTCTTTAAAAACGGATGAGACTTCACAATAATTACGGATAATTCCCCACTCATATGGCTTAACAGAGTTTCAGGAGATAATGGGAAACTCTTAAGATGTAGTCTCACTTTGCAGCAGTACACATTTACCATCCAGCACAGAAAGGGTGCACACTACAGCAATGCGGATGGACTCTTGCGGCAAGGCAAACAGGTGGTTAGTAGCGCACTGATGAGATGGTGACGTGGGTCACCGCCCTTGTGCGCCAAGGGAGATATCATGATCCATCACACGATTGGATCCCAGAATATGATATTTCTGCTATTGTGTGTGTGATATATTATTTCCTGTGAACTGCCTGAGGACATAAAGCCAAGAGGTCTGCCTGCCATTTCCCTCTGCTAGGTTGCACATTTTGTGGACATAACCCAGGGGGTTATCACTGAGTGCATTTCCCCAAACCACTCTGCACTGAGGCCATAGATGTGTTTAGTAGTGACAAGATCAAAACCTAGCAATAAGCTGGAAGAAGAAATTTATGTTTGAGTTCTGGTCTCTCATCCTATCATAAATGTTGGGGGAGGAAGACTGCATCATTCAGCTCTCATCTTCAAACAAACTGGTCATTTAGGTCATAAAGCAAACAGCCTGGATCTCTGTGTCCATGTGGACTAATTCCCCTCTCCTAACTCTTACAAGACAACTAGGTGAAGAGGGTGTATGATACCTCAAGGCCAGTGTCCAGCAATCCAGCATTGAGCTGGTCAAAAATCCCAAGGGTGGGAGGATGTGAGTGCAGCTGAAGGGTATAACTATCACTCTCTCAGTAATATGTAGTTTTTGTAATTAAAACTCTGAAGTATTCTTGGAATTAAAATGACAAATTCTAGTCCTGATTCTGTAATCCTTAGAACCTATGGCCTCGTGTGGCCCACATTACCGATTTTTCTAAGTATTAATAACTGTACGTGACAGGTAGAAGCGAAGGCTACCTTGCGTTCAGACGCTAAAATCCCTCTTACTGGTGGTGGCGAATGTGTTTGTATAACCCTGCATGTCCAAAGTGACTCCCACGTCACAGGCGGTGCTTCTCAGATTGGTGTATCTGAAGAAGTGACTGGCAGGTCCGTGACATTTACATACCCTATTCTTGCTTACAGACATTTCCCATTTACCTGAAAATTCGGGATCAGATTGCTGGAATCCTTGATATCTTTATGACTAAATACAGTACCTCAGCAGTAAGGGTGACCTCTCATTGCTTTTATTATTGAAAGACAATATCCCCACAGCATCAGTGTTCTCTGTTGATGCTTGAATCTGGTTTATATGTGAACTTGGATATATTGTTACACAGAAGTGACAGGATTTGCCATTTAGTGACCCAGCATGGCACGTCAGGAACTACTACCCATAGACGAGGACATACCTTCTGCCGTGTAGCAGCCTTTTTTTTATATTTGCTAAAAAGGATTTACATGCTGTCCCATCTGTGCCTGGAGATTTCATAACTGTGTGCTTTGGGGAAATAATTGTGCGCACCCAACCCGTACTGTAAAATATCTTTTGATACCTGCTACCCTGTGATAAAAGTTGTCTCCAACCTACCTATGAGCTCCAACTAGCTGCAACCACTAAAAACCAACGTCAGGTACCTAATGTTTAATGGCGTTTGAGATATCTTGCCAAACTTAAAGGAGTAAAAGTAATGGAGAAAAATTTTATGCTGAAGTATAACTGTAGAGTTAATACTAATACTGAAGCGGGCCTGAGTTAGAGTATATTGAGATTACTGAGAAGGTAAACAGTGAAGCAATTATTTGGAACCAGTGATGATAATGTGGTGTAGGATTGAGTGTCTAGAGTTTCACTGCCAGGCCCGGTAAGCTACTGCGAAAATGTCTGTTGTTATGCATAATTTATGTCTTCTTTTCTAAAGTTGTATTCTGAAATTGTCCCAATTGCCAAGTGGTGCCTGATTTCTTGCAAGGTCCGTGTCGACCCTCAAATAAATCTGTGTTTTTCTTGAAAAGCAACCTGGTTTCACGTATCTTCTAGTATACCTACATTTCTCACCACTCCAAAATTGGACTGAAAAACTCAAGCTGACTTACGAGGTAAGCCACATACACATCTAAAAGGTGAGGGTTCCACACTTACACACGTTATGCCAGACAGCAGAGCTGCTTTTACATGTTACACCAGACGGCAGAGCCCCTTATCTACATAAGTATGTTACATGATAACTTTTAGCATTTAGTTATTACTAGTATCATAGGAAAACTTCAAAGCACATATTACTATAATGTATATTAGATTAGTGTTGATAATGTGTGCTGTGAGTGGCCTCTGTTTGTAAAAGTAGGAAAAACAGCTCTGGATAAACTTTATGGAGCAATCGGTGAAGCATTACAGCTTAACGTTTGTGAACCTGGGATAACTCACTCTTGCAGCTGTTGCCTAGCCTGCCTGAGTCTTAGTCTTAGACTTAGACTGTCTTAGTCCTCCTGGTCCTGAGTCTGACCTCAGTCCTCCTACAGTGTTACCCACCAAAACACCGAAGCTCATCACGTCGCAGAATACATTGGTGGGGAATGTAATGTATGACATGGAAAAGAAGTGGGGCGTACTGCTAAAACTATTACAGTGGGAAGCACTGCAGCAGGCGACAGCGGGTGGATGGATAATGGGTGCCGGATGTATGCAGGTGCGGCCGCCAGCTGGTTCTTCGCACACAAGGCATATGCGCTGCATATACGCTGTGTGCTGAGCACCGTCGGCACCCTAGTTACGGCCATGGTCTTAAATTGTGAGTAGAAACCCACACTCAGTCTTCAGGTCTGACACTTGGAACTGCACGTTGCTTGCAGCCAGCTAAAAATTTATACAGAGAAGAGTTCTTTAGAAGTGAAGAACAAACATTTATCCAGAGCTTGGCAAATTGAAGAAGAGTGGTACCTGTGAAAGGTACAACAGCTGAATGTAAAGCTAGAATTTCTGGTATGCCTGGATGTAGTTCATAGGCAGTGAAGAAAGGAGTGGAATTTGAAAAGGAAGGATACTGGTTGTTGTGGGAAAATTCTGCCCAGGGTAGCAGTTCGGCCCAGTTACAGTATCTTGAGAGGAGGAAACATAAAGTCAGATATGAAATCAATGAGGCAATCCCACTCATGATGAAGTGGTAGTGAATCTGCACCTTGTTTACTAAAGACATCTGATAAGACTCTATAAGGCATAGGAAGAAGATTTTGTTTGTGTTTGTATTCTGAAGTGGAAGTACCATATGAGTTGGCGACAGGAATCTCTGCTAGTAGGACCCCAAGAGATAATTTGAATGGCAGTGCAGTTAATCTGAAGATTAAGTTTCTGAAGCCACGGAAGGCCTAGAACTAGGGCATGACAGGCTTTGGGAATGAACAAGAAATTCAAAAGTATACTTTAAACTTTAATGACAAGGTTTGATGTGTAATGTTTCATCAGGAATTCAGCTACCGTCCACTGATGTGAGATATATGGGTCAAGATAATAGGTCCGTAGGAAGGAGTAGTTCCTTAACTAAAACTGAAGGTATAAAGTTCCCAGTTCCTCCAGAATCTAGGACTGCAGAAAGAAACTTGAGGTGGGTACACACTAGGTAATGTGCTCGGTGAGCGATACAGCCTAGTGTTTTCTCTCCCGGGTTGGGTCGACTAACGGCGGGCATACCCACTGTGCTATTACGGAGCATGCAGCTTTGGACGATGAGTCCAAATTGAGCTGCATGCACGGCTGAGACCGAGGGTTGTTAACGTCTTGCAGGGCTGCACATTGCTTGTCGTCGGCTGCATACACACTGGGCGATATAATAAGCTATATCGCTCAGGAGGTTAAAAGTGAGCGATATAGTTTACTATATTGTTCCAAAGTTTCTGCAAAGCTACGATATGATTTTTGTGGCTAAGTAGTATCAATACCAGTTTCACCCTTATTAATTCATTTTCCAGCTCTGACCTGTTACCTGATATTGGATCCAGCCGAGTTACCAGCAATACCTGTTCAAGGCTAGTTGGCTCAGTGATCAACTCTCATCAGTCTTGCAGAACTGCTGTTTCCAGCAATCCTATTTGCAGTTCAACTGTCTTCCATACTGGATCCAGCCCAGTTACCAGCGATTCCAGTTCTAGACTGGTAAAATGGCTTAGCCGGTCCCAGTCCAGCACTCACCTTAACTGGTCCTATCCCAGCATTCAGTTTAGCTGTTTCCAGCCTAGGGTTTCCACCTCATCCCTTTAATTCTGGACACATATTAATTACACAGGTTCTGTGGCTGGCTGACTTCAAGATTCAATTTCACCTGGTTTTAATCAGCCACAGAACCTGTGTAATTAATATGTGTCCAGAATTAAAACAATGAGGTGGTAACCCTATTCCAGCCCCACATGCAGCATAGTTGGTCCCAACCCGACTCCCAGCTTAAATTGGACCCCTCCCAGTAACTAGCAAACCCAATTCCAGTCCAGAATTCGGTATTACTGGTCCCAGTCCAGTACCTAGCTCTCATAATCTATTTCCCTCTTTTCAGAGACACTCTAATGCGTAAGAACTTCAAGAGACCCCCCTAGTTTTCTACATTCGACTGTCACACCAGCTGCCACCCAGAGTTAAAGCCTGGGAACACAAACTCCTCTGATTCCAGCAACGAAGAGGCAAATGTAAATCATAAGTAAAAATATTGCAGTGCTATCTATTCACATTAAGTCAATTGAGCTGTAAATATAATGGTAGTTTATAATCCTGAGCAACAGCAGTCATTTTTCTCCACTACAGTATATAAATAACAAACTGCAAGGTTAAAAAAATAATAAGGGGTCATTGAACTGTAATATCTCATTTTCTCTGATATTGGCCAGATCGGAAAAGCACTTAAAGATTTTTGAAATTACTACTTTGCAGCTTTGTCTCCATGGAACAGCTTAATATACTCATTCACAATGTAATCAATGTGTATTGGAAAAGGCTTTTTATTTTTGCTCCCATTCCTGTTTAGCTTGTGGGCATATCCCAGAATCAGCTGTGAGCAAAAGAGCTTCTGTTCACCTGAGCAGCGGTGATTGGGCCTCTTTCATGTAAAGCTGTATTCAAAGTTAATTTCACACCACATGACTTTCATCTTCACACACTGCCATGAAACATATTTAGTCAAAGCCATTTCAAGATATAAGATTCCTTTGATGGTTTTATAAAATCGTATTAATGGTACTTAGCAGCTCCATATACTAATGATCCTACATTAGGCAAAGAATATCTCATATAGCTTTACATTCATTGAATACTATTGATTAGCAAATTAAGTTACCTGATCCACATTTTCTAATTTAGATGAACTCACAACCTCAGCAATGTTTTTGCTGCATTCATCTTGTCTGTATTACAAAAACACTGAGGTCACATAATTTACGTGGACATATAGTAATTGAAATATTCTGTATATGGGCCCTCATTCCGAGTTGTTCGCTCGCAAGCTGCTTTTAGCGGCTTTACACACGCTAAGCCGCCGCCTACTGGGAGTGAATCTTAGCTTCTTAAAATTGCGAACGAAAGATTCGCAATATAGCGAAAAGACATCTCTGTGCAGTTTCTGAGTAGCTCGAGACTTACTCGGCATCTGCGATCCGTTCAGTGCTTGTCGTTCCTGGTTTGACGTCATAAACACACCCAGCGTTCGCCCAGACACTCCTCCGTTTCTCCAGCCACTCCCGCGTTTTTCCCAGAAACGGTAGCGTTTTTTCGCACACACCCATAAAACGGCCAGTTTTTGCCCAGAAACACCCACTTCCTGTCAATCACATTACGATCACCAGAACGAAGAAAAAACCGTGAGTAAAAAACCTAACTGCATAGCAAATTTACTTTGCGCAGTCACACTGCGGACATTGCGCATGCACACTAAGCGGAAAATCGCTGCGATGCGAAAAAATTTAACGAGCGAACAACTCGGAATTACCCCCATTGTGTAGCAATTAGGGACGAGCGGGTTCGGTTCCCTGAGAACCGAACCCTACCGGACTTCACGCTATGAGCCCGGATCCAAGTCAGGCTCGGGTTTTCCCATCTTACTCGGAAACCCGAACGAGGCAAAACGTCATCATCCCACTGTCGGATTCTCGCGGGGTTTGGAAAGAACCCGCGCGTCGCCACCATTTTCACTACGGCATTGGAGAGTTTAGAGAGAGGATGTGTCACCGTTTTCTCTGTGTCCTCAGTGTCCGTGTCTTGTGCTGAAACTGTCCAGTCATAGTGGTTGTGTCCTCTGCTGCCATATGTCCAGTGCTGTCCAGTGGTGCTGTGTTGTGCTACATCAGTTCAGTGGTGGTGTGTTGTGCTGCATAGTCACAGTGGTGGTGTCCTCTGCTGCCATATGCCCAGTGCTGCTGTATAATATATGAATAAGTCCCTTAAAGTGTTGCTGTGTTGTCCTGCATCAGACCAGTGGTAGTGTCCTGTGCATCAGTCAGTCAGTCCAGTGACCATTCACAGTGGTGTCCTCTGCTGCCATATGCCCAGTGCTGCTGTATAATAGATTAATAAGTCCCTTAAAGTGTTGCTGTGTTGTCCTGCATCAGACCAGTGGTAGTGTCCTGTGCACCAGTCAGTCAGTCCAGTGACCATTCACAGTGGTATCCTCTGCTGCCATATGTCCAGTGCTGCTGTATAATAATAACAAGTCCCTTACAGTGTTGCTGTGTTGTCCTGCATCAGACCAGTATTGTCCTGTGCATCAGTCAGTCCATTGACCATTAACAGTGGTGTCCTCTACTGCCATATGTCCAGTGCTCCTGTGCCGCATATTGTGTTATATAACTCCAGAAAAATAATGGAGACCAAAAATTTGGAGGCTAACATAGGGAAAGATCAAGAACCACTTCCTCCTAGTGCTGAAGCTGCTGCCACTAGTCATGACATAGACGATGAAATGCCGTCAACGTCGTCTGCCAAGGCCGATGCCCAATGTGATAGTAGAGGGCATGTAAAATCCAAAAAGCCAAAGTTCAGTGAAAAGACCCAAAAAAAGAAATTTAAATGGTCTGAGGAGAAACGTAAACTTGCCAATATGCCATTTATGACACGGAGTGGCAAGGAACGGCTAAGGCCCTGGCCTATGTTCATGACTAGTGGTTCAGCTTCACATGATGATGGAAGCCCTCATCCTCCTGCTAGATAAATGAAAAGAGTTAAGCTGGAAAAAGCACAGAAAAGAACTGTGCGTTCTAAGATGGTATCACAAATCCCCAAGGAGAGTCCAAGTGTGTTGGCAGTTGCGATGCCTGACCTTCCAAACACTGAATGGGAAGAGGTGGCTCCTTCCACCATTTGCACACCCCCTGCAAGTGCTGGAAGGAGCACCCACAGTCCAGTTCCTGATATTCAAATTGAAGATGTCACTGTTGAAGTACACCAGGATGAGGATATGGGTGTTGCTGGCGCTGAAGAGGAAGTTGACGATGAGGATTCTGATGGTAATGTGGTTTGTTTAAGTCAGGCACCAGGGGAGACAAATGTTGTCTGTGGGATGAAGAAGCCCATTGTGATGACTGGGCAAAATACCAAAAAAGCCACCTCTTCCAAGTGGAAGTATTTACCCACAAATCCGGACAGCAGGTGTCAAGCCGTGTGTTGCCTGTGTCAAACTGTAATAAGTAGGGGTAAGGACGTTAACCAAGTAGGAACATCCTACCTTACACATCACCTGCAGCGCATTCATCAGAAGTCAGTGTCAAGTTGTGAAACTTTGGGTAAGAGCGTAAGCAGTCCACTGGCACGTAAATCACTTCTTCGTCTTGTACCCAAGCTCTTGCAAGCCACATCACCAACTCCCTCAATGTCAACTTCCTCCTCAGCCATGAACGTCAGTAGTCCTTCAGGCTATGTCCCTGGCAAGACTGATGAGTCCTCTCCTAACCGGGATTCCTCGGGAGGATCCTTGAGTGGTACGCCTACTGCTGCTGTTGCTGCCGCCGCTGCTGCTGTTGTTGCTGCTGGGAGTCGATCATCATCCCAGAGGGAAATTCGGAAGACCACTTGTACTACTTCAACTAAGCAATTGACTGTCCAACAGTCCTTTGTGAGGAAGATGAAATATGACAGCAGTCATCCTTTGCAAAGCGGATAACTGAGGCCTTGACAGCTATGTTGGTGGTAGACATGCACCCGGTATCCACCATTAGTTCAGTGGGACTTAGAGAATTGTTTGAGTTACTGTGTTCCCGGTATCAAATCCCATCTAGGTTCCACTTCACTAGGAGTGGTACACCTACTGCTGTTGCTGTTGTTGTTGTTGCTGCTGGGAGTTGATCTTCATCTTAGAGGGGAAGTCAGAAGACCACTTGTACTAGTTCAACTAAGCAATTGACTGTTCAGCAGTCCTTTGTGAGGAAGATGAAATATGACAGCAGTCATCCTTTTGCAAAGCGGATAACTGAGGCTTTGACAGCTATGTTGATGTTATACGTGCGTCTGGTATCCACCATTAGATCAATGGGACTTAGAGAATTGTTTGAGTTACTGTGTCCCTGGTATCAAATCCCATCTAGGTTCCACTTCACTAGGAGGGATATATCGAGAATGTACAGAGACGTCAGAAAAAGTGTTGCAAGTGTCCTAAAAAATGCAGTTGTATCCAATGTCCACTTAACCACGGACATGTGGACAAGTGGGACAGGGCAGACTAAGGACTACATGACTGTGACAGCCCACTGGGTAGATGTATTGCCTCCCACAGCAACAACAGCAGCAGCGGCACCAGTAGCAGCATCTCGCAAATGCAAACTTGTTTCTAGGCAGGCTATGCTGTGTATCACCGCTTTCTGTAAAAGGCACACCGCTGACAACCTCTTACGGAAACTGAGGGACATCATCACGCATTGGGTTACCCCACTTAGACTCTCCTGGGGATTTGTGATATCAGACAACGCCACCAATATTGTGCGTGCATTACAACTGGGCAAATTCCAGCACGTCCCATGTTTTGCACATACAATTAATTTGGTGGTGCAGAATTTTTTGAAAAATGACAGGGGTGTACAGGAGATGCTGTCGGTGGCCTAAAAAATTGCGGGGCACTTTCGACATTCTGCCACTGCGTGCCAAAGACTGGAGCACCAGCAAACACTCCTGAACCTGCCCTACCATCAACTGAAGCAAGAGGTGGTAACTAGGTGGAATTTAACACTCTGCTTCAGAGGAGCAGCAAAAGGCCATTAAAGCCTATACATCCACCTATGATATAGGCAGAGGGGGAATGCACCTGACTCAAGCGCAGTTGAGAATGATTTCCGTCTTGTGCAAAGTTTCAAGGTTCTCCAACCCTTTGAATTTGCCACACGTGAAGTCAGTTCAGACACTGCCAGCTTGAGTCAGGTCTTTTCCCTCATCAGGCTTTTGCAGAAGCAGCTGGAGAAATTGAAGGAGGGGCTAAGATGGAGCGATTCCGCTAAGTATGTGGGACTTGTGGATGGAGCCCTTCATTCACTCTGCCAGGATTCAATGGTGGTCAATCTGTTGAAATCAGAGCACTACATTTTGACCACCGTGCTCGATCCTAGGTTTAAAGCCTATGTTGTATCTCTCTTTCCGGCAGACACAAGTGTGCAGAGGTGCAAAGAGGTGCAAAGACCTGCTGGTGAGTAAATTGTCAACTCAAGCGGAACATGACCCTTCAACAGCTCCTCCTTCAATTTCTCCCGCCACTGGGACTGCAAGGGAAAGGATTAAATTTCCAAGCCCACCCGCTGGCGGTGATGCAGGGCAGTCATGAGCGAAAGCTGACATCTGGTCCGGACTGAAGGACCTGCCAACGATTACTGACATGTCTACTGTCACTGCATATGATTCTGTCACCATTGAAAGAATGGTGGAGGATTATATGAGTGACAGCATCACTGTAGGCATGTCAGACAATCCGTATGTATACTGGCAGGAAGAAGAGACAATTTGGCTGCCCTTGCACAAACTGGCTTTATTTTACCTAAGTTGCCCCCCTCCAGTGTGTACTCCAAAAGAGTGTTTCGTGCAGCCGGTAACCTTGTCAGCGATCTGCATTGAAGGTTACTTCCACAAAATGTGGAGAAGATGATGTTCATCAAAATGAATTAGAAATTCCTCCGGGAAGACCTTGACCAGAAAATTGTCTCCGGAAAGTACACAGGGACCTGTGATGGTGGATTCCAGTGGGGACAAACTAATACTCTGTGAGGAGGGGGATGTACACAGTGAAAGGGTTGAGGAATCGGAGGATGAGGATGAGGTCAACAACTTGTCTCTATAGAGCCAGTTTGTGCAAGGAGAGATTGATTGCTTCTTTTTTGGTGGGGGCCCAAACAAACCCGTCCTTTCAGCCACAGTCGTGTGGCAGACCCTGTCACTGAAATGATTGGTTTGTTAAAGTGTGCATTTCCTGTTTATACAACATAAGGGTGGGTGGGAGGGCCCAAGGACAATTCCATCTTGCACCTCTTTTTCTTCTTTGCATCATGTACTGTTTGGGGACTATTTTTTTAAAGTGCCATCCTTTCTGACACTTCCGTATATGTCCAGTGGTACTGCCATATAATTCCAGTGATACTGCCGTATATGTCCAGTGGTACTGCCATATAATTCCAGTGATATTGCCATATAATTCCAGTGATATTGCTGTATAATTCCAGTGGGAATTGTTTGTGTCACTTGGCTTAGTCATATAGCCACATCAATGCAACTTTTAGGCCTAAAAACAATATTGTGAGGTGTGAAGTGTTTAAGAATAGACTGGAAATGAGTGGAAATGAATGTTATTGAGGTTAATAATACCGTAGAATCAAAATTACCCACAAATTATGTGATTTTAGCTGTTTTTATGTTTTTTTAAAAAATCATCCAGATCCAAAACCAAAACACGAAAAGGTGGTTTTGGCAAAGCCAAGCCAAAACAAAACACGAAAGTGGAATTAGAACCAAAACCAAAACACAAATCATGAAAAGGGCCAGCCGCACATCTCTAGTAGCAATGTCTTTGCCAAACAGTACTGTTATGCAACGGACTCCAAACCAAGCAGCTGTAGAATGGAGAAAGGTACTCCCAAAAACTGAACATGTGTCTGGTACAGTATACTTAGCCAGTGGCAAGCGCAGGATTTCTAGATGGGTGTTTCCAGTTGCTTGATTTTAGGGTGCAAGTGGCCAGTCCATGAAAAGAGCATAATTAGCAATAAAGCAGCTATAAAATACATCATACAAAGTGCAATGTACTGTTTGTAATAATTCCGACATATACAGGACCAGTGATCACAGTAAGCTATTAGATGTGGAAGTAGGGATATCGTACCTCAGCTGACTGCTTTATATCAGATGTGAGCACCAATCCAGAGCATCTGTCCTTTTTTTAACCATATTGTTACCTCAAACCCTATTTGATCCATATTTCTTTGTAAGGATATCCCTTATGTCTATCTAATGCATGTTTAAATTGCTCTGTTGTCTTAGCCTCTACCACCGCTGCTGGGAGGTGAACACATAATTACTGGCTGACACATTTTAAAAGATCCACTGGTGTTGCTAATATTTTATTTGCAATATGGTTAACCATGCAGCTCTAGTAAAATTGTATTATATACAAACAATATATTGGTTATAGTGTGGGCTAGAGGGGGGTTTCCAGGCAACCGGCACCCGCTCCATGCATTTGCCTATGTAAGTATCTGCATGTTTGGTCAGATGCCAGTTAAATAGTGTATTGATCTATAACCCTCTGATTTTAGGAAAACTTTTACCTATGCTTAGTACAAAATTATCTTTCATTCACGTGCAGAAGGAAACTTTTCTGGACTTTCGAGTTTAGTTCTCTAGGTGTCATTGTGTCCATCCTACAGATGCATGTCCAGAAACAGTGCAATTGTGCTGCCTAGTAAAATAGTTATAAATCTAAATGACCCAAAGTGCAGTGTGTATGAGCACAATAAGAATGCTGATACCTTTCAACATCTGAATAGTCTAATTTCAGATGTTGGTCAGGATGGCTGGTAAATTTGGTCCGATGATGACTGCATCTTACTTTGTATGTAGTGATTGTCTGACTATGCTAGCTAATACTTGCCTTCTATTATGGAATGTCCAGATGACTTACTTTCAGCATTCCACTACTAGGGGGGACACAGAGGTCAACTACTCCTGAGTCCCCCTTTCTCAGAGCCCCCACCCCTTCAGTTGGAGCTCCCCCGACCCCCCGACAGATGTTCGGTGTGGTGATTGTGACCGGTCTCTGTGCCTACATCAGTGTACAGTAATAATCAGCACTGACATCACAGCGCTGAAGGACAGTGGGGGTCATTCCGAGTTGATCGTAGCTGTGCTAAATTTAGCACAGCTACGATCATCTTCCCTGACATGCGGGGGGACGCCTAGCACAGGGATAGTCCACCCCGCATGTCAGTCCGCCCCCCCCGCGCAAATACAAAATCATCGCACAGCGGCGATGCTTTCGTATTTGTGGAGTATCTCCCGCCCAGCGCAGCTCCTGTGGCTGGCCGGGAGTTAATCGTCGCCGCCACTGGCCACAACAGCTGCGTCAGACGTCACGCAGCCACCCACCCCACCCCCCAACGGTCCGGCCACGCCTGCGTTGGCCGGACCGCGCCCCCCCTAAATGGCGGCTTAATGCCGCCGTCCAGCCCCCTCCCGCCCTGCAACAGGCAAAGGCAATCGCTACTGAATGACGGACTACGGCCGTCCGACATGCACCGGTGCACTGCGGCGCCGGCACATGCGCAATTCCGACCCGATCGCTGCGCTGCAATAAACTGCAGCGAGCGATCGGGTCAGAATGACCCCCCGTGTGTGAGATTCCTGCTGCTGCTGCTATAAGGTGGAGAAAGGAAAAGATCCATGTAAGTGATGGGTGGAGGGGTAACACAAACACAGGCTGCTGCTACAGAGATTTAGGGGAGAGGCTGCAGCAGTGATACAGGAAGGGGTGGGGGTGGGGGTGGGGGGTCGACATAGACTGCTGTATATATATATATATATATATATATATTCCTTTATATAACTTCCCACTATAATCTGTTCTGTGCTGCAGTGAATCACAGCTGTGCTTACTGTACTTTAAAAAAAAAAAGGGTGAATGGGAGGAAGAGAATGAGGAAATACTGTAGGTGGAAAGAAAATGGGAAAGACAGAATGAAGGAAAGATGAGTTAGAGAGAGTGGTGGAAAGAGATGGAGAGTGAGAGAATGAGAGCTACTTTAAGAGGAGAGTGAGAGGGACTGGGGGGAAAGAGGAGGAAATGGAGAAAGAATGGAGAAAGAAGGGGAGAGGGAGTGCGGGAAGTAGCCGAAATGTAAATAGAATTGAGGGAGGCAAGAGAAGCAACATAAGGCAAAATTACTTACACAGACATATATAGTTATATATATATATATATATATATATATATACACACACAGTGGTCGAAGTGGAAATTTTGAAGTGGGGGTATGCAAAAGTCAAGGATGTAATTATGTGTGCGCGCTCCAGAAAAGGGGGCATGGTCACCCAAAGGGGGCGTGGTCACCCAAAGGGGGCATGGTCATCCAAAAGGGGTGTGTCCCGTGTAGTAGGACCCCTTATACTATCTAGTACTGGTGCCCCTTTCACTTTATAGCACACGGTACGAGCTGAAATTCACATTATAGCACACTGAATGAGCCGAAATTCACATTATAGCACACTGAATGAGCCGAAATTCACCTTGTAGCACACTGAATGAGCCGAAACTCACATTGTAGAACACTGAATGAGCCAAAATTCACATTGTAGCACACAGTATGAGCCGAAATTCACCTTGTAGCACACTGAATGAGCCGAAATTCACCTTGTAGCACACTGAATGAGTCGAAATTCACATTGTAGCACACTGAATGAGCCGAAATTCACATTGTAGCACACTGAATGAGCCGAAATTCACCTTGTAGCACACTGAATGAGCCGAAATTCACATTGTAGAACACTGAATGAGCCAAAATTCACATTGTAGCACACAGTATGAGCCGAAATTCACCTTGTAGCACACTGAATGAGCCGAAATTCACCTTGTAGCACACTGAATGAGTCGAAATTCACATTGTAGCACACTGAATGAGTCGAAATTCACATTGTAGCACACTGAATGAGCCGAAATTCACCTTGTAGCACACTGAATGAGCCGAAATTCACATTGTAGCACACTGAATGAGTCGAAATTCACATTGTAGCACACTGAATGAGCCGAAATTCACCTTGTAGCACACTGAATGAGCCGAAATTCACATTGTAGCACGCTGTATGAGCCGAAATTCACATTGTAGCACACTGAATGAGCTGAAATTGTGACAGCAGGGACAGCCAGAGTAAATAAATCTGCAGCTAATAAATGTTGGAATTGCTGCTTGTTTCATGCTTATATGTACTCAGGATAATTACGATATATTATTTAGATTTTGGTTTACCTGGCCTAGACTTTCTATCACTATGAGTTCTATTTAAGAATAAGCCATAACCCCTTCAGAATTGTCAGTTAACACGTCACTGGCAGCCAGTGGCGTAACTAGAAATTTTTCTCCCCCGAGCCAAAAAATCCTTCGGCGCCCCCCCCCCCATAACCCCCATAATTGGCACTAGTAAAGGGACAAATATCCGCCAAAAGGGGTGTGGCTTCGTTGAAATGGGCGTAGCTTTGCGTAAAGGGGTGTGGCATTGCAGGAAAAGACTACCTTATACCCCAGTTTTGCACCTGCACGCCCAGACGTTAGCCACCACAGGAAAGAAAAATAATCCTGATTCATGCCCCTTACATTATTTGTCATTTTAAATCCTTATAGTAATGCCCAGTATACATTATTCCACATACTGCAATGGCCTTAGCCATTATGCCACACACAATAATGCACATGACACAATATGCACACACTGTAATGCCCCCGACACATTATGCCACACACCGTAATGCCTGTGACACATTATGACAGGAATCGCAATGCCCGTTATACATTATGCTACACACTGCAATGCCCCTGATACATTATAGCACATACAATGTCTCTGACACAGTATGACACACACCACAATGATCCTGAGACATTATACCACATACCACAATGCCCGTGATATAGTATACAACTCACCGTAATGCCTGACACATTATGACACACACCGCAATGTCCGTGATACATTATGCCACACACCGTAATGCCCATTACACATTAAGTTCTACAGTAAGGCTTCTAATTACTTTTAAATTACCTGCTCGTTGCCAGGGGTTTCATGCTCTTGGTTCCATGCACGGTGCCAGGGGTTTTCATGCTCAGGGTGTCATGCTCGTTGCCAGGGGTTTCATGCACTGGGTGTCATGCTCGTTGCCAGCGGTTTCATGCTCTTGGTTCCATGCACGGTGCCAGGGGTTTTCATGCTCAGGGTGTCATGCTCGTTGCCAGGGGTTTAATGCACTGGGTGTCATGCTCGTTGCCAGGGGTTTCATGCACTGGGTGTCATGCTTGTTGCCAGGGGTTTCATGCTCAGGGTGTCATGCTCGTTGCTAGGGGGTAGTGCTTGTTGCTAGGGCCATGCTCCCAGTGCCACATATGCCCCCAGTGCCAGATATTCCCCCACAGTGCCAGGTATATGCCCCCAGTGCCAGATATTCCCCCACAGTGCCAGATATTCCCCCACAGTGCCAGGTATATGCCCACAGTGCCAGATATTCCCCCACAGTGCCAGATATTCCCCCACAGTGCCAGGTATATGCCCACAGTGCCAGATCTTCCCCCACAGTGCCAGGTATATGCCCACAGTGCCAGGTATATGCCCCCAGTGCCAGATATTCCCCCACAGTGCCAGGTATATGCCCCCAGTGCCAGATATTCCCCCACAGTGCCAGGTATATGCAACCAGTGCCAGATATTCCCCCACAGTGCCAGGTATATGCTCCCAGTGCCAGATATTCCCCCACAGTGCCAGGTATATGCCCCCAGTGCCAGATATTCCCCCACAGTGCCAGGTATATGCCCCCAGTGCCAGATATTCCCCCACAGTGCCAGGTATATGCCCCCAGTGCCAGATATTCCCCCACAGTGCCAGGTATATGCAACCAGTGCCAGATATTCCCCCACAGTGCCAGGTATATGCCCCCAGTGCCAGATATTCCCCCACCTCCCCGCTCCTTTGTGTTGGAAGGACACGGAGCGCATAGCGCGCCTCTCCTGTGTCCCTCCTGGCTCTCCTGCCGGTCTAATAAAGGAAGTGCCGGTCCGTGAGCCAATCAGAGCTCACGAACGGCACTTCCTTTATTAGACCGGCCGGGGGAGAGCCAGGAGGGACTCAGGAGAGGCGCGCGATGTGCGCTCCGTGTCCCTCCTTACAGCAGCGGAGGGAAGGAGACCGCAGATTGACATGCGGACGCTCGTCCGCATGTCAATCTGTGCAAAGTCAGTGGCGCCCCCGCAGCCCCTCGCCCCCAAGCCACCGCGAGGACTGCGGGGGCAGTAGTTACACCACTGCTGGCAGCAGTAGGCTGCAGGGAGATTGGCAGAGGACACCACTGAGGAAGAGAACACTGCTGGACCTCTCCGACAGGTATGTGCTGCATATTTGTAAGTAGTACTGTGATAGTAAATTAAGGCCCCATTTATCAACCTTAATTTTCTGTTCTGTCAAATAACATTAACACTAGCCACGGTTTTCTACAAGATTTCAGCATTGAAACCTTCTCTCCATATTCTTCATTGCAATGTCCCTGCGGATCTCCTACACCACACACACACACACACACACACACACACACACACACACACACACACACACACACACACACTTTGGGGGTCATTCAGAGTTGATTGTAGCTGTGCTAAATTTAGCACAGCTACGATCATCTTCCCAGACGTGCTGGGGGTGCCCAGCATGACAGTCCGCCCCCCCCCCCAGCACAAGTACAAAAGCATCGCAGAGCAAAGAAAGCGGTTGCAGCGGCGACCGCAAGAAGATTGACAGGAGGAAGGCATTCCGGGGCGTCAACTCACCGTTTTCCGGGCGTGGAGATCCAAACGCAGGCGTGTCCTGACGTTTGGAGGACGGATGTCTGATGTCAATTCGAGGACCTTCATCGCTGGATCCATCGCACAGGGTAAGTAACTGCAGGGCTAGTCTTGGTTTACACAAAACTTTTTAAGCATATCAGGGCTGCACAAGTGATCGCAGCCCTGATATGCTAATATACACTCCCCCATAGGCGGCGTCTAGTTGATCGCATGAGCAGCAAAAACTTGCTACGTGCGATCAACTCGGAATGACCCCCATTGTTTTGCCCATTTGCTAACAAAGTTGCTGCTACGATCAGGTCTGAATTACCCACATAGTTGTTGACCAGAGCTTGCTGGCATGTTTAGTTCCACCAACCTGCATGAATATGTACAGATTGCAGGAAGAGATGTGTTCAAGTACAAGTGTGGTAAATGCATTCACACTCCTCCTGAGCTTTAACATAGTATTTGAGGTTGAATAGAGGCAAATTGCCCATCATTTCTTCTGTTTCAAGCACAAACTCATGATGAAGAATGAAACAAACAAACAAACAAACAAACAAACAAACATATTCAAGTTACCCTCAGCACAGTTCAGGAAAATATAGTGAGGCGAGTCCAGGTCGGATGCCTGTTTTGATTTTTTTGGTCCCACAATCATGCCTCCTTCCCTGCCCACTATGGAAATGTAACACTTGCTGCAACTGTAGCCCTGAATCGGTAGTGTGTGTACGCTTGCCCGATCATTTTGTTTTCACTACCAAGGACCAAAGGTCACAAGTAAGATTGCCTAGGTGTGTATGTGCCACTGGCAGAGTTCATATCATGCTTTTAATCTGCCTATTAAGTGCACTGTGTAAATTAAAACACTCACTATCTCTGCACTTTCTTTGTTTTATGTGCCTGTCAGACCTATGGCCTGCTTAGTGCATTGTAGTAAGAAGGTACATTTTGTTACAGATTCTATACAAGGATAAAAGTAGGATCTGAGGATCAGTATTGCATACCCTCCAACATTTTACACTAAAAAAATGGTACAAATTAGGAAAAGGGGGCGTGACCACGGGTAAAGGGGGCATGGTCACGCCCCCTTTCTTAGACTTTCAATGGAAATATATTGAGTCAAAAATCGGTACAAAGACCTTTTTGGCTGGTACAGACCATACAAATAGGTACTGTACCGGCCAAAAAGGTACAGTCGGAGGGTATAGTATTGCAAATCACCATTCATTTGGACTATTATTTGTATAGTGATTATCCTACTATATTAATACCACTTTGTGGGTTTTCTTTAAAAAGGTCAAGATTGTATCATAAGGGCACTCTCTGGTGTATGCAACTACCTTCTGTATTGCGTAATGTGCGTATAGGCATTTTGGTCAGAACTTCAGTTCAGGGGTGAAGTCATATGGACCACGTGTCGACAGTGTTATTGCATATGTGTGTACTCACTCTAGCCTCTTTATTTGATCTTTAGAATACATCACATTTTCATTAGGTAATTTAAGAATTGACATAAATGAACATAGATGTTGTAGACTGCTCACATGTGTATGTAACTGGTTAATATAACATTGATTCAGACATCTGCACTCCAATTACACCAGAATTATACCGCTTTCACATCACGAAAGGCGGGTCGCACTTGGGACTTGTACATGGGTCCTTCCAGGTGCGACCCGCTTGAGAATCCTTTCAGACTTGTGGCATCAATCCGGCATATTGCCGGGTCGGTGACGTTGGTGGTGATATATGCGGAGGCAGCTCCTGGAGATCAGATAATCTCTAAGTGCTGCCTCTCCCTATAGAGTTAACGGGTCCCGGGTCGCATCAAACCGGCCACCCGTTCACACTGCACTTCAACCCGGGAATAACCCTGCTTTATTCCAGGGTTGAAATACCTTGTCAGTGGATCCGGGAAATCGCTACATACCCCTTTCCCACCGCACTCGGCAATAAGACGAGATATCTGTGCAATGTGAAAGGGATATTAAATGGCAGCTGATATTAGCTACCCATAGAACCAAAGAAAATATGCAGTGGTCCTATTCTGAAGATGTTTAAGACCTGAGATATACAGTATTTGCACTGAGTGAAGAGCTGCTCCTTGACCTATTATATCCTATCACAGAGACACAACATTAAATTGTCTTCTACAATGTATTATGAATTCTTTTATTTGTGAATAGCCTTCTAAAGGAAGGCACCTCCATTGTCAAATTAAATTACTTTGGTGATTTCAGTGAAAAAAGATAACTTGTTGCAGGACTGTTAAATGGAAAGCCAAGGCTTTTGGGGTATTCAAAAGTATTTGCTGGTAATATTGAACAATTTCTACTAAAATAAAATAGCTTCATTTCATAGGAAAAAGAACATTCATTTACCTCAGAGACGCTTTAAGAGTGGATGGGGCCCATTCGGAGCCTGCACACGGGCCCTCTCCTCTCTTAAAGCGCCTCTGAGGTAATTGCAGTATGTCGACTTTGTTAATCACCTGTATTATCAAGTTATTAATTTCTGTTATCATTCGCCCTTACCCACACTACACTGAGTGCTTTACAAGTCTCTCCATCCTCCTCTCCTCACCTGATTGCTTTCATCCCCATCCTCCCTACACAATATTCTTACATACTTCCATTTAAGCTGTGCCCACTTCAACCTTCAGTAGTTTGACTGTTTAGCCTCCAGCTTCTCTGCTACCTATCAATCACTATGCTTAACGGTCATTGAGGTATTATTAGCTTTTATTAAGCTCTTTTTCTAGAATGCAAGCTCTCATGGGTATGGTCCTCTAACTTATGTCTGATGTTTGTCCACTATCTTTGTCCTTTCTTGTTCCTGTTACTGTCTTATTACTGATTTTTTTCTGTATGCTGTGTGATTTGTTCTGTTAATTGCTTCTGACTTTGGATTGATATAAGTGTCTCCAACCATTCCGTAAATCACATGTATTCCTTTAGTATGTTTTTATTGTGCCTGGATACTTTGTTTTATGTTATTATTCATTATTGATATTAGTTTTGAGCCATATTTATATACATGCAAGGGCTTTTCTTTGAGTAATTTGATCAACTGCTATAATAAAAGACTGGTTGTGGGCAATATAAGAACGCTGGCTGCTGCCACACATCATACTTGCTTTTCCTCTACTGAAAGCCATGTACTGTGATGTAATACATTAGGACCTGTTTGTATTTAGCTTTTTCTACCTGGACCTTGTAACCTCTGTTAGGCGGACACCCAGCAGATCCATCTTCTTTAGTTGTTTCCCCAAGATCAGATATTTGTCTCTAATATACATTACAGTATAGTAATATCACGCTGAACTTAAATGTTACTATGGTTGAATGAGCAATAGCATTATGCTATGCTAATATGCTAACTAATGTGATCCATTCTCATGATATGCAATAAGGTCTATGGATGCGCTGTTTAATTTATCTGTATTTACTTTATTAGTGATATTTAATGTATTCATGTTAGCTGTTTAATTGTAATGATATAATTAGAATTATGTTATATATTATACAAGCGCTGTCTTATTTCCTTTTACCCTTTTGTGTCCTTGGCATTGTATAAACCACTCAGATGGTTTTTTTTAAATTTGCGTCAGCAAGTTTATTTTCTTGGTGAACGTTCTGCCATACTGGCATTCAGGACATTGCTCATGGCTGCCAGGTAAGTTCCGCTGATTGGTAAGTATGTATGAAGCGTATTGATCGCTGACACATTTTAATGGTGCATGCTCCAATGAGGAGTTATATTTGTAGCCCCATTTGACCAAAGCATCTATGGAGGGGGCCCAAGAAGCTTCTGTACCATGCCTGAAATTCTTCTTGAAAGCCACAGTCAGGGCTGCAGAATGGTGGACTGAATGGCCATGAAGCCTCTAATTCAGCAATAAGGCTCAATGATGCAGTGTTTTTGAAAAATGCTTCAGAAATATTATTTTTTCATGTTGCCTCATACAGGAAAGAGAAAATTATGCATTTTTTTTCTTTTAAAACCTCATACTTAAGTGGTTTTTTTTAATCCCATTTAAATTACTAATGTAGGAATATTTTGGGAACATGTCTATGGGGTAGAAATGTACATATTTTAATGCTTCCAATGGCAATAACATGCCCATCTGGACAAAACCATGGAATTCCCGTAGTATTAAGGGATTAGATGTGAGTGTCTAATTACAAAACTAGAAGTCACCTTTACATTTTTATGGCAATGAAATACAGTAAATGATATTATGTTATAAAGACATGAAATATTATCTTTCCTTTCCTGGTATAATACAAGTTTCAATATGTGCATCGGGCAGATCTTTACCTTTAACTGTCTCACTTATGGTTGTTTTTACTTAATTTGCAGATTATACATCCATTTAATTCATCATTTAATTAATAGTTTTTCAAGCTTCAGCCTTCATTATGTCTTAATCATAAAAATATAATTGACAATCAAGCCCATTAGAAGGAATCAGGTCAGTTCTTCAATTGTTGGAAGAATAATAGCAAAGTTTTGGTCATAGGTAATGAACATTTAATAGATGATTTAATAGACATCTTATTTTTGCAGCCACTCTGCGGAAGGCCCGAAAACGCCACCATCTGATCAAACTGGAAACGACTCTGATATTTATTTCTCTTATTCAGAGAGCAGCAGCAGTGCTGAAATCCCTCTTCCATACTGTCCCATAAATCTCATATATAAATATAGGATGATAGCATGATAGCATGCTCTGTAATGAATCAGCCATTCCCTTACTAATCATGCTTTTTCCACCATTGGTGCTTGCAAGCAATACAGCTTACAGTATTTAGGCGTCTCATTTTGTTAAACCTGACAGCATAGGAGTCATCAGGGCTGAATTATGGGGTCAGACTGCCCTTAGGCACATCATTATTGGCTGCTCCCACTCCTCTCTATGAGTTCTATATAAATAAATATATTTAATACCCTTTTACACTTAACTAAAAACCCAGGTTATTGCCAGGGCAAACTGGCAGACCAGGGTCCCAGTTCTGTGTGAAAGGGTCAATGGTCATGCCTAAAAGGCTGCAGATTTCCTGGCTCAGGAGCACTTGGAGATGACATCATCTCCTAGTGTCCTGTGTGAGTGACTATGACCCGGGTCCCAGCGGCAGTGTGAAAGGGGTAAGTATAGCTGAAAAACTGGCTCCAACTCGTGCTCAGTATCCAGGCCGAGGCTCCAGTGTGAAAGGGGTATTAAATAGTACTTACCTGTAAGCTAGATCTTCGTCTGATAAAAGCTTTCAGTTGAAGAACTCTGTGGGCAGTTCAGCCCACAGGTACTGCAGTTCAACAGGTACTGTAGCAACAGGCTGCCTGTAGTATACTCATCATGTCACTGCTGCCCCTGCCCCTTTACGTTGTGAACAGTCCCGATGTCTCTGGCCAGACAATGTAGGCCGACCCTTAACCCATCCACCCCCCTGCCAGTTGCAAAATAAAAAATAGTTTGCAAGGACACAAAAAAGAATCACCTGGCCTCAGGGCAGCCTGGCCTACTAGGGTTCTGATGCAGTGGGCCCGCTGTACCTCCTCTAGTGATGGCCACCCATGGCATGTGTCTAGTGAGAAATCTACCACTGGGAGTTACTGAACATTACTTAAGAAACAAAACGGCCCATATGAGGAACACATACTGTATCCACAACCTGCCAATCTTATATCATTTTTTTTTTAGTTTCTAGTGACCCCTATTTGACAATAAATAAGTATGGGCTGCTCTCATCCTTACATCGGCACACAAGCACAGGTATCATTTTCAGAAATTAAAAAGTGTTTTTATTTTCAGGAAAAAAAATAAATCCAACATTTCTGACTCAAGTTTTTTCCTTACTTAATGAATAGATTAATATTCACAATGTATTTGTGACTTATTTATTTATGCTTAAAATTAATAAGTGCATTCTACCATTACATTCATTGTGATTTGTTGTAAGCTTCAGGGGTATCATAAAATAAAAATGTTAAGCTGGTAAAACACATAATAGCCTTCTACAAGTTTGCTACCTTGAGTCACAGCCTCTGTGACATTTGTAAATATATAGGATTGCTTACAGCCAGAACTATTTTTCTTGAAAAATAGGTTCAGAAACTATGGGTCTGGGGGTGGAGCTATTAAAAAAAGCGATAGATAGATAGATAGATAGATAGATAGATAGATAGATAGATAGATTTTAGAAAAGGCCAAGACCTAAGTCTTTCCTTGCCACTTTGTTTGGATAATGGCATATTGCCAATTTCATGTTTCTACGCAGCTAACTTTCCTTTTGATGTTTTTTTCTTTACCACTGTAAAATTAAATTGATTTTTTGATTTTACATGCTGTGACTTAAGCCCTCTATTGGCCTTAGTAGATGACGTTGATGGACTGGTATCATCATGACTGGTCGCAGTACTAGTATGTACTTCCTGTTCACCTCTCAATTGTTAATCCTTCATATCTATCAACAAGCACCAATGAAGTGGGGTACAGCACACACCACAATTTGTACAAAAAATGTACCACCTACAGTGTCACAATACGTGTATGAGTCAGAAATAATAATCTAACACTGCAGTTAACTTTCCCCTACAGTATCACACAAATATTAATTTAACACTACAGTTTATTCTAACACTGCATTTTACTTTCACCTAAAGTGTCACACAATAAGTGTATGAGTCAGAATATATATTACACTGCAGTTCAGTTGCACCTACAGTATCACACAATACGTGTATGATACACTGCGGTCTGACCGGCAATGTCACAGAAAAATAATAGCATGGTCCACTGGGGTATAGCACAAAATATCTATCTATCTATCTATCTATCTATCTATCTATCTATCTATCTATCTATCTATCTATCTGTCTGTCTGTCTGTCTGTCTGTCTGTCTGTCTGTCTGTCTATCTATCTATCTCTATCTGTCTGTCTGTCTATCTATTTCCAATTCTGTTTGTGGCTTTCATTTTTCTTTTACACTGGGGCCGCATCCCTAGCTTGACAGAGCATCAGGGGTGTATCTACGGGTCCGAGCACCCCTGGCAAAGTAAGGGAATGGCGCCCCCCCCCCCTCATAGTTAGAATATGGAAGTCGCGTGTGCCAAAAAAGGGGCATGGCCACACAATTGTACCTTTATTTCATATGACACCACACAGTAGTGTCCCTTACTCACATTACAACGCACAATAATGTCCGTTATTCACATTATGCTATGCCTCCAAAGAAAAAAAATATTTGACCCCCACAGAAAAAAAAAACCACACACACTCCATTGGCCCTACAGAAAAGAAAACATATTAAACAACACAGAAAAAATAAAATAAAAACACACTGGCTTTCACAAGAAAACAAACAAATTGACCACCGACATGAAAAAAAATGAACATACTGACCCCCGTAGGAAATTTAAAAAAAACACATTGGCCCCAACATAAAAAAAACATATTGGCATCCACAGAAAAAATAAACACATTGGCCCCCACATAAAAAAACCCATATATTGGCACCCACAGAAAACAAACACACACATTGGCCTCTACAAAAAACAATCAAACACATTGGCCCCAACAGGAAAAAAACACAATGACCCCAAACAGGAAAAATAAAATAAATTATCCCCCACAGGAAAAAAAAAAAAATTGGCTCCCACATTTAAAATATTAAAACACATTGGCCTACAAAAATAAATTAAAAATGGGGTGGACTGTGTATGTTCTTGCATTCGGTGGGGGGGGGTACTCTGTCTAGGGGGCTGACGCACACAGCTGACACACTGAGACACAAACAGATGCTGACACACTGATGCTGACAGAGACACACAGAAAGATGCTGACACGCTGAGGCTTATACACTGACACAGATGTTGACACACAGACCCTGACATGCAAACAGACAATGACACACAGACAGATGCTGGCACACTTATGCTGACACAGACACACAGACAGACACTGACACACAGACAGATGCTGACACTGACACACAGAAACATGCTGACACACTGATGCTGACACAGACAGATGCTGATACACTGATAGATGCTGACACACTGACAGATGTTAACACAGACCCTGACTTACTGACATACAGAAACTGACACTGACAGACGCTGACACACAAACAGATGCTGACACACAAGCTATTTCACCTTCCCATGATGTGTGTCCCTTGCCTCCCCGCATGCAGCTGCCAAGTGGGAGGGGGGGAGGGGGAGGATACAGTGCAAGCCACAGCCACCAGGTGGGAGTTGGGGGGGCATCACTAACCTGCACATGCTTCTGTCTGAGGCCAAGGTCTCGATTCCAGTTGCTGCAGGCTGCTGGGTCCTAGGGACCAAGGGTTGTATGGCTCCAGGGCACCCCCTGCTATTACACTGTTTGCCTGGCCGCTCTGTGCGCTCGCTGTCCCTGGTCACTTGCCTCCGCACACACTAGCTTCACTGCCGCGGCTCCAGTTTGAATGAGCTTCTGTTCTGCGCATGCGCAGAAGCTCATATCGCCGCAGCCGCGGATATAGGAATCGGCCAAAGTGGGGCGGAGCACGGCCACTGAAGTCAATGGGAGGGGAGGGGAGCATCCCAATCCGCTGCTGCTGACCTGTGTTGTCATCGTCCGATGCCCGACAAAAATCACAGAAGGCAGCACTGTTCTTCTCGCCAGAGTCCGGCACCGCTCCGCAGTCCAGGCTACAATCAAGTAACTCTGCAAAACTACAGCTCCCAGCAGCAATTGCTGCCGGGAGCTCACAGCAGCAATGGCTGCTGGGAGCTGTAGTTTTAAAGAGTTTCTTGATTGTAGTGCAGACTGCGGAGCGGTGCCGGACTCTGGCGAGAAGAACAGTGTCTGCCGCTGCTGCCTTCTGTGGTCTTTGCCGGGCATCCCTGCAGGTGGGGGACACAGGGGCATAGTGAATCTGCCCCTTGGCCACTGGTGGCACAACCAGGCGGCGCCCCTCCTCAGCTGGCGCCCCTGGCGAGTGCCATCCTGGCCAATGGCTAGATACGCCCCTGCAGAGCATCCCTGGGTGGAAAACACAGCACCCCTCGGGACGGACTTTCTACAGTGTCACATAATATGTGTATGATAATCTGCAGTCTGACCAGCAGTGTCACAGAACAATAATAGTATAGTCCACTGGGGTATAGCACAAACATTTTTATAACATCTTTATAGAATCCAAAACCTGCATTTTGCCTCATTTTGGGAACTGAGGGCCTAATTCAGACCTGATCGTAGATGTGCAAAAAGATGCACATCTACGATTAAAATCGCTGACATGCGGAGGGGCGCACAGCACAGGGCAAGAACGCCCCGCATGCCAGATCCAGACCCCCTCCACAGACATACATAAGCATTGCACGTAGGTGATGCTTTCGCACCTGCCGAGTAGCCCTCTGCATGGGAACCTAGATAGCAGCATGGGAACCTACTGTAAGTTAGGTCGTATTTGCTTTAAGCATCAACTTACAGGAGTATATTTACTAAGACCAAACTCACAAATTAACCAAGAAGCGAGAACTGCTACAGATGTAGCCATGCTCATCTTTGCTACAATGCAGCATGCTGCATGGCATGCCAGGCTGCAACTATTCGCAGCTTGCAATCACTCAATTCATTCCTGAATTCCTGATTTACTTAACGGAGCAATTGCTGGCTGTGAATTGACACAGCCTGGAGCGCCATGCAGCATTCCGCATTGCAGCAAAGATGATCACGGCTACATATGCTAATCATATTTTCTGATGATGAAAGCTAACAAGTTTTGTTGTGCGAGTTTTGGTACAAACTCATATGAGTTCAAACACGCATGAAAATGTCTTTTGGCCAGATGCATCATCGCTTGGAAAGTGATAAAATGGAGAGTGAAAATTACCAGCCAATCCGCTCCTAACTGCCATTTTTTAAACACAGCGTGTGACATAGCAGTTAGGAGCTGATTGGTTGGTACTTTTTCACTCTTCATTTTATCACTCTCCAAGCGATGATGCATCTAGCCCTATGTCTTTCACAACATCTGCGACGATAAACAGGCATGAGTTTGGATGTGTTTGTAAAACATACCTGAGAACAGGGGTTAGAGTGGGAGGGAACGTGGTGGAACTGAGTTCCACCACCTGTAATTGTAGGTGGAACTAGTTCCACCTCCTCCACAGCCTTGCACAGTAAATCCATAATGTGTATAAGCGGTACCACTCTGTAGCATAATATGAATAAAGGGCACTACTGAGTGATGTAATGTCTATAAGGTGCACTGCTGTGTGGCATAACATGAATAAGGGACACTACTATGTAGTGTAATATGAATAAGGGGCACTACATGCTGTGTAATGGGAATAAGATTGTTCTACTGTGTGGCATAATTTGAATTGGGGGTACTATTGTGTGACCAGACCCCTGCCTTGTGAGACCATTGTCTTTTTATAAAGAAAGGGAGGCCCTGGCTTCACCTAATGGGAGGTGGGGGGTGGTAGGTTTGCACGGGAAATTAGTTCCACCACCTCTCCTGGACCACTTTAAGCCCTGCCTGAGAATGCACTAACATGTCATGTACACACTGGCCAAACATATGAAAATGACCCCGACCTTTGGCACATTTGTTGTTTGGGGCTGGCACAGTAAGTTGGAGTGTATCTAGTGGCTGGGGAGTTTTACTGTACATATTGATTGTTGATTGGTGAATGTAAGTTGTTTTGTGCATATTTGTTGTGGTGTTGTTTATCAGTTTGTCTTATTTTTCTGTCTTGATTGTATGTTTTCATTTTGTCCTGTCAGTATTTTGTGCATGTGTGTGCGTGTGTGTGCGTGTGTGCGTGCGCGCGCGTGGGTAGTTTTCTGTGGTTTGTGTTAGTCGTGTGTGTGTAGGGGGGGAGAGTATGTCTGCAATAGAGGAGAGGCAGGGAGAGAGTGTGGTAGAGGAGGTCACTAAGCTCTTCAAGTAGCAGTGATAAGGAACCAACGCAAAGGGGGAAGACAAAGATGGACCGCACTGTGAAATTCTCTCTGGAGGAGAGCCAGGTGCAGGTGGTTGAGGTTAAGTCACACCAGTTCCTGTCTGGGAGGAAGGCTGCCAGCACTTTAACCCGTTTGAAGTTCGCAATCTGTGTAGTAGTTGTGACTGTTATAAATATGGAGGGGCCCATTAGGCATTTGGTAGAGGTGTGTAAAAAATGCTTTGCCGTCAAAAAGCGCCATGTCAAGTAAAAAATGGCCATGGAGACAAGGGCAGCACAGACAGAAGCTTATGCAGGTCTGAGACAGAGTGGGAACATGATGTGTCAGGTTCTAGGTCCAGTGTGACATGGTCATACAGACATAATACGTTGTTACCGTTCAGCCGTATCATCTGTATGATCTCACTATCAACCAATGTGTTCTGGTTTAAATGCCTCCTAAAAAAAATACTGTCTGCACAGCCTTTATGGTAACTGCATTACCTCCTCAGCCTGCTCAGTTTCTTCCAGTCTAGTGGTAGAGCCTCTGAAATCCAGCTACATGCAGTGTACAGCATTACTAGGATTTTCTGCCATGTTTGCATCCCAGAAATAATTACTGCTGATTTTGTCTCTTTTATGGGCATCAACATTGAGTTCCCACTAATTGAGTTCCACCTGTGAACACATGCAAAGACTCATCTCAGGAGGTAAGTTTCTAAACCTGTGTAAGTTTCTGAACTTGATTTGTGAGTTTTGCTGGTTTCCTATTGTCAGAATTGAGGTATTTTGTGTTCCTAGCATGAAGCTGTTGGCTTGATGAAGAAAGGTGGGAGGCTTGAGATAATTCTTTTACACGGGCAGAAGTTGATGACTAGCAAGTAACGGTTAGTTGACTAATACCCAAACGAGAGGTGCGGAGTCTAACACGCTGGCGGTCTTCACTAGGGACTTCATCATGGGCGTTTAGACTCAGCTGCATCCAATGTGCAGGTCATGGCCCTCTGACTGGGTCTGATACTGCGCTGGTATGTCCAAGGAAGTGAACTGGCAAGAGAGATATGATACTTGATGTAGAGCTGAAATCAATGATGAAGATATTAGACTGGATCCGATGATGTATATTTCAGACTGGAACCTGATGGTAAGAATATCAGGCTGGAACCAAAGATGCTTGTATCAAACTGGAACTGATGGTACTTGTATCAGACCAGAATTGATGATGCTTGTATCGGCCTAAAACTGATGCTGCTTGTATCAGACTAGGATTGATGATGCTTGTATCAGGTTGGAACATATGGGGGTATATTTACTAAAGTCCCAATTTTTTCGGAGTTTTTTTTTTTTTCAAAGTGTCAACATGGGAATTTACTAACCACAAATCTCGGCAGTGTTGGGGCTATTCGTATTGTTTCTCATGGCAGAGGTCAGAAATACGAATGAATAGACCATCGTCCTAATGCAGTTGTTTGTTCATACAACACAGTAATTTACTAAGAATTCGTATTCTCAATCACTGCCGACAATAGCCAGACACCGCCGGGAAAGCATAGAATTCGTTAAAAAAAAGCAGCTGAAAAATAGATCTGCTTTTTCCTGGCGTGTTTGGATAGTCATGCACGGATCAGTGAGATCCGTGCATGCTTATCTGTGAAAAAGGGTCTGTTTTCCTTAAAAATATAAAAAAAAAATTGCGTGGGGTCCCCCCTTCTAAGCATAACCGGCCTTGGCCTCTTTTTGCCGGACTGGTTTTAAAAATACAGGGGGAGAAATGCATAGGGTCCCCCATATTTATACAACCAACACCGGGCTCTGCGTCCGGTCCTGGTTCAAAAAATACGGGGGACAAAAGATGTAGGTGTCCCCCCTATTTTTTAAACCAGCACCGGGCTCCACTAGCCAGAGAGATAATGCCACAGCCGGGGGACACTTTTATATAGGTCCCTGCGGCCGTGGCATTACCCCCCCCCCCCCAACTAGTTACCGCTGCCCGGGGGACCCCACGCAATTTTTTTTTGCAAATTTTAATTCTTTAAACACTTCTCATAATGGGGGTAATTCCGAGTTGATCGCAGCATCAAATTTGTTAGCAGTTGGGTAAAACCATGGCCCTCATTCCGAGTTGATCGCTCGCAAGGCGATTTTAGCAGAGTTACACACGCTAAGCCGCCGCCTACTGGGAGTGAATCTTAGCTTCTTAAAATTGCGACCGATGTATTCGCAATATTGCGATTACTAACTACTTAGCAGTTTCAGAGTAGCTTCAGACTTACTCTGCCTGTGCGATCAGTTCAGTGCTTGTCGTTCCTGTTTTGACGTCACAAACACACCCAGCGTTCGCCCAGACACTCCCCCGTTTCCCCGGCCACTCCTGCGTTTTTTCCGGAAACGGTAGCGTTTTTTCCCGCACGCCCATAAAACGGCCTGTTTCCGCCCAGTAACACCCATTTCCTGTCAATCACATTACGATCGCCGGAGCGATGAAAAAGCCGTGAGTAAAAATACTATCACCAATGTAAAATTACTTGGCGCAGTCGCAGTGCGAATATTGCGCATGCGTACTAAGCGGAATTTCACTGCGATGCGATGAAAAATACCGAGCGATCAACTCGGAATGAGGGCCCATGTGCACTGCAGGGGGGCAGATATAACATTTGCAGAGAGTTAGATTTGGGTGGGTTATTATGTTTCTGTGCAGGGTAAATACTGGCTGCTTTATTTTTACACTGCAATTTAGATTTCAGTTTGAACACACCCCACCCAAATCTAACTCTCTCTGCAAATATTATATCTGCCACACCTGCAATGCAAATGGTTTTGCCCAACTGCTAATAAATTTGATGCTGCGATCAACTTGGAATTACCCCCAATGTACTAAACATCCTAGTGATATTTGGTGGACCCCTTTCTTTAAAGTAAACCTTCATTACCTTCACAACCAGAAATAAAGACACGTATTCTTGAATTTTGGCAGAAAAATTGCTAGCTATTTATTTGTCCCTAACCAATAGCAAACCTGTAAATAGAAATTTTTATTAAGATGCCGATCCAGCCGGCATATGGTGGCAGCAAAAAGAACGGCTCTATTAACCTAAATTAACCTTAAATTACTAAAACTTCGCAACGATCCTAATTTTAATACAACCATCACACACCGGTAATAGGTGACAACTCAACCCCCACAGTGACTACCCACCGCTCCTGGGTGCCCTGCCGCTGCCTTCCCGGACGGGTGGTCAAGCGGCCAATAAGTCGATGGAGGTGAGTGCACCTAAACCAATACTAAACTGTAAAACACTACAGTTTACCATACAAATAGAAAACTGCCGTTCTTTTCCGCCAATAAATAGCCAACGATAAAACCAGCCAACAACTTAACGCCAATGCACCACGTGCCAAAATCTCTGACCACAAGGGCGGGAGGGTGGGAAGGCAAAATCCCCACAAGAGAGAGATTTAAAATGGCCTCACCTTACTTATATATCACGAACCCTCCCCTTCACAAAGGGCTGTACTTTCTTCACAGCTAGGTCCACCCCTCACCAGATGTTTAACTCTTTCCTTTCCTATGCAGTCAATTCTCTCTCCTAAACATCCTAGTGATATTTGGTGGACCCCTTTCTTTAAAGTAAACCTTCATTACCTTCACAACCAGAAATAAAGACACGTAGACTTGAATTTTGGCAGAAAAATTGCTAGCTATTTATTTGTCCCTAACCAATAGCAAACCTGTAAATAGAAATTTTTATTAAGATGCCGATCCAGCCGGCATATGGTGGCAGCAAAAAGAACTGCTCTATTAACCTAAATTAACCTTAAATTACTAAAACTTCGCAACGATCCTAATTTTAATACAACCATCACACACCGGTAATAGGTGACAACTCAACCCCCACAGTGACTACCCACCGCTCCTGGGTGCCCTGCCGCTGCCTTCCCGGACGGGTGGTCAAGCGGCCAATAAGTCGATGGAGGTGAGTGCACCTAAACCAATACTAAACTGTAAAACACTACAGTTTACCATACAAATAGAAAACTGCCGTTCTTTTCCGCCAAAAGCGAAAGACTCATCCCCAAAGTCTTCGCACCGCCACCATAAACCTACCCTAACTCCTGCAAAACGAAACCCAGATCCTCCAGAAAAAACATCATCCCCTCATTGGATAGATGTACTCCATCAGGCCGGAAAAGGTGGCTGTCTCTGAACCGAATCCTAGGGTGGCGAACCACCCTCCCTCCGTGTGACAGCACCCACTTCGCCACTGCCCCGTTCACCTTTTTCCGGGCCTCATCAATCTGGCGACCATCCGCCACACCCCTCCAACTCAACCTTGGCACCATCAATGAAAAAACCAACACACAATTGGTCCATGCCGCGGCCACACTTGCCAGATCTTGTATCATGGCCCACCGCAGATCCAGGGATGTCCTCTTCCCCAGGTCGTTGCCACCTAGATGGACAACCAAGACCCTAGGGACTCCATGCTTGCTGGCCTGGCTAACTAGCCTACTCTTCAGCTCGCTCCACATCATCCCCCGCCAGCCAAGCCATCTAACACCCTGTGCTCCAGGCAACGGGGGGGGGGGGGAGGGAAGGGGGGGTATAAAATGGGAAACACATGTAATAACTCAGCTGGAGGTGAAAGCGTAAAGACCTGCTGAGGGACTCTGATTAGAACAGATTAGCCGAATTGTAGATTAGAATTCAGTCCGTCAAGTCAGGCAAAAAATCGCAAAATAACTCCAGACCCCCGCTGCCGACTCATGCCAGCAACGACGAGTAGCTAATCCCTGAGTAGGATAAAAAAGGGGGGAAACCAACAGACGCACAATACCATAACTTACAGAACTGTAACAACATAATACAAACGCAAATAAACAGAGCGCTATGCGCCATCCGCCTTCTCATGCCACGGGCCGAATATATCGTCTGTAACTTGACGACTTCCATCGCCCCACCGCCTGGATTTCCGTTCTGGACAAACCCGCTGCCGCAGCCGACGTCGCCGCGCCTATTCGAAAGGAATGGGTACCGAACGCAGCGGGTGGAAGGCCCAAGCCTGTCAAACAACGACTCATCATCCAACGAAACTGGTATTTCGTCACCGGCAGCCCGTCATAATGCAATAGCCATGACCCCTTCTTAGCGGGCCGCACCGCCACATATTGCACCGCCAGACCTACTGGGCAAACGCTCTCCTCTTGCGCCGGAACCAAAGTGACCCAGCGACCTCTCCCCACTTGGTCCGTCTTAGAGCGCCGCAATCTGCACAGCAAGGACCTCTCACCCACTACGACGTCTCCGACCAGCATGCGCGAATCTGCTCTCTTGGAAGGCGCTACCAACTCCGATACCCTAAAAGCCCCGTGGTAAGCCATTGAGAACGCCAAACTGAACAAAAGCGTCTCATACCTGGACGACGCGACTCGTCCCACCGCCGCGATGACGGCCGGCAACAAAGCCGCATCGATGGGCCGCCTCCCATCTGGAGGCATCGGCGCTACTCGCGCCCACCCTTTCATTGCCTTCCGTAGAACCTCGCTTTTCGTCACATCGGGGACGCCCCGCAGCTTGCAGAAAAATGAGACTCCAGCCAAGTACCGGGATACCACCGCACGGGACCTACCGGAAACATATAGCTGCCAAATAAAAGAAAGCATCAGCCGATGCCTGCTCTTACCTTTCTGCTGACGACCTTGGACGAACTCCTCCCATTCGCTCCACTCTTGTCCATAAGCCTTGAGCGTGGCTGGCGCGACTGACCGCAACGCTAGACCCTCCAGTCCGGCCCGATCACCTGCCAAACATAACCGGGACAATGAAAACCTTGGTCGTCGGCCTCGGGCGCCAACAACCAAAACCTCTCCCACTGTCCTCGCGACAAAGCGTCGGCAATTCCATTCTCCAAACCGGGCACGTGTTGCGCCCGGAACCATAGGTTCCTACGCAAGCACGTCAAAAGCAATTGCCCAAGCACCCGCAGAACCACCAGCGATTTTGCCCTCTGGTTATTAATTGCATGCACCACGCCCAGATTATCGCATCTAAACAATATGCTGCGATTAGCCAGCCGATCACCCCAGACCTCCAACGCTACCATAATGGGAAAAAGCTCCAGAAGCACCAGATCTTTTGTTAGACCCTCGCTATGCCATTTTGCCGGCCAGGATGCCGCGCACCAAGATCCCTCCAGAAAGCAACCGAATCCAGAGGCACCTGCTGCGTCGGTGAACAGCTGCAACCGCTCGCTGTCCACCGCTGGCGCTTGCCATATGCACACTCCGTTGAAATTCTCCAGGAACGAGGCCCAGACGGCCAAATCCCTTTTTATTTCGGAGGACAAACGCACGAAATGATGAGGCCTGGCACACCCCGCCGTCGCCCTTTCAAGCTTCCGGCAGAAAACCCTGCCCATCGGTATTACCCGACAAGCAAAGTTCAGCATGCCCAGCAAGGACTGCGCCTGATGCAGCGTGACTTTACGCGAACCTTCGAACCGGCAAATGGTCTCGCGGAGCTTCGAAACCTTGTCCCGGGGCAGGCGACACTCTCCCGCTACCGTGTCAATTTCAATCCCCAAAAATGACAAGCAGGAGGCCGGGCCCTCTGTTTTGTCCGCGGCCACGGGAACACCGAAATGGTAAAAGAGAGCTCGGATGCTAAAAAGCAAGTCGCCGCACCTTGGATCATTAGCCGGACCCGCACACAGGAAATCATCGAGGTAATGGGCAACCCCGTGACCCCCTGACGAAGACTCCACGCACCAATGAAGAAACGTGCTAAAGCGCTCGAAAAATGAGCATGAAACGGAACATCCCATCGGCAAACATTTGTCGATGAAATACTCCGCCCCAATCCGGAAACCCATAAAACGGAATGAGTCCGGATGCAATGGCAATAACCTAAAAGCTGACTCAACATCAATCTTAGCCATGAGGGCCCCGGTCCCGTAGCTGCGGACCATCCCTAGCGCCTCGTCAAATGACTGATACACCACCGAGCAATGAGCCGGCGGTATTGCGTCGTTGACCGACGCCCCCAACGGGTAAGACAGATGCTGAATGAGCCGAAAAGCGCCCGGAGTCTTCTTCGGAACCACCCCAACCGGAGAGATGACCAAATCATCCACCGGGGGTGACCTAAACGATCCCTCCATCCTGCCCAACCTGACCTCCTTATCCACTTTCTCCCGTAGCACTACCGGCAAGGCTCGGGCAGATTGGAGGTTCCTCTGCGCCCGCACGGACACTTCACTCGCAACAGGCAAGCGAAAACCAAACTTAAAACCGTCAAACAAAAATTTTGCATCCCCTCTATTCGGATACAAGTCTAACCACCGGCCCATCGTTTCCAACTTAATTGGCGGTGGAGCTCTGCAGAGCGGTCCCGCTCGCGGCCTGCCTGGGGCACGCTTGCTTACCCCGAGTCCCCTGTCGCCCGCCTTTGAAACAAGAGGAGGCTGGGTGGGCTCCGCCACACTGCTGGCAGGAGTGTCGAAAACGACACTGCTTGCCAAAGGAACATGTTCCGCTGTTAAACGCGAAACACTTTCCTCGTGTGGCAGAACGCCCTCCCGCGCGAACGGCCAATCCACCTGTCCTGGCAAATCCCGCGTCGCCCGCCAGCCCCCTGTTTCTGGGGCTCCTCCTCCTGTTGCGAGGCCCGGGTTACTTTGAGCCAGACCTTCACATCCTTAAATCCGAAGTCCATGACCCGCAACCCGTCCTGCTTCTCCCGAAACTCCTGATCATACCGACGCCACTCCGATCCCGAGGATGTGCGCTGCATGTCGTGTACGAGATGCAGATACCGGATGACATTCATGTGCTCTTCCGGCCTATCCTCCAAATAGCACGCCGCAAACACCCAAAAACCTGCCAGCCAATTATCGAAGGACCTGAAGGCCTCGGCTCCCATGCCCTTCTCTGCGGCCTCCGCCTTGTAATCCTTCTTCATGGCCCTTGTTAACACGAACACGTCCACGAAGTCACCCCTCTGGATCTTCTTGCGGCAGCTGTCCCGCAGCCCCCGCATTACTGCGGTGTAGTCGCAGCGAACGACCCCTGGCAAATCGCGGCACTTTTTGGCCCTACGAGCTTCCTCGCTGATCCGCTTGCGCCGCTTATGCCTCTTCTGCTGCTTTGCTGCCCGCCTGGCAAATTTCGCCGCCCTCTTTTTCGCCCTAGAAGTGCTACTTACTTCGGACGCCTGCGACGACAGAGAAGATGAAGAGGAGGAAGACGAAGAGCTGCGCGAACTCGAGCTCGTGGGAGAAACCGATACCGACTGTACCAACTCACCCGATGACGTCGACCGCTCCGACCTGGCTTCCTCATCCGCTTCAGCCCATACATCGTCCTCCACGGAGTCTGCCATCCCTACTTCCTCGTGTTCCCCTGTAAAAGACAAAGCAGAGGAGGACCCAGCCCGCGCTTGCAGCGCACACCGGGCCCCCCGCGTGTGGGGCGCTGCGGCTGCGCGCCCTTGCCCGTCCTGCTCCGGCCCTAGCTCCAGCTCTGCCGCGGCCGCCCCAAGCTCCCGGCAGGCTTGTGCCATCCGCTGCGCCGCTGAGGCCCTCCGCCTGCCAGACCCGCCTGTCCCCGTAGGCTGGCCGGAATTCCCCGCCGCCCTCGGGGAGGCTACTGCGGCCAACGGCCCCAACGCTTCCACCACTGTGGCCAGGGCCGACGCCAGCGCCCCGGGAGGAACCTGTCCGCCGCGACGCTCGGCAACGGCCCCCGAAGAATCCCCGGCCCGCCGTCGGTCAAACGTGACCCGGGGACCCAACGCCGTCCGCCTCGGTGGGAAAGCGGAGGCCCCCCTGCCGGACCACTCACTTTCCCCTTCCGAAAACGCCTCCTCCCCGAGCGGATCAGAAATATTCCCTGATCCTGGGGAGGACCCGCTGCAATGAGAAGCGGCGCGTGACGCGGCCCTGCGGCCGCTTATCCATTCCCTGTCCCCCCTCCTCCCCCGAAAGCCGCTGTATCCCGGCTCTGGTGAAGTGGTATGGGGAGACAGGGAAAACCGCGGCGCAGCTGCGCGGGTTCCCCCGCGCCCTGCGCGGTCCGCGGTGGGCTCGCGCGCATACTGTGCGCGCGTCCCCCGACCGCTTGCTGCCGTGACCGCATCTGCCTGCCCACTCCTCTGCTGATTTTGCCGCTCAGCGTTGTCCCCAGTAGACAAACGCTGCACCCTCCTGCTCCTCCCCCTCCCCCTGCCGGAATCCGGCAGCCGGGGAGTTAATTGCAATGCCAGAGGTGCTGGCGGCGCCGCTGCGCGCACACGTGCGCGGCCGGCGCCGCCTGAGGCGAGCGTGGGTGCGCGCGCACCTCGTGCGCGCGTCCCACGTCCTCCCGCCAATGATCCGCCGGCCGGTGTCACCAACAAAGCCGCCGCGCGAGGCTCCAGGACAGGCCCCGCGCGGCGACCACCCGACCCCCGTCGAGCCCTCTCCCCCCGCCCGGCACTGTCACTCGGCCGCTGCAAGGGGGGAGAGATCAGGGCCGCTCCTGCACCGCCACCCGAGCGTCCCCCGCGGTGCGCATGCGGGCGCCCGACACCGCCCCGGACTCTGCCGCTCCCGGAGGCGAGGGCCGATGCCCGTCAGCCTCCGGACGGCCTGCCAGCACCTCCGGTCCCCCACTCCGCCCGCGCCTGGCCGGCACGGCCGGCCCGGCCCCCAGCGGCGAGGCCGACCAGGCCCGCTGCGTTACGCCCGCGTTCGTGGAGGCCCCGGGGGACGGAGCCCCGTCCCCCAGGCCACCCACCTCATCACCCGGCCCAGCTCGACCGTCCGAACCGCGGTATCGAGCCTGGAAGCCGGGCAGAACGCTGAGGGCGGGCGGACATACATACTGTCAGGGAATATAACACACTTGAAAATGTGGGACACAATGTCTGCTGCTGCAGCACTTACCCCACAGGCAAAATCCCCACAAGAGAGAGATTTAAAATGGCCTCACCTTACTTATATATCACGAACCCTCCCCTTCACAAAGGGCTGTACTTTCTTCACAGCTATGTCCACCCCTCACCAGATGTTTAACTCTTTCCTTTCCTATGCAGTCAATTCTCTCTCCACAATGAAGCACGGATCTCACTGATCCGGCCGGGCTTCATTGTGTTATGTCCGGCAGTGTTTTACTAATCACTCCCGTAAAACACTGCCCGACAATACGAATCACATCGACATCGGAAAATACGAAAATCGAAAATTCGGCAGCTTAGTAAATTACAGAAAATGGATTCAAAAAGTTGCAGTAAATTATGGGGGTAATTCTGAGTTGATGACAGCAGGATTTTTGTTAGCAGTTGGGCAAAACCATGTGCACTGCAGGGGAGTCAGATATAACATGTGCAGAGAGAGTTAGATTTGGGTGTGGTGTGTTCAATCTGCAATCTAAATTGCAGTGTAAAAATAAAGCAGCCAGTATTTACCCTGCACAGAAACAAAATAACCCACCCAAATCTAACTCTCTCTACACATGTTATATCTGCCTCCCCTGCAGTGCACATGGTTTTGCCCAACTGCTAACAAAAATCCTGCTGCCATCAACTCAGAATTACCCCCAATGTCCGCTAAAAATCGAGATTAAACTCCCATCAAATCGGTACAAACACGAATTTTAGTATATATACCCCCTGGTGCTTGTATTGGACTAGTACTGATGATGCTTGTATCGGGCTGGAACTGTTGATGAACTAACAGATTGAAACCAATGATGTAACTATTGGACTGGAACCTATTTTGTACTTTGAACAGAGCCGGAATCAGCAGATGTACTTCACCAGACTTGGAGTGATACTTTTTGTTGAGTTGGCATTCACAGGTACTCAAAGGGCCTAATTCAGATCTGATCGCTGGGCTGTGTTTTATGCTGTCCTGCGATCAGATAGTTGCCGCCTACAGGGGCAGTGTATTTTTGCTGTGCAAGTATGCGTTCCTGTGTGTAGCAGAGCTGCTCAAAAACAGTTTGTGCAGTCTCTGTGCAGCCCAGGACTTACTCTTCCAGTGCGATTGAATACTGCTGATCGGGGGCCGTAGCTGACGTCAGAAACCCTCCCTGCAAATGCTTGAGCCCGCCTGAATTTTTCCGGACACTCCCTGAAAACAGTCAGTTGCCACCCACAAACGGCCTCTTTCTGTCAATCACCTTGCCAACGCCCGCGCGAATGGATCCTTCGCACCATTCCGTTGCTGACCACCGATGCCCGTTGTAGCCATCCGACGTGCCTGTGCATTGCGGCTCAGATGCATGCGCAGTTCGGATCTGATCGTCCGCTGTGCGAAAATGCACAGCAGCGATCAGATTTGAATTAGGCCTAATGTTAGACTGAAATTGGTGAGTACTCTGTGCTGGATGAATACAGCAGGTGTTAATTAAGCAGTCTGGAACTGACAATGGGGGTCATTCCGAGTTGATCGCTCGCTAGCTAGTTTTAGCAGCCGTGCAAATGCTATGCCGCTGCCCACTGGGGAGTGTATTTTAGCTTAGCAAAAGTGCGAACGCATGTGCAGCCGAGCTCTACAAAAACAGTTTGTGCAGTTTCAGAGTAGCTCTGAACCTACTCAGCGCTTGCGATCACTTCCGCCTATTCGTGTCCGGATATTACGTCATACACCCGCCCAGCGTAAGCCCAGCCATGCCTGCGTTTTTTCAGAAACGCCTGCATTTTTGCAAACACTCCCTGAAAACGGTCAGTTGACACCCAGTAATGCCCCCTTCATGTCAATCTTCTTGCGGCCGCCAGTGCGAAGGAAAACTTAGCTAAAACCTGAGCACAACCACAAAGAGCTTTGTACCCGTACGTCATGCATGCGCATTGCGGGGCATACGCATGCACAGAAATGCTGTTTTTTCACCTGATCGAAAATCATCAGCGAGCGATCAACTCGGAATGACTCGGAACCACCCCAACCGGAGAGATGACCAAATCATCCACCGGGGGTGACCTAAACGATCCCTCCATCCTGCCCAACCTGACCTCCTTATCCACTTTCTCCCGTAGCACTACCGGCAAGGCTCGGGCAGATTGGAGGTTCCTCTGCGCCCGCACGGACACTTCACTCGCAACAGGCAAGCGAAAACCAAACTTAAAACCGTCAAACAAAAATTTTGCATCCCCTCTATTCGGATACAAGTCTAACCACCGGCCCATCGTTTCCAACTTAATTGGCGGTGGAGCTCTGCAGAGCGGTCCCGCTCGCGGCCTGCCTGGGGCACGCTTGCTTACCCCGAGTCCCCTGTCGCCCGCCTTTGAAACAAGAGGAGGCTGGGTGGGCTCCGCCACACTGCTGGCAGGAGTGTCGAAAACGACACTGCTTGCCAAAGGAACATGTTCCGCTGTTAAACGCGAAACACTTTCCTCGTGTGGCAGAACGCCCTCCCGCGCGAACGGCCAATCCACCTGTCCTGGCAAATCCCGCGTCGCCCGCCAGCCCCCTGTTTCTGGGGCTCCTCCTCCTGTTGCGAGGCCCGGGTTACTTTGAGCCAGACCTTCACATCCTTAAATCCGAAGTCCATGACCCGCAACCCGTCCTGCTTCTCCCGAAACTCCTGATCATACCGACGCCACTCCGATCCCGAGGATGTGCGCTGCATGTCGTGTACGAGATGCAGATACCGGATGACATTCATGTGCTCTTCCGGCCTATCCTCCAAATAGCACGCCGCAAACACCCAAAAACCTGCCAGCCAATTATCGAAGGACCTGAAGGCCTCGGCTCCCATGCCCTTCTCTGCGGCCTCCGCCTTGTAATCCTTCTTCATGGCCCTTGTTAACACGAACACGTCCACGAAGTCACCCCTCTGGATCTTCTTGCGGCAGCTGTCCCGCAGCCCCCGCATTACTGCGGTGTAGTCGCAGCGAACGACCCCTGGCAAATCGCGGCACTTTTTGGCCCTACGAGCTTCCTCGCTGATCCGCTTGCGCCGCTTATGCCTCTTCTGCTGCTTTGCTGCCCGCCTGGCAAATTTCGCCGCCCTCTTTTTCGCCCTAGAAGTGCTACTTACTTCGGACGCCTGCGACGACAGAGAAGATGAAGAGGAGGAAGACGAAGAGCTGCGCGAACTCGAGCTCGTGGGAGAAACCGATACCGACTGTACCAACTCACCCGATGACGTCGACCGCTCCGACCTGGCTTCCTCATCCGCTTCAGCCCATACATCGTCCTCCACGGAGTCTGCCATCCCTACTTCCTCGTGTTCCCCTGTAAAAGACAAAGCAGAGGAGGACCCAGCCCGCGCTTGCAGCGCACACCGGGCCCCCCGCGTGTGGGGCGCTGCGGCTGCGCGCCCTTGCCCGTCCTGCTCCGGCCCTAGCTCCAGCTCTGCCGCGGCCGCCCCAAGCTCCCGGCAGGCTTGTGCCATCCGCTGCGCCGCTGAGGCCCTCCGCCTGCCAGACCCGCCTGTCCCCGTAGGCTGGCCGGAATTCCCCGCCGCCCTCGGGGAGGCTACTGCGGCCAACGGCCCCAACGCTTCCACCACTGTGGCCAGGGCCGACGCCAGCGCCCCGGGAGGAACCTGTCCGCCGCGACGCTCGGCAACGGCCCCCGAAGAATCCCCGGCCCGCCGTCGGTCAAACGTGACCCGGGGACCCAACGCCGTCCGCCTCGGTGGGAAAGCGGAGGCCCCCCTGCCGGACCACTCACTTTCCCCTTCCGAAAACGCCTCCTCCCCGAGCGGATCAGAAATATTCCCTGATCCTGGGGAGGACCCGCTGCAATGAGAAGCGGCGCGTGACGCGGCCCTGCGGCCGCTTATCCATTCCCTGTCCCCCCTCCTCCCCCGAAAGCCGCTGTATCCCGGCTCTGGTGAAGTGGTATGGGGAGACAGGGAAAACCGCGGCGCAGCTGCGCGGGTTCCCCCGCGCCCTGCGCGGTCCGCGGTGGGCTCGCGCGCATACTGTGCGCGCGTCCCCCGACCGCTTGCTGCCGTGACCGCATCTGCCTGCCCACTCCTCTGCTGATTTTGCCGCTCAGCGTTGTCCCCAGTAGACAAACGCTGCACCCTCCTGCTCCTCCCCCTCCCCCTGCCGGAATCCGGCAGCCGGGGAGTTAATTGCAATGCCAGAGGTGCTGGCGGCGCCGCTGCGCGCACACGTGCGCGGCCGGCGCCGCCTGAGGCGAGCGTGGGTGCGCGCGCACCTCGTGCGCGCGTCCCACGTCCTCCCGCCAATGATCCGCCGGCCGGTGTCACCAACAAAGCCGCCGCGCGAGGCTCCAGGACAGGCCCCGCGCGGCGACCACCCGACCCCCGTCGAGCCCTCTCCCCCCGCCCGGCACTGTCACTCGGCCGCTGCAAGGGGGGAGAGATCAGGGCCGCTCCTGCACCGCCACCCGAGCGTCCCCCGCGGTGCGCATGCGGGCGCCCGACACCGCCCCGGACTCTGCCGCTCCCGGAGGCGAGGGCCGATGCCCGTCAGCCTCCGGACGGCCTGCCAGCACCTCCGGTCCCCCACTCCGCCCGCGCCTGGCCGGCACGGCCGGCCCGGCCCCCAGCGGCGAGGCCGACCAGGCCCGCTGCGTTACGCCCGCGTTCGTGGAGGCCCCGGGGGACGGAGCCCCGTCCCCCAGGCCACCCACCTCATCACCCGGCCCAGCTCGACCGTCCGAACCGCGGTATCGAGCCTGGAAGCCGGGCAGAACGCTGAGGGCGGGCGGACATACATACTGTCAGGGAATATAACACACTTGAAAATGTGGGACACAATGTCTGCTGCTGCAGCACTTACCCCACAGGCAAAATCCCCACAAGAGAGAGATTTAAAATGGCCTCACCTTACTTATATATCACGAACCCTCCCCTTCACAAAGGGCTGTACTTTCTTCACAGCTATGTCCACCCCTCACCAGATGTTTAACTCTTTCCTTTCCTATGCAGTCAATTCTCTCTCCACAATGAAGCACGGATCTCACTGATCCGGCCGGGCTTCATTGTGTTATGTCCGGCAGTGTTTTACTAATCACTCCCGTAAAACACTGCCCGACAATACGAATCACATCGACATCGGAAAATACGAAAATCGAAAATTCGGCAGCTTAGTAAATTACAGAAAATGGATTCAAAAAGTTGCAGTAAATTATGGGGGTAATTCTGAGTTGATGACAGCAGGATTTTTGTTAGCAGTTGGGCAAAACCATGTGCACTGCAGGGGAGTCAGATATAACATGTGCAGAGAGAGTTAGATTTGGGTGTGGTGTGTTCAATCTGCAATCTAAATTGCAGTGTAAAAATAAAGCAGCCAGTATTTACCCTGCACAGAAACAAAATAACCCACCCAAATCTAACTCTCTCTACACATGTTATATCTGCCTCCCCTGCAGTGCACATGGTTTTGCCCAACTGCTAACAAAAATCCTGCTGCCATCAACTCAGAATTACCCCCAATGTCCGCTAAAAATCGAGATTAAACTCCCATCAAATCGGTACAAACACGAATTTTAGTATATATACCCCCTGGTGCTTGTATTGGACTAGTACTGATGATGCTTGTATCGGGCTGGAACTGTTGATGAACTAACAGATTGAAACCAATGATGTAACTATTGGACTGGAACCTATTTTGTACTTTGAACAGAGCCGGAATCAGCAGATGTACTTCACCAGACTTGGAGTGATACTTTTTGTTGAGTTGGCATTCACAGGTACTCAAAGGGCCTAATTCAGATCTGATCGCTGGGCTGTGTTTTATGCTGTCCTGCGATCAGATAGTTGCCGCCTACAGGGGCAGTGTATTTTTGCTGTGCAAGTATGCGTTCCTGTGTGTAGCAGAGCTGCTCAAAAACAGTTTGTGCAGTCTCTGTGCAGCCCAGGACTTACTCTTCCAGTGCGATTGAATACTGCTGATCGGGGGCCGTAGCTGACGTCAGAAACCCTCCCTGCAAATGCTTGAGCCCGCCTGAATTTTTCCGGACACTCCCTGAAAACAGTCAGTTGCCACCCACAAACGGCCTCTTTCTGTCAATCACCTTGCCAACGCCCGCGCGAATGGATCCTTCGCACCATTCCGTTGCTGACCACCGATGCCCGTTGTAGCCATCCGACGTGCCTGTGCATTGCGGCTCAGATGCATGCGCAGTTCGGATCTGATCGTCCGCTGTGCGAAAATGCACAGCAGCGATCAGATTTGAATTAGGCCTAATGTTAGACTGAAATTGGTGAGTACTCTGTGCTGGATGAATACAGCAGGTGTTAATTAAGCAGTCTGGAACTGACAATGGGGGTCATTCCGAGTTGATCGCTCGCTAGCTAGTTTTAGCAGCCGTGCAAATGCTATGCCGCTGCCCACTGGGGAGTGTATTTTAGCTTAGCAAAAGTGCGAACGCATGTGCAGCCGAGCTCTACAAAAACAGTTTGTGCAGTTTCAGAGTAGCTCTGAACCTACTCAGCGCTTGCGATCACTTCCGCCTATTCGTGTCCGGATATTACGTCATACACCCGCCCAGCGTAAGCCCAGCCATGCCTGCGTTTTTTCAGAAACGCCTGCATTTTTGCAAACACTCCCTGAAAACGGTCAGTTGACACCCAGTAATGCCCCCTTCATGTCAATCTTCTTGCGGCCGCCAGTGCGAAGGAAAACTTAGCTAAAACCTGAGCACAACCACAAAGAGCTTTGTACCCGTACGTCATGCATGCGCATTGCGGGGCATACGCATGCACAGAAATGCTGTTTTTTCACCTGATCGAAAATCATCAGCGAGCGATCAACTCGGAATGACTCCCAGTCCCTATGCTTACAGACTGATCTGGAAACAGCAGGTATAACTAAAGTCAGGCAGCAACTGACAATACATGCACCGGAAAACAGCAGGTGGTTCTATACTGTGTCCAGTTCTGGAGACCAGGGGGGTAATTCTGAGTTGATCGCAGCAGCAAGTTTGTTAGCAATTGGGCAAAACCAGGTACACTGCAGGGGGGGTGGGGGGGGGGGGGGCGGATATAACGTGCAGAGAGAGTTAGATTTGGGTGGGTTATTTTGATTCTGTGCAGGGCAAATACTGGCTGCTTTATTTTTACACTGCTATTTAGATTTCAGTTTGAATACACACCACCCAAATCTAACTCTCTCTGCACATGTTATATCTGCCCCCTCCCCATGCAGTGCACATGGTTTTGCCCAACTGCTAACAAATTTGCTGCTACGATCAACTCAGAATTAGGCCCCATATCTCCAGAAGGATATAAATACATTAGAGAGTGTACAAAGAAGGGCAACTAAAATGGTGCATGGCCTACATCACAAACTTACCCAGAAAGGCTAAAAGATCTTAACATGTATAGTTTGGAGCAGAGAAGGGAAAGGGGGGACATGATAGAAACTTTCAAATATACCAAGGGTTTTAACTAGAGATGAGCGGGTTCGGTTCCTCTGAATCCGAACCCGCCCGAACTTCAGGTTTTTTTACACAGGTCCGAGCAGGCTCGGATCTTCCCGCCTTGCTCGGCTAACCCGAGCGCGCCCGAACGTCATCATCACGCTGTCGGATTCTCGCGAGGCTCGGATTCTATCGCGAGACTCGGATTCTATATAAGGAGCCGCGCGTCGCCGCCATTTTCACACGTGCATTGAGAGTCATAGGGAGAGGACGTGGCTGGCGTCCTCTCCGTTTAGAGAAGAGAGAGACACAGTATTTTGGGGAGCATTATTAGGAGGAGTACTACTATACTGTATACTACTATACTACTTGCTGAAGTGATATTTATAGATTAGATAGTGTGACTGTAAGTGTATTATCTGACTTGTGGGGGAGACACTGACAGTGGGGAGCAGTTAGAGTCTGAGAGCAGGACTCAGGAGTACATATAACGTACAGTGCACACTTTTGCTGCCAGAGTCAGTGCCACACTGCCATTGTTGTGACCACACTGACCACCAGTATAATAATATATTTTGTGATTGTCTGCTTAGGCCTCGGAGTACTAGTTGCAAGTTGCAACGTGACCTGAAGTGACCACCAGTTTAATAATCAATCACCACCAGTTTAATATATATATATATATATATATGTAATTGTATATAATATATATATATATATAATATTGTATACCACCTACCCGTGTTTTTTTTTTTTTCATTCTTCTTTATACATACTACTATAGTAGCTTACTGTAGCAGTCTGCGGTGCTGTGCTGACCTGACAGTGTCCAGCAGGTCCGTCATCAGTCATTACATAATAAATATATATAGTACCTGTCCGGCTGCAGTACTAGTGATATTATATTGATTTCATCTCATTATCAATAATTTATCATCCAGTCTAGACTCTATATTAGCAGCAGACACAGTACGTTAGTCCACGGCTGTAGCTACCTCTGTGTCGGCACTCGGCAGTCCATCCATAATTGTATACCACCTACCCGTGTTTTTTTTTTTTTCTTAATTCTTTGTACATACTACTATAGTATAGTAGCTTACTGTAGCAGTCTGCGGTGCTGCTGAGCTGACAGTGTCCAGCAGGTCCGTCATCAGTCATCATTACCTAATAAATATATTATCTACCTGTCCGGCTGCAGTACTAGTGATATTATATATACATACATATATATATTGATTTCATCTCATTATCAATCATCCAGTCTATATTAGCAGCAGACACAGTACGTTAGTCCACGGCTGTAGCTACCTCTGTGTCGGCACTCGGCAGTCCATCCATAATTGTATACCACCTACCCGTGGTTTTTTTTTTCTTTCTTCTTTGTACATACTACTATAGTATAGTAGCTTACTGTAGCAGTCTGCGGTGCTGCTGAGCTGACAGTGTCCAGCAGGTCCGTCATCAGTCATCATTACCTAATAAATATATTATCTACCTGTCCGGCTGCAGTACTAGTGATATTATATATACATACATATATATATATTGATTTCATCTCATTATCATCCAGTCTATATTAGCAGCAGACACAGTACGGTAGTCCACGGCTGTAGCTACCTCTGTGTCGGCACTCGGCAGTCCATCCATAAGTATACTAGTATCCATCCATCTCCATTGTTTACCTGAGGTGCCTTTTAGTTGTGCCTATTAAAATATGGAGAACAAAAATGTTGAGGTTCCAAAATTAGGGAAAGATCAAGATCCACTTCCACCTCGTGCTGAAGCTGCTGCCACTAGTCATGGCCGAGACGATGAAATGCCAGCAACGTCGTCTGCCAAGGCCGATGCCCAATGTCATAGTACAGAGCATGTCAAATCCAAAACACCAAATATCAGTAAAAAAAGGACTCCAAAACCTAAAATAAAATTGTCGGAGGAGAAGCGTAAACTTGCCAATATGCCATTTACCACACGGAGTGGCAAGGAACGGCTGAGGCCCTGGCCTATGTTCATGGCTAGTGGTTCAGCTTCACATGAGGATGGAAGCACTCAGCCTCTCGCTAGAAAACTGAAAAGACTCAAGCTGGCAAAAGCACCGCAAAGAACTGTGCGTTCTTCGAAATCCCAAATCCACAAGGAGAGTCCAACTGTGTCGGTTGCGATGCCTGACCTTCCCAACACTGGACGTGAAGAGCATGCGCCTTCCACCATTTGCACGCCCCCTGCAAGTGCTGGAAGGAGCACCCGCAGTCCAGTTCCTGATAGTCAGATTGAAGATGTCAGTGTTGAAGTACACCAGGATGAGGAGGATATGGGTGTTGCTGGCGCTGGGGAGGAAATTGACCAGGAGGATTCTGATGGTGAGGTGGTTTGTTTAAGTCAGGCACCCGGGGAGACACCTGTTGTCCGTGGGAGGAATATGGCCGTTGACATGCCTGGTGAAAATACCAAAAAAATCAGCTCTTCAGTGTGGAGGTATTTCAACAGAAAAGCGGACAACAGGTGTCAAGCCGTGTGTTGCCTTTGTCAAGCTGTAATAAGTAGGGGTAAGGACGTTAACCACCTCGGAACATCCTCCCTTATACGTCACCTGCAGTGCATTCATAATAAGTCAGTGACAAGTTCAAAAACTTTGGGTGACAGCGGAAGCAGTCCACTGACCAGTAAATCCCTTCCTCTTGTAACCAAGCTCACGCAAACCACCCCACCAACTCCCTCAGTGTCAATTTCCTCCTTCCCCAGGAATGCCAATAGTCCTGCAGGCCATGTCACTGGCAATTCTGACGATTCCTCTCCTGCCTGGGATTCCTCCGATGCATCCTTGCGTGTAACGCCTACTGCTGCTGGCGCTGCTGTTGTTGCTGCTGGGAGTCAATGGTCATCCCAGAGGGGAAGTCGGAAGACCACTTGTACTACTTCCAGTAAGCAATTGACTGTCCAACAGTCCTTTGCGAGGAAGATGAAATATCACAGCAGTCATCCTGCTGCAAAGCGGATAACTGAGGCCTTGACAACTATGTTGGTGTTAGACGTGCGTCCGGTATCCGCCGTTAGTTCACAGGGAACTACACAATTTCTTGAGGTAGTGTGCCCCCGTTACCAAATACCATCTAGGTTCCACTTCTCTAGGCAGGCGATACCGAAAATGTACACAGACCTCAGAAAAAGACTCACCAGTGTCCTAAAAAATGCAGCTGTACCCAATGTCCACTTAACCACGGACATGTGGACAAGTGGAGCAGGGCAGGGTCAGGACTATATGACTGTGACAGCCCACTGGGTAGATGTATGGACTCCCGCCGCAAGAACAGCAGCGGCGGCACCAGTAGCAGCATCTCGCAAACGCCAACTCTTTCCTAGGCAGGCTACGCTTTGTATCACCGCTTTCCAGAATACGCACACAGCTGAAAACCTCTTACGGCAACTGAGGAAGATCATCGCGGAATGGCTTACCCCAATTGGACTCTCCTGTGGATTTGTGGCATCGGACAATGCCAGCAATATTGTGTGTGCATTAAATATGGGCAAATTCCAGCACGTCCCATGTTTTGCACATACCTTGAATTTGGTGGTGCAGAATTTTTTAAAAAACGACAGGGGCGTGCAAGAGATGCTGTCGGTGGCCAGAAGAATTGCGGGACACTTTCGGCGTACAGGCACCACGTACAGAAGACTGGAGCACCACCAAAAACTACTGAACCTGCCCTGCCATCATCTGAAGCAAGAAGTGGTAACGAGGTGGAATTCAACCCTCTATATGCTTCAGAGGTTGGAGGAGCAGCAAAAGGCCATTCAAGCCTATACAATTGAGCACGATATAGGAGGTGGAATGCACCTGTCTCAAGCGCAGTGGAGAATGATTTCAACGTTGTGCAAGGTTCTGATGCCCTTTGAACTTGCCACACGTGAAGTCAGTTCAGACACTGCCAGCCTGAGTCAGGTCATTCCCCTCATCAGGCTTTTGCAGAAGAAGCTGGAGACATTGAAGGAGGAGCTAACACGGAGCGATTCCGCTAGGCATGTGGGACTTGTGGATGGAGCCCTTAATTCGCTTAACAAGGATTCACGGGTGGTCAATCTGTTGAAATCAGAGCACTACATTTTGGCCACCGTGCTCGATCCTAGATTTAAAGCCTACCTTGGATCTCTCTTTCCGGCAGACACAAGTCTGCTGGGGTTGAAAGACCTGCTGGTGAGAAAATTGTCAAGTCAAGCGGAACGCGACCTGTCAACATCTCCTTCACATTCTCCCGCAACTGGGGGTGCGAGGAAAAGGCTCAGAATTCCGAGCCCACCCGCTGGCGGTGATGCAGGGCAGTCTGGAGCGACTGCTGATGCTGACATCTGGTCCGGACTGAAGGACCTGACAACGATTACGGACATGTCGTCTACTGTCACTGCATATGATTCTCTCACCATTGAAAGAATGGTGGAGGATTATATGAGTGACCGCATCCAAGTAGGCACGTCACACAGTCCGTACTTATACTGGCAGGAAAAAGAGGCAATTTGGAGGCCCTTGCACAAACTGGCTTTATTCTACCTAAGTTGCCCTCCCACAAGTGTGTACTCCGAAAGAGTGTTTAGTGCCGCCGCTCACCTTGTCAGCAATCGGCGTACGAGGTTACATCCAGAAAATGTGGAGAAGATGATGTTCATTAAAATGAATTATAATCAATTCCTCCGTGGAGACATTGACCAGCAGCAATTGCCTCCACAAAGTACACAGGGAGCTGAGATGGTGGATTCCAGTGGGGACGAATTGATAATCTGTGAGGAGGATGATGATGAGGTGGACATTTTGCCTCTGTAGAGCCAGTTTGTGCAAGGAGAGATTAATTGCTTCTTTTTTGGTGGGGGTCCAAACCAACCCGTCATTTCAGTCACAGTCGTGTGGCAGACCCTGTCACTGAAATGATGGGTTGGTTAAAGTGTGCATGTCCTGTTTATACAACATAAGGGTGGGTGGGAGGGCCCAAGGACAATTCCATCTTGCACCTCTTTTTTCTTTAATTTTTCTTTGCGTCATGTGCTGTTTGTGGAATGTTTTTTGGAAGGGCCATCCTGCGTGACACTGCAGTGCCACTCCTAGATGGGCCCGGTGTTTGTGTCGGCCACTAGGGTCGCTTATCTTACTCACACAGCTACCTCATTGCGCCTCTTTTTTTCTTTGCGTCATGTGCTGTTTGGGGAGGGTTTTTTGGAAGGGCCATCCTGCGTGACACTGCAGTGCCACTCCTAGATGGGCACGGTGTTTGTGTCGGCCACTAGGGTCGCTTATCTTACTCACACAGCTACCTCATTGCGCCTCTTTTTTTCTTTGCGTCATGTGCTGTTTGGGGAGGGTTTTTTGGAAGGGCCATCCTGCGTGACACTGCAGTGCCACTCCTAGATGGGCCCGGTGTTTGTGTCGGCCACTAGGGTCGCTTATCTTACTCACACAGCTACCTCATTGCGCCTCTTTTTTTCTTTGCGTCATGTGCTGTTTGGGGAGGGTTTTTTGGAAGGGCCATCCTGCGTGACACTGCAGTGCCACTCCTAGATGGGCCCGGTGTTTGTGTCGGCCACTAGGGTCGCTTATCTTACTCACACAGCTACCTCATTGCGCCTCTTTTTTTCTTTGCGTCATGTGCTGTTTGGGGAGTGTTTTTTGGAAGGGCCATCCTGCGTGACACTGCAGTGCCACTCCTAGATGGGCACGGTGTTTGTGTCGGCCACTAGGGTCGCTTAGCTTAGTCATCCAGCGACCTAGGTGCAAATTTTAGGACTAAAAATAATATTGTGAGGTGTGAGGTATTCAGAATAGACTGAAAATGAGTGGAAATTATGGTTTTTGAGGTTAATAATACTTTGGGATCAAAATGACCCCCAAATTCTATGATTTAAGCTGTTTTTTAAAAAAAACACCCGAATCCAAAACACACCCGAATCCGACAAAAAAAATTCGGTGAGGTTTTGCCAAAACGCGGTCGAACCCAAAACACGGCCGCGGAACCGAACCCAAAACCAAAACACAAAACCCGAAAAATTTCAAGTGCACATCTCTAGTTTTAACAAAGTTCAGGAGGGAAACATTCTTCAAAGGAAGAGGAGTATTAGAACTCGAGGACATACACTAAAACTGGAGGGAAGCAGGTTCAGGGGAAATTTAAGTAAAACTTACTATACAGAAAGGGTAGTGGACAAATGGAATAGCCTCCCATCAGAGGTGGTAGAGGCTAAAACTGTAGAGCAATTTAAACATGCTTGGGATAGGCATATGAATGTCCTTACAAAGAATTAAGGTTCAAAAAGGGTTGATATTACCTAAAGGATAAAAAAGGGGCAGACTAGATGGGCCAAGTGGTTCTTATCTGCCATCAAATTCTATGTTTCTATGTTTAGTCAGACTGGAACAGACAGGGAATGCAGAATGCGGACAAGCTACAGTACTGAATAGAAGTCTGAAGTGCAGAGCACACAACATAGGTCAGAAGTGACTAATTGGTCATGGCACTGGTGGCTTGACAGAGCTTCCCTTTTATCCCACTTGGCCTGTGTTGATTGGGGAACAGTATCACCTGACCGTTATGGATACAGGATTGGAGAATCTGAAGTCAGCTGATCGCAAGTGTTATGGCGGCGTGCAGGGTCCGGAAAAGCAGGAGAACAACAGGGTTCATGGAATGGAGAACACTGGGGACAGCAGCGGAACTGATGAGATGGACAGCCAGCAGGAACACCTGGCCACCGCAAGTTAGTGCTCCAGCGTGCAGGTAAGAACTGCTGAGTCAAATACCAATTCCTGCCACCTATAGCAAGTACTGTACTTGAGAGTTTGGTTGATGGGAAGTTCACACGTATTTAATGTCAGTAGATTTGAGAGTCAGCAAGACAGCCTAAACTCACAGTTGAAAGCATTCTCACCCAAACTCGTTTCTTAGTAAATTTACACTGCAGTATATTATTATATTTCCCAGACCACAGCCTATAAATGGAGACAATTAGTACTATGGGGCTAATTCAGGTTGGATCACAAATCGCGATCCAACTGGAATTATTATGATTGTCCTGCGCATGCACCCGCACTTTCTGCGGGGGCTGCAGAAAATGCGATCACCTCTGCCTGTCAATCAGGCAGAGGCAGTAGCGGGGCGGCAACACTCTGTATTCAGGGCAGAGATGGAGCGTTGCAGGGGCGGAGGCAGCCCAACATGTGATGTCACACTCAGCCGCCGCGATCGAGAACATGGCAGCGGGCCTCATGTGGGTGCAGCTAAATTGCGTCGGCAGGAGCCATCATCAGTGTCTGCTAACAAGCAGAAATTGTGATGCGTTCGCGATGTCTGCTTGTTTAACGGGGGGAGGTGCTGGTCAGCATCCTGGGCAGCCCCAAACATGCAATCCAAAGGATTGCAAATTCTGCTAATTAGGTTATACTGCTGATTTACACATGAATTTAGCTTTGATGGCTTCTGTCTAATAAGAAGGGATTTTTTAACCCATTATCATCTACTAACTTTTCATCTTTAACATCTTGATTTACTAATCCTATTAACTTAAACTGAATGGTTAAAACATAATTGGTACTTGGTTTCATTTACTAACTTATTGGACTGTTATTTGGAACACTAATTTACATTGAAATTGTCAAGCAAGCAGTTCTGATATATAAACATTAGTTTGATGGTTGCTATTTTACATGTCATTGTCTACTGTATATGGTTGTCATAGTGTTTCAATTAATATTTGTTTTTTATTAATAAATATGTGAGTGTATATGTGATAGGGTTCGAGTTTACCAAAGGTGCGGGATGTCGGCTGAGAATGGCCATATTTTTAAACTTGCAACCATGTAAAAGGGAAATCTAAGAAGGTTGGCATGAATATGGTCAACACAAAAAGGTCAACACAAGTTTTGGAGGATTTTTAGGTGTCATTTTGTATGTTTAACCATTTATGATCCAAACTAGTAGAAATGTGTACCCTCGCGGGCTCGCTTCACTTGCCACACTTTGTGCTCAGCTTCGCTCACCACAAACTTACTAAAGGTAATAGACTTGGGGGGGTCATTCAGACCTAATCGCTTGCTAGGGTTTTTTTGTACTGCTGCGAGCAGATACAGTAGTCGCCGCCCATAGGGAAGTGCATTTTTGCTTTGCAAGTGTGCAAACGCATGTGCAGCCGAGCGGTACAAAAAAGTTTTGTGCAGTTTCTGAGTAGCCCAGGACTTACTCAGCCGCTGCGATCACTTCAGCCTGTCCAGGGCCGGAATTGACGTCAGACACTCGCCCTGCAAACACTTGGACACGCCCGCGTTTTTCCAAACACTCCCAGAAACGGTCAGTTGACACCCACAAACGCCCTCTTCCTGTCAATCTCCTTACGATCAGCTGTGCGAATGGATTCTTCGTGCAATCCAATGCCCAGCAATGATCTGCTTTGTACCCATAAGACACGCCTGCGCAATGTGGTGCATACGCATGCGCAGTTCTGACTTGATCGCAGCGCAGTGAAATATCCTAGGTCTGAATGACCCCCATTAACCATTCGAACCAACTCACAAGTACTATCAATAGAAAACAATCCAACACAGAAATGTCCTGTGAATCGTGAGTACAATATCATTGCTCTAAAGTAGATACCAAACAGCAAAGAAACCCCCCTGAAACAATGTGTAAATAAGCAGCAGCAGACATTGATGCCCCCTACACAAGTGCACATGCCTATTCTCAGTGCCCAGTCTGCACCTCCCTCCTAGGGGCCCTGGCTCACTGATAACTGGTACTCTCTGCACCATGTAAAGCCCTGATCAATCAGCCTTTTTGTAGAGCAGCTCCCCAAAATCTCCCCAATCACAAAAAACAGCATTCCCTACCTGTGTAGTACAGTGCGGGATTCTTTGGGACACACAGTTAAATATTGACCAGGTTACAGTGCTAATCGGATACAACGCTGGTCAGACACAGTGCGGGGTACAGTACAGGTTGGATACAAAGCGGGTCGGATTCAATGCAGGTTACAGCGTGGGTCAGATACAGTACAGGTGAATATATGAACCCCTTGGGTGATGTGTTATGGAAGCCCACTGTGAATGTAGGACTTAGTGAACTAAGGGGTCTATTTACTTAGCCTTGAAATGAGATAAAGTGGGTGGAGATAAAGTACCAGCCAATCGGCTCCTGTCATTTTTCAAACCCAGCCTGTGACATGGCAATTAGGAGCCAATTGGCTAGTCATTTATCTCCATCCAAGACTTAGTAAATAGACCCCTATATACTCCAAGGATCGTACATTGTACTTGGAGGTCTTCTCTTGTCTTTGCAGAGAGGTGAGTATTGTCAATTTACTCAGGATAAGCAGTCACTAGTTTTCGTCAACAACTCAATTTATTTATTAATAAGGTTCAAAGATGCCCTTCTCTTTCAACAAGTATTACAACAAATGTCAATTTCACAAATTGGTTTGCTTTTCACAATACACAGGAACAATTGACTACACAATAAACAGAATGTTTTATTATGCCGGAACCTGTCTTCTCTGTGTCTTCCTTCCTAAGCGGATTAGAAATATTAACTCTGAACTTTATGCATACCACTTGTAGCAGATACACGAAGGTTAGGACAGTGAATTCCTCAATAACCAAAGTAGCAATATAGCATCATGCATGCACTGACAACAAGTATATATTATTAAAGTGACACAAATCAATGTTCTTTTCCCCTTTAGTTTATACTGCGCAGGTTATTAGCTTACTACTACGTTGGTGCACATGAAGTCTATGGCACCTAATAGGAATCTGTGTGGTATAGAGTTTATATGTACTCCCTGCCTTTAGCTAAGAACAATCCTGCTTGTATCCTTTCTATACGAGCTCTTTGTAAATAAGTTGAAAGTACTCCCTTAACTGCAAAAATAGGATTTTAATTACCTACCGGTAAATCCTTGTGTTGTAGTCCGTAGGGGATACTGGGAATCCATTTAGTACCATGATATATAGACGGGTCCACTAGGAGCCATGGGCACTTTAAGAAATTGATAGTGTGCGTTGGCTCCTCCCTCTATGCCCCTCCTACTAGACTGGAAACGGTGCCCGAGGAGATGGACATACTTTGAGAGAAGGATAGTTAAGGAAAGAGGTGAGATTACGAACCAGCACACACAGTACAAGAGGAAAGCCATGCTTACCAAACTTGAAACCAGAACAGCAACAGCTGAGCAAACCAGAATACTTAACCAAGTAGCAGTGCAGGAAGAATGAAGCACTGAGCTGGCACCCAGTATCCACTACGGACTATGAGAAAAGGATTTACCGGTAGGTAATTAAAATCCTATTTTCTCTTACATCCTAGGGGATACTGGGGTTCCATTTAGTACCATGGGGAAGTACCAAAGCTTCCAAATTGGGTGGGAGAGTGCTGAGATTCTTGCAGAACAGATTGACCAAACTGAAGGTCCTCAGAGGCCAATTTATCGAACTTGTAAAACTTTGCAAACGTGTTCGAACCTGACCAAGTAGCTGCTCGGCAGAGCTGTAACACTGAGACACCCCGAGCAGCCGCCCAAGAAGAACCCACTGACCTAGTAGAGTGGGCCTGTACAGATTTTGGAACTGGCAAGCCTGCCGTGGAATAAGCATGCTGGACAGTGAGCTTGATCCAGCGTGCAAAAGACTGCTTTTTAAGTAGGACACCCAAGTTTATTGGGATCATAGAGAATTAACAGCGAGTCCGATTTCCTATGATGGCCTGTCCTCTTTTCATACACTTTCAAAACCCTCACAACTTCCAAGGACTTTGAAGTAGCAGAAGTGTCCGTAACAACCGGAACCACAATAGGATGGTATACGTGAAACGGGCCCTGTTGCAGAAGATCCTCGCAAAGAGGTAGAGGCCATGGAGCTTTGCACAACATCTCCTTCATGGCCAGTCCGGAACAATGAGGATTGCTGGAACCTTTTCCCTTTTTATTCTTTTTAGAATTCTTGGGATCAGAGGAAGTGGAAGAAACACATACACGAGCTGGTAAACCCACGGAGTTGTCAGAGCGTGACCTGGAACAATACCGCTTGAGCTTCTTGTTGAGTCGAGAGGCCACCATGTTGATTTGTGGGTATCCCCACTAACGTGTCAACCACCGGAACACCTCCGGGTGAAGTCCCCTCTCCCCCGGGTGCAGGTCGTGTCTGCTGAGAAAGTCTGCTTCCCAGTTGTCTACTCCCAGAATGAAGACCGCCGACGATGCCACGGCGTGTTTTTTCACCCAGAGGAGAATTCTTGACACCTCTGTCATTGCAGCTCTGTTTTTCATTCCGCCCTGTTGGTTTATGTACGTCACTGCTCAGATGCATGCACAGTATGAAAACATTGGCTTATTTTGAGTACAATAGCAGCTTTGTGACAGCATCTGATTTAGGCCCTCTGTGCAACTCACAATCAGGCCTTTTGTCTAGAATATAAATGACAGCTAAACGTTTTAGGGCTATTGGGAAAATGCTTAAAAAAAACCTCTTAGGTGAATATAAACATTTAAACTCCAGAAAAAGTGATTGTTTTAAAATCAATATTATGCATCTCCAAGTAAAGCAGCTCTAATAAACATATATACACAATGCTTTGCTTTAAATATTTTAACTGCAAAATGGAATTGATTCAATATTCACTTCTGGCAAAGGCATTTTTTTCCAAATTAATGGACACACATTAACTTTTTCTTACTAAGATAATTGGTTTGCAGGTATCTTACATATTGTGCCAAAACATATATAGTGCTTTTAAAATAGCAAACTAACTCTGCAGACAAGTACTTGTTTTCCATTTGTAACAGGATTCAAGATGTTGGATTTAAGGTTCAAGTGAAATCAAGATCAAGTAAAATCAAGAGATGAAAAAAATTCCAATCCAGTGCAATGATGCTTACAAACAAAGGAATATATGTGGCCATGCATGAGTATGTATATAATATATATATATATATATATATATATATATATATATATATTATACATATATATTAGTGATGAGCGGGTTCGGTTTCTCGTAAACCGAACCCCCCCCGAACGTCACCCTTTTTACATGGGTCCGAGCCATACTCGGATTCTCCCGTATGGCTCGGTTAACCCGAGCGCGCCCGAATGTCATCATCCCGCTGTCGGATTCTCGCGAGATTCGGATTCTATATAAGCAGCCACGCGTCGCCGCCATGTTCACTCGTGCATTGGAAATGTTAGGGAGAGGACGTGGCTGGCGTCCTCTCCGTTATTGTTAAACTTGATTGTGCACTATTGCTTAATTGTGGGGAGGGCTGCGGAGCAGCTGTATAATATAGGAGGAGTACAGTGCAGAGTTTTGCTGATCAGTGACCACCAGTTATCCGTTCTCTGCCTGAAAAAAACACTCCTTATCTGTGCTCAGTGTGCTGCATATATCTGTGCTCACACTGCTTAATTGTGGGGACTGGGGAGCAGCTGTATTATATAGCAGGAGTACAGTGCAGAGTTTTGCTGACAGTGACCACCAGTATACGTTGTCTGCAGTGGCGGAACTAGCGAGCAGTGGGCCCATGTGCGACAAAATGGCTTGGGCCCCCCCCCCCATCCCTTCCCATCCAAGTCCACCCCCTCATCCCTGGAGAGGATCTGGTGAGGGGGGCCTGCTCAGGGAAGTGGATACCTAGCAACAGTGCCGTAACTAGACATTTTAGCAGTGTGTGCAAGAAATGGCATTGGAGCCCCACCCCTGCATGCAAAACAGGGGCAGTGCGCGCCGTAGGCGCGCGCAAAAAAACATAGTGGCGTGGCTTCGTGGTTAAGGGGTGTGGCCACAAAATAATACCAATTCATAAAACGGTGCACAGTAGTCTCCATTATTCAAATTACGCCGCACAGTAGCACCACTACACCAGGTAGAGACCCTTTTACACCTTACGGCGGACAGATTCCTCTTTTTACACATTACAGCAGACAGCGTCCTCTTTTTACACATTACAGCAGACAGCGTCCCCTTTTTACACATTACGGCAGACAGCATCCCCCTTTTTTACACAACGGCAGACAGCGTGCCCTTGTTACACATAGCGGCAGACAGCGTACATTTTTTTCACATAACGGCAGACAGCCTGCCCTTGTTAAACATAGCGGCAGACAGCGTACACTTTTTACACATAACGGCAGACAGCCTGCCCTTGTTAAACATAGCGGCAGACAGCGTACACTTTTTTCACATAACAGCAGTCAGCCTGCCCTTGTTACACATAATGGCAGACATCGTACACTTTTTACACATTACAGCAGACAGCTTGCCCTTGTTACACATTACAGCAGACAGCTTGCCCTTGTTACACATTATGGCAGACAGCGTGCCCTTGTTACACATTACGGCAGACAGCATCCCCCTTGTTACATATTACGGCAGGCAGATTCCCCCTTGTTACACATTGCGGCAAGCAGATTCCCCCTTTTTACACATTGCGGCAAGCAGCTTCCCCCTTTTTACACATTGCGGCAGGCAGTCCCCCTTTTTACACATAGCTGCAGGCAGATTCCCCCTTTTTACACATAGCGGCAGGCAGATTCCCCCTTTTTACACATTGCGGCAGGCAGTCCCCCTTTTTACACATAGCTGCAGGCAGATTCCCCCTTTTAACACATAGCTGCAGGCAGATTCCCCCCTTTTACACATAGCTGCAGGCAGATTCCCCCTTTTTACACATAGCGGCAGGCAGATTCCCCCTTTTTACACATAGCGGCAGGCAGATTCCCCCTTTTTACACATAGCGGCAGGCAGATTCCCCCTTTTTACACATAGCGGCAGGCAGTCCCAACAATGAAAGAAAGAGACGAAAGAAAGAAAGAAAGAAAGAAAGAAAGAAAGAAAGAAAGAAAGCAAGAAAGAAAGAAAGAAAGAGAAAGAAGAATTATACTTACCCTCTCCGCTGGCTCAGGCTCCTCGTGCAGCTTGACGATTCCCGGGCAGTAGAGAAGGAGGAGGAGGGAGGTGGAGGAGGGAGCCGCAGCAGCGCTGTGTTATTGGTGGAGGCGCTGCTGCTGCTGCCCCTCTGCTTCACTATAGGCTGTTCTCGGAAGACAGCCTATAGTGAAGCAGAGGGGCAGCAGCAGCAGCGCCTCCACCAGTAACAAAGCGCTGCTGCGGCTCCTTCCTTCACCTCCCTCCTCCTCCTCCTCCCCCCGTGCCGCTGCTCCTCTCATCTCCAAGCGACCCTCCTCCCTCTTCGTGTGTTACAGAGGCGGCAGCGTGTCTGGTGCTGCGGCTGCTGCCCGTAGTGCCCTGGCCTGATCTGTTCGTTACGACGGGCGGGCGGCGGGAGTCGCAGGACGCAGACCCGACGGGAGCGCTGGTGTGCGGCTGCGGCATGATACAATGAGTCATTGTGACTCATTGTAATGCCGGCGGCTGTGGGCCCTTGAGTGCGGCGGGGCCCCAGTGCAATGCACTGCCTGCCCTGCCAGTAGTTCCGCCCCTGGTTGTCTGCCTGAAAAACACTCCATATCTGTGCTCAGTGTGCTGCTTTATTGTGGGGACTGGGGACCACCAGTATAATATTATATAGCATTACGGTACAGTAGGCAACTGCTGTACCTACCTCTGTATCGTCATTAAGTATACTATCCATCTAGATTCTATACCTGTGGTGCATTTCAGTTGTGCAGTTTGCTGACACAGTGACCACCAGTATATATAGCAGTACGGTACGGAAGGCCACTGCTGTACCTACCTCTGTGTCGTCATTAAGTATACTATCCATCTACATTATATACCTGTGGTGCATTTTAGTTTTGCAGTTTGCTGACACAGTGACCACCAGTATACTAGATATAGCAGTACGGTACGGAAGGCCACTGCTGTACCTACCTCTGTGTTGTCATTAAGTATACTATCCATCTACATTCTATACCTGTGGTGCATTTTAGTTTTGCAGTTTGCTGACACAGTGACCACCAGTATACTATATATAGCAGTACGGTACAGAAGGCCACTGCTGTACCTACCTCTGTGTCGTCATTAAGTATACTATCCATCTACATTCTATACCTGTGGTGCATTTTAGTTTTGCAGTTTGCTGACACAGTGACCACCAGTATACTATATATAGCAGTACGGTATGGAAGGCCACTGCTGTACCTACCTCTGTGTCATCATTAAGTATACTATCCATCTACATTCTATACCTGTGGTGCATTTTAGTTTTGCTGTTTGCTGACACAGTGACCACCAGTATACTGTATATAGCAGTACGGTACGGAAGGCCACTGCTGTACCTACCTCTGTGTCGTCATTAAGTATACTATCCATCTACATTCTATACCTGTGGCGCATTTTAGTTTTGCAGTTTGCTGACACAGTGACCACCAGTATACTATATATAGCAGTACGGTACGGAAGGCCACTGCTGTACCTACCTCTGTGTCGTCATTAAGTATACTATCCATATACATTCTATACCTGTGGTGCATTTTAGTTTTGCAGTTTGCTGACACAGTGACCACCAGTATACTATACTGTATATAGCAGTACGGTACGGAAGGCCACTGCTGTACCTACCTCTGTGTCGTCATTAAGTATACTATCCATCTACATTTTATACCTTTGGTGCATTTTAGTTTTGCAGATTGCTGGCAGTGACCACCAGTATATATAGCAGTACGGTACGGAAGGCCACTGCTCTACCTACCTCTGTGTTGACAAGTATACTATCCATCCATACCTGTGGTGCATTTCAGTTGTGCGCAGTATATATAGTAGTAGGCCATTGCTATTGATAGTTACTGGCATATAATTCCACACATTAAAAAATGGAGAACAAAAATGTGAGGTTAAAATAGGGAAAGATCAAGATCCACTTCCACCTCGTGCTGAAGCTGCTGCCACTAGTCATGGCCGAGACGATGAAATGCCATCAACGTCGTCTGCCAAGGCCGATGCCCAATGTCATAGTAGAGAGCATGTAAAATCCAAAAAACAAAAGTTCAGTAAAATGACCCAAAAATCAAAATTAAAAGCGTCCGAGGAGAAGTGTAAACTTGCCAATATGCCATTTACGACACGGAGTGGCAAGGAACGGCTGAGGCCCTGGCCTATGTTCATGGCTAGTGGTTCAGCTTCACATGAGGATGGAAGCACTCATCCTCTCGCTAGAAAAATGAAAATACTTAAGCTGGCAAAAGCACAGCAAAGAACTGTGCGTTCTTCTAAATCACAAATACCCAAGGAGAGTCCAATTGTGTCGGTTGCGATGCCTGACCTTCCCAACACTGGACGGGAAGAGCTTGCGCCTTCCACCATTTGCACGCCCCCTGCAAGTGCTGGAAGGAGCACCCGCAGTCCAGTTCCTGATAGTCAAATTGAAGATGTCACTATTGAAGTACACCAGGATGAGGATATGGGTGTTGCTGGCGCTGGGGAGGAAATTGACAAGGAGGATTCTGATGGTGAGGTGATTTGTTTAAGTCAGGCACCCGGGGAGACACCTGTTGTCCATGGGACGAATATGGCCATTAACATGCCTGATCAAAATACAAAAAAAATCAGCTCTTCGTGTGGAATTATTTCAACACAAATGCGGACAACAGGTGTCAAGCCGTGTGTTGCCTTTGTCAAGCTGTAATAAGTAGGGGTAAGGACGTTAAGCACCTCGGAACATCCTTCCTTATACGTCACCTGCAGCGCATTCATCATAAGTCAGTGACAAGTTCAAAAACTTTGGGTGACAGCGGAAGCAGTCCACTGACCAGTAAATCCCTTCCTCTTGTAACCAAGCTCCTACAAACCACACCACCAACTCCCTCAGTGTCAATTACCTCCTTACCCAGGAAAGCCAATAGTCCTGCAGGCCATTTCACTGGCAAGTCTGACGAGTCCTTTCCTGCCTGGGATTCCTCCGATGTATCCTTGAGTGTAACGCCTACTGCTGCTTGCGCTGCTGTTGTAGCTGCTGGGAGTCGATCGTCATCCCAGAGGGGAAGTCGGAAGACCACTTGTGCTACTTCCAGTAAGCAATTGACTGTCCAACAGTCCTTTGCGAGGAAGATGAAATATCACAGCAGTCATCCTGCTGCAAAGCAGATACTGTAACTCAGGCCTTGGCAGACTGGGTGGTGAGAAACGTGGTTCCGGTATCCAACGTTAATTCAGAGGCAACTAGAGACTTGATTGAGGCACTGTGTCCCCGGTACCAAATACCATCTAGGTTCCATTTCTCTAGGCAGGCGATACCGAAAATGTACACAGACCTCAGAAAAAGAGTCACCAGTGTCCTAAAAAATGCAGTTGTACCCAATGTCCACTTAACCATGGACATGTGGACAAGTGGAGCAGGGCAGACTCAGGACTATATGACTGTGACAGCCCACTGGGTAGATGTATTGCCTCCCGCAGCAAGAACAGCAGCGGCGGCACCAGTAGCAGCATCTCGCAAACGCCAACTCGTTCCTAGGCAGGCTACGCTTTGTATCACCGCTTTCCAGAAGAAGCACACAGCTGACAACCTCTTACGGAAACTGAGGAAGATCATCGCAGAGTGGCTTACCCCAATTGGACTCTCCTAGGGATTTGTGACATCGGACAACGCCAGCAATATTGTGCTTGCATTACATCTGGGCAAATTCCAGCACGTCCCATGTTTTGCACATACATTGAATTTGGTGGTGCAGAATTAATTAAAAAACGACAGGGGCGTGCAAGAGATGCTGTCGGTGGCCCGAAGAATTGCGGGCCACTTTCGGCATTCAGCCACCGCGTACAGAAGACTGGAGCACCACCAAACATTCCTGAACCTGCCCTGCCATCATCTGAAGCAAGAGGTGGTAACGAGGTGGAATTCAACCCTCTATATGCTTCAGAGGATGGAGGAGCAGCAAAAGGCCATTCAAGCCTATACATCTGCCCACGATATAGGCAAAGGAGGGGGAATGCACCTGACTCAAGCGCAGTGGAGAATGATTTCAACGTTGTGCAAGGTTCTGCAACCCTTTGAACTTGCCACACGTGAAGTCAGTTCAGACACTGCCAGCCTGAGTCAGGTCATTCCCCTCATCAGGCTTTTGCAGAAGAAGCTGGAGACATTGAAGGAGGAGCTAAAACAGAGCGATTCCGCTAGGCATGTGGGACTTGTGGATGGAGCCCTTAATTTGCTTAACCAGGACTCACGGGTGGTCAATCTGTTGAAATCAGAGCACAACATTTTGGCCACCGTTCTCGATCCTAGATTTAAAACCTACGTTGTATCTCTCTTTCCGGCAGACACAAGTCTGCAGAGGTTCAAAGACCTGCTGGTGAGAAAATTGTCAAGTCAAGCGGAACGTGACCCGTCAACATCTCCTCCTTCACATTCTCCCGCAACTGGGGGTGCGAGGAAAAGGCTAAGAATTCCGAGCCCACCCGCTGGCGGTGATGCAGGGCAGTCTGGAGCGAGTGCTGACATCTGGTCCGGACTGAAGGACCTGCCAACGATTACTGACATGTCGTCTACTGTCACTTCATATGATTCTCTCACCATTGAAAGAATGGTGGAGGATTATATGAGTGACCGCATCCAAGTAGGCACGTCAGACAGTCCGTACGTATACTGGCAGTTAAAAGAGGCAATTTGGAGGCCCTTGCACAAACTGGCTTTATTCTACCTAAGTTGCCCTCCCTCCAGTGTGTACTCCGAAAGAGTGTTTAGTGCAGCCGCTCACCTTGTCAGCAATCGGCGTACGAGGTTACTTCCAGAAAATGTGGAGAAGATGATGTTCATCAATATGAATTATAATCAATTCCTCCGTGGACACATTCACCAGCAGCAATTGCCTCCACAAAGTACACAGGGACCTGAGATGGTGGATTCCAGTGGGGACGAATTAATAATCTGTGAGGAGGGGGATGCACACAGTGAAAGGGGTGAGGAATCGGAGGATGATGATGAGGTGGACATCTTGCCTCTGTAGAGCCAGTTTGTGCAAGGAGAGATTGATTGCTTCTTTTTTTGGTGGGGGCCCAAACCAACCAGTCATTTCAGTCACAGTCGTGTGGCAGACCCTGTCGCTGAAATGATGGGTTCGTTAAAGTGTGCATGTCCTGTTTATACAACATTCGGGTGGGTGGGAGGGCCCAAGGACAATTCCATCTTGCACCTCTTTTTTCTTTAATTTTTCTTTGCATCATGTGCTGTTTGGGGACAATTTTTTTGAAGTGCCATCCTGCCTGACACTGCAGTGCCACTCCTAGATGGGCCAGGTGTTTGTGTCGGCCACTTGTGTCGCTTAGCTTAGTCACACAGCGACCTTGGTGCGCCTCTTTTTTTCTTTGTATCATGTGCTGTTTGGGGACAATTTTTTTGAAGTGCCATCCTGCCTGACACTGCAATGCCACTCCTAGATGGGCCAGGTGTTTGTGTCGGCCACTTGTGTCGCTTAGCTTAGTCACACAGCGACCTTGGTGCACCTCTTTTTTTCTTTGCATCATGTGCTGTTTGGGGACTTTTTTTTTGAAGTGCCATCCTGCCTGACACTGCAGTGCCACTCCTAGATGGGCCAGGTGTTTGTGTCGGCCACTTGTGTCGCTTAGCTTAGCCATCCAGCGACCTCGGTGCAAATTTTAGGACTAAAAATAATATTGTGAGGTGTGAGGTGTTCAGAATAGACTGGAAATGAGTGGAAATTATGGTTATTGTGGTTAATAAAACTTTGGGATCAAAATGACCCCCAAATTCTATGATTTAAGCTGTTTTTTAGTTTTTTTTTGTAAAAAACACCCGAATCCAAAACACACCCGAATCCGACAAAAAAATGTCGGTGAGGTTTTGCCAAAACGCGTCCGAATCCAAAACACGGCCGCGGAACCGAATCCAAAACCAAAGCACAAAACCCGAAAAATGTCCGGTGCACATCACTAATATATATACATATACACATATACATATACACACATCACATCACTAGGTTATGCCCCCTTAACCCTTGCACGCCCTTGTGTGGGGGAGACGCGGATGGCGGAGGGCTTCAGGGGGAGCCACGGGTGGGGGAGGGGTGGTTGCTGGGGTGCCGTGGGTGGGGGAGGGGCTGGTGCATTGGTGCCGCGGGTGGGGGAGGGCCAGGTGTGTGGGAGCCGTGGGTGGGGGAGGGGTCCGGAACGAACGCGGGTGGGGGAGGAGCGGTTGTGGGGGTGCCACGGGTGGGGGAGGGGCATGTGCGGGGGTGCCGCAGGTGGGAGAGTGGGGGTGGGGGTGCTGCGGGTGTGGCCCGGAGGTACTGCGAGTTGGGGAGGGGCGGGTAATGCGTCTCCTGTTTCTCCTCCTGGAAGCAGCTAAGCTGCTGTCCTCCCTTTGGCAGTGGCTCTCTCGGAGACTCACAGCCAAGCAGCCAGTCACTATTGTTAGCACCAGTGTCCCAACGTGCCGCATTATAGGGAAGAAGATGCACTCAATAAACTACAGCTCCCAGCAGCCCTTAGAGCCGGAATGCTCCTGCGCTAAGGGCTGCTAGGAGCTGTAGTTTATTTAGTGCATCTACTTCCCTGTAATGCGGCGTGTTGGGACACCAGCGCTAACAATAGTGACTGGCTGGCAGAACTGACTGACTCGCTGAATCAATGTAAAAGGTGACACTGCACACGCACTGCACTGCACAGCACTGTCACCTTTTACATTGATTCAGCGTCCAGACATTACCCTCCGCGATATCACTCATTCTATCTGTTACATTAGCCATCTCGGGGCTTCCAAGCCGGCAGCCCAGGTGCTGTGTTGCGGAGTCAGGGCCTCTGGGGATCTGGGCGTGGCTGTGGCGAGGAGGTACTTCTGTGACATCACGCGCAGAGGAGGCTCCGGGGCTCAGAGAGTAGGCGGCGCAGGGAGGGCTATGAAAGCCTTCCGCTGTGCCGCTTTCATACACATCTGTGTCGGTGGCCGCAGCAGCTTTTGATCCACCTGCGCCGCGGCTAGGGAGTGGGAATTGTTGATGCCGGAGGGGCAGGCAGACTGGCAGCAGGACATAGGACTCTGCAGTAAAAGGATTTACTTTTTCCCTATCTACAGCGCAGATACTTGCTGCAGATGCAGTGGCATACCCTCCAACTGTACCTTTTTGGCAGGTACAGTACCTTTTTTTATGGTCTGTACCAATATCTGGCTCTCCAAACTTCCATTGAAAGTATAGAAAAGAGGGCGTGGCCATGCCACTTTACCCGTAGCCACGCCACCTTTTTGAATTTGTAGCCGTTTTTATGTGTAAATTGTTGGAGGGTATGTTGCTGCAGATGCAGTGGGCCTATTTGGGGGTGTGGACCTGGAGCTGCAGCTTCATCAGCCCCATTGTTAATCCTGCTCTGGGAACACACAGCAGCCAAAGGGCAGAGGCTCCCACTGGATGTAACCTGTGTGTGTGTGTGTGTGTGTGTGTGTGTGTGTGTGTGTGTGTGTGTGTGTGTGTGTGTGTGTGTGGGGGGGGGGGGCATTTCTCTCCCAATCAGCTGTGGACTGGGTGTGGTAGACCTGCCGCTAACCCAATGAGAGCTCCTAGCCACGCCCAATGTTATACACGCAGTAACAGATCTGGGCTATTATATAGGAGCTATGTATTATATACATATACATATATATATATATATATATATTATACATACACACATATAAGAATATGTTTGTACACAAATATCTTCCACAACTGTCAAGGCGAAGCTGACCAATCTTGCACAGTTATTAGTATCAAAAACGTAAACTATTAGACCACATAGCGACAATGCGACAGAGCAACAAATATATAGAACATCATGATTTTTTGGGAATAAACAATTGTTTGATTGATGGAGGGAAAACTTTTGACAACATCACATAGCATCAGCATGACAAAGCAACAAATCTTGCGACAATAAATTCTTTGGATCCTCCAGGATTCCCATCCCCACCAACTGCAACTTAAAATAGGAGCTCCTACGAAATTTAGATGGGCCTAAGCCCTGCAATGGTACAAGGCTACGGATAAAAGCTTTACAGTCTTATGTCATTGAAGCACAAATACAAACTGGTTGTGACAAAGAAGACACTTTTATTCCTAGTGCAGTGAATCCTCACCAGCACTTCTCCAGCTTTGCTTAATGTAAGCTAAATTGTATTTTAATTTATTTTGCACCAAATTAAACTCCGGTGTTTTTAAAATATTACACTATGGGAGTGAAACTTTTCATATGGAAATCTTTGACAGGATTGTTTGAGAGTCTGGGAGTTTAAAGAGGACCTGACTGACATGCTGGGAGGTTCCACTTTTCAAGTCTGCTGATGACAGCATCGCGACCGACGAACTCAGTAAAGACCATGCTTATGAGCACTTAATTCAAAACTATTTGGTACGCACATTACCACATCCTTCATTATATATGTTTTGAAAAATGACTACACTATATAGAGTGCCTTTCTCACCCCTTCTTTCCAATATTATTTATATATATATATATATATATATATATATATATTTAAAAATATGTATATATAAACAAGTCCAAAACCCAGCACTCCAAAAGGGTGGTGTATGCCCCACTACGTGAATAAAGCTTGTGTGCCCTCCTAGGGTACACTGACCCACTTATGTATACCAAATAACGAGGCAGCACTCCAAAACTTCTAAATTTAAAAAAAGAACACAAAAGCAGCTAAAATCACAGAATTTGGGGGTAATTTTGATCCTACGGTATTATTAACCTCAATAACATTCATTTCCACTCATTTCCAGTCTATTCTGAACACCTCACAATATTGTTGTTAGGCCAGAAAGTTGCACCAAGGTAGCTGGATGACCATGCTAAGCGACCCAAGTGGGCGGCACAAACACCTGGCCCATCTAAGAGTGGGACTGCAGTGGCAGATAGGATGGCACTTTTAAAAACTAGGCCCCAAGGAGCACATAATGTAAAGAAGAAAAAGAGGTGCAACGAGGTCTCTGTATGACTAAGCCAAGTGACCCAAGTGTGCGGCACAAACACCTGGCCCATCTAGGAGTGGCACTGCAGTGTCAGACAGGAAGGCACTTTTAAAAACTAGGCCCCAAAGAGCACATAATGCAAAGGAAAAAAAAGAGGTGCCAGATGGAATTGTCCTTGATTCCTCCCACCCACGCTTATGTTGTATAAACAAAACATGCACACTTTAATAAACCAATCATTTCAGCGATAGGGTCTGCTACACGAATGTGGCTGAAATGATGGGTTTATTGAGCCCCCACAAAAAAAGAAGCAAATAATCCCCCCACCAAAAAAGAAGCAATTCATCTCTCCTTGCACAAACTGGCTCTACAGAGGCAAGATGTCGTCCTCATCCTCCGATTCCTCACCCCTTTCAGTGTGTACACCCTCCTCCTCACAGAGTATTAATTCAGCCCCAATGGAATCCACCATCACTGGTCCCTGTGGACTTTCTAGAGGCAATTGATGGTAATGGTCTTCCTGGAGGAATTTATTTTTCATTTTGATGAACATCATCTTCTCCACATTTTGTGGAACTAACGTCCTACGCCGATTGCTGACAAGGTTACCGGCTGCACTAAACACTCTTTCAGAGTACACACTGGAGGGGGGGGGGGGCAACTTAGGTAAAATAAAGCCAGTTTTTGCAAGGGCCTCCAAATTACCCCTTTTCCTGCCAGTATACATACGGACTGTCTGACATACCTACTTGGATGCTGTCACTCATATAATCCTCCACCATTCTTTCAATGGTGACAGCATCATTTGCAGTGACAGTAGACATGTCAGTAATCGTTGGCAGGTCCGGACCAGATGTCAACACTTGCTCCTGACTGCCCTGCATCACCACCAGCGGGTGGGCTCAGAAATTTTATCCTTTTCCTCGCAGCCCCAGTTGCAGGAGAAAATGAAAAAGGAGCTGTTGACGGGTCATGTTCAGCTTGAGTTGACCATTGTCTCACCAGGTCTTTGAACCTCTGCAGACCTGTGTCTGCCAGAAACAGAGATACAACGTAGGCTTTAAACCTAGTATCGAGCACAGTGGCCAAAATGTAGTGCTCTGATTTCAACAGATTGACCACCCTTGAATCCTGGTAAAGCGAATGAAGGGCTCCATCCACAAGTCCCACATACTTAGTGGAATCGCTCCATATTAGCTTCTCCTTCAATTTCTCCAGCTGCTTCTGCAAAAGCCTGATGAGGGGAATGACCAGACTGGCAGTTTCTGAACTGACTTCATGTGTGGCAAGTTTGAAGGGTTGGAGAACCTTGCACAACACGGAAATCATTCTCCACTGCACTTGAGTCAGGTGCATTCCCCCCTCCTTTGCCTATATCATAGGTGGATGTATAGGCTTGCATGACTTTTTGCTGCTCTTCCATACTCTAAAGCATATAGAGTGTTGAATTCCACCTCGTTGCCACCTCTTGCTTCAGATGATGGCAGGGCCGGTTCAGGAGTGTTTTCTGGTGCTCCAGTCTTTGGTAAGCAGTGGCTGAATGTTGAAAGTCACATGATCTGTGACGAAACGCGTCAGGACCCCGCCTATTTGCACACCTTGACTTTATTTATCACACAGGTAGCAAGCTGCTGCCCTTAGCCGGTGACACCTCGGCTTTTGCTCCGGCTTCTCCTTCTACTACCGGTAATTTCCATCTGCACACTGAGTCTGTCTCACTCTGACTCCCGTCCCGGCTATTCCACCTCTTGCCAGTGATTTCCATTCTCTGGTTGAGCTACAGAGACACCTCGGCTCCGGCCACGGCTTTTCAAACTGCCGCCGGTGACCTCCGTCAGCACGCCGCTGATCAACTGCTCCTACCTATTCAGGGATAAGTATGTCCTCTCCTCTGCTGCATTATTCAACACTGGGCACTGCAGGAACATACGACCGAGGACGCTCGGTCGGGACCAGCCCACGGAGAGGTATTTATCCATACAGCAGTTATTTGTATTGCCGCACTCAGACTCTCATCACGGCAACCAACTATAGATATCTTTCGTTCAGCCGGTAATCTGATTGTGGATTTGCATATGGACATTTAATTTGATTTGTTTCCTCATTGAAATCGGAGGATACCATCTTTATCACACACTTATAAGTTCAAGGTGTTGTCGCTTTTATCTTGATTTTACATCATCTTATTGTTTTTATGTGCCAAATTAATTGTCATTTATACAATAAAACATTTACACTTTTACATGTCAGCTCCTAATTAGTATTTATATACTCTAACACATTGCGCAGCCATTTCTTTTTCCTCACTTTAAGAATGTTAAAAGTGGCCTGCAATTTGTCGGGCCACCAACAGCATCTCCTGCATGCCCCTGTCATTTAAAAAAAAATTCTGCATCACCAAATTAATTGTATGTGCAAAACATGGGACGTGCTGGATTTTGCCCAGATGTAATGCATGCACAATATTGGTGGTGTTGTCTGATATCACAAATCCCTAGGAGAGTCTAAGTGGGGTAAGCCATTGTGCGATGATGTCCCTCAGTTTCCATAAGAGGTTGTCAGCAGTGTGCCTTTTACGGAAACCGATGACACACAGCATAGCCTGCCTACGAATGAGCTGGCGTTTGTGAGATGCTGCTACTGGTGCCGCTGCTGTTGTTGCTGAGGGAGGCAATACATCTACCCAGTGGGCTGTCACAGTCATGTAGTCCGTAGTTTTCCCAGCTCCACTTGTCCACATGTGCATGGTGAAGTGGACACAGGGTACAAGTGCATTTTTCAGGACACTGAGTACACTTTTCGTAATGTCCCTGTATAGTCCGGGGATCGCTTTCCTAGTGAAGTGGAATCTAGATGGGATTTGATACCGGGGACATACTACCTCCATCAATTGTCTAAATCCCACTACACTTGGGTACAAGAGAAGGGATTTAGGTGTCAGTGGACTGCTTACGCTCTTACCCAAAGAACTTGACAATGACTTCTGATAAATGCGCTACAGGTGACGTATAAGGGAGGATGTTCCTAGGTGGTTAACGTCCTTACCCCTACTTATTACGGATTGACAAAGGCAACACACGGCTTGACACCTGTTGTACGGATTTGTGAAGAAGTAATTCCACACCGAAGAAGTGGCTTTTTTGGTATTTTGCCAGGCATGACAATGGGTTTTCTCATCCCACGGACAACAACTGTCTTCCCCGGTGCCTGATTTAAACAAACCACATCACCATCAGAAATATATAATAATGGATAACCAGCGCTGGCTGTATAAATTTGTAAAAATTATTAAGAAATTATATTGGTAAATGACTTGTGAAAATCAACACATTTAATAGAAAATTAATAAAACATACAAATTATATATCACATACCGGTAATATGAAAAATGTAATTAGAAAGCATATAACACTCAGGAATATCTGGCTAGATTTGGTGGACTTTTTCGTCACTTTGCTCAATGGAGGTAATAGTAACCAGGTGAAGGTACATTCTATATAGGTCCCATATGTGGAGCTCTGTTGGTTAAAAATGAAGATTCCCCATTAAAGGTCAAGAAGCTATGAATCCTTTAAGCAGCAGGGGTAGTTCAACCACAAGTAGAAGGCTGATCTTTCAAAATGCAAGACTCCACAGGGTAATAGAGGTCCTTAATGCATGACAGTTGGAACCAAGCTGGATGATAATGTCCAAACAAGTATTTGTTCCTCCAAATTGGTCAGAAAGTTCTCAAGATCCTGGTGGTGTAAAAGAGTTCTTACCAAGTTTGCCAGAAAATTCTCAGGGTCCTGGTGGTGTGAAGGGCTTAACACATTTTGCTGGTAGCACCCAGCTTCCAGGGACGTGCAGTGAGGTAAATGGCTCAGGAGGCATTGGCTAACCCTAGAGCCAGATTTCTATGCAATTTATAAGCCAAAGGGTACATCTGGGCAGTATAAACTCCTGGAAATTTGATGAGTTTTGATCAGAGATGTGCGGAAAAGATAACCAGGTGAGGCACTGCCTCACCTGCCATAGACTTTTTACTCCAGAGTTTGGGCTATAAAATCAAAACTCTCGTTTAAACGTAAGTATGACAGGAAAGGCTCTGCCTCACCTGGCTCACCCCACCGCATGTCTTTGCCAGCTTCCTCAGGAGCATATGTGTAATGTCCCAGGGGCTCTCCTTTTATACTCCAGAGAGTGTTTAATCAATAACACCTGTCTATAGATAGCTAACAAGCCATTTATTGTATAACTTAAAAACATGTATATATATATATACCTTTCTGGAATCAGATTAGGTCACTTCTTTTGTCACTAGTTTAAATCACAATCAATATAATTTATCCTTCACATTCACTTATATAGCAGGAGTCGGGTTGATTTTCTGGATGTAACCCTTGAGAAAGTCAATAACAAGATTGTTACCTTATATTTTATTAAATCTGTTAGCACTCATTCTTACCTTCATTTTGAGAGTGCACGTTATAAATCGTGGAAGCATAATATTCCGAAGGGACAATTTATGCACCTAAGGCGTAACTGTTCAAACCTTGACACTTTTTCAAAACAGGCGAGTGACATGATGGAGTCCTTTATACAAAGAGGCTATCCTGAGCCATTATTACAACATGCTTATTCTGAAGTCTACAAAATGGATAGAAACTGTTTCCTACGGAGGAAACTTAAAAACAGACTAGAAGTATTAGTACGGAAAAGGAAAACGAAATTGCATTTATTTCAAAATATAACAACTGTGCACAAGAAATTAAGTCCATTATCAATCGAAACTATAGAGTTTTGAAACAGAACAATATACTGGGGCGAATATTACCCAACAAACCACAAATAATTTACAGAAAAAATAGGTCTTTAAAAACTATTTTGGCTCCCAGTCACTTGCGTACAATTTATTCAATAGAAAAACCCACAAGATGTGATTGGCTAACCACAAGACCTCTAGGCTTTCACAAATGTGGAAAAACTAGATGTATCATGTGTTCCCACATGACACATAAAACTATAAATATGACGCTCCCTATATCAAATGAAATATATACACTTAAATCATTTATGAATTGTGACACTAAGTATGTAATTTACCTCCTGACATGTAGCTGTGGACTAAGATATGTAGGCCGCACAACTAGACCACTGAGAACACGTTTCATGGAACATCGCTGCAATATAATTAAGAACTGCCAAACTCATAGTGTAAGCAGACATTTTTCCGACAAACACTCCTCCAATCCCCGACATCTATCTGTAATCTGAATAGAACATGTTCCACCAACACCCAGAGGTGAAGATAGCTTTAATAAACTAAGCCGCCGAGAAGTATTTTGGATGCTCAAATTTAACTCCCTACACCCTGATGGTCTTAATGAAACTATAAAGTTGAACTCGGTCATCTACACTGTATGGTTTCTTTCTTTCTTTCTTTCTTTCTTTCTTTCTTTCTTTCTTTCTTTCTTTCTTTCTTTCTTTCTTTCTTTCTTTCTCTTTCTCTTTCTTTCTTTCTTTCTTTCTTCATAAATGAGAAATACTCTGACTATCCCTATGAATGAAATTGAATAGTATTATATCATACTTGCATACCTGACCCTCTCCATGAGGGAGAAAATGCGCTGTTCCTGGACTTTCCTGGTAATGTATGATTGCCATCACCTGTGGTGAAACACCTTTCTTACCAATTAACTAGCTCACCACAGGTGATGGCAATCATACATTACCAGGAAAGTCCAGGAACAGAGCATTTTCTCCCTCATGGAGAGGGTCAGGTAGGCAAGTATGTATTATATTAGTGATGAGCGGGTTCGGTTCCTCAGAATCCGAACCCCCCCGAACTTCACCCATTTTACACGGGTCTGAGGCATACTCTGATACTCCAGTATTGCTTGGTTAACCCGAGCACGCCCGAACGTCATCATCCCGCTGTCGGATTCTCGCGAGATTCGGATTCTATATAAGGAGCCGCGCGTCGCCGCCATTTTTCACTCGTGCATTGGAAATGATAGTGAGAGGACGTGGCTGGCGTCCTCTCACTTTGTTTCAGAACTTTCAGGGGGCTGCAAATATCTTTATTCTGGGGACCAGCAGTATTATAGGAGGAGTACAGTGCAGAGTTTTGCTGACCAGTGACCACCAGTATTATACGTTCTCTGCCTGAAAAACGCTCCATATCTGTGCTCAGTGTGCTGCATATATCTATGCTCACACTGCTTTATTGTGGGGACTGGGGACCAGCAGTATTATATAGGAGGAGTACAGTGCAGAGTTTTGCTGACCAGTGACCACCAGTATTATACGTTATCTGCCTGAAAAACGCTCCATATCTGTGCTCAGTGTGCTGCATATATCTGTGTTCACACTGCTTTATTGTGGGGACTGGGGACCAGCAGTATTATATAGGAGGAGTACAGTGCAGAGTTTTGCTGACCAGTGACCACCAGTATTATACGTTCTCTGCCTGAAAAACGCTCCATATCTGTGCTCAGTGTGCTGCATATATCTGTGCTCACACTGCTTTATTGTGGGGACTGGGGACCACCAGTATATTATATAGGAGGATTACAGTGCAGAGTTTTGCTGACCAGTGACCACCAGTATTATACGTTCTCTGCCTGAAAAACGCTCCATATCTGTGCTCAGTGTGCTGCATATATCTGTGCTCACACTGCTTTATTGTGGGGACTGGGGACCAGCAGTATTATATAGGAGGAGTACAGTGCAGAGTTTTGCTGACCAGTGACCACCAGTATTATACGTTCTCTGCCTGAAAAACGCTCCATATCTGTGCTCAGTGTGCTGCATATATCTGTGCTCACACTGCTTTATTGTGGGGACTGGGGACCAGCAGTATTATATAGGAGGAGTACAGTGCAGAGTTTTGCTGACCAGTGACCACCAGTATTATACGTTCTCTGCCTGAAAAACGCTCCATATCTGTGCTCAGTGTGCTGCATATATCTGTGCTCACACTGCTTTATTGTGGGGACTGGGGACCACCAGTATATTATAAAGGAGGAGTACAGTGCAGAGTTTTGCTGACCAGTGACCACCAGTATTATACGTTCTCTGCCTGAAAAACGCTCCATATCTGTGCTCAGTGTGCTGCATATATCTGTGCTCACACTGCTTTATTGTGGGGACTGGGGACCAGCAGTATTATATAGGAGGAGTACAGTGCAGAGTTTTGCTGACCAGTGACCACCAGTATTATACGTTCTCTGCCTGAAAAACGCTCCATATCTGTGCACAGTGTGCTGCATATATCTGTGCTCACACTGCTTTATTGTGGGGACTGGGGACCAGCAGTATTATATAGGAGGAGTACAGTGCAGAGTTTTGCTGACCAGTGACCACCAGTATTATACGTTCTCTGCCTGAAAAATGCTCCATATCTGTGCTCAGTGTGCTGCATATATCTGTGCTCACACTGCTTTATTGTGGGGACTGGGGACCAGCAGTATTATATAGGAGGAGTACAGTGCAGAGTTTTGCTGACCAGTGACCACCAGTATTATACGTTCTCTGCCTGAAAAACGCTCCATATCTGTGCTCAGTGTGCTGCATATATCTGTGCTCACACTGCTTTATTGTGGGGACTGGGGACCAGCAGTATTATATAGGAGGAGTGCAGTGCAGAGTTTTGCTGACCAGTGACCACCAGTATTATACGTTCTCTGCCTGAAAAACGTATCTGTGCTGCATTGTAGTATATAGTTGGAATACAGTGCATAATTTTGCTGACCACCAGTATATAATATATAGGAGTACGGTACAGAAGGCCACTGCTCTACCAACCTCTGTGACGTCAAGTATACTATCCATCCATACCTGTGGTGCATTTTAGTTTTGCACAGTTTGCTTACCACCAGTATATAATATATAGCAGTACGGTACAGTAGGCCACTGCTCTACCTACCTCTGTGTCGTCAAGTATACTATCCATCCATACCTGTGGTGCATTTCAGTTGTGCGCAGTATATATAGTAGTAGGCCATTGCTATTGATACTGGCATATAATTCCACACATTAAAAAATGGAGAACAAAAATGTGGAGGGTAAAATAGGGAAAGATCAAGATCCACTTCCACCTCGTGCTGAAGCTGCTGCCACTAGTCATGGCCGAGACGATGAAATGCCATCAACATCGTCTGCAAAGGCCGATGCCCAATGTCATAGTAGAGAGCATGTAAAATCCAAATCACAAAAGTTCAGTAAAATGACCCAAAAATCAAAATTAAAAGCGTCTGAGGAGAAGCGTAAACTTGCCAATATGCCATTTACGACACGGAGTGGCAAGGAACGGCTGAGGCCCTGGCCTATGTTCATGGCTAGTGGTTCAGCTTCACATGAGGATGGAAGCACTCATCCTCTCAGTAGAAAAATGAAAAGACTTAAGCTGGCAAAAGCACAGCAAAGAACTGTGCGTTCTTCGAAATCACAAATCCCCAAGGAGAGTCCAATTGTGTCGGCTGCGATGCCTGACCTTCCCAACACTGGACGGGAAGAGGTGGTGCCTTCTACCATTTGCACGCCCCCTGCAAGTGCTGGAAGGAGCACCCGCAGTCCTGTTCCTGATAGTCAAATTGAAGATGTCACTGTTGAAGTACACCAGGATGAGGATATGGGTGTAGCTGGCGCTGAGGAGGAAATTGACAAGGAGGATTCTGATGGTGAGGTGGTTTGTTTAAGTCAGGCACCCGGGGAGACACCTGTTGTCCGTGGGACGAATATGGCCATTGACATGCCTGGTCAAATTACAAAAAAAATCACCTCTTCGGTGTGGAATTATTTTAACACAAATGCGGACAACAGGTGTCAAGCCGTGTGTTGCCTTTGTCAAGCTGTAATAAGTAGGGTAAGGACGTTAACCACCTCGGAACATCCTCCCTTATACGTCACCTGCAGCGCATTCATCATAAGTCAGTGACAAGTTCAAAAACTTTGGATGACAGCAGAATCAGTCCACTGACCACTAAATCCCTTCCTCTTGTAACCAAGCTCCTGCAAACCACACCACCAACTCCCTCAGTGTCAATTTCCTCCTTACCCAGGAAAGCCAATAGTCCTGCAGGCCATTTCACTGGCAAGTCTGACGAGTCCTTTCCTGCCTGGGATTCCTCCGATGTATCCTTGAGTGTAACGCCTACTGCTGCTTGCGCTGCTGTTGTAGCTGCTGGGAGTCGATCGTCATCCCAGAGGGGAAGTCGGAAGACCACTTGTGCTACTTCCAGTAAGCAATTGACTGTCCAACAGTCCTTTGCGAGGAAGATGAAATATCACAGCAGTCATCCTGCTGCAAAGCGGATAACTCAGGCCTTGGCAGCCTGGGCGGTGAGAAACGTGGTTCCGGTATCCACCGTTAATTCACAGGCAACTACAAACTTGATTGAGGCACTGTGTCCCCGGTACCAAATACCATCTAGGTTCCATTTCTCTAGGCAGGCGATACCGAAAATGTACACAGACCTCAGAAAAAGAGTCACCAGTGTCCTAAAAAATGCAGTTGTACCCAATGTCCACTTAACCATGGACATGTGGACAAGTGGAGCAGGGCAGACTCAGGACTATATGACTGTGACAGCCCACTGGGTAGATGTATTGCCTCCCGCAGCAAGAACAGCAGCGGCGGCACCAGTAGCAGCATCTCGCAAACGCCAACTCGTTCCTAGGCAGGCTACGCTTTGTATCACCACTTTCCAGAAGAGGCACACAGCTGACAACCTCTTACGGAAACTGAGGAACATCATCGCAGAATGGCTTACCCCAAATGGACTCTCCTGGGGATTTATGACATCGGACAATGCCAGCAATATTGTGCGTGCATTACATCTGGGCAAATTCCAGCACGTCCCATGTTTTGCACATACATTGAATTTGGTGGTGCAGAATTATTTAAAAAACGACAGGGGCGTGCAAGAGATGCTGTCGGTGGCCCGAAGAATTGCGGACCACTTTCGGCATTCAGCCACCGCGTGCCGAAGACTGGAGCACCAGCAAACAGTCCTGAACCTGCCCTGCCATCATCTGAAGCAAGAGGTGGTAACGAGGTGGAATTCAACCCTCTATATGCTTCAGAGGATGGAGGAGCAGCAAAAGGCCATTCAATCCTATACATCTGCCTACGATATAGGCAAAGGAGGGGGGAATGCACCTGACTCAAGCGCAGTGGAGAATGATTTCAACGTTGTGAAAGGTTCTGCAACCCTTTGAACTTGCCACACGTGAAGTCAGTTCAGACACGGCCAGCCTGAGTCAGGTCATTCCCCTCATCAGGCTTTTGCAGAAGAAGCTGGAGACATTGAAGGAGGAGCTAAAACAGAGTGATTCCGCTAGGCCTGTGGGACTTGTGGATGGAGCACTTAATTCCCTTAACCAGGATTCACGGGTGGTCAATCTGTTTAAATCAGAGCACTACATTTTGGCCACTGTGCTCGATCCTAGATTTAAAACCTACCTTGGATCTCTCTTTCCGGCAGACACAAGTTTGCAGAGGTTCAAAGACCTGCTGGTGAGAAAATTGTCAAGTCAAGCGGAACGTGACCCGTCAACAGCTCCTACTTCACATTCTCCTGCAACTGGGGGTGCGAGGAAAAGGCTATGAATTCCAAGCCCACCCGCTGGCGGTAATGCAGGGCAGTCTGGAGCGAGTGCTGACATCTGGTCCGGACTGAAGGACCTGCCAACGATTACTGACATGTCTTCTACTGTCACTGCATATGATTCTCTCACCGTTGAAAGAATGGTGGAGGATTATATGAGTGACCGCATCCAAGTAGGCACGTCAGACAGTCCGTACGTATACTGGCAGGAAAAAGAGGCAATTTGGAGGCCCTTGCAGAAACTGGCTTTATTTTACCTAAGTTGCCCACCCTCCAGTGTGTACTCCGAAAGAGTGTTTAGTGCAGCCGCTCACCTTGTCAGCAATCGGCGTACGAGGTTACTTCCAGAAAATGTGGAGAAGATGATGTTCATCAAAATTAATTATAATCAATTCCTCCGTGGTGACATTCACCAGCAATTGCCTCCAGAAAGTACACAGGGACCTGAGATGGTGGATTCCAGTAGGGACGAATTAATAATCTGTGAGGAGGGGGATGTACACAGTGAAAGGGGTGAGGAATCGGAGGATGATGATGAGGTGGACATCTTGCCTCTGTAGAGCCAGTTTGTGCAAGGAGAGATTGATTGCTTCTTTTTTGGTGGGGGCCCAAACCAACCAGTCATTTCAGTCACAGTTGTGTGGCAGACCCTGTCGTTGAAATGATGGGTTTGTTAAAGTGTGCATGTCCTGTTTATACAACATAAGGGTGGGTGGGAGGGCCCAAGGACAATTCCATCTTGCACCTCTTTTTTCTTTCATTTTTCTTTGCATCATGTGCTGTTTGGGGACTATTTTTTTGAAGTGCCATCCGGCCTGACACTGCAGTGCAACTCCTAGATGGGCCAGGTGTTTGTGTCGGCCACTTGGGTCGCTTAGCTTAGTCACACAGCTACCTCATTGCGCCTCTTTTTTTCTTTGCATCATATGCTGTTTGGGGACTATTTTTTTGAAGTGCCATCCTGTCTGACACTGCAGTGACACTCCTAGATGGGCCAGGTGTTTGTGTCGGCCACTTGGGTCGCTTAGCTTAGTCATCCAGCGACCTCGGTGCAAATTTTAGGACTAAAAATAATGTTGTGAGGTGTTCAGAATAGACTGAAAATGAGTGGAAATTATGGTTATTGAGGTTAATAATACTATGGGATCAAAATGACCCCCAAATTTTATGATTTAAGCTGTTTTTGAGGGGGTTTTGTAAAAAAACACCCAAATCCAAAACACACCCGAATCCGACAAAAAATTTTCAGGGAGGTTTTGCCAAAATGCGTCCGAATCCAAAACACAGCCGCGGAACCGAATCCAAAACCAAAACACAAAACCCGAAAAATGTCCGGTGCACATCACTATATTATATTAGTGATGTGCACCGGATATTTTTCGGTTTTTGTGTTTTGGTTTTGGATTCGGTTCCGCGGCCGTGTTTTAGATTCGGACGCGTTTTGGCAAAACCTCACCGAAATTTTTTTGTCGGATTCGGGTGTGTTTTGGATTCGGGTGTTTTTTTCAAAAAACCCTAAAAAACAGCTTAAATCATAGAATTTGGGGGTCATTTTGATCCCATAGTATTATTAACCTCAATAACCATAATTTCCACTCATTTCCAGTCTATTCTGAACACCTCACACCTCACAATATTATTTTTAGCCCTAAAATTTGCACCGAGGTCGCTGGAAGGCTAAGCTAAGCGACCCAAGTGGCCGACACAAACACCTGGCCCATCTAGGAGTGGCACTGCAGTGTCAGACAGGATGGCACTTCAAAAAAATTGTCCCCAAACAGCACATGATGCAAAGAAAAAAAGAGGCGCACCAAGGTCGCTGTGTGACTAAGCTAAGCGACACAAGTGGCCGACACAAACACCTGGCCCATCTAGGAGTGGCACTGCAGTGTCAGACAGGATGGCACTTCAAAAAAATTGTCCCCAAACAGCACATGATGCAAAGAAAAATGAAAGAAAAAAGAGGTACAAGATGGAATTGTCCTTGGGCCCTCCCACCCACCCTTATGTTGTATAAACAGGACATGCACACTTTAACGAACCCATCATTTCAGCGACAGGGTCTGCCACACGACTGTGACTGAAATGACTGGTTGGTTTGGGCCCCCACCAAAAAAGAAGCAATCAATCTCTCCTTGCACAAACTGGCTCTACAGAGGCAAGATGTCCTCCTCATCATCTTCCTCCGATTCCTCACCCCTTTCACTGTGTACATCCCCCTTCTCACAGATTATTAATTCGTCCTCCCTGGAATCCACCATCTCAGATCCCTGTGTACTTTCTGGAGGCAATTGCTGGTGAATGTCTCTACGGAGGAATTGATTATAATTAATTTTGATGAACATCATCTACTCCACATTTTCTGGAAGTAACCTCGTACGCTGATTGCTGACAAGGTGAGCGGCTGCACTAAACACTCTTTCGGAGTACACACTGGAGGGAGGGCAACTTAGGTAAAATAAAGCCAGTTTCTGCAAGGGCCTCCAAATTGCCTCTTTTTCCTGCCAGTATACGTACGGACTGTCTGTCGTCCCTACTTGGATGCGGTCACTCATATAATCCTCCACCATTCTTTCAATGGTGAGAGAATCATATGCAGTGACAGTAGACGACATGTCAGTAATCGTTGGCAGGTCCTTCAGTCCGGACCAGATGTCAGCACTCGCTCCAGACTGCCCTGCATCACCGCCAGCGGGTGGGCTCGGAATTCATAGCCTTTTCCTCGCACCCCCAGTTGCGGGAGAATGTGAAGGAGGAGATGTTGACGGGTCATGTTCCGCTTGACTTGACAATTTTCTCACCAGCAGGTCTTTCAACCTCTGCAGACTTGTGTCTGCCGGAAAGAGAGATACAACGAAGGTTTTAAATCTAGGATCGAGCATGGTGGCCAAAATGTAGTGCTCTGATTTCAACAGATTGACCACCCGTGAATCCTGGTTAAGCGAATTAAGGGCTCCATCCACAAGTCCCACATGCCTAGCGGAATCGCTCTGTTTTAGCTCCTCCTTCAATGTCTCCAGCTTCTTCTGCAAAAGCCTGATGAGGGGAATGACCTGACTCAAGCTGGCAGTGTCTGAACTGACTTCACGTGTGGCAAGTTCAAAGGGTTGCAGAACCTTGCACAACGTTGAAATCATTCTCCACTGCGCTTGAGTCAGGTGCATTCCCCCTCCTTTGTCTATATCTTGGGCAGATGTATAGGCTTGAATGGCCTTTTGCTGCTCCTCCATCCTCTGAAGCATATAGAGGGTTGAATTCCCCCTCGTTACCACCTCTTGCTTCAGATGATGGCAGGGCAGGTTCAGGATTGTTTGGTGGTGCTCCAGTCTTCTGTACGCGGTGGCTGAATGCCGAAAGTGGCCCGCAATTCTTCGGGCCACTGACAGCATCTCTTGCACGCCGCTGTCGTTTTTTAAATAATTCTGCACCACCAAATTCAATGTATGTGCAAAACATGGGACTTGCTGGAATTTGCCCAGATGTAATGCACGCACAATATTGCTGGCATTGTCCGATGTCACAAATCCCCAGGAGAGTCCAATTGGGGTAAGCCATTCTGCGATGATCTTCCTCAGTTTCCGTAAGAGGTTGTCAGCTGTGTGCCTCTTATGGAAAGCGGTGATACAAAGCGTAGCCTGCCTAGGAACGAGTTGGCATTTGCGAGATGCTGCTACTGGTGCTGCCGCTGCTGTTCTTGCTGCGGGAGGCAATACATCTACCCAGTGGGCTGTCACAGTCATATAGTCCTGAGTCTGCCCTGCTCCACTTGTCCACATGTCCGTGGTTAAGTGGACATTGGGTACAACTGCATTTTTTAGTACACTGGTGACTCTTTTTCTGACGTCTGTGTACATTTTCGGTATCGCCTGCCTAGAGAAATGGAACCTAGATGGTATTTGGTACCGGGGACACAGTACCTCAATCAAGTCTCTAGTTGCCTCTGAATTAACGGTGGATACCGGAACCACGTTTTTCACCGCCCAGGCTGCCAAGGCCTGGGTTATCTGCTTTGCAGCAGGATGACTGCTGTGATATTTCATCTTCCTCGCAAAGGACTGTTGGACAGTAATTTGCTTACTGGAAGTAGTACAAGTGGTCTTCCGACTTCCCCTCTGGGATGACGATCGACTCCCAGCAGCAACAACAGCAGCGCCAGCAGCAGTAGGCGTTACACTCAAGGATGCATCGGAGGAATACCAGGCAGGAGAGGACTCGTCAGACTTGTCAGTGACATGGCCTGCAGGACTATTGGCTTTCCTGGGTAAGGAGGAAATTGACACTGAGGGAGTTGGTGGTGTGGTTTGCAGGAGCTTGGTTACAAGAGGAAGGGATTTAGTGGTCAGTGGACTGATTCCGCTGTCATCCAAAGTTTTTGAACTTGTCACTGACTTATGATGAATGCGCTGCAGGTGACGTATAAGGGAGGATGTTCCGAGGTGGTTAACGTCCTTACCCCTACTTATTACAGCTTGACAAAGGCAACACACGGCTTGACACCTGTTGTCCGCATTTGTGTTGAAATAATTCCACACCGAAGAGCTGATTTTTTTTGTATTTTGACCAGGCATGTCAATGGCCATATTCGTACCACGGACAACAGGTGTCTCCCCGGGTGCCTGACTTAAACAAACCACCTCACCGTCAGAATCCTCCTTGTCAATTTCCTCCCCAGCGCCAGCTACACCCATATCCTCATCCTGGTGTACTTCAACAGTGACATCTTCAATTTGACTATCAGGAACAGGACTGCGGGTGCTCCTTCCAGCACTTGCAGGGGGCGTGCAAATGGTCTAAGGCGCAAGCTCTTCCCGTCCAGTGTTGGGAAGGTCAGGCATCGCAACCGACACAATTGGACTCTCCTTGGGGATTTGTGATATAGAAGAACGCACAGTTCTTTGCTGTGCTTTTGCCAGCTTAAGTCTTTTCATTTTTCTAGCGAGAGGATGAGTGCTTCCATCCTCATGTGAATCTGAACAACTAGCCAAGAACATAGGCCAGGGCCTCAGCCGTTCCTTGCCACTCCGTGTCGTAAATGGCATATTGGCAGGTTTACGCTTCTCATCAGACACTTTCAATTTTGATTTTTGGGTAATTTTACTGAACTTTTGTTTTTTTGATTATACATGCTCTCTACTATGACATTGGGCATCGGCCTTGGCAGACGACGTTGATGGCATTTCATCGTCTCGGCCATGACTAGTGGCAGCAGCTTCAGCACGAGGTGGAAGTGGATCTTGATCTTTCCCTATTTTAACCTCCACATTTTTGTTCTCCATTTTTTAATGTGTGGAATTATATGCCAGTATCAATAGCAATGGCCTACTACTATATTTACTGCGCACAACTAAAATGCACCACAGGTATAGAATGTAAATGGATAGTATACTTAATGACAACACATGTATATGCAGCACACTGAGCACAGATAAGGAGCGTTTTTTTCAGGCAGAGAACGGATAAAACTGGTGGTCACTGATCAGTAAAACTCTGCACTGTACTCCTCCAATATTATACAGCTGCTCCCCAGTCCTCCCCACAATTAAGCAATAAAGCACAATCAAGTTCAACAATAACGGAGAGGATGCCAGCCACGTCCTCTCCCTAACATTTCCAATGCACGAGTGAAAATGGCGGCGACGCGCGGCTGCTTATATAGAATCCGAATCTCGCGAGAATCCGACAGCTGGATGATGACGTTCGGGCGCGCTCGGGTTAACCGAGCCATACGGGAGAATCCGAGTATGGCTCGGACCCATGTAAAAAGGGTGAAGTTCGGGGGGGGTTCGGTTTCTGAGAAACCGAACCCGCTCATCACTATATTATATATGTACTTATATCTATATATTAACGTGATACCTATACATAATGAATATCCATATTGAGGATTGTGTATATGCCTATAAAATAAGATCATCCCCTTTTTATTTCCCTTCAATTTATATGAGTGAACAAATGCGGGTTGCCATAGCAACAGTACACTAAGCTAAGCTGCTCCAGCCTCTCGCGTCATGCCGCCGGGTCCAATCATGTGATCGGGCCAAGTGACATGACGCGTGCGGTACACATGTCATGCGTCATGGACGTGATTGTGCGCTGTGATGCGATACTCTCCTCAGGTGCCCAAGGTAACTAAGGCATTATAAGTAACAAACCAGCTCTTTATATGACAGGTGGGTATTGTAGTCACGTGAGATACTTATAGTGCTGTCAAGTGAAATATACAGCTGCTTTTGGCCGCGATCACGTGACCTCACCTTAATCACTAAGATGCAAATTATTTCCTTGTTGGTCAGGATCAGGCAACCATACTCCCTCCTCTGACACATCTGATTCTCCACCCTATCAAAACCAATGAATTCAAGCAGCTATTGGCCATTTAGGGACATGTGACCAAGATATGTCACATGATTGGAAATATACATGTACAGTATACAATGTGTTTTTTAATATGAAATTGGGATATATAACCCTCGTTTTTAAACTTTATTTATATAGTCAGAAATGTTTGACCTAATATGATTCCAAAAAGGTACATATATACATGTTTTTAAGTTATACAATAAACGGCTTGTTAGCTATCTATAGACAGGTGTTATTGATTAAACACCCTCTAGGGTATAAAAGGAGAGCCCCTGGGACATTACACATATGCTCCTGAGGAGGCTGGGTGCTACCAGCGAAACGCGTTGAGCCTTTCACACCACCAGGACCCTGAGAATTTTCTGGCAAACTTGGTAAGAACTCTTTTACACCACCAGGATCTTGAGAACTTTCTGACCAATTTGGAGGAACAAATACTTGTTTGGACATTATCATCCAGCTTGGTTCAAACTGTCATGCATTAAGGACCTCTATTACCCTGTGGAGTCTTGCATTTTGAAAGATCAGCCTTCTACTTGTGGTTGAACTACCCCTGCTGCACTTAAAGGATTCATAGCTTCTTGACCTTTTATGGGGAATCTTCATCTTTAACCAACAGAGCTCCACATATGGGACCTATATAGAACGTACCTTCACCTGGTTACTATTATCTCCATTGTCAAAGTGACAAAAAGTCCACCAAATCTAGCCAGATATTATCCAGGGGACTCCTGAGTGGTATATGCTTTTTAATAAAAAATTTTTACATTGCCGTTATGTGATATATATTTTGTATGTTTTATTAATTTTCTATTAAATGTGTTTATTTTAACAAGTCGTTTACCAATATAATTTCTTAATAATTTTTACAAATTTATACAGCCAGTGCTGGTTATCCATTATTATATATTTCTTACACATATTGGGATATAGACCATCCCCTTACCAGCTGCTGCTGACAGCGCACCTGTCAACTAATTTTCTATTTGTGGTACATCACCATCAGAATATTCCTCGTCAACTTCCTCCTCAGTGCCAGCAACACCCATATCCTCATTCTGGTGTACTTCAACAGTGACCTCTTCAATTTGAATATCAGAAACTGCAAATGGTGGAAGGAGCCACCTCTTCCCATCTAGTGTTGGGAAGGTCAGGACTAGACATCGCAACCGCGGACACACTTGGACTCTCCTTGGGGATTTGTGATATCTCTGAATGCACAGTTGTTTTTTCCTGTGCTTTAACAAGCTTTCTTTTTTTCGAGAGGGAGGAGGGCTTCCATCCTCATGAGAAGCTGAGCCACAAGTCATGAACATAGTCCAAGGCCTTAGCCTTTCCTTGCCACTTCGTATCGTGAATGGCATATTGCCAATTTTAAGTTTCTCATCAGATAATTTTTTTTTTTACACGCCCTCTATGACATTGGGCATCGGCCTTTGCAGACGACGTTGATGGAATTGCATCGTCAATGTCATGACTGGTGGCAGCAGCAGCTTTAGCAGTAGTACTAGAAACTGGAAGTGGTTTCTGATCTTCCACTATTTTTTCCTCCAAATTGATGTCCTCCATTTCACAGGACAGCACCCCTTTATTATTACAGCACAGAGAACAGTGCCCTTTTATTTTCACAGCACCCCTGTATTCTTACAGCATACAGGAGCAGTGTGCCTTTAATTTTTAACTGCACCCAAACTTTTATAGCAGACAGGGCCAGTGTAATATTCTTAAGACATCAGCACTCCTATATTTCACAGCATATTGGAGCAGTGTCCTTTTAATTTTTAACTGCATCCAAACTTTTATAGCAGATAGGGCCAGTGTAATGTTATTAAGACATCAGCCACCCCTATATTTCACAGCATACAGGACAGTGTGCTTTTAATTTGTAAGAACTGCACCCAAATATTTATAGCAGACAGGGCCAGTGTAATGTTATTAAGACATCAGCACTGCTATATTTCACAGCATTCAGGAGCAGTGTACTTTTAATGTTTTACTGCACTCAAACTTTTATAGCAGACAGGGCCAGTGTAATGTTATTAAGACATCAGCACACCTATATTTCAAAGCATACAGGAGCAGTGTGCTTTTAATTTTTAACTGCACCTAAACTTTTATAGCAGACAGGGCCAGTGTAATATTATTAAGACATCAGCACCCCTATATTTCACAGCATACAGAAGCAGTGTGCTTTTAATTTTTAACTGCACCTAAACTTTTATAGCAGACAGGGCCAGTGTAATATTATTAAGACATCAGCACCCCTATATTTCACAGGATACAGGAACAGTGTGCTTTTAATTTTTAACTGCACCCAAACATTTATAGCTGACAGGGCCAGTGTAATGTTATTAAGGCATCAGCACCCCTATATTTCACAGCATACAGGAGCAATGTGCTTTTAATTTGTAAGAACAGCACACAAATTTTTATAGCAGACAGGGCCAGTGTAATGTTACTATTAAGACATCAGCACCCCTATATTTCACAGCATACAGGAGCAGTGTGCTTTTCATTTTTAACTGCACTCAAACTTTTATAGCAGACAGGGCCAGTGTAATGTTCTTAAGACATCAGCACTCCTATATTTCACAGCATATTGGAGCAGTGTGCTTTTAATTTTTAACTGCATCCAAACTTTTATAGCAGACAGGGCCAGTGTAATGTTAAGAAATTAGCCACCACTATATTTCACAGCATACAGGACAGTGTGCTTTTAACTGCACCCAAACTTTTATAGCAGACAGGGCCAGTGTAATGTTATTAAGACAGCAGCACCCCTATATTTCACAGTGCCCCTTCCACCTGTACAACACAGTGACAGCCAGGACAGCAACACACATGTACAGCTGCTGCACCCGGCTGTAACACCAGTGACAGCCAGGACAGCACCCCTAACACAGCACAGGTACACCACAGTGACTGCAGCAGCACCCCTACAGAGCACACACTAACCCCACACCATCACCCACAGAGAGACAGAGGTCTGTCTCCCTCACTCTCCAAGTCCAGAGTGAAAATGGCGGCGACACGCAGCTGTTTATATGGGATCCAAAGCCCGTGAGAATCCGACAGCGGGATAATGACGTTTTGCCTCGTTCTGGTTTCTGAGTCTGGCAGGAAGTCCCAAGACGGGCTCGGATCTGGGATCGGGACGTTAAGTTCGGGGGATTTCAGTTCTCAGGGAACCGAACCCACTCATCCCTAATTTTAATGCAAAAATGGTCAAATCATATCAATGTTGGTGACGATTTTTGCACTAAAATCTTTTCACCATTTAGAAGTCTAGATGTCTTGGTGTGCCGCCTCTTTATTTGGAGTATATATATATATATATATTGATAGATAGATATAGAAAGATATAAATGTAGATATACACATATATATGATGACCTAGCTAAGCTTGAGAAATGGTCAAGAACGTGGCAACTACAATTTAATGCTAAAAAATGCCAAATCATGCACTTGGGTCTCAAAAACCCAAAGGCTAAATATAGTATCAAGGGTATTATAATGGAAACTACTGAGGAGGAAAGGGATTTAGGAGTCACTATTTCAAGTGACTTAAAGGCAGGAAAGCAATGCAACAAAGCAATGAGAAAGGCAAGTCAGATGCTTGGTTGCATAGGGAGAGGAATCAGTAGCAGGAAAAGAGAAGTAATAATGCCACTGTATAGGTCATTGGTGCGGCCTCATCTGGAATACTGTGTCCAAAAGGATATAAATACATTAGAGAGTGTACAAAGAAGGGCAACTAAAATGGTGCATGGCCTACATCACAAAACTTACCCGGAAAGGCTAAAAGATCTTAACATGTATAGTTTGGAGGAGAGAAGGGAAAGGGGGGACATGATAGAAACTTTCAAATATACCAAGGGTTTTAACAAAGTTCAGGAGGGAAAAATTCTTCAAAGGAAGAGGAGTTTTAGAACTCGAGGACATACACTGAAACTGGAGGGAGGCAGGTTCAGGGACAATTTAAGGAAAAATTACTTCACAGAAAGGGTAGTGGGCAAGTGGAATAGCCTCCCATCAGAGGTTACATAGTTGCATAGTTACATAGTTGTTGAGGTTGAAAAGACAAATGTCCACCTATATTATAATTTATTTATTTTTTAATGTTAATTGATGCAGTATCCCTGGATATTTTTTTCCTCTAGGAATTTATCTAATCCATTTTTAAACTTATTGATTGAGTCCACCATTACTACCTTCTCTGGCAGAGAATTCCAAATCCTTGCTGCTCTTACTGTGAAAAACCCTTTTCTCCGTTGAGTATGGAATTTTTTTTCTTCTAACCTCAGTGGGTGTCCTTGTGTCCTATGTAGTGTTTTTTTGGTAAACAAATTGTTTGATAAATCCTTGTATTGTCCCTTAATGTATTTATAAATATTAATAATGTCCACTCTCAGTCGCCTCTTTTCCAGTGTGAACATATCTATAGGTGGTAGAGGCTAAGGGGTATATGCAATTGCGGTCGAATTCCCGAAATTGTCGAATTTCGGGTATTTTTCGCCAAAAAAAAAAAATTTGTCAATGCAATTCAGTGCTTTCCGTCAAAAAAAGGACTTTCAAAATTCGACTTTTTGAAATTCGACTTTTTGCAAATTCGACTTTTCTGCAATGATACAAGTGCTGCAATTCGACAAAAGCATATTCAATTCAAGTTTGGAAATTCGACAGCAGTGCTTTTAGACAGCAAATTCGTCATTTTCAATCCGCCACACTTTGGAGGGTGAAACCAATAAAAAAAATTTAAAACATGTTTTTTTTGTGTTTTTTTTTCGTGATAATATCAGATCTATTTATATTAGAAGGGATTAGGTACTTGGTTTGTCTTTTTTGGAGGCACAAGTATTATTTATATATTTTTAAAAAATATATATATATATATATATATATTTTTTTTTATAGATGGAATGGTGAAATCCCTGAAAAAAATGGCGTGGGGTCCCCCCTCCAAAGCATAACCAGCCTCGGGCTCTTCGAGCTGGTCCTGATTCTAAAAATGCGGGGAAAAAATTGACAGGGGATCCCCCGTATTTTTAAAACCAGCACCTGGCTCTGCGCCTGGTGCTGGTGCAAAAAATACGGGGGACAAAACGAGTAGGGGTCCCCCATATTTTTTACACCAGCATCGGGCTCCACTAGCTGGACAGATAATGCCACAGCCGGGGGTCACTTTTATACAGTGCCCTGCGGCCGTGGCATTAAATATCCAACTAGTCACCCCTGGCCGGGGTACCCTGGGGGAGTGGGGACCCCTTCAATCAAGGGGTCCCCCCCCCAGCCACCCAAGGGCCAGGGGTGAAGCCCGAGGCTGTCCCCCCCATCCAAGGGCTGCGGATGGGAGGCTGATAGCTTTGGTAAAATGTCAAGAATATTGGTTTTTCCAGAAGAACTACAAGTCCCAGCAAGCCTCCCCCGCAAGCTGGTACTTGGAGAACCACAAGTACCAGCATGCGGGAGAAAAACGGGCCCGCTGGTACCTGTAGTTCTACTGGAAAAAAAATACCCAAATAAAAACAGGACACACACACCGTGACAGTAAAACTGTGGTGGTAATTCCAAGTTGATCGCAGCAGGAAATTTTTTAGCAGTTGGGCAAAACCATGTGCACTGCAAGGGGGGCAGATATAACATTTGCAGAGAGAGTTAGATTTGAGTGGGTTATTTTGTTTCTGTGCAGGGTAAATATTGTCTGCTTTATTTTTACACTGCAATTTAGATTGCAGATTGAACTCACCACACCCAAATCTATCTCTCTCTGCACATGTTATATCTGCCCCCCCCTGCAGTGCACATGGTTTTGCCCAACTGCTAAAAAATGTCCTGCAGCGATCAACTTGGAATTACCCCCTTTATTTCATACGTCGACACACACATACTTACCTATGTTCACACGCCGACATCGGTCCTCTTCTCCAAGTAGAATCCACGGATACCTGAAAAGAAAAGATCAATATACTCACCTCAGCCAGAGTCCAGAGATAAATCCACGTACTTGTTAAAAAAAAAAAAACGGACACTCGTACCATGCCGGACTGAAAGGGGTCCCATGCTTACACATGGGACCCCTTACCCCAAATGCAGAGAGACCTCTCAGAGTGACAGCTGTCACAGAAAGGTCTCTAAAGCCAATCAGGAAGCGCAACTTCGTTGCGCTCACCTGATTGGCTGTGCGCTGTCTGAACTCAGACAGCGCATCGCACAGCTCCGTCCATTACTTTCAATGGTGGGAACTTAGCGGCTAGCGGTGAGGTCACCCGCCGGTCAGCGGCTGACCGCGGGTAACCCCCGCAGACGGCAAAGTTCTCACCATTGAAAGTAATGGAGAGGCTTTGCGATGCGCTGTCTGACAGCTCAGACAGCGCACAGCCAATCAGGTGAGCGCCACGGAAGTAGCGCTTCCTGATTGGCTGAAGGGACTTCAGTGACAGGAGTCATGTGGTGTCCCGGCATTCGGGGAAAGGGGTCTGATGTGAAAGCATGGGACCCCTTTCAGTCCGGTGGTACGAGTGTTCGTTTTTTTTTTTTAACAAGTACGTGGATGTATCTCTGGACGTGGATGTACCTCTGGACGCTGGAAGGTGAGTATAATTTTTTTCACAGGTACCCTCGGATCGTCGGAGACCTTGGCAGTCGGCGTGTCAACATAGGTAAGTATGTGTGTGTCGGCAGTGTGTAATAAAGTTTTACTGTCACTGTGTCTGTGTACTGTTTTTATTTGGGTATTTTTTTTTTCAGTAGAACTACAGGTACCAGCGGGCCCGGTTTTCTCCCGAAAGCTGGTACTTGTGGTTCTCCAAGTACCAGCTTGCGGGGGAGGCTTGCTGGGACTTGTAGTACTGCTGGAAAAAACAATATTCTTGTCATTTTTCTCAAGGCTATCAACCTCCCATCCGCAGCCATTGGATGGGGGGGACAGCCTCGGGCTTCACCCCTGGCCCTTGGGTGGCTGGGGGGGGGACCCCTTGATTGAAGGGGTCCCCACTCCCCCAGGGTACCCCGGCCAGGGGTGACTAGTTGGATATTTAATGCCACGGCCGCAGGGCACTGTATAAAAGTGACCCCCGGCTGTGGCATTATCTGTCCAGCTAGTGGAGCCCGATGCTGGTGTAAAAAATACGGGGGACCCCTACTCTTTTTGTCCCCCGTATTTTTTGCACCAGCACCAGGCGCAGAGCCCGGTGCTGGTTTTAAAAATACGGGGGATCCCTGCCCAATTTTTCCCCGCATTTTTAGAACCAGGACCAGCTCGAAGAGCCCGAGGCTGGTTAATCTTTGAAGGGGGGACCCCACGCCATTTTTTTTACGGGTTTTTCCCGTTTTTTCCCGTTTTTTTAAATCGCGGCAAATCCGGCAAAATCGGCCGTTTTTCGCCCGCGGGACTGTCGAATCCGTTTTTCATTGAATATGGTGAATTCCGGCAGCCACCTGCCGGAATTCACCTGTCGAATTGTGTCGAATTAAAAAACGGCGATAATTTGCCGCGATTCGCCGTGAATTGCATATACTCCTAAGACTGTAGAGCAATTTAACCATGCTTGGGATAGGCATATGAATATCCTTACAAAGAATTAAGGTTCAAAAAGGGTTGAGATTACCTAAAGGATAAAAAAAGGGGCAGACTAGATGGGCCAAGTGGTTCTTATTCTATGTTTATATTATATATATATATATATATATACATACATACACACACATATATACACACACACACACACACATATATACACACACACACAGAGAAAAAAAAACAGCACTCACCACACCAGAAGCGGGGCACAGCTATGCACTTACCACTCACATGGTGGGGTGCATGTAACACAGCACTCTCCATAACAAAAGCGGGGTACACAGCTGTACTTACCACTCACAGGGCGGGGTGCATGTAGCCCATGACCACATCGCTCTAATAAATACAAACAAAGAACCCAGCACTCACCAAAGTAAACTCACTTATCCTCAACAATTCAATAAATAAATGATGGGGATTTGGTTGGTGGATTGGCCAATGCACGGAAGCCTGCATACCGATTTTCAAGGTACCCCACCTTCATGCAGGTCCTACACTATCACAGAGTCTTAAAACCTGACTACTTCACTGCTGTTACACACATCATCTGCCTGCTAGATTTAATTAGAGATGAGCGGATTCGGTTTTACTCGGTTTTACTCGGTTCTCAAAACCGAATCTTATTGGCTATCCAAAACACGTGACATCCGTGAGCCAATAAGATTCGGTTTTGAGAACCGAGTAAAACCGAGTAAAACCGAATCCGCTCATCTCTAGATTTAATGTGTACCTGCCACAGACTTTATGGCTTTTAAAGGCACACTAGTCATCTATTGCACTGGCTCAACGATGATTGCTAAGGAACAGCTGAGACAGGTTCAGGATAATAAAGTCCACACAGGGGTGCATGAGAAAGCTAGTGGCCACGTATAATAAGAGCTAACCATAGATTAACCCCATCGTATACACACAGAGAAAAAACCACAGCACTCACCACACCAGAAGCGGGGCACAGCTATGCACTTACCACTCACAGGGTGGGGTGCATTTAACACAGCACTCTCCACCACAAAAGCGGGGTACACAGCTGTACTTACCACTCACAGGGCGGGGTGCATGTAGCCCATGACCACATCGCTCTAATAAATACAAACAAAGAACCCAGCACTCACCAAAGTAAACTCACTTATCCTCAACAATTCAATAAATAAATGATGGGGATTTAGTTGGTGGATTGGCCAATGCACGGAAGCCTGCATACCGATTTTCAAGGTACCCCACCTTCATGCAGGTCCTACACTATCACAGAGTCTTAAAACCTGACTACTTCACTGCTGTTACACACATCATCTGCCTGCTAGATTTAATGTGTACCTGCCACAGACTTTATGGCTTTTAAAGGCACACTAGTCATCTATTGCACTGGCTCAACGATGATTGCTAAGGAAAAGCTGAGACAGGTTCAGGATAATAAAGTCCACACAGGGGTGCATGAGAAAGCTAGTGGCCACGGTTAATAAGAGCTAACCATAGATTAACCCCATCGTATACACACAGAGAAAAAACCACAGCACTCACCACACCAGAAGCGGGGCACAGCTATGCACTTACCACTCATTTATTGAATTGTTGAGGATAAGTGAGTTTACTTTGGTGAGTGCTGGGTTCTTTGTTTGTATATATATATATATATATATATATATATAATTGGCATATAGCTGGCACTCCGGTTCCCAAATGAAATAACTGCCCTGGTGCCTTCAATAGTGTGCTAGCAAGCAGACAACATATGTATCCCAGAATAGCGGCACTCCGAGGGACTCACAAGGATCAGTCAATAAAGGAGGCGATGCGACGCCTTGCAGCCAGTTAACGTTTCAGTTTAATAAAAACTTACGTCAGAACCTGACGAAAGTTTTTATTAAACTGAAACGTTAACTCAGAGGCGTCACCAGGTGTGGTGACACCCGGTGCGCACCCCTGATGTACTGCCGCGATCGCGGCAAAAAAGGGGCGTGGCCTTACAGCTAGGGGGCGTGGCTTCGCGGGGATACTGGTATCGTCACTCTGGGGGCGTGCCCAGCATCTCCGGAGATGCTGGGCTTCCCCCAGAGACGGTATCAGTGTGCTGTCGGCTCCTCTGCTATGACAGGAGCCGGGTGCTGTAGCGGAATTTCACACTGCAGCACCTGGCTCCTGTCACTACGGAGGAGCTGACATTTGGTGTCACCCCCTCCAGGTGTCACACCCGGGTGCGGGCCGCACCCCCCGCACCCGCCTTGTGACGCCACTGCGTTAACTAACTGCAAGGCGTCGCATTGCCTCCTTTATTGACTGATCCTTGTGAGTCCCTCGGAGTGCCGCTATTCTGGGATACATATTATATATACATAAATACATACACACATAAATATATATATATGGAGTCAAATCCCCATAGGAGGGGGAAAAGAAAGAGAAACCAGATACATTTAAGGTGCACTCATCCAACTACTGAATCATTAATACAATTATTATTATGACACATACAGTATATATCCCCAATAGTAGTATCAAGTAAGGGCTTAAATGCTCAGTAACCTTAATTACTATAGAGGTTTGTTTAATTATATATTTATACGGGACTCAAATGTCCTTTATTGAAAATAGAGCGAAATATTAAAATTCATAGAATAAAGAACAGTAAATAGAGGGTGACAGAAAGTAAACTAATGTGAATAAAGATTTAAAAAACAAAGCTAATGTGTTTCTCCCTTCATTTATTTTATTGTGTTTATTACAGTTGTGCACTCACATACATATATTTGCGCAGCACTGTAACAGTGCTATACTTATATGAGACCTGCAGTTTTTATATTCATTTGAGCCTACTATGCTGTAATAGAGGGAGATATGCTGTCTTGCTAGAAAGTTGCAAACTGTTACATCAATTGTAACCAAGTTTTATTTAAGTAAGAATATGCAACAAAAGATCTCCACTCCTGCCCCTAAGGCTGTGAAAATGGTTACTTGATTCTAATATTATAAATTAAGGAGTGAAACAAAGTTGCTGAATATGTAACTTATGCCTGAAACTCTAGAATGTCATATGGTGCAGGAAATGCTGATATAATATTGTGTTAGAAGGGACTATAGTGCCCTGAGGAAGCTCATTAGGAGTGAAATGCGCATAGGCTTCAGCTATGTGCTCCCGTTTTAGTATTTATGTTTAATGTTGTGCTAATGGTATACAGTATACCTATGAGACCTATAGTGTGGTAATAGAAGCCAAACCTGCTTATAGTAGAGAGGAGTCTGCAAACACATTCATATACCTGAAGCTCTATTTATATGTTGTGGGATAGCTGACATTATTAATAAATAATAGAGATTTTAGGGGTTAGAGAGGAGTTTGAAAACATATTCATATACCTTAAATTTTTTTGCTGTGGGAGAGCTGACATTATTAATAAATAAGAGAGACCACAGGTGTCAATGCCAGACACTGGATTGTCCCTGTATATAGTGGATATTTAATGTCATTGTACGTATACTGCAGTCTGCTGGCAAATTGGGACATGATCCTCTGGGACATGTACTATTTATAACATATTTGATTGTGACTCTCAATACTTAAATGTTACTAATATGCCCCGCATGGACATAATTTAATCTTGCAGAGTACCAGTAACGACCGCTGTTTAAATATATACGCAATACCAACTTACATGAACGGTGTGGAACACTATGGTATTAACATCACATGGGATATAGTGTAATCCATTTACCTTGTACATGTATCTGAGCATCAGTAACAATAGTAATTGATGTCAGAGATTACTATAATTGTAATAGATAGCTGTGAATAAAGGTCAGTGGAATTACCCATCCTGGTTTATCCCTATTAGTCCCTTCTAACACAATATTATATCAGCATTTCCTGCACCATATGACATTCTAGAGTTTTAGGCATAAGTTACATATTCAGCAACTTTGTTTCACTCCTTAATTTATAATATTAGAATCAAGTAACCATTTTCACAGCCTTAGGGGCAGGAGTGGAGATCTTTTGTTGCATATTCTTACTTAAATAAAACTTGGTTACAATTGATGTAACAGTTTGCAACTTTCTAGCAAGACAGCATATCTCCCTCTATTACAGCATAGTAGGCTCAAATGAATATAAAAACTGCAGGTCTCATATAAGTATAGCACTGTTACAGTGCTGCGCAAATATATGTATGTGAGTGCACAACTGTAATAAACACAATAAAATAAATGAAGGGAGAAACACATTAGCTTTGTTTTTTAAATCTTTATTCACATTAGTTTACTTTCTGTCACCCTCTATTTACTGTTCTTTATTCTATGAATTTTAATATTTCGCTCTATTTTCAATAAAGGACATTTGAGTCCCGTATAAATATATAATTAAACAAACCTCTATAGTAATTAAGGTTACTGAGCATTTAAGCCCTTACTTGATACTACTATTGGGGATATATACTGTATGTGTCATAATAATAATTGTATTAATGATTCAGTAGTTGGATGAGTGCACCTTAAATGTATCTGGTTTCTCTTTCTTTTCCCCCTCCTATGGGGATTTGACTCCATATCCTTGTTCAAACCAGTTGGTAGCACCTTTATGAGCCTTTGAACCTTGCATGCGTGCATGTGAATCCCTATAATAGGGTTTAATGAGAAATAATCTTAGGCACTCCAACAGATTCACAACATAATACATAATTCTCGGTGCGGGTTACTCTCCAGACCTGGTTAAAGGCCTTGCCTGACCAGTACTGGAACTTTTGGATATATATATATATATATATATATATATATATATATATATATATATATAAAAATATAAATATATATATATGTCAATATATATATATATATATATATATATATATATATATATATATGCACTGCTCAAAAAAATAAAGGGAACACTTAAACAACACAATGTAACTCCAAGTCAATCACACTTCTGTGAAATCAAACTGTCCACTTAGGAAGCAACACTGATTAACAATCAATTTCACATGCTGTTGTGCAAATGGAATAGACAACGGGTGGAAATTATAGGCAATTAGCAAGACACCCCCCCATAAAGAAGTTGTTCTGCAGGTAGTGACCACAGACCACTTCTCAGCTCCTATGCTTTCTGGCTGATGTTTTGGTCACTTTTGAAAGCTGGCGGTGTTTTCACTCTAGTGGTAGCATGAGGAAAGTCTACAACCCACACAAGTGGCTCAGGTAGTGCAGCTCATCCAGGATGGCACATCAATGTGAACTGTGGCAAGAAGGTTTGCTGTGTCTGTCAGCGTAGTGTCCAGAGCATGGAGGCACTACCAGGAGACAGGCCGGTACATCAGGAGACGTGGAGGAGGCCGTAGGAGGGCAACAACCCAGCAGCAGGACCGCTACCTCTGCCTTTGTGCAAGGAGGAACAGGAGGAGCACTGCCAGAGCCCTGCAAAATGACCTCCAGCAAGCCACAAATGTGCATGTGTCTACTCAAATGATCAGAAACAGACTCCATGAGGGTGGTATGAGGGCCCGACGTCCACAGGTGGGGGTGTGCTTACAGCCCAACACCGTGCAGGACGTTTGGCATTTGCCAGAGAACACCAAGATTGGCAAATTCGCCACTGGCGCCCTGTGCTCTTCACAGATGAAAGCAGGTTCTCACTGAGCACATGTGACAGACGTGAGAGACTGGAGATGCCAAGGAGAACGTTCTGCTGCCTGCAACATCCTCCAGCATGACCGCTTTGGAAGTGGTTCAGTAATGGTGTGGGGTGGCATTTCTTTTGGGGGCCGCACAGCCCTCCATGTGCTCGCCAGAGGTAGCCTGACTGCCATTAGGTACCGAGATGAGATCCTCAGACCCCTTGTGAGACTATATGCTGGTGCGGTTGGCCCTGGGTTCCTCCTAATGCAAGACAATGCTAGACCTAATGTGGCTGGAGTGTGTCAGTAGTTCCTGCAAGACGAAGGCATTGATGCTATGGACTGGCCCGCCCTTTCCCCAGACCTGAATTCAATTGAGCACATCTGGGACATCATGTCTCGCTCCATCCACCAACGCCACGTTGCACCACAGACTGTCCAGGAGTTGGCGGATGCTTTAGTCCAGGTCTGGGAGGAGATCCCTCACCTCAGGAGACCATCCGCCACCTCATCAGGAGCATGCCCAGGCATTGTAGGGAGGTCATACAGGCACGTGGAAGCCACACACACTACTGAGTCTCATTTTGACTTGTTTTAAGGACATTACATCAAAGTTGGATCAGCCTGTAGTGTGTTTTTCCACTTTAATTTTGAGTGTGACTCCAAATCCAGACCTCCATGGGTTAATAAATTGGATTTCCATTGATAATTTTTGTGTGATTTTGTTGTCAGCACATTCAACTATGTAAAGAACAAAGTATTTAATAAGAATATTTCATTCATTCAGATCTAGGATGTGTTGTTTATGTGTTCCCTTTATTTTTTTGAGCAGTGTATATATACACACACATACACTGCCCTCATCCCTAAATATCTGTATACTGTGCCCTCACTGTTCTTTCCTTTATTGTCTGTCAGCCCTTTTCTCACCTGTGCCAGCCTCTCTTACCTTTCTATGTCTGTGCCAGCATCTCTGCCCATCTTTTTTCATTGACAATTTTTTACCAACACTCTTTATACCAATCTCTCTTCCCTTTCTCTTCCGGAGTCTATGCTAGCCTTTCTGCTCATCCGCTGCCTATGCCAGCCTCTTTTCCCTTCTGCCAGTGCCGTTTTTTGTATGGGCTCAGTGGGCTCTTGCCCAAGGGCCCCAGGAGTAGAAGGGGCCTATCCTGATAGCTGAGGGTCCCCTCTTTCCAGGGGTACTAGATTTTTTTAAATCGGCCCTGGGGATCCAAAGATATCGTACTTGAAAGCAGTGGTCCCTATCCAAGCCTGTTAATTGCTCTTCCCAGCCAGATATCTCGGTTCCTGTCAGACGTAGAGTTTTTCTGAGGGTATACTCAAAAAGCTGGGACTCTCCCCTCGTGGTGGACACTTGCACCTTGTCTCTACTATGCCCAGAACCAGATATATCAGCCTTCCAGCACCTGGTCCCTGCTCCAGCCCACCACACCTAGTATGCAGTTTAATATATTCATTGGTGGATTGCTCTGGCTCCTGAACTCTGATCCCCAAGTCTTCAGTGCCTACAGAAACGTGGGACTCTCTAGATTTTTATTCCTTTGAATGCTAAGAAATATATTTTCAGGAACTCAAGATATCTGCAGGCAAGCAGCTGCCCTCCCACAAGAAAATGATGAATATTAAGCCCACTCCACTATCCACCTATCCCCTACGTATTAAACACCCCTTACCACCCTGGAAGTCATGTACCATGGCTTCTTCAATCAGTCCAATGCCCCCTTCTATGATTTAGCCCCATCTGTACAGTAAAGGTGTAATTAGCAGAAATTACTGCTCCAGGTCCTACATGCTGTGCGGAAGATAGAACACCCCCTACCGCCTGCGGGACATAAAAGCTGCTGCTGATAGCACCGCCCACCCCTTCTGCTGGAGGATGGGTAGGGGGCCCAGTGCATTGCAGTGCCCAGGGGCCTACGCTGCTGTTAAGACGGCCCTGCCTTCTGCATCAGTTTTTCTGCCATCCACTGTTTGCACCAGCCTCTCTTCCCTTCCTCTGAGCAAGCCTCTATGCCCAGCCTTTCTACACCAGCCTTATTACCCATCATAGACAAATACACAGAAAGTGCCTGAATAGCACGGCACTAGACTCTCATAGGGAGAGCACTAAAACTGATCTTTGTTATATTGAGAACAAGGGTCTGTTCAGAGAGAAAAAGTAAAACTTAACTTTTAATGTTAAATCATAAAAGTGAGATAGGGAAACTCAAAAGAATTTTAAAAGGTGAAATATTTGACACACAACATTAACACACAATGTAAAAGAATCACAGGTTCCAAAAATTTGTAATATAATAATGCTCTATCACAGGTACAACTATGCACCTTATTTCTAGTATAATAATGTTATATCACAAGAATGACTGTGCACCTTATATATTAGATATTTAATATGGAAAAAGAGCAGGCATGGCTTTGAGAAAGTGGCTTCCAGATTCTGCTGCACCGTATCTACTGGCGCATCGAATGCAGGGAGAGAGATCCGTACTGGCACCAGCCAATGAAAAATAGATGAATCACCTGGGTCTTGGCATGTGAATTTTCATTTCTGCTCTCGGCTGATGGCAAAAAGCCAGCGCAGCCGATGAGAGAACTACTACACAGCGAGGCCCCTGTGATAGAAGTACAAAGTATAATGGCTTACTTATCCAGATAAAAATAGTATTGTGATTAAATGGCTAGATAAATGGCAGCAAGTCAGATGAACACCATTCATGCCCTGTTATTAAAAGGGGATAACACCTTTAATGCATAGAGGCAATGCCCTGCTAATGAGATTCAATTAACGTCATCTGCAACAATTGCACATCAAAATAATTTTGTAGGCATAAACAGTGTATTAAATCACACCCCTGGTTGTTGTTAAGTGGTTCATGAACACAGGATACATTTTACAGAAACAATATTGATGCAATTGTATCCATTCGCCAATTAGTGTATCATTATGTAACACATTATTGCTGAGACATAAAGGCAAAGTGTGGAGTCCTGTACGTTATTGCCACTGTGAGGCGTGTTGTGTTCTGTGCCTTTAAAGTAGACATGTGCACCGGAAATTTTTCGGGTTTTGTGTTTTGGTTTTGGATTCGGTTCCGCGGCCGTGTTTTGGATTCGGACGCGTTTTGGCAAAACCTCCCAGAATTTTTTTGGGCGGATTCGGGTGTTTTTTTTTCAAAAAAACCTCAAAAACAGCTTAAATCATAGAATTTGGGGGTAATTTTGATCCTATAGTATTATTAACCTCAATAACCATAATTTCCACTCATTTCCAGTCTATTCTGAACACTCACACCTCACAATATTTTTTTTAGTCCTAAAATTTGCACTGAGGTCGCTGGATGACTAAGCTAAGCGACCCAAGTGGCCGACACAAACACCTGGCCCATCTAGGAGTGGCACTGCAGTGTCAGACAGGATGGCACTTAAAAAAATTTGCCCCAAACAACACATGATGCAAGGAAAAGAGAAAAAGAGGTGCACTGTGGTCGCTGGACTGCTAAGCTAAGCGACACAAACACCTCAATATCACAGGAATTATTCGTTCTAATCAATGGTATTATTGGTCCAAATCACTGGAAGAAAATGACAAAATCACAGGAATTATTCGTTCTAATCAATGGTATTATTGGTCCAAATCATTGGAAGAAAATTACAAAATCACAGGAATTATTCGTTCTAATCAATGGTATTATTGGTCCAAATCACTAGAAGAAAATGACAAAATCACTGGAATCATTTGGCAAGATCACTGTAATTAATAATTAATTATAAATCACTGATATTAATTGGTAAAATCTCGCTATCGCCTGCCTAGTGAAGTGGAATCTAGATGGGATTTTGTACCGGGGACAAAATAACCATCAATTGACTAAATCCCAATGCACTAATGGCGGAAAACGGGCACACGTCTAACAGCGCACTGATTATACTGAGAACTGATTATACTGATCAATCACTGATTATACTGAGCACTGATGATACTACGGAGAACTGACACTGAGCAGCGAGAACAGCACTGGACTATTGTACTGTAGTATACTGGTCACCACAGTGCTGCACTGTACTACAGGTTGAGTATCCCATATCCAAATATTCCGAAATACGGAATATTCCGAAATACGGAGTTTTTTGAGTGAGAGTGAGATAGTGAAACCTTTGTTTTTTGATGGCTCAATGTACACAAACTTTGTTTAATACACAAAGTTATTAAAAATATTGTATTAAATGACCTTCAGGCTGTGTGTATAAGGTGTATATGAAACATAAATGAATTGTGTGAATGTAGACACACTTTGTTTAATGCACAAAGTTATAAAAAAATATTGGCTAAAATGACCTTCAGGCTGTGTGTATAAGGTGTATATGTAACATAAATGCATTCTGTGCTTAGATTTAGGTCCCATCACCACGATATCTCATTATGGTATGCAATTATTCCGAAATACGGAATCCTATATCCAAAATACCTCTGGTCCCAAACATTTTGGATAAGGGAGACTCAACCTGTACTATATATACTGCTCACATCAATGCAGCACAGATATGGATACTTGCAGTGACATGGAGCTGCAAGATACAGCAATGGCCTACTGTACTGTACAACTATATACTGTTGGTCACCAAAATGCTGCACTGTACTACTATATATACTGCTCACAAAAATGCAGCACATATATGGAATGGATACTTGCAGTGACACGGAGCTGCAAGATACAGCAATGGCCTACTGTACTGCACAACTATATACTGTTGGTCACCAAAATGCTGCACTATCCTACTATATACTGCTCACAATAATGCAGTACAGAGATAGTATACTTGACACAGAACTGCAAGATACAGCAATGGCCTACTGTACTGTACTACTATAATTATATACTGGTGGTCCCCAGTCCCCACAATGCAGCACACTGAGCACAGATATTTGCAGCACACTGAGCACAGATATGGAGCGTTTTCAGGCAGAGAACGTAGATATTTTAAGCACACTGAGCACAGATATTTGCAGCACACTGTGCACAGATATTTGCAGGACACTGTGCACAGATATTTGCAGGACACTGAGCACAGATATGAAGCTTTTCAGGGAGAGAACGCAGCCACGTCCTCTCGGTTCAATCACCAATGCACGAGTGAAAATGGCGGCGACGCGCGGCTCTTTATATAGAATACGAATCTCGCGAGAATCCGACAGCGGGATGATGACGTTCGGCCGCGTTCGGGTTAACCGAGCAAGGCGGGAAGATCCGAGGCTGCCTCGGAACCATTTAAAATAGGTGAAGTTCTGGGGGGTTCGGATCTCGAAGAACCGAACCCGCTCATCTCTACTTTAAAGTAGCTGCAGATTCAATATACACAAAAGATTTATCCTACTGGATAAGCTAAATAGTTCATAGCTTTAGCAGAGATTGTTGCAGTAAATCAGGCTTTATATCTCAGTAGCAGAGATTTCACACATGGGTGTCATATATAGACACGTAAGCAACTGGAAATCCCTGCCAAACCATATTTATCCCAAGAATAAGGGTTTCTCATGCAGGTGTCATGCATAAAAGCAGGTGCCTTGATGTTCAAACCAAATATTGGTCACTAGGATAGAATAAAGTACAATTGTATAAAATTGCCAGTCACTGCCGTGGACTATATCAGTGTGGGCTCTTGAACTAGAAAGCCATGGTATACCACATATTTTCTATAGCTGTCTGCCCAGTGTACTTATGCATGTAAGAGGTGATTATGCCTGCTTAAGGTGCTCAGATAGATAAGCCTGTAGCTGCGGCTAACATTATCCCTTAGTAAACTGCATCGGCTTCATTGTCTAGGAGACTAGAGGACTAGGAGACCGTATACGGAACCTGTGAGACGGGCACCCCTGCTCTGCACAGATAGACGGGGAGAAGGCTCCTGGCGTACGTTTCGCTGGAGGGCTTTGTCGAAGGAGAAAGCAGCTCTCCTTCTGCAACAACCTTTCTGCCCATCTGCTGATTGCACCAGCAGATCCTGTTTGCGCCAAATACCTGCGTGTTATCTGTTTAGGCCAGCCGTTCTTTCCTCTTCTGCACCAGCCTTTCTGCCCATATTATGTTTTCACCAGCCTCTTTTCCCTTTTTCTGTGCCAACCTTTTGCCCATCCACTGTTTGTGACAGTCTTTATTCCCTTCCTCTGTGCTATCCTCTATGCCAGTCTCTGTCTGGACCAGTCATTCTGCCCATCCTCTGTAGTGATAGCATATGTCAATCATTATCTGTTCTTCTCAAGACTACACCTGCTATTGTGCTTTTTCTGCCTGCGCTAGCCTTTCTGCCTGACACCTACTGCACAAGTCTCTCTGTCTTACTCCTATCTGTTCCAGCCTCTGCATTTGCCCTGTCTCCAGGAGCTTCTTGGCCCTTGCCCTGTCTGCAGGAGCCTATCAGCCCTTGCATTATAAGCATCAGCCTTTGCCCTTGCCCTATCTGCACCAACCTCTTTCCTTTTATATATGCCTTCCACCCTGCCCTGCTGTCTGTGTTCTCTCCACCACCCTTCCTCTGTGTCAGTGTCTCCCCCTTTTCTCTGCCTGTGCTATTTTCTGTCCCCCTCTTTGTGTATTTGTCATTTTGTATGTACTGCTCTGCCCTTTTATTTATCCCTTTGTATGTCTGTCTATCTCCATGTACTCCTCTTATTATATCCGCCCTCCACACCAGCTTCTACATTTGCATTATAACACATTTTCACCATTGTGCCTCTTACACGTTTCCTCTTGCCCTACCCTTTTCTTCCATCACTATCTTTTTTTTTTTCTGTTGAAGTCAGTGGAGTCATGGTGGTGGCCAATCTGTGCTGCTGGTTAATGGGTGCTGTGCCGGTATAGGGGTACTGGGTCAGAGGCGAAGTGGCCGGATTATCTGCTAGGGGGCACCAACAGAAATCCTGCATGAAATTGGTTAGGGCCGGCTCTGACTGTGTCATCGGTCCCAAGTTGTCAAGATTTGGGTCAAGGAGCATTCTGGAGAGTTCTGACGAATGATGTGGCCAACATGTTCACCAGACATGAACCCAATTGGGCATTTATGGGACATGGTGGAGATCCATTTTGCACCCAAGATCCTGCTCTAACAATATTAGAGAAATATTAGGGATCTGTGGGAAGCTTTCCAGATGGGAAACATCTTCCATTCAATGCCACATCAAGTTGCTGCAGTTTGCAGGGCTAGAGGGGTCCTACACAATACTAGGCACCTATCCCCTGACTTTTCACACTTCAGTTTACTGTATATGCATGATTCTTTATTCATTTTAAATGTGATTTGTTTCCTGCTTTAGTGAGATTTTTTTGAATTAATTTATGCTATTTAGATACTGTTATGTTTACATCTGTATATACACTCTGTTAGGTTGTACAGACCCTTTATGGCATTCTATGAATAATAATAATAATAATAATAATAATAATAATAATAATACTTGTATAATATAAATAACCCCTATTAAACTATTCACTGCAATATATATATCATAAGAGCAAATTATTGACAATGACACTTAATTGTCTACTCTGTTCCCAATTATTTGGTAACTATTGTTATGATTGGTCTGATTCTACAGGGGGCCATTTTCCATCCATCAATTCTTATCTAAACCAGGTTTGATTAGCTACAATATTCAGTGGATCCGTTTTTTTAAAAAAAATTGTGTTTTTATGATTTTCAACTTCCAATTAATCTATTTACTGTTTACTATGCAGCATTACACCTAACAAATGGCACATTTGTTCAGTCATTTATACATTTAATAAATATTTCATTGCATGATGTTATATTGTAATCAAGATAGCAATCCACATTTGGTACAGAGAAGTGTTCTATAGTATTTGGACATTAAAAGTAAAGTAATGAGCAGTAACCAGCGATTTTTGGCAGGAAGATGAATGTAAATAGCCTCAGAGTAAAAAGACAACTGCCAAGAAAATAGGGTGTCTTGCTACCAGAATCTGCTACCTCTGTGGAATAAGAATCAGTATACAGTAAACTAGCATCTGTATGCCTGATACTTTATAAATATGTGAAGTCTTCATATTCATCTTAATTCCACCATCAGTTTCTGAAAGTACACTAAGAAGCAATCAAACAGATTATATAAGGGGATTTGCACATACTGTATATAAAATCTTTTAACCCACCTTTGCTAAGTGCTGGCAGAAATGTATTGGACTAGAACTGATAACTGTAAATGATATCGGACTGGATCCGAGAAAATCTGTGAATAATATCAGTCTGGAACCTATGGCTAGAAATACTGGATTTGCACCGATGGCTGGAGATATCGGACTTGCACCAATAACTGAAGACATTGGACATGCACCAATAGCTGGAGATATCGGACTGCACCGATGGTCAAGGAGTATCAGACTTCCACTGATGGTCAAGGAGTATCGGACATACTCTAGAAAGAGTCAATACCGAAATCAGGATTCCCAGGATCTCTGCAGGTATACTGGGAACTACAGAGACAAAGCTCACACGCAGAGCTGTGTGACTTACGGCACTGACAGGGATGTTGTTAAAATGCTCCCAGACAGGATCCCGGTTAGAAATACAGATGCCAGAATCCCGAATGATGGCATAATGCCGCCATCAAAATCCCTATGGAGCTCGGGATCCCAGCGTCAAAATACTGATGACTGGAATCCTGATCCTTCTTCCAGCGGAACGCGCTCGCATCCTGCTGTGGGGGGTGGGGTTGGTTTAGGCATTAGAAGGGGGGTTAGTGGTTATTGGGAGAACAAAGTGCTGTGAATAGCAATGCTGTGAAAGAGAAAAGAAAAAGAATAAGTAGAACAAAAGAGAGAGGAGTGAAGATCAGAAAAAAGAGTAAAAAGAAGAAATAAGAAAATACATCAATAAAAAATAAAATAAAAAGTAAAAAGAAAAAATGTTTACAAGCTCTTTTTTGTAATAATGCAGCTTTTCCTGTTAGTTGTAAAAAAGGTTGATGGAGTCTGTATTGCGTCATTCAGCGACCCTTCTATACTAGCTGTCCCTGCAATCTAACTGTATCTTGTACATATGTGACAGGACTTTATGATGCCGGGTGCTCTTCTGTGTTCAGCGGTCTCTGTACGGTTGGTCTCACTGCGTCTTCTCCGTGCTGGCGTCTTGTGCTTCTTCTGGTGTGGCTGCTGGCTTCCAACGCATTTCGTGCATGCACACTTAGTCATGGGTTTAGACACCCATGACTAAGTGCGCATTGGGAGCCAGCAGCCTCACCGAAAAAAAGCACAAGATGCCAGCACGGAGAAGACGCGCCCAGCTGCAGTGAGACCAGCCGTACAGAGGGCCTAATTCTGAGTTGATAGCAGCAGCAAATTTGTTAGCTGTTGGGCAAAACCATGTGCACTGCAGGGGAGGCAGATATAACATGTGCAGAGAGAGTTAGATTTGGGTGTGGTGTGTTCAAACTGCAATCTAATTTGCAGTGTAAAAATAAAGCAGCCAGTATTTACCCTGCACAGAAACAAAATAACCCACCCAAATCTAACTCTCTCTGCACATGTTATATCTGTCCCCCCTGCAGTGGACATGGTTTTGCCCAACTGCTAACAAACTTGCTGCTGCGATCAACTCTGAATTACCCCCAATGTGTGGTGGCTAGAATTGCTTTACCTACTGTAGCACTGCTGTGAGTGTAATATTGTGTAACAATACTGGGGGTAATTCTGAGTTGATCGCAGCAGGAACTTTGTTAGCAGTAGAGATGTGCACCGGAAATTTTTCGGGTTTTGTGTTTTGGTTTTGGATTCGGTTCCGCGGCCGTGTTTTGGATTCGGATGCGTTTTGGCAAAACCTCCCTGAAAATTTTTTGTCGGATTCGGGTGTGTTTTGGATTTGGGTGTTTTTTTACAAAAAACCCTCAAAAACAGCTTAAATCATAGAATTTGGGGGTAATTTTGATCCTATAGTATTATTAACCTCAATAACCACAATTTCCACTCATTTCCAGTCTATTCTGAACACCTCACACTACTATTTTTAGTCCTAAAATTTGCACCGAGGTCGCTGGATGACTAAGCAAAGCGACCCAAGAGGGCGGCAAAAACACCTGGCCCATCTAGGAGTGGCACTGCAGTGTCAGACAGGATGGCACTTAAAAAAATTGGCCCCAAACAGCACATACTGCAAAGAAAAGAGAAAAAGAGGTGCACTGTGTTCGCTGGACGGCTAAGCTAAGTGAAAAAAAAAACACCACAATATCACAGGAATTATTCGTTCTAATCAATGGTATTATTGGTCCAAATCACTGGAAGAAAATGACAAAATCACTGGAATTATTAATTCTAATCAATAGTATTATTGGTCCAAATCACTGGAAGAAAATGACAAAATCACTGGAATTAAATGGCAGTAATGTCGGGAATTATATCAAATGGCAGTACCACTGGACATATACGGAAGTGTCAGACAGGATGGCACTTAAAAAAATTGGCCCCAAACAGCACATGATGCAAAGAAAAGAGAAAAAGAGGTGCACTGTGGTCGCTGGACGGCTAAGCTAAGCGACACAAACACCTCAATATCACAGGAATTATTTGTTCTAATCAATGGTATTATTGGTCCAAATCACTGGAAGAAAATGACAAAATCACTGGAATTATTCGTTCTAATCAATGGTATTATTGGTCCAAATCACTGGAAGAAAATGACAAAATCACTGGAATTATTCGTAAACATTTGTAAAAAGTCGCTGCTTTCTGATTACAGAAATGCTCAGATATTCCTGCGAATCCACAATCCCTTCCCAGAGGAAAAAGAAATTAAGAAACCGTTGTTTGAGAACGTTTGTTCTCTTTCCCTTACAAAGGAACAAACCACTTTCCAAGAAGACTGATGTTTTGGGGATTATGGAGACATAATGTTTTTGACTATAAATCCTAAAGCAGGTGGTGTATTAGAGCAAAAGAGTACAAGAGACCAGCCATGCAGTTTCTGAAATATTCTGACAAAATGTTACTGTATTTCATAAGCACTCATTCCTAACTCTGCTAAGTACTGTTTAGTATACTGTATCTGGCTTCCATGAGGTAGTTGTCCATTATTTCAGCTTCCATTGACCTTTTTGAAAGCGGTAGAAGTTATAGATTCTTTTTTTTTCCCCTATTTTTAATTTTCTCCTGCATAGCCCAGTAAAATGTTGCAATGTTAAGTATTGACTTGTGCCTTCTGGGGGTCCACTTCTTCACCAAACCCAGCCAAATCTCATCCTAACCCTCTGTTCCACATTCTCTATGTACCCCATCTGTGTCACCCATGACTGTCTACCCCTCCCCTTTAGATTGTAAACTCTCACGAGCAGGGCCCCCTTCCCTCATGTGCTTATCCTTTGTCTTACTTTAATAATCTTCAACTGTACCACATCCAGCTGTCTTCTGCCACCTGATACTTATTCCAGTGTCATCTGCTGATGTAACTAAGTGTATTACCCTGTACTTGTCCTATACTGTCATCAACTGTAAGTTGCTGTTTTCCTGTTTGATTATTTATGTACTCTGTCATTGGGCGCTGCAGAACCCTTGTGGCGCCATATAATTAAAGGATAATAATAATAATAATAATAATAATAATAATAATATAGGGTGTATAATCCCCAGGTGTATCTCACACATCACACAGTACAGTATATAGGGTGTATAATCCCCAGGTGTATCTCACACATCGCTCAGTACAGATTACAGGATGTATAATCACCAGGTGTATAACACATGTCGCACAGTACAGTATACATACTGGTCACAACAATGCAGCAGATATTGAGCACTGATCAGGATACTAGAAGTGACACAGAGCTACAAGATACAGCAATGGCCTACTGTACAACTATATACTGTTGGTCACCAAAATGCTGCACTGTCCTACTATATACTGCTCACAATAATGCAGCACAGATATGGAATGGATACTTGCAGTGACACAGAGCTGCAAGATACAGGAATGGCCTACTGTACTGTACAACTATTATACTGGTGGTCCCCAGTCCCCACAATAAAGCACACTGAGCACAGATATTTGCAGCACACTGAGCACAGATTACGGAGCTTTCCAGGGAGAGAACGCAGCCACGTCCTCTCCGTTCAATCTCCAATGCACGAGTGAAAATGGTGGCGACGCGCGGCTCTTTATATAGAATACGAATCTCGCGAGAATCCGACAGAGCCGTGTAAAATAGGTGAAGTTCGGGGGGGGGGGGGGGGGAGGGTATAAATAAAGCAGCCAGTATTTACCCTGCACAAAAATAAAATAACCCACCCAAATCTAACTCTCTCTGCACATGTTATATCTGCCCCCCCCTGCAGTGCACATAGTTTTGCCCAAATGCTAAAAAATGTCCTGCTGCGATCAACTTGGAATTACCCCCATGGTTTTGCCCAACTGCTAAAAAAATTCCTGCTGCGATCAACTTGGAATTACCCCCATGGTTTTGCACAACTGCTAACAAAGTTCCTGCTACGATCAACTCAGAATTAGCCCCACTGTTGCATCAGGGCTAAACAGGGTTAAAATACAATAGAAGAGAGGAGTGTAGCAAGCAAGACTGAAAAGAGCATCATATCAGGGACATTTAAGTATCACTGTGTGTGAATGATTATTATCGCTCACATCATTTTATGAGAAGACTATCACACATATCTATAATAAAGATAAAAAAATAGTCCATTTAGATAAAAAAAACGGGGTCAATTCAATTAGGTGCAACTAAGTGTGGCAATATCATAATCATGTCTATAATGGGGGTATGTGGTACACATGGGCCCCTGGGTCCAGGGGGGCCCATATCACACACTCTGCACCCATAATAATCACCTCTTGACGAGCACAGCAAAACAGCAGAATCACTGGGAAAATGGCGCAGAAGCCATATTCCCCATGTTTTTTTGCATGTGCAATAGAGAAGTCTCTGTGACCATGGCATGGGTGCATGCACAGGAGACTCTGGCACAAAGCGAGAGTCTACTGCTCTGGCAGAGAGGAGGCACAGAGCCTGCATATGAGCTTTCTCCTCTCTTAAACTGCCTTAGTGTTATATGTTGCATTTACGGCACTGGGTCGCATTTCTAGGCCACTGCAATGACAACTCGACTCCCTCAGCTCATAAATGAACTGACCCCAATGTCTTTGTTAACATTGGGCGCCCAAAAGTTAATAAAATAATAAAATAAAATTACTCAAAAAATGTCTATAATAATAATAATAATAATAATAATAATAATAATAATGTTATATAATAATAATAATAATAATAATAATAATATAAGAATAATACAAAAGGTGTACATAATTTTATTGCAATTAAACATCAATATCTACAATTTATGTCACAATCTTAACCACACGTGCACAGATTGCTTTGGTTTAAGGGGCTAATTTAGACCTGATCGCTGCTGGGCGTTTTCACACAGCGCGCGATCAGGTCTGAACAATGCATGCGCCAGCACCGAGGTGCGCCGGCGCATGCCAGAGATGCGATCGGCATCTCTACCCCTCGATCGCCTCTGCCTGATTGACAGGCAGAGGTGTTTGCTGGGCGGGAGGGGGTGGGCCGGCGGCGTTGGGCCACCGTCTTAGTGGCGCTGTTCGGGAAACGCAGGCTTGCCCGGACCGTGCAGGGGGCAGGCCGAGGAGGGCTGCATGATGTCACATGCAGCCACTGCGACCCGGAGTGCGATGGGTAGCTCCCTGCCAGTGCGCAGAATCTGCGCTGGTAGGAAGCTACTCTTCAGGTACAAAGCCGCCATGCAATGCTTTTGTACCTGTGCAGCGGGGGGAGGGCCAGACATGCAGAATAGACTAGCCCTGTGCTAGACATCCCCCCCCATGTCAGGGTGGCTGATCGTAGCCGTGCAAAATTTTGTAGTTTACCACACCATATATACACATTATGCACCACAATAGTAGGACCCCTTTCACATTATACCACACAGTATGAGCCGAAATTCACATTATACCACACAGTATCAGCCAAAATTCATATTACAGCACACAGAATGAGCCAAAATTCACATTATAGCACACGGTATGAGCCGAAATTCACATTATAGCACACAGTATCAGCCAAAATTCACATTATAGCACACGATATGAGCCGAAATTCACATTATAGAGTGACAGAGTGACAGGGAGAGAGACAGCAGGGACATGGAAAGTGACAGCAGGGACATGGAAAGTGACAGCAGGGACATGGAGAGTGACAGCAGGGACATGGAGAGTGACAGCGAAGGCACACAGTAGAGACTAGGGAGAGAGAAAGGCAGCAGGGTAAGATTACCTGTTTAGCAGCGGCGGTGGTCTGCGGTGCGGTGGATGAGTAGGCTGTGGTAGGCGTGGAGTGGAGGAGGCTATGGGCCTCGGAGATAGTGTGGAGGAGGCGGCTCTGGGCATGCAGAGGTCCAAGGGCGGGGCAGCAGAGGAGGCTGAGGGCAGCTGCAGTGGATCTGGAACCAGGCTGGCTTTATTATCCCTGCAGCCGCATCGAGCTCCTGTGACCACGGCGCTAATATTTCAAAACTGCTGCGGACCGGCAGCCAATCAGCAACAGATTTGAACTAGTAGCGCCGCAGTCACAGGAGCTCGATGCGGCGGCAGGGATAAAAAAGCCGGCCTGGTCCCAGATCCGCTGCAGCTGGGAGTTTGGAACCAGGGCTTCCAGTGTGGCGGCGATGGTAGGGGTGGAGCGACGGAGGGCGGACCGGTAGCTCAGCTTCTTTGTCGGCCCATACAGTAATGCCCACAGTAGTAGCACCCCTTATACAATGCCCACAGTAGTAGTGCCCCTTATGCAATGCCCGCAATAGTAATGCCCCTTATGTCCTCAGGAGTGGTGCCCCTTATTAAGTGCCCCCTTTACAATGCCCTCATTAGCAGTGCACCCCATCAGTAATGCCCTTAATGGTAATGCCCCTGTGCAATATTGCCCCCAGTAGTAATGTTGCCTGTAGTAATGCCCCCAGTCATTTAGCCCCCTGTAGTTTAGCCCCAGTAGTCATGCCCCCACTGGTAATGCCCCTGCAGTTATGACCCCATTAGTTTACCCCCCCCCTTTAGTTTAGCCTCCCATTGGTAATGCCCCCAGTAGTTTTGCCCTCATGTAGTTTGCCCCGTGTAGTTTAGCCATGCCCCCTGTAGTTTAGCCCCCAGTGGTAATGCCCCCTGCAGTTGGGCCCCCAGTTGTTTAGCCCCCATGTAGTTTGCCCCGTTAGTAATGCCCCCAGTAGTTTGCCCCTTGTAGTAATGCCCCCTGTAGTTATACCCCCAGTAGTTTAGCTACTGTAGTTATGCCCCCTTGTAGTTTAGCCCCCAGTAGTAATGCCCCCAGTAGTTTGCCCCTTGTAGTAATGCCCCCTGTAGTTATCCCCCCAGTAGTTTAGCTACTGTAGTTATGCCCCCTTGTAGTTTAGCCCCCAGTAGTAATGCCACCAGTAGTTTAGCCCCCCCCTGTAGTTTGCCCCCTTGTAGTAATGCCCCCAGTAGTTTGCCCCTTTGTAGCTTACCCTCTTGTAGTTTGCACCCAGCAGTAAAGCCCCCCAGTAGTTTGCCCCTTTGTAGTTTGCCCCCAGTAGTAAAGCCCCCAGTAACTTACCCCCAGTAGAAGCGCCGCTACTAGTACACATATGGGAGGGAAGGGGGGGTACCATACACACCAAGCCCCACTCCCACCGCAGTCCTCTCTGGGTGTCCGCTCCTCAGCACTATGGGAGAGACGTCATGACGTCTCTCCCATAGCGCGCACTGACAGAGCCGGAAGCAGGAGCTCAGTAGTGAGCTCCTGCCTCTGTGGAGAGGGAGATGGGTGCCCACTGGTAACGCAATCTCAGCAGGCGCCCGGCATCTCCCTGCAGTGCCGGGACATCGGGTTAGGTGAGCCGGAGGAGGCGGAACTGCATTCCATCTCCAAGTGGAACTGACGGAACACAGTTCCACCCCATTCCAGCTCACTTTAACCCCTGGAGACGCCACTGGTGAGCAAACTGAAACTGTGATTGCAACTGCATCCACCTCTGATTCAGCCCACAAACTAGTTACCTGTTTTGATTAAAAACAATGTCTTCATTATACTAGGGGCCCAAAACTTAATGAAAATTGATTAAAAACATTCTCTGTAAAGTGTTGAGTACTGTATAATATTATGCGTAATATTACTTACTACTACTAACAACAACAACAACAACAACAACAACAACAACAACGATGAACTACAGTAGTATAGTTAAATGATTACTTGTCATTGTAACTTGCTGAATTAAAAATAATTCTATTATACAGTATAACTGCTGTAAGTCTTATAAATTACATATATAATTTATACTTTCTTACCTCATGAAACAAATAGCTCAGTATTATCATTGATATAGTAGCAAATTATCAGGCAATTCCAGGCTCATTTGATTGTTTATATAGCACTGAAGAACAGATGTCAACTCAATCAATACTTGGATTAATCACATCAATATTGCAACTTAGTAGTCATTTGTAGCTTCAGTTACCAACACAACACAGACATAACATGTGTCAATGCATTTAACATGTCTTATATTAATGCACTCCTTGATCAACCATTCCACAGTGTGACTACACTTTCTGTGAGATATCCTTTATATGCTAATAGGAACACCAGCTTTCTTCCAGTCAAAGCGGGTACCCCCTTTACACCAACATTGTCCAATCAATGACCTCATACTAACCTTGGACACTGGACCTTCTGAATGTCTGTGTTTCAAAGCTGCACAACATATTGAAGATGCTGCCTAACCAACATATGCAGTTACCTTGTTAACATTTAATTTATGTCAACAGGGGGTAAGTATACCAGAACGCCACATCACCTGCCACCGCTTTACCCACAAGACACCTCTGCACCACTTAAGCTGAATGGAAGTAAGTGATCACCATACCACTGGGCCCCACGGTTTTGTCGACATTCTGAGAATGTCAGCATTTCTTCAGTGCCGACATGTTTAATGTCAGTATAGTCAACATTGACTTGCTAAATATGCATGTCGACATTAGAACCATATCAATAGTCTCATGTTGGCATGGTAAATTTTGACATTAGGAAGGTTAACAAAATGTTACCGGACCTTCTTACCAATGGGCTATGCAAAGTTGATTTACTTCTGTATTTGTTTTTTCGTATTTTTTGTTATGTATCATGATTTTATATAATGTTGTAGTTACTGCCTTGCTTAAAGTTCTAATATTTATTGATCTATGCCTCTATCCATTTCTAATATTTCCAATTGTATCTAATATATAGGGGAGAGTGGGGTAAGATGAGACAATTTATAGACAAGGAAAAATGAGACATTAAACAATATAAAAGCAACCAAATCAAGCTTATCATTCAACAAGTAAACAATTGTCATACTGTACATCATCTATTCACCATTTCATTGACTATTCAACATTCCACCCATCAACAGTACAGGGAAATAAGAAGTGTTGCTCCCTCTATGCCATTCCTCAAGCCATTTCAAGTTGAGGTAGCCACTTTGGGGAAGATGTATCATAATTTGGAAAGATACATAATTGAGATGAAAGCACTATCCAATCAGCTTATAACTGTCATGTTACAGGCTATGTATGAAACATGACAGTTGGGGGCTGATTGGTTGGTATTTTATCCTTCTTCCTCAAACTACAGTATATAAAATCTCCTACTTTGTGGGAAATAAACCACATAATTTTCCAAAAAGTGGGGTTCTCTTTGCCTATGCTCCCATGGATTCTTCTGCGAAATCTTCCATTTCCTTTACCACCCTCAATTTCATACTGGCTCAATTTACCCCACAGACACTAGTTTGGAAAAAAATGCATATTTTAGTAATTCATGCTAATCTTAAGCTAAATGATTGACATGGTTTTATATAATGGCAAATCACCAACATGTACTGTAGTATATAATATATATTTTTAGACCAGGATAAATCTTTTTAACAGTCATTATATTTGAAAGTAGAAAATTTGCTTTGACAAGCAAAAATCTGTTTCTTGTTAAAATAAAAAAAAAACCCATACCACTTAACCATGTGCTTTCTACCCATCACAGCCAGAGAGAAATGACAGAATGCTCCGTTTCCAGAGAGGAGACGGAGCGTTGCAGCGAGAACGGGGACGGAGGTGGCCAAACGGGGTCATGTTGGGGGTGGGATCATGGCAGCCGCATGACATCACACGCAGATGCTGCAATCGATTGCTACCACAGGTACTCTGTAGTAGAGATGAGCGGGTTCGGTTTCTTTGAATCCGAACCCGCACGAACTTCACTTTTTTTTTCACGGGTCCGAGCGACTCGGATCTTCCCGCCTTGCTCGGTTAACCCGAGCGCGCCCGAACGTCATCATGACGCTGTCGGATTCTCGCGAGACTCGGATTCTATATAAGGAGCCGCGCGTCGCCGCCATTTTCACACGTGCATTGAGATTGATAGGGAGAGGACGTGGCTGGCGTCCTCTCCATTTAGATTAGATTTAGAAGAGAGAGAGAGAGAGAGATTGCTGTGATACTGTAGATTAGAAGAGAGTGCAGAGTGCAGACAGAGTTTAGTGACTGACGACCACAGTGACCAGTGACCACCAGAGACAGTGCAGTTGTTTGTTTTATTTAATATATCCGTTCTCTGCCTGAAAAAAACGATACACAGTCACACAGTGACTCAGTCTGTGTGCACTGCTCAGCCCAGTGTGCTGCACATCAATGTATTGTATATAAAGCTTATAATTGTGGGGGAGACTGGGGAGCACTGCAGGTTGTTATAGCAGGAGCCAGGAGTACATGATAAATAATATTATATTAACATTAAACAGTGCACACTTTTGCTGCAGGAGTGCCACTGCCAGTGTGACTAGTGGTGACCAGTGCCTGACCACCAGTATATTAGTAGTATTGTATACTATCTCTTTATCAACCAGTCTATATTAGCAGCAGACACAGTACAGTGCGGTAGTTCACGGCTGTGGCTACCTCTGTGTCGGCACTCGGCAGGCAGTCCGTCCATCCATAATTGTATTATATACCACCTAACCGTGGTTTTTTTTTTCTTTCTTTATACCGTCGTCATAGTCATACTAGTTGTTACGAGTATACTACTATCTCTTTATCAACCAGTGTACAGTGCGGTAGTTCACGGCTGTGGCTACCTCTGTGTCGGAACTCGGCAGGCAGTCCGTCCATCCATAATTGTATTATAATATATACCACCTAACCGTGGTTTTTTTTTCGTTCTTTATACCGTCGTCATACTAGTTGTTACGAGTATACTACTATCTCTTTATCAACCAGTGTACAGTGCGGTAGTTCACGGCTGTGGCTACCTCTGTGTCGGAACTCGGCAGGCAGTCCGTCCATCCATAATTGTATTATAATATATACCACCTAACCGTGTTTTTTTTTTCGTTCTTTATACCGTCGTCATACTAGTTGTTACGAGTATACTACTATCTCTTTATCAACCAGTGTACAGTGCGGTAGTTCACGGCTGTGGCTACCTCTGTGTCGGCACTCGGCAGGCAGTCCGTCCAACCATAATTGTATTATATACCACCTAACCGTGGGTTTTTTTTCATTCTTTATACCGTCGTCATACTAGTTGTTACGAGTATACTACTATCTCTTTATCAACCAGTGTACAGTGCGGTAGTTCACGGCTGTGGCTACCTCTGTGTCGGCACTCGGCAGGCAGTCCGTCCAACCATAATTGTATTATATACCACCTAACCGTGGTTTTTTTTTTCATTCTTTATACCGTCGTCATACTAGTTGTTACGAGTATACTACTATCTCTTTATCAACCAGTGTACAGTGCGGTAGTTCGCGGCTGTGGCTACCTCTGTGTCGGCACTCGGCAGCCCGTCCATAATTGTATATACCAGTGACCTAACCGTGGTTTTTTTTTCTTTCTTTATACATACATACTAGTTACGAGTATACTATCTCTTTATCAACCAGTCTATATATTAGCAGCAGACACAGTACAGTGCGGTAGTTCACGGCTGTGGCTACCTCTGTGTCGGCACTCGGCAGCCCGTCCATAATTGTATATACCACCTAACCGTGTTTTTTTTTTCTTTCTTTATACATACATACTAGTTACGAGTATACTATCTCTTTATCAACCAGTCTATATATTAGCAGCAGACACAGTACAGTGCGGTAGTTCACGGCTGTGGCTACCTCTGTGTCGGCACTCCGCAGCCCGTCCATAATTGTATATACCAGTGACCTAACCGTGGTTTTTTTTTCTTTCTTTATACATACATACTAGTTACGAGTATACTATCTCTTTATCAACCAGTCTATATATTAGCAGCAGACACAGTACAGTGCGGTAGTTCACGGCTGTGGCTACCTCTGTGTCGGCACTCGGCAGCCCGTCCATAATTGTATATACCAGTGACCTAACCGTGGTTTTTTTTTCTTTCTTTATACATACATACTAGTTACGAGTATACTATCTCTTTATCAACCAGTCTATATATTAGCAGCAGACACAGTACAGTGTGGTAGTTCACGGCTGTGGCTACCTCTGTGTCGGCACTCGGCAGCCCGTCCATAATTGTATACTAGTATCCAATCCATCCATCTGCATTGTTTACCTGAGGTGCCTTTTAGTTGTGCCTATTAAAATATGGAGAACAAAAATGTTGAGGTTCCAAAATTAGGGAAAGATCAAGATCCACTTCCACCTCGTGCTGAAGCTGCTGCCACTAGTCATGGCCGAGACGATGAAATGCCAGCAACGTCGTCTGCCAAGGCCGATGCCCAATGGCATAGTACAGAGCATGTCAAAACCAAAACACCAAATATCAGTAAAAAAAGGACTCCAAAACCTAAAATAAAATTGTCGGAGGAGAAGCGTAAACTTGCCAATATGCCATTTACCACACGGAGTGGCAAGGAACGGCTGAGGCCCTGGCCTATGTTCATGGCTAGTGGTTCAGCTTCACATGAGGATGGAAGCACTCAGCCTCTCGCTAGAAAACTGAAAAGACTCAAGCTGGCAAAAGCACCGCAAAGAACTGTGCGTTCTTTGAAATCCCAAATCCACAAGGAGAGTCCAATTGTGTCGGTTGCGATGCCTGACCTTCCCAACACTGGACGTGAAGAGCATGCGCCTTCCACCATTTGCACGCCCCCTGCAAGTGCTGGAAGGAGCACCCGCAGTCCAGTTCCTGATAGTCAGATTGAAGATGTCAGTGTTGAAGTACACCAGGATGAGGAGGATATGGGTGTTGCTGGCGCTGGGGAGGAAATTGACCAGGAGGATTCTGATGGTGAGGTGGTTTGTTTAAGTCAGGCACCCGGGGAGACACCTGTTGTCCGTGGGAGGAATATGGCCGTTGACATGCCAGGTGAAAATACCAAAAAAATCAGCTCTTCGGTGTGGAGGTATTTCACCAGAAATGCGGACAACAGGTGTCAAGCCGTGTGTTCCCTTTGTCAAGCTGTAATAAGTAGGGGTAAGGACGTTAACCACCTCGGAACATCCTCCCTTATACGTCACCTGCAGCGCATTCATAATAAGTCAGTGACAAGTTCAAAAACTTTGGGTGACAGCGGAAGCAGTCCACTGACCAGTAAATCCCTTCCTCTTGTAACCAAGCTCACGCAAACCACCCCACCAACTCCCTCAGTGTCAATTTCCTCCTTCCCCAGGAATGCCAATAGTCCTGCAGGCCATGTCACTGGCAAGTCTGACGAGTCCTCTCCTGCCTGGGATTCCTCCGATGCATCCTTGCGTGTAACGCCTACTGCTGCTGGCGCTGCTGTTGTTGCCGCTGGGAGTCGATGGTCATCCCAGAGGGGAAGTCGTAAGCCCACTTGTACTACTTCCAGTAAGCAATTGACTGTTCAACAGTCCTTTGCGAGGAAGATGAAATATCACAGCAGTCATCCTACTGCAAAGCGGATAACTGAGTCCTTGACAACTATGTTGGTGTTAGACGTGCGTCCGGTATCCGCCGTTAGTTCACAGGGAACTAGACAATTTATTGAGGCAGTGTGCCCCCGTTACCAAATACCATCTAGGTTCCACTTCTCTAGGCAGGCGATACCGAGAATGTACACGGACGTCAGAAAAAGACTCACCAGTCTCCTAAAAAATGCAGTTGTACCCAATGTCCACTTAACCACGGACATGTGGACAAGTGGAGCAGGGCAGGGTCAGGACTATATGACTGTGACAGCCCACTGGGTAGATGTATGGACTCCCGCCGCAAGAACAGCAGCGGCGGCACCAGTAGCAGCATCTCGCAAACGCCAACTCTTTCCTAGGCAGGCTACGCTTTGTATCACCGCTTTCCAGAATACGCACACAGCTGAAAACCTCTTACGGCAACTGAGGAAGATCATCGCGGAATGGCTTACCCCAATTGGACTCTCCTGTGGATTTGTGGCATCGGACAACGCCAGCAATATTGTGTTTGCATTAAATATGGGCAAATTCCAGCACGTCCCATGTTTTGCACATACCTTGAATTTGGTGGTGCAGAATTTTTTAAAAAACGACAGGGGCGTGCAAGAGATGCTGTCGGTGGCCAGAAAAATTGCGGGACACTTTCGGCGTACAGGCACCACGTACAGAAGACTGGAGCACCACCAAAAACTACTGAACCTGCCCTGCCATCATCTGAAGCAAGAAGTGGTAACGAGGTGGAATTCAACCCTCTATATGCTTCAGAGGTTGGAGGAGCAGCAAAAGGCCATTCAAGCCTATACAATTGAGCACGATATAGGAGATGGAATGCCCCTGTCTCAAGTGCAGTGGAGAATGATTTCAACGTTGTGCAAGGTTCTGATGCCCTTTGAACTTGCCACACGTGAAGTCAGTTCAGACACTGCCAGCCTGAGTCAGGTCATTCCCCTCATCAGGCTTTTGCAGAAGAAGCTGGAGGCATTGAAGAAGGAGCTAAAAGGGAGCGATTCCGCTAGGCATGTGGGACTTGTGGATGCAGCCCTTAATTCGCTTAACAAGGATTCACGGGTGGTCAATCTGTTGAAATCAGAGCACTACATTTTGGCCACCGTGCTCGATCCTAGATTTAAAGCCTACCTTGGATCTCTCTTTCCGGCAGACACAGGTCTGCTCGGGTTGAAAGACCTGCTGGTGACAAAATTGTCAAGTCAAGCGGAACGCGACCTGTCAACATCTCCTCCTTCACATTCTCCCGCAACTGGGGGTGCGAGGAAAAGGCTCAGAATTCCGAGCCCACCCGCTGGCGGTGATGCAGGGCAGTCTGGAGCGACTGCTGATGCTGACATCTGGTCCGGACTGAAGGACCTGACAACGATTACGGACATGTCGTCTACTGTCACTGCATATGATTCTCTCAACATTGATAGAATGGTGGAGGATTATATGAGTGACCGCATCCAAGTAGGCACGTCACACAGTCCGTACTTATACTGGCAGGAAAAAGAGGCAATTTGGAGGCCCTTGCACAAACTGGCTTTATTCTACCTAAGTTGCCCTCCCACAAGTGTGTACTCCGAAAGAGTGTTTAGTGCCGCCGCTCACCTTGTCAGCAATCGGCGTACGAGGTTACATCCAGAAAATGTGGAGAAGATGATGTTCATTAAAATGAATTATAATCAATTCCTCCGCGGAGACATTGACCAGCAGCAATTGCCTCCACAAAGTACACAGGGAGCTGAGATGGTGGATTCCAGTGGGGACGAATTGATAATCTGTGAGGAGGGGGATGTACACGGTGATATATCGGAGGGTGAAGATGAGGTGGACATCTTGCCTCTGTAGAGCCAGTTTGTGCAAGGAGAGATTAATTGCTTCTTTTTTGGGGGGGGTCCAAACCAACCCGTCATATCAGTCACAGTCGTGTGGCAGACCCTGTCACTGAAATGATGGGTTGGTTAAAGTGTGCATGTCCTGTTTTGTTTATACAACATAAGGGTGGGTGGGAGGGCCCAAGGATAATTCCATCTTGCACCTCTTTTTTCTTTTCTTTTTCTTTGCATCATGTGCTGATTGGGGAGGGTTTTTTGGAAGGGACATCCTGCGTGACACTGCAGTGCCACTCCTAAATGGGCCCGGTGTTTGTGTCGGCCACTAGGGTCGCTAATCTTACTCACACAGTCAGCTACCTCATTGCGCCTCTTTTTTTCTTTGCGTCATGTGCTGTTTGGGGAGGGTTTTTTGGAAGGGACATCCTGCGTGACACTGCAGTGCCACTCCTAGATGGGCCCGGTGTTTGTGTCGGCCACTAGGGTCGCTAATCTTACTCACACAGCTACCTCATTGCGCCTCTTTTTTTCTTTGCGTCATGTGCTGTTTGGGGAGGGTTTTTTGGAAGGGACATCCTGCGTGACACTGCAGTGCCACTCCTAGATGGGCCCGGTGTTTGTGTCGGCCACTAGGGTCGCTAATCTTACTCACACAGTCAGCTACCTCATTGCGCCTCTTTTTTTCTTTGCGTCATGTGCTGTTTGGGGAGGGTTTTTTGGAAGGGCCATCCTGCGTGACACTGCAGTGCCACTCCTAGATGGGCCCGGTGTTTGTGTCAGCCACTAGGGTCGCTAATCTTACTCACACAGTCAGCTACCTCATTGCGCCTCTTTTTTTCTTTGCGTCATGTGCTGTTTGGGGAGGGTTTTTTGGAAGGGCCATCCTGCGTGACACTGCAGTGCCACTCCTAGATGGGCCCGGTGTTTGTGTCGGCCACTAGGGTCGCTAATCTTACTCACACAGCTACCTCATTGCGCCTCTTTTTTTCTTTGCGTCATGTGCTGTTTGGGGAGGGTTTTTTGGAAGGGACATCCTGCGTGACACTGCAGTGCCACTCCTAGATGGGCCCGGTGTTTGTGTCGGCCACTAGGGTCGCTTATCTTACTCACACAGCGACCTCGGTGCAAATTTTAGGACTAAAAATAATATTGTGAGGTGTGAGGTATTCAGAATAGACTGAAAATGAGTGTAAATTATGGTTTTTGAGGTTAATAATACTTTGGGATCAAAATGACCCCCAAATTCTATGATTTAAGCTGTTTTTTAGTGTTTTTGGAAAAAAACACCCGAATCCAAAACACACCCGAATCCGACAAAAATAATTCGGTGAGGTTTTGCCAAAACGCGTTCGAACCCAAAACACGGCCGCGGAACCGAACCCAAAACCAAAACACAAAACCCGAAAAATTTCAGGCGCTCATCTCTACTCTGTAGTGGTGGGTGCCCATTAAACAGCTGAATCACCACTCTGACCATAGCCCAGTCTACCAAAATGTTATGGCTGCTGTCTGAATCAGGCTCACTTGTAACAGCAGAAGGTAGTACGTTCTATCAATAAGCTTTGTGTGCAAATTCTTCTTTTCCATTTGTGCTGTCTTTATACATCCTTGATTGTCCTCTGCAATTGGAACTGTTTCAATCAAGTTTGCACCATAATCCATTAAGAGATGACAGAGACAAATTGCTACTTGAGAAGAGTGAGTCGCAGCAAAATATTCCTCTTCAGCTGATGAGTTATATATGTTGTCTGTTTTCTATTTATCCAGGAAACAGTCAAATTATTTTACTGGCCCATATACCCAATAGAGAACATATAATATTTGTGAAATATATCAACTCTGTCATAATCATTACTAGTGCATTCAGTTTCTTATTACTTCTTCCTTTTCATTACAGTATCTCATCATAAAATTTGTCACATTACTATAAAGTTAAAAAGGAGTAGCAAACTTTCTATAAAAAACCCTCCTGTGTGTATGACTGTTTAGAAGAATTAGAAAGAGCACAATGCTTAAAGTAGTGGAACAACCAGCTTAGTTTTGTGGCATTAGCATAGCTCTAGACTACTGTACATGTCATGCCAGCTTAAGCTTTGCTCTGTGTAGACTCCTGGAAATCTGTAAACTACTTTTATTATGAACCTCTTGAATTTAGCAGCATAAGTGCCACACAAGCACTGATTTGCTATGTGAACACTGATGACAGCATTCACAGACCATATATATACTGTAGTCCATAGGCAGATTAAAAGGGGGTTGCAGGGCATACTGTAACCCGGGCCCCCCTTTGCCATGGGGCCCCCTGGGCAAATCCCACTGACATCACTAGCATTCCCTATTATGCAGCAGCAGGACCAGGCAGCCAGAATACGAGCAGGACAGTATGCAGTGTAAGCAGAGACACAGGAGTATAAGGTTTCAAGAGCTATTGATGGAACTTTCTGACCAGTAAAGAGATAGGAGGGTGGAGAGAGCTGTAAGTGACACAGGGATCCCAGCTTCTCCTCCTCCCAACCTGGGTGTTCGAGTCCTGTGTAATCTGTTATCTAATGAGAGTCTAGGGAGAGACACACACGAACAGTGCATCTGAGTCCTGTCCCAGTGTGTAAGTAGTACAGATGCTGCTGCTATTTTTTCATGTGACAAAATAAATTACAGATTTTATTTTTCCATGTGTGTTTTCAGGTTATTTAAGTTGTCATTGTTCCACTACAAAAAAATTCTAAAATAGTTGTCTTTCAATTAGGTGGTGCTATAAACAGTACTCAGGCATTATAAAACTATTTGTTTAAATCTAATATACATCATTGGTTTCAATTTAATATATACAATCCATACATTTCAACATGACCCATTCCAGGAGGGACAAAATGCTCTCTACCTGTTACGATTGAATCACCTGTGTTGAAACACCTTTCTTATCAATTAAATAGTTCTACACAGATGACATCAATCATATATTAAAAGGGAAGTCAAGGTAGAGAGCATTTTGTTCCTCCTGGATTGGGTCATGTTGGGAGGTATGCACAATCTAATATACACTCCCCCTCCCACAGGGGCTCCCCTGTCATAAGTTTCCCGGGCACCACCAAGGCTTAATCCGGCCCTGCTGTAGTCATGTGATAGTAACCTTGAAATTACGCTGACTCATATACAGTATTTCTGTTTGCACCAAACATGTAAATACAGGGCATAGGCACATGCTCTCCTAATACAAAAAGGGGTATTTTATCCTCACAGTGTGCTCCTGTTTCTACCTTAACAGTCACTGGTTAATTAAAACAAAGGTCAACACCTATACCTTAAAAACATACAATATCCAACAATATAAAAAACCTGCGCTGTGAGGTATAATAGAGTCCAAAATCTTTGTACCAAGGGAAGACTGCAGTTTCTTAAGCGGACCTGAACACAATAAATGATTACACAGATCCTACTTAATGGCCTGCTAAATCAACAACTTTATAGATCCTACTTAATGTCCTGCCTCTCCCCTTTCAGGTGATCACCAATGCGTCTTAAGGCCTCTGTATACAACTCCCTGTTCTCACATTCGGTGTTCAAAATGAAATCCTTCTACTTACATAACAATTCTATCCCGCGTACACAAAAAGGTTTCTTTCAATCGACACCACATATACCTGCTAGTATCAACAGATGGAATAACACTTACCGTATATACTCGAGTATAAGTCGACCTGAATATAAGCCGAGGCACCTAATTTTACCGCAAAAACCAGGGAAAACTTATTGACTTGAGTATAAGCCTAGGGTGGGAAATGCAGCTCTAGCCGTACACAGCCCTCATACTGCCAGATATGCCCCCACAGTGCCAGATATGCCCTCATAGTGCCAGATATGCCCCCACAGTGCCAGATAAGCCCTCATACTGCCAGATATGCCCTCACACTGCCAGATATGCCCCCTCAGTGCCAGATATGCCCTCATACTGCCAGATATTCCCCCACAGTGCCAGATATGCCCTCATAGTGCCAGATGTGCCCCCACAGTGCCAGATATGCCCCCACAGTGCCAGATATGCCCCCACAGTGCCAGATATGCCCTCATCCTGCCAGATATGCCCCCTCAGTGCCACATATGTCCCCCCCCAAGAGCCAAATATGCTCCCCCAGTTGCCAGGTACAACTTACCCTCCCGCGCTCCCCCGCTGTTTTGTAAAGGAGGGACACAGAGGGCACAGCGCGCGCCTCTCCTGTGTCCCTCCTGCGTCTTCGGCAGCGGGTCTTTTAAATAAAGTGCCGGTTCGTGAGCCAATCAGAGCTCACAAACGGGTTACTTCATTTAATAGACTAGCCGCTGCTGCCGGAGACGCAGGAGGGACACAGGAGAGGCGCGCGCTGTGTCCTCCGTGTCCCTCCTTCCCAGGCAGCAGTTACACGCCACTTTCCCAGGCAGCAGTTACGGAGCATCACTTGAGTATAAGCCTAGGGGGGGCCTTTTCAGCACAAAAAATGTGCTGAAAACTCGGCTTATACTCGAGTATATACGGTACATCTTATTTCAATATCGCATGTGTATAAAGGTATCTTTGATCTCATGTGGTAAGAATAAAACAATGTATTTTAATCAATCCATATAAAAACTTCATCCACAAATGGATTATATAAAAGTTCATAACATAGTGAATAGTCACTTTCAATGTTACACAGGATCTCATTATTGAAAGATAATGAAAACGATAGAAAGATCACGACTGATGAAAAAGGTGATATAAAGATTTTTAATCTACGTAATTATGTATTAAATAAAGATGAAGAATCCCTTTTAAAAAAGGGCTTAAAATTCGCTCCCTCCAATAGTTGTGATGAATTTGAAATATTCCTAGATTTACAAAAATTAATTAGAAAATAAGCCTTAAAGAGATTTTTCAATGGAGAGGGGGGAAAAAAGGAGGAGCTAAAACCGGATCTAAATATTAAAATCTTTAAAAAAAAAAATTGTTTTATCTGAAACAGAAGAAGGGTTGCTTTGTTATATTGTTTGAAAAAATGGTGAGAAATGATTTGGAACAAAGCAACTTTAAAATGCCTGAGAGGTAATTTAACAGCAGCACAGAGAACAGCTAAAATGAACTTGAAAGAAAAATTATCAAATCACCATCAAACCCGCTGATAAAGGGGGTAGGGTGGTGATTTCAAACAGCGATGATTATCATAAAGAGATCCTATGCCAATTATCTGATAAACAGACCTAATGGGGCATGTACTAAGCAGTAATAAAAGTGGATAAGTGAGCCAGTGGAGAAGTTGCCCATGGCAACCAATCAGTTGCTCTGTATATGTTTATAGTAGACAAATTATAAATGTTACATCAATGCTGATTGGTTGCCATGGACAACTTCACCACTGGCTCACTTCTCCACTTTTATCACTGCTTAGTGTATGTCCCCCTCAGACATGTGATGTTATTGTGGCTGATAAGTCATGAACAATAACACTTAGTCAAGAGACAACTTGTTGTGTTCAACTATTTAACTTCAGGTCAACAAAGAAAAGCACTGAAAATGCTATAGAACAGTTGGAAAATATATTCCAAGTATACCTTAGTCTTACTCATAATGGTTACACTGCACACTGTGCTAATATATTGGTATATACTGTAATTTGTTCTTCACACTATGGGACTGATTCAGAGATGTATGCTATTGCACAACCGTCATGACTTTGTACGCCGATGTACAGTAAGATGCTTGCTGCAGGAAACATCTTGTGTACAGTGTATAGGTTTTCTTCTACTACTACATATAGTGCATGTTCCTTCACCATGTATCCCATTCGCTAACAGATTTTGTGCATTCCTAGCATATCGCCATTAGCAGCAGAAAAGTATACAGTATCTCTGCAACACTGCACCAGACTGATTAATAGTACAGAATGGGACAGGGGTGGATTGGGATGGAAAACCAGCCCAGAAAATTTATGGAAGCAGCCCTAATGGGTGCGGGGTAGGTTGAGGGGGTGGGTTCTGTCTAGTGGGGGGCGGGATCCCTCCTCATAGGAGGGATCCCGCCCCCCACTAGACAGAACCCAGAGTTTACACAGTTGCAACCTTCCTTGCATCTTTTGCTGCAGTTGCGTTTGGACTTCATGCTAATGCAGCTACAATGCCATTCCCTGGTGTGTCCGAATATGCAAGTACTGGGACGCCCACTGTCAGTGACTACAAATGCTTCAATCATGCTTTTTGTCTCTGTAGACACCAATGGCAAACACTGAAACTTTCAAAAGTCCTATGCTAGGTGCAGATCATCCGTCTGAGTATGGCCTCCAATGTGTGAAATTTAGTGTCTCTATATGCAACCACTCACTTATGCTCTGTTACATCTGATTAGCCAACCAACTGTAATGCCCAACACATTTCTAATACACTACTTGGTGTGTGCGTCACAAACATTGCACAAGAAAAAAAAACACACACATTGGCAGAAAACTATAAAACATATTGGCCCCACAGGATAATATACAAACACATTGATTCCTGACAGGAAAAAAACATACATTAGCCCCCACAGAAAAAAAATAGAACACATTTGCTCCCACAGTAAAATATACCAACACATTGACCCCCACAGGAAAAAAAACACATTGACTCCCACAGAAAGCAATAAAAAAACATTGGCTGCTAAGAAAACAACAAAATACACTGGCCCCCACAGGCAAAAAACACATTTGTCCCTAAGAAAATAATAAAACACATTGCCCCCCCCCCCCCCCCCAGAAAAAAATTGATAGACATCGGCCCCAACAATCAAAAAAATACAAACATATTGACTCCCACAGCAAAAAAAAACAACAACTGTGTGGATAGTGTATTTCCCAGGTTTGGGAGGTACTGGGGGGCAAGGGGAGTGGGGGTTGGAGAGTATATGTAACTGGGGTTGGGGGGTATGGTGGGTAGTGTACATCCTTGGTGCCCTGGTAGCATGGGTAGTGTATGTCCCTGCCATGGTGAGGTACTGCATGTCTAGGGCAGTGGTTCTCAACCTCGGTCCTCAAGTACCCCCAACAGTTCATGTTTTCCAGGTCTCCTCACAGGATTGCAAGTTAAATAATTAGCTCCACCTGTGGGTCTTTTATAATGTGTCAGTGAATAATGAATACAACTGTTCAACTGCTAGGTGACCTGGAAAACATGAACTGTTGGGGGTACTTAAGTACCGAGGTTGAGAACCACTGATCTAGGGGACCAGAGGAGTAGGGTATGTTTTGGGAGGCAGGGAGGGGAGGAGGGCAGGTTACAGCTATGTGTGGTGGTTAGGGAGAGTACTGTACTGTGAAGCCTGGAGCACAAGCTCCATACACTCCACCACTGCTGAAGGTAGGATGGGAGTAGTAGTACTGTGGAGCAGGCTGGGCATAGTATTAGTGCAGGCAGGCAGGGATTAGCAGTGGGAAGCAGGTGCTAGGATGGGATTATTAGTGGGAAGCGTGTGCAGGATAGTAGTATAGTTTTGATTACGAGTGCAGGATATACTGTAAAAGCAGTGCAGAGCAGGGGCAGGCCGGAAGTAGTAGTAGGAAGCAGGGGGAGGCTGGGAGTAGTAGTGGAAGCAGGGAGCAAGCTGGTAGTAGTGGTAGTGCGGATCATGGGGCAGGATAAGAGTAGTAGTAGTGGTGGGGAGCAGGGACAGGATGGAAGTAGTAGTGGTAGGGGTCAGGATGGGTGCAGTAGTGTTGGTATCAGGGAGCAGGATGGGAGATAAAAGTGGTATGGGGACAGGGTAGGATCAGCAGTGGTGCGGAAAAACATGCAGGTTGGGAGTGGAAGGGAATCTGGGGGTCAGATACAGCTCAACAAGATTTGCACCTCCACTCTGCAGTTTCCGGGTCCCGACCGCCGGCATTCACGTGGACAGTGTTGACAGCAGCCTCAGGGACACAGGAGACAGCCAGAGTGAGTGTGCCAGAAGTCTTCTGTGTCACGCTCCTCCGGCTCCTCGCCAGCATCTCACACACTGCTGTCTGTGTGTTGTATAGTTCTCCTCCTCCATCACCAGCCCGACACATCATACAGGGGTGAAGGGGGATAGGTCAGACAGGCATCGGACAGTGTAGGAGGGGCGTGCACAGCACAGACAGGTTACTGATGCAGGATATACAGCTGGGAGCTTCCGTTTTGCGTTCCAAGCTTGGTCCGCATATCCCGGAAGCGCGGCCACTGGCAGTGTTGGCTCGGCCAGACTGGCAGTGTCACTGTCAGCCAGACCAGCCAGGCAGATGAGGGCAAGGTACCGGCTCACTGGAACTTTTCCTGGTATCATGGTGACCCAATCCGCCCCTGGAATGGGATCTCCTACTGCCATTCATGGCTATATAATTTATACTGTAAGTATGACAAAAAAAGTTTCCCTTACACTCTCTACTTTTGAGGTCAATGCTATACGCCTCTACCAACCTACTAATCTTCAAGTTGCTGTCATTTGCTGTCCACCTGGCATTTCCTCCAAATTCCTTGACAACTTTGCTTCCTGGGCCAAAATTTACTAAAAAATCGAGTTTGTCCGATTTGTGTTTTTTTTTCTAAGTCCCAACACGGGAATTCACTAAGCACAAATCTCGGCAGTGTTTGGACTATTCGTAATGGTTTGAATGACAAAGTTCAGAAATACGAATGAATAGACCATTGGTCAAACGCGGCTGTTATTTCCTACAACACGGGCATTCACTATTCATTCGTATTTGGGTGTTAGTCTCTGAGTGCTCAAGTGCGGGTGTATTTTTTTGCGATTCGTTAAAAAAAGCAGCAAAAAAATAGACCTGCTTTTTCCAGGCGAGTTTGGATAATCATGCACGGATCAGTGAGATCTGTGCATGGTTATCTATGGGAAAGGGTCTGTTTACTGTAAAAACTTGAAAAAAAAATTGCGTGGGGTACCCCCTCCTAAGCCAAACCAGCCTCGGGCTCTTTGAGCCGGTCCTGGTTGCAAAAATATGGGGGAAAAATTGACAGGGGTTCCCCCATATTTAAACAACCAGCACCGGGCTCTGCGCCTGGTCCTGGTGCCAAAAATACGGGGGACAAAAAGCGTAGGGGTCCCCCGTATTTTTAACACCAGCACCGGGCTCCACTAGTCAGAGAGATAATGCCACAGCCGGGGGACACTTTTATATAGGTCCCTGCGGCCATGGCATTAAATCACTAACTAGTCACCCCTGGCCGGGGTACCCTGGAGGAGTGGGGACCCCTTAAATCAAGGGGTCCCCCCCTCCAGCCACCCAAGGGTCAGGGGTGAAGCCCGAGGCTGTCCCCCCATCCAAGGGCTGCGGATGGGGGGCTGATAGCCATGTGTAAAAAAAAGAATATTGTTTTTTGTAGCAGTACTACAAGTCCCAGCAAGCCTCCCCCGCAAGCTGGTACTTTGAGAACCACAAGTACCAGCATGCGGTGGGAAAACGGGCCCGCTGGTACCTGTAGTACTACTACAAAAAAAATACCCAAATAAAAACAGAACTCATACACCTTGAAAGTAAAACTTTATTACATAACATGCACACCTACATTCACACATACTTACCTATGTTCACACGAGGGTCGGTCCACTTCTCCAAGTAGAATCCATGGGGTACCTGTGAATAAAATTATACTCACAAAAATCCAGTGTAGATCGGTCCACTTCTGAGCTTGTAATCCACGTACTTGGCATTCAAACAAACCGAAAAACCCGAACCACGCACTGAAAGGGGTCCCATGTTTACATGGGACCCCTTTCCCCGACTGCCGAGACCCCCCGTGACTCCTGTCACAGAGAGTCCCTTCAGCCAATCAGGGAGCGCCACGTCGTGACACTCTCCTGATTGCCTGTGCGCTCCTGAGCTGTCAGTCAGGCTGCGCACGGCAGAGATACAATGTAGCACATAGGCGCTACATTGTATCCAATGGTGGGAACTTTACGGTCAGCGGTTGACCGCGAGTAACCTCACCGCTGACCGCAAAGTTCCCACCATTAGATGCAATGTAGCGCCTATGGTCTCTCCCAGTGGATCACCTCACCCTCCCATGTGATCTGGTTTTCACTCACTGCTGCAATATTTCTGACTCCTACAATTCCCCTTTTTCCCTCTCTGACCACCAACTGATCTCTTTCAACTTATCTATCTCTGCTTCCCCATCTCTCCCTCCTAAGGCTACCATCACTGAGTGTAACATTGAGGCTATTGACACCTCATCCCTATCCTCCCTGTTCGACTCGCTTCTCTCTCACACATGCCCTGAACAAGCCACATCCCTATACAATGCATCTCTTACTTCTGCTCTTGACTTGTCGCTCCACCAACCACTATTCACCCTCGCAGATCAACACCTCAACCCTGGCACACCAAATGCACCAGATATCTTTAAAAATGCTCATGTACTGCCAAGCGACAGTGGAGGAAATCACACTCTAAGGCAGACTTCCTCCATCTCAAATTCATGCTCTCATCCTTCAGTGCTGCCCTTTCCCTCTCTAAACAATCATACTTCAAAATGATCCTCTCTACCCAGTCTTCCAACCCCCGATGCCTCTTTGCCACTGTCAACTACCTCCTCTGCCCACTACCACCTCCTCTCCCTTCCTCATTGTCTGCTCTTGACTTTGCCACTTATTTTACATCCAAGACTGACTCCATACGTCAGGACATCACATCCCACCAGAACAGCAACCAGCCACCACCCACAACTCTGACATCTTTCTCCCATGTATTTGGTGAGGAAGTCATGGCCCTCATACATTCCTCCCCCCACACCACCTCTCCACTTGATCCTATCCCCTGCTACCTCCCCTGCTACCTCCTAGAGGTAGCCTCTATCCTTCTGCCTGTTCCCATCTTGCCCACCTTCTCAATCTCTCGCTCTCATCAGGTACTGTCCCCTCTGCCTTCAAGCATGCACTCATCTCCCCTATTCTTAAAAAGCCTTCTCTTGATCCAAACATCCTCTCCAACTATTGACCCATCTCTCTCCTCTCTTTTGCCTCCAAACTCCTTGAGCGTATTGTCTATAACCGCCTCACTGCCTTTCTTTCCTCCCACTCACTGCTTGACCCATTCTAGTCTGTTTTCCTTTGTCTCCACTCCACTAAAACTGCCCTCACAAAAGTGTGCAATGACCTCCATGCAGCCAAATCTAAGGGCCACTACTCTCTGCTTATTCTTCTTGACCTCTCTGCTGCTTTTGACACTGTGGACTACCCTCTCCTTCTGCAAATCCTTCACTCTCTTGGTCTGCATGATACTGCCCTCTCCTGGCTGTCCTCCTACCTCTCTGATCATTCCTTCTCTGTCTCCTCTCATTACACTACCTGCCTCCCACTTCCACTAATTGTTGGTATCCCTCAAGGTTCTGTTCTTGGTCTTCTCCTTTTCTCTCTCTATACGTCCTCTTTAGGTGAAAACTCATTAGTTCTTTTAACTTCCAATATCACTTCTATGCTGATGACATTCAAATCTACCTTTCCTCCCCTGATCTCTCCCTGGCTCTCCTCACTCGTACCTCCAACAGTCTCTCTGCTATCTTTTCCTGGATGTCCCAGCACTTTCTTAAACTAAAAATGTCCAAGATTTAGCTGATAATCTTCCCATCCTCCCGCACAACCTCACCTCCCACAATCTCATTATCAATTGATGGCACGACTATCTCCTTTAGCCCCCAAGAATGCTGTCTTTGCATAATCCTTGACTCCTTCGTCTCCTTCAAACCACACATACAGCACCTCTTACAAACTTGTCATTTTCATCTCAAAAACATTTCCAGGATCAGACCCTTTCTCATCCAGGAATCCACCAAGACCATTATCCACTCACTGATTATTTCCAGACTGGATTACTGTAATCTCCTCCTAACTGGCCTCCCTGACAATTACCTCTCTACACTCCAATCTATCCTCAATGCTGCAGCCTTGCTCATCTTCCTCACCAAACGCACTATGTCCACCTCCCCTCTCCTACAAGCCCTTCACTGGTTTCCCTTCCCTTTCAGAATCCAATTCAAACTTTTCACACTCACTTACATAGCACTCACCCACTCCTTTCCCATTTACATCTTTTACCTTGTCTCCCTGTACTCTCCCACCCATCCCCTTCGCTCTGCCAATGCACGCCGACTCTCCTCTCTTCTGATTACTTCCTCCCACTCCTACCTCCAAGATTTTTCACGTGCTGCTCCCTTACTCTGGAATTCTCTACCTCTCCCCCTCACACTCTCCACCTCTCTATAGAACTTCAAACGGGCCCTCAAGAGCCATTTCTTTACCAAACTCAGCCAAATCTCATCCTAACCCTCTGTCCCACACTCAGTCTACCCCATCTGTGTCACCCCTGTCTGTCTGCCTCTCCACTTTAGAATGTAAGCTCTCATGAGTAGGGCCCTCTTCCCTCATGTGATTATTATCCTCTTCTTACTTTAATAATCCTCAACTGCCCAAATCCTGCAGTTCTCGGCCACCTTGACAGTTACCTCTGTGTTGTCTACTGATGTAGTAATGCTTAGTTACCCTGTACTTGTCCAATATTGTCATCAACTGTAAGTCACTGTTTTCCTGTTTTAATTATGTGCATATGTATGCTGTAATTGGGCGCTGCGAAACCCTTGTGGTGCCGTATAAATAAAGGATAATAATAGTAATACTATTGACCACACTATATCAAAGAAGTATATACAAAAAAGTAGAGATGTACGGCGGGCACTTTTCGTGTTTTGTGCTTTGGTTTTGGATCTGGATCCCCACTCGTGCGTTGGATCTGGATAGGTTTTGCCAAAACCACCCTTTCAGGTTTTGGTTTTGGATCTGGATGATTTTTGAAAAAAACATAAAAATATCTAAAATCACAGAATTTGGGGGTAATTTTGATCCTAAGGTATTATTAACCTCAATAATATTCATTTCCACTCATTTCCAGTCTATTATGAACACCTCACAATATTGTTTTTAAGCCTAAAAGTTGCACTGAGGTAGCTGTATAACTAAGCTAAGCGACACACGTGTGTGGCACAAACACCTGGCCCATCTAGGAGTGGCACTGCAGTTGCAGACAGGATGGCACTTAAAAAAAACTAGTCCCCAAACAGCACATGATGCGAAGAAAAAAAGAGGTGCAATGAGGTAGCTGGATGACTAAGCTAAGCGACACAAGTGTGCGGCACAAACAACTGGCCCATCTAAGAGTGGCATTGCAGTCCCACTGCACTAATGGCAGATACCGGACGCACGTCTAACACCAACATACCTGTCAAGGCCTCAGTTATCCACTTTGCAACAGGATGACTGCTGTCATATTTCATCTTCCTCGCAAAGGACTGTTGGACAGTCATTTGCTTAGTTGAAGTAGCACAAGTGGTCTTCCAACTTCCCCTCTGGGATGACCATCAACTCCCAGCAACAACAACAGCAGCGGAGCAGCAGCAGTAGGAGGAAGTGGTTCTTGATCTTTCCCTATTTTATCCTCCAAATTTTTGCTCTCCACTATTTTTCTGGAGTTATATAACAAAATGCAGTACAGGAGAACATACCTCTACACCACACATGGCAAACCCTGTAAAAATTATTTGGAATAAATATTAATTACCCCTTTATTTGGTGTAAATAATATACAGCACAGGACAGCACCACTGAACTTATATGGCAGCACCACTAGACTAGACTTTTATGGCAGTACCACTGGACTGGACTTATACGGCAGTACCACTGGACACATACGGCAATATCACTGGATTTATATGGCAGTATCACTGGACATATACGGCAGTACCACTGGACATATACGGCAGTATCACTGGATTTATATGGCAGTATCACTGGACATATACAGCAGTATTACTGGACATATACGGCAGTATCACTGGACTTACAAGGCAGTACCACTGGACTTACACGGCAGTACCACTGGACTGGATTTATATGGCAGTACCACTGGACTGGATTTATATGGCAGTATCACTGGACTTATTTGTCAGTATCACTGAACATATACGGCAGTATCATTGGACTGGATTTATATGGCAGTACCACTGAACTGGATTTATATGGCAGTATCACAGGACTTATTTGGCAGTACCACTGGACATATATGGCAGTATCATTGGACTTATATGACAGTACCACTAGACTGGATTTATACGTCAGTATCACTGGACTTATTTGGCAGTGCCACTGGATATATACAGCAGTATCACTGGACATATACAGAAGTATCATTGGACTGGATTTATATGGCAGTACCACTGAACTGGATTTATATGGCAGTATCACTGGACTTATTTGGCAGTACCACTGGACATATACGGCAGTATCACTGGACATATACGACAGTACCATTGGACGTATATACGGAAGTACCACTGGACATACAGTATATGGCAGTATCACTGGATTTATATGGCAGTATCACTGGACTTATACGGCAGTATCACTGGACTTATATACGGCAGTATCACTGGACTTATATACGGCAGTATCACTGGACTTATATACGGCAGTATCACTGGACTTATATACGGCAGTATCACTGGACTTATATATGGCAGTATCACTGGATTTATATACGGAAGTACCACTGGACATATATGGCAATATCACTGGATTTATACAGCAGTACCACTAGACCTATACGGCAGTATCATTGGACTTATACAGCTGTTTCACCGGACTTATATGGCAGTACCACTGGACATATATGGCAGTATCACTGGACATATACACAATACCACTGAACTGGATTTATATGGCAGTATCACTAGACTTATACGGCAGTATCACTGGACTTATACGGCAGTACCACTGGACATGTACGGCAGAACCACTGGACATGTACGGCAGAACCACTGGACATGTACGGCAGTACCACTGGACATATACGGCAGTACCACTGGACATATACGGCAGTGTCACTGGACAAATACGGCAGTATCACTGGACATATAAGGCAGTATCACTAGACTTATGCCATAGTATCACTGGGCTTATGCCGCAGTATCACTGGACTTATAAGGCAGTATCACTGGACTTATACGGCAGTATCACTGGACTTATACGGCAGTATCACTGGACTTATACGGCAGTATCACTGGACTTATACGGCAGTATCACTGGACTTATACGGAGGATTACTGCTCAGAAGGTCTAAGTACATGTAGGTATGGAAAGTGTGCGCCCTTGTGGGGAAGGGACGCGGCCACATAATAGTGCCAATTCACATTACACCACACAGTAGTGCCACTTATACACATTGCACCAGGTAGAACCTCCTATACACACTGCGCCAGGTAGAGCATGTCATACATATTGCGCAAGATAGAGTACATTCTACACTTTGCGCCTGGTAGAGCACGGTATACACTTTGCGCCAGGCAGAGCATATTATCCATATTGCACAAAGTAAAGCACATTATACACATTGCACCAGGTAAAGCACGTTATACACATTGCACCAGGTAAAGCACATTATACACATTGCACCAGGTAGAGCACATTATACACATTGCACTAGGTAAAGCACATTATACATATTGCACCAGGCAGAGCACGTTATACACATTGAACTAGGTAAATCACATTATACATATTGCACCAGGCAGAGCACGTTATTCACATTGCACCAGGTAGAGAATGTTATACACTATGCTGCACCAGGTAGAGCACGTTATATTATACACTATGCACCAGGTAGAGCACGTTATACACATAGATGTTACAACGGCCCCGGTGCCATCCTAAAGAAGTTAGACAAGCAATTTGTTAGTGGCGGCGCTCACTGGACTTATACATACAAATAAAGATACTGCACTACCACCAGCACAGTACTAATGTTTTGGAGTTTAATCGATTAAACTTCGAAATGTTAGTACTGTGCTGGTGGTAGTACAGTGTCTTTATTTGTATGTATAAGTCCGGTGAGTGCCACCACTAACAAATTGCCTATTATATAGCATGAGGGATGACGGCGGCCACGGAGGGGACGTCCGGACCAGCCAAACGGAATCTGGTCTGGCGTCCCGGCGTGCCAATCTGCCACTGGCAGTACCCATCCATACCTTGCATCCAGAAGCCCCTCTACCCACAACATGCCCACCTAAAGCAGCATCCATGCACAGGGTCCCTGACCAGGGCCAATACCTGGCCCAGGCAGAGGCTAGCCCAAGTCAAACACATCCAGACAGAAGGTGAGAGAGACGGGCTACTCACCAACATGAAGCGTGTCCCGGTACTATATGGCAGTGGCTGGCTTGCTAGATGTCCACATTGGTCGAAGGCAGGATGTGGCTCGTCTGCCCATAGAGTTGGCCCTGCCAGTCATGAGATGCCAGCTCCTCTTCTTTGCTGTCACTGCAGATGACGGTGCTGGTGGCAAACCTGTAGGCGGACCCTTCAGGGGTGACCAGAGCCGGCACGAGCCAATTTGATGCTCTAGGCAAGATTTGATCTGGTGCCCCCTAGCACTGCCGCTAGTTTCACCTTTGACCCAGTACCTGTCTCCCAGCACAGCACCCATCAGAACAGCTCACAGAAGCAGCCAGCAACACCCATCACCCCTCACCCACTGCAATTCTCATCCAGGACCCCTCATACAGAACCAGAGCTGCAATCATACGTACACCTTATACACTGCCACTGCCTAAGTCTGATTAAGCAGCACTGTAGAGATTTTCATTTAGGGAGCAGTAAGTTAGGATGTGTAGGGAGCAGTGAGGGTGGGTGTAGGAAGCAGTGAGTGAGGGAACAATGAGAGACAGTTTGTGTAGACTGCAGTAAGGGGAGGTAGGGGTTGAGAGCAGTGAGGGTGGATGGGCCGCATAGAGGATGGGTGTGGGGATCAGTGAGTAAAGGTTGTTGAAGAGAGCAGTGAGTAAGGGTGAGTACAGGAAACAGTGAGGAAGGGTGTAGGAAGCAGTGAGTGAGGGTGAGTGTAGGAAGCAGTGAGGGTAGGTAAGTGTAGGAAGCAGTGAGGCTAGGGAACAGTGAGGAAGGGTATAGGGAGCAGTGACGGTCATTGTAGAGAGCAGTAAGGGAAGGTTGAAGTAGGAAGCAGTGACAGTGAGTGCAGGGTGCAATGAGGGTGAGTGTAGGGAGCAGTGATGTATGATCAGTGTAGAGGACAGGAAAGGTGCATGGACACAGTGGATGGATGCAGGGAGCTACTAAGCCCCGTGTATGATGATGAATTGAGTTTACGAGTATGCCTCCCTCTGCTCCCCTTTTCCCCCTGCTGGGTGACTTAACTCCCCACATACAAACCCAGCACCTATGAGGGCACACCCCACCCACAGACCCAGTAGATAACCCCCCCAGACCCAGCACCCAGGAAAGCTCACCCCAGACCCAGCACCCAGGGGAGCACACCCCAGACCCAGCACCCAGGAGAGCATACCCCAGACACAACACCCAGGAGAGCACACCTTAAGCCCAGCACCCAGGAGAGCACACCTTAAGCCCAGCACCCAGGAGAGCACACCTTAGGCCCAGCACCCAGGAGAGCACACCTTAGGCCCAGCACCCAGGAGAGCACACCTTAGGCCCAGCACCCAGGAGAGCACACCTCAGGCACAGCAATCAGGTGAGGACATCTCCACATACCCAGGAGAGCACACCCCAGACCCAGCATCCAGGAAAGCATCCCCCTCCCCACAGACTCAGCACTCAGAGGAGAAACCCCCACATAAACCCAGCACCCAGAGGAGCACACGCCCACAGACTCAGCGGAGCACCCCCCCCACAGACCCAGCACCCACAGGAGCACCCCCCAGTGACCCAGCAGAGCACCTCCCTATACACACAACCAGGATGTCACCCCTCCAGACCCAGGAGTGTACCCTCCAGACACAACAGGGCACCCCCCTAGCACCCCAGGACTTTCCTGTCCTTGCACAGATCCCCATTTCCCTGCATAAATTCATGCCAGTGGCCCTGCTCGGTGAGTTAGCAACTTACCTCAACCCTGAGCGGGTTAGAAGTACAGCTGCTGTATTATAGACCTCCTGTGCTCCTGGATCTCGCTCTGCTCCCTTTGCTCATCGCACCATGCTTTAGCCAAAGTGCTGCTGCCGTTTTCACCTCCTGAGACATGCTGCTGCCTCTGCGCAACCTTCCTGTTACCCCTGGGACACGTCAAGGAACTCCTGAGTCCCGCCTGGCAACTGCTGCTTATCCAGAGCTCTGCCCTGGATAGTTAATGGCTCCTGCCACACTGTCTACTCCCCGCTGCTGCATGCTGAGCTGTCCGGAGTTTAGCTCCGATCGCGGCAGCCACAGTCACCAACTGGGTGCTCCAAAACTCTGCTAGTGCTAGACTTGGAATGCCCCATGGCCGGCTCTGGTGGTGACTGATGAGAATATGGGTGGCTGGGCATGCGCAGTAGATCCCCCGTCGGCCATCTTTATTTTGCTTCACTAAGAATCTGCGCATGCGCAGAAGCTGTCCATTAACGCTGCTCGCGGCTGCCAGCCAGCCAGCGGGGGGCTGGGGAGGGCGGATAAACACCAGCTGAGGGGGCAACAGTACCAGCCCACCGGCAATCCGTCCCAGAGTCCTGGTGGGAAAATCCGCCCCAGACTCTGTACCTCCCTTCTCTGTAATAGGGGTGGCCCTTTCCAAATGTTGCTATGGTACCCACAAAGTTCTAGTTACGCCCCTGTGTAGAACCAAGGCAGAGATTTTGCTGCCTCATCTCTTGTCTCTCTGCTGCTCCAGGGATCGCCACAAAGGTGGTGAGTGTTGACTATAAAAAGGATTACAACAAACAAAGAAGATGTTTATGTTATAAATATCTTCTTTGTATTATTGTAATCATTTTTATATAAAATCTCAAGAGTTTGAAAGCCTCCCCTGACTGCACGTCCCTGGTCTGCAGATGCGCATGATCCGTTCTACGCATGTGCAGAATGGGTCCTGCGAGATCGCCCACAATCCCCCCTTAGCCGCAGCATGATTTACATGCTGGCATTTGGGGTGTTGCGGGGGTGGCGAATGGGTCCATTCTACAAAATGGCATTGGGGTGGGTTGGTGTTGCCCATGTTTTGTAGGCATTTCTACCCCAGGGCCCACGCAACAGTGATCAAAAGCTGTTTTTTTTGTTGCAGCACCCGGCTTGCAGATTCATACAGGGGGTATCTATTTCTCACAGACACGTCCCTGCGGCAGTGCAATATCGTACAAATAAGAGTTTACTTTCAGGACACAGACAGCTGGGTCCAACAGCTGAATAGAGATGATAACAGCAATGACAGTGGGCTTAGTGGGTCCAACAGCTGGGCACAATTGGATTTGCTCTCATTAGTATGCAATAAACACAAAGTAACCATTTCCTGTTTATATAACTCAAACTTTCTTGTAAAGAATTTTGCTCTATTTTGTTTCTTTGAATAACTTACATTACTTGAACACAATTTCCCATTAAAATGCTGTTTCTGGGTGCTGTAAGATGTAACATATTTAAACAAAAGGGAACATTACAGCTTTCTGTTAAAGAAAAACATAGGCTCTAAGCTTGGATTATATTTGTCATATAAAAATGAAAGTAAGTAAAATTTACATGGTGTAATTTCATTCCCTGCTTTGTACACTTAGCCACATTTGCAGATAGAATATTTAACCATAAGTGAATATAAAGGACAAAGCCTAAATAAATGGGATTATGGACTGCACACAAGAAATAATTAATCTTTTAAAATACATCAGAATCAAGAATGCAATGCAATTATTTTTCTGAAACATTTTGACAGCAGAGAACAAATACTAAAAGGAATTGAATAAGAAATGTATGGTACTGCTATTTTTCTCTTGCTCATATCTCCATATAAAAATTAAGAAGGATAATTGTGTAAATAGTGTATAAAGCCTGTAACAAGTTATGGCTAATTGCTTTTCAGAGTTCTTGTCACAGCTGGAGGCAAATAGCAGTGTTTTTCTTTGGTGATCTGATATTGTAGTTAAATCGTACTTTGCAATGCATTGTGATCACAACAGCAAAAAAGCAATTGCAATCCAGAGTGGATTTAGTTGTTCTGCTAAGCACTTTATACTGTAGCTAGCATAATTTGCAGTTTTGCACATGTACTAAATGGGGGCATTGCCTAAGTAAAGTTTGCTTATACCCCTTTCACACCAGCAGCTTTGAACATGGGTTATTGGCACTTGAGCGCGCATAACCCGTGTTCCTGTGCAGTGTGAAATGTACAAGGGGCAATATACTGGGTTGAGCGACCTGGTATTTCAACCCTGCTAGCGAGCAGTTCAACCTGGCTCGCTGTGCGGTGTGAACGGGAGCTGGGTTAGTGCGACCCATTTCCCGTTCACAGTGTGTGGACAGGCGGCGCTTGGAGATCACGTGATCTCCTAGCACCGCCCACGCCACGTCACCGCCGACATCACCAACTCGGCAATATGCTGGGTTGCAGTCTGCGGTGTGAAAGGGATATTGAGGTAGGTCGTACACTGGGAACTTCCGTGTCAGGCTCCCGTGTGCGACCCACCTTCGGACGGTGTGAAAGTGGTATTAGATCTGCTGGTGGGTGGACACAGGAAAACAATCGGGCACAAGTCCACAAATAACGTCACAGATTGCAGATGTGCACACCCCCTGGGATCTTACAGGTTAATGGGTGTATTTGTTATGGTATTACTTCCCAATTAGTTCGTGTTGGATGGTAGGTGTCTTGAGGAAGCACCCTCAAAGGTTACTATTCCTCTTCTGAGAGAGCTGTGCTTGGTGTAGTTCGAGTGTTCGGAGACCGCTCTCCCGGTGATCCGGATCACCGGCCAATAGTTTCCCTCTGCGCACATGTCCAAAACGCACTGCACCTGCGCAGTCATGGTTGCCACACAAGGTTTAGATCAAAATTGTATGGCAAACCATTTAATTTCTACATGTGTTACTGGGGGGGGGGGGAGGGTAGGTTACCAGAAGAGGCCATACCATGGGCACATCGGTGTCAGTCACTGCATCTAAAAATACAGTTGCACTAACACCAGTGGCACTTTGCACTCAGACATTCTACGCTTGCCATAGGGCAGGTACAGCGGTGTGACCGATGATATGCTGACAGAGCGTGTTTGTATGCACATTGGCGGATTACGCCGCAGCCAGTGGGCATCTCAATAAGACATACAGATTCAGTAGCAGCAGCTGCAAAAGTCAAAGCCACTACTGCTGTAGCAAGAAATAAAAAGGTCGTTGAGGGGAAATCAAAGGCGATACTCAATAATTTAAGCAAGGTAGAGAAAATAAATAAATATACGTCACATGAAATCTCGATGAACTGGTATCAATATGGGTCTTTTCTCATCCAATGTCTATAGTGAATTTTTTCTTATCAATTCAGACAGATCTCCAACGCAAAATACATAGGAAACAAAAAATGGAAAAGGGGCACACAATGTGTAGTAACGTTTGTTATGGGGTAATATGAATGAGTCCAGTGACTTCTCCAACGGAAAAAATGAACCCTGTATGGTGGAAATCTTGATAGCCTAGAAAGGGACAGTTCCTCACCACCTTTTCACATAAGGATAAACGTACCAACACTCACTTAAAGAAGTGTAACACCATGCATATCAAGGTATCTTTATAATTTCTAAATAGAAGACAGCAAAGCAAATTCAAATCCGTTCAATCGAACGTACCACACTCACTTTCTCGGAATGTGGGTATCCTCATATAGCGGTTTCTTTAGAATGCATATGCGTGAAGCCTTCTTTTTCCAAAAAATGCTCATTTATTGTCACAAATTAAAAATTACATAAAAAGATTTCTCCTTATGTGTTACCATAAAAAGGTATAGACACAATAGGTGGGTCAGATGAAATGAGACTTAACATAGGTGAATTCCGGACTTACACCTAGGTAGCACCAATGTACTATACCGTCAAGATTTTTGATGGCAACAGGAGAGCGCAATAAAAACACGAATAAATCACTGTCTGGGAGCACCAACGCCGTTTCGACCCAAAGGTCTTTTTCAAGGTGTGTGCCCAGACAGTGACAGACAGGATATTTATACCATAAAACAGGAAGTGATAAAGGAACATGGGTAATACATTTTATCAAAGTAACAGACTTCAATTCTATATTTGCGTTATTAATTCCTATATATATAACCAATTCTTATGTTCTCAAGTCATATATATGTGCTTTAAAATGATCTAATGATAGTAGAATGTTTGAAAGATCTATAGCGAGATCGCGGGAACCTCACTTCCGCGTTCCAGCATGCGTTCCACGGAACCGGAAGTGGCCCGCGATCGCATTGTACTGAAACCCCACTAGTTTGTACATAGTGTTAGTGATGTAGTGGTCCTCCAGTAGTTCTGCTGGCACAAACAATGTGTGTCATGTGTGGGCACTTTGTACCAGTGGTGGATGGACTTCTTCGTAATCCTTCTCTTGCGGGAGACGCACTTCCGCGTTCCATCGTATTTCTTATTATTGTGTGTGATTTGAGGTTGGGCAAATCACAAGAGGAGTGAGATTGGGCTGACACTCTAGACCGCGCCAGAATACACACACTCCACTACTGCTGTAGCTTCTACCTCTGAATCACTATCACTGAGTTAGCAAGAATCTGCCTAAGTGGAGGGAGTTGTGCCACAGTAACATTTCCCACTCACCACTGGTCCTACTTAAGTGCAGCATGGTAAGAGCAGAATGACCTCCTTTGCACACTGTGGGGCCCATTTATCAACGAGTGATAAAACTTGTGACTGATAAAACTCGTTGCATATGATAAATGGTGCTCCAGCCAATCAGCTCCCAACTCCTCAAATGGACAGATAAGCGTTTGAACTTTTAATTTCCTGTACGCATGTTCTCTGGCTATTTTTTATCAATTGGGACTGTTTGCTGCAGTGTCCCCTTCTAGATGGACAGACAAGCCTTTTAAAAACATTTTATCTTGTACGTGTGTTGTCTAGCAATTGTGTGTCTTTGTATATTAAATTGTTATTATATTATTTTTAAATGTTTGGGCTACTAAATATGTTTAATTGGGAATAAGCATGTTCCCTAATTTATCGCCCTCCACTGCAAATGACATCATTTGATTGCGAGAACGGTACACACTATGTTTTGTCGTGTTTTTCTCTTTACATGTTAATCCAAAAATGATGAACACTCGTTGGAAGTTCTTGTAAAACCAGATAAGTGTTCTTGGTTATAATTACACCAACCTGGTTATTTCCTCTATAATCCGATATTTCACTCATAAGCGCTTATTTTCTCTACTACATATATATATATATATATATATACACATATATATATACACACACACACACACACACACATACTGCGTATATACTCATCAAAATGCTGTCTTAATATGTCAAAGTCAAACGCTAGAATATATATATATATATATATGTATATTTATACACACACACACACACACACACACACACACACACACACACACACACACACACACACACACACACACTGTAAGTATGTCCTACAAGCTTATTTATTCTAAGTCAACTTCTATCAATGCAGTAGGTATATGTTTCATGGAACCATGTACAATAATATTATATCTGGAAGGTCAATACAGAAACACACAGAATACATCAGTGTAACTCATAGCTCTGCAGTCAGAGCTTAATAAAAAGACTACACTTATAAGTCCTTTTCTCTCCGTCTCCACATATAGCCTATGTCTAGGGTACTATTCTCTTGCATAGATGCTGGCTTTTATTTTTGATGCTGACTTACAAAAAGACTTTAAATAATCCATTGAAAATTTGGTCAGTTGTGGATTTCTCTACTGCTGGCCAAGAGTTACTTCTTTTAGGTTTGCATCATCAAATTCCTCTTTCAAAATATTGTTTCTTTTATATTTTATGCTATGCATGCAGTTCAAAAGGTAAGAACTAGAGATGTGCACCTGCCCATTTTTTGTGTTTTGGTTTTGTTTCATTTTTTTCCGTGTTTTGGTTTTGTATTGGTTTTGCCAAAACCACCCTTGTGTGTTTTGGTTTTGGTTCTAATTTTTTTTTAAATCATAAAAGCAGCTAAAATAACAGAATTTGATGGTGTTTTTGTTCCTACAGTATTATTAACCTCAATAACATACATTTCCACTCATTTCCAGTCTATTTTGAACACCTCACACCTCACAATATTGTTTTTATATAGTTTAGGCCAAAAGGTTGCACCGAGGTAGCTGGATGACTAAGCTAAGCGACAGAAGTGGATGGCACAAACACCATCCTTATGTTGTATATATTAAACAGGACATGCACAGTTTAACAAACCAATCATTCAGCGACAGGGACCGTCACTTGTGGCTGACATGATTGGTTTCTTTGGGCCTCCTCAAAACAATTTTCTAGAAGGATTTCCTCTGTTAAGGATAACTGTGAGGATGTTGATGATGAGATGTTAATTGCATCATAATCTTGTACAATAAATTTCATGTCTTCGCCACAAATTACGTAACATGGAGGAGGTGCATAGATGGCTAACATTCTTACCTCTACTAAATTTGGCATCACAAATGTAGCAGATACTTTCATAAACATTGTCAGGATTGGGGTAAAAATAATCCCACACCCAAGAGGTGGCCTTTTTGATCTTATACTTAGGCATTGCAATGGTATTCGTTTTATGACGGTCAACAACTGCAGCCACCGGTGGCTGACTTACACAAACAACATCATCATCATCAACATCCTCACTGTCATATAGTGCACACATATCACCCTCATCCTGTCCCACTTCCACACACAAATCCTCAATTTGTATTATGTCCTCCTCATCAGATTCATCACCGTCTTTACTTGTACTGCTCCCCACATGATCAGATGGATCAGAAATGGTGGAAGGAGGTGAAAGAGGCTTCTCTATGAGGACAATGTGAGAAATGTCAGCTGATGTGGGCACCCCTAAATGTTCCTCACGAATGTCTGATGGTTCTGATTATGAATGCGCAGTTTGTTTTACTGCCTCAGCAGCTAACTTTCCTTTAGTTTTTTTTTCTTTACCACTCTACTGTATAATTAAATGATTTTACATACCCTGGCCTAAGCCCTCTATGCCCCCGGACATCTGTCTTAGCAGATGACATTGACGGACTTGCATTGTCAATGTCATCAGCTTCAACACTAGTAGAAGCCTCCATTATCAACACAAAGTGGGGTTGACCTTCACCAGCAGCGTCGCACAAATTAGTCAGAAATATATATAATAAATAATTACACACTGCAGTTGATTTCACCGACAGCATAAAATCAGAATCAGCTTTATTGGCCAGGTGTACTCATGTACACTAGGATTTTTTTGCGGTACAGTACATTGCCAAGCAGCAACATAAGTGGGGAATACATAGCATAAGAAGGGGGAAAAACCTAGCATACATTACAAACATTACGCGTATGAGTTCATACTGCACATTGCAAATGTATGATAGACTCGACATATTATACATGTTAGACTTTTTATATATTGTTCAGCTGGTGGATGGGAGAAGGGTCAGATCCAACAATCTTTTCAGCTGTCCTCACCACCCTTTACAGGATCCATCTGTCACTCTCGTTGGCAGCTGCATACCAGACTGTGATCAAGGAACATAGGACCGATTCTACGATCGCTGTGTAGAAGATGAGCAGCAGCTTCCGTGGGATGATAAATTTCCTAAGTTGCCTCAGAAAGAACATATGCTGCTGGGCCTTCTTTATGATAGTGCTTATGTTGGGTCCCCATTTGAGGTCTCTGGAAATTTTTGACCCTAGGAATTTGAAGGAGTTGATCCACGAAACCACGTTGCCAGCTACTATGGGTGGTTGCATGGCATTGGGCTTCCTTCTGAAGTACACCACCATCTCAACTGTTTTGAGGGGATTTAGGTCAAGGTTGTTCCTGCCGCACCACTGCATTAGCTGTTCCACTTCACGTCTGTATGCAGATTCGTCTTCGTCCTTGATTAACCCGATGACGGTGGTGTCATCTGCAAATTTTATAATTTTTACTGATTGCTTGGCAAGGTGCAGTCATTGGTATATAGAGAGAAGAGCAGGGGGGAGAGGACACATCCTTGAGGGCCCCTGTGCTGATCGTGCGCCCACTAGACGTGAATGACCCAGCTTTCACCACCTATTTCCTTGCTGTCAGGAAGTTGACAATCCAGAAGCATGTTGATTCTGGGACCCCTAAGGAGAGAAGTTTGGCTTGCAGGATACTGTGTTGATTGCCGAACTGAAGTTGACAAATAGGAACCTTGCATAAGAGCCCGGTCCATCTAGGTGCTGTTAGATTTAGTGCAGCCCAAAGCTAACTGCATCCTCGACACTCCTGTTCACTCGGTATGTGAACTGCAAGGGGTCTAGGTGGGTGTTAGTAGCTTCTCTCAGGTGGTTCAGCACCAGCCATTCAAACACTTTCATTGCCACAGATGTTAGTGCGATTGGCTTGTAGTCATTTACGTCTTTTGCAGCTACGCTCTTTGAAACCAGAATGATTGTTGAAAATTTAAAGCAGGAGGGAACCTTGCACGTCTCCAGTGAGGTGTTGGAAATCTTGGAGAAGATGGGGGCGAGCTGAACAGCACAGTTCTGTAGGGCAGATGGCGGTACTCCATCCGGGCCTATGGCTTTCCCAGGTTTGACCCTTCTGAACATTCCTTTTACCTCTTTCTGATCCACCCGCAGTGCTTGGGAGTGGAGAACGGGATAGAGTAATAGGTGGTCAGCTTTGCCCGGGACAGGGGTAGGACTGGGACAGGGGGCCTCCTTCTCAAATCTGCAGTAAAAGTTGTTCAGCTCGTCCGCCAGTTCCTGGTGCATGACAGTGGGTTTTCAGGTTTTCTTGTAGCTGGTTATGGCTTGCATACCTCTCCAAACTGATACAGGGTTGTTGGCTGAAAGGTTTTTTATCAGCTTGTTGGAGAATCGTTTCTTAGCCAGCCTGATTTCACGTGTCAGGGAGTTCCTGGCCTGTTTGTACAGGGCCCTGTCCCCAGTGCTGTATGCCTCCTCCTTGACCCGATGAAGCTTCCCGAGCTGGGAGTTGAACCAAGGCTTGTTGTTATTGAAGGTGCAGACTGTTTTTGTTGACACATGTGTCCTCGCAGAAGCTGATGTAGGATGTCACTACATCAGACAGGTCATCCAGGTTGGTAGCAGAAGTTTCAACATAGCACAAATGAGTCAAAAATGTATATAATAATAATTACACACTGCGTTTGACTTTACCGACAGCGTAGCACAAAAAGTGTATCAATAGGAAATACTATACAGCAGTCTGTCCGGCAGTGTCCCAGTACTTATGAATATAAAATAAAAACTGTATAGTATGCTGGGGTACAGCAGAAACAAACACAAAAAAATATACATTTTTTATCATTTTCATTTTAGGATTTTGTTTTTATCTTTTATTATTTTAATTTTACACTGGGGCAGAGCCCCTGGATGGATGGACAGATCACCCCTTTGAGCCACAGCAGACAGAGAGAACACCCCTTTATCAGATACAGCTGAGAGAGAGCACCCCTTTCACATGAAGCTGATAGAGAGAGCATCCCTTTACAGATACAGCTGACAGAGAGAGAGCACCCCTTTCAGATACAGCTGACAGAGAGAGAGCACCCCTTTCAAATACAGTAGACAGAGCACCCCTTTTTCAGATACAGCTGACAGAGAGAGAACCCCTTTCAGATACAGCAGAGATCACCCCTTTTTCAGATATAGCTGATAGAGAGAGCACCCATTTTTCAGATACAGCTGACCAAAAGAGCACCCCTTTCAAATACAGCAGACAGAGAGCACCCATTTTTCAGATACCACAGAAAGCACCCCTTTTTCAGATACAGCTGAAAGAGAGAGAACCCCTTTTTCAGATACGGCTGACAGAGATAGAACCCCTTTCAGATACAGCAGATAGAGAGCACCCTTCTTTCAGATACAGCTGACAGAGAGCACCCCTTTTTTAGATACAGCTGATAGAGAGAGAGCACCCCTATCAGATACAGCTGACAGAGAGAGCACCCCTTTACAGATACAGCTGACATAAAGAGAGAGCACCCCTTTCAAATACAGTAGATAGAGAGCACCCCTTTTTCAGATACAGCTGACAGAGAGAAAGCCCCCCTTTGCAGATACAGCTGACAGAGAGAGAGCACACCATTCAAATACAGCAGACAGAGATCATTCCTTTTTCAGATACAACTGACAGAGAGCACCCCTTTACAGATACAGCTGACAGAGAGAAAGCACCCCTTTCAGATACAGCTGACAGAGAGAGAACACCCTTTTCTAATACAGGTGACAGAGAGAACCCCTTTTTCAGATACAGCTGACAGAGAGAAAGCACCCTTTACAGATACAGTAGACAGAGAGATCCTCCCTTTCAAATACAGCAGACAGAGAGCACCCCTTTTTCAGATACAGCTGACAAAGAGAGAGAACCCCTTTTTAAAATACAGCTAACAGATAGAGAGCACCCCTTTTTCAGATACAGCAGACACAGAGAGAGCACCCCTTTTTCAGATACAGCTAACAGAGAGAGTACCCCTTTTTCAGATACAGCTGAAAGAGAGAGAACACCTTTACAAACACAGCTGACAGAGAGCACACCTTTCAAATACAGCAAACAGAGAACACGCCTTTTTCAGATACAGCTGACAGAGAGAAAGCACCGCTTTACAGATTCAGCTGACAGAGAGAGCACCCCTTTCAAATACAGCAGAGTCCCCTTTTTTTAGATACAGCACACAAGACACCCCCAACCACCACAAGCCATGCCACGCCACACAGTACTGAGATTCATAGCCAATTTAAGGGGGGGATGCAGGTTATACTGTACCCGGGCCCCCCTTTGTCAGGGGGCCCTTCAGCAAGAGTACACTGACATCATTAGCTTACCCTCTTAAGCAGCAGCAGAACCAGCAGCCAGAATGTGAGCAAGACAGTATGCAGTGCAGACAGAGACTCAGGGATATCATGTTTCATGAGTTACCAACAGAGCTTTCTGACCAGAGGAGAGACAGAAGGATGGAGAGAGCTGAAAATGACACATGGATTCCAGCTTCTCCTCCTCCCCGCCTGGATGTCCGAGTCCTGTGTAAACTGTTATGCAACTAAACCATTTGGGTCTAGAGATAGAGACACATACAGAAAGTCCTCCTGAGTCCTGTCCCAGTGTGTAAGTAATACAGAGGCTGCTGCTATTCTTGCATGTGACAAGATAAATGATTTAATTTTTCTATGTGTATTTTAAGGTTAAGTTATCTTTGTTTCACTACAAGAAAAGTTTATAAAATAGTTGTCCTTCAATTAGGTGGAGCTATAAACAGTACCCAGGCATTATTAAATTATTAGTTAAAACTAATATACACCATTGGTTTAAATTTAATATACACAATCTATACCTCCCACCGTGACCCATTCCAGGAGGGACAAAATGCTCTTTACCTGGACCTCCTGCTTAATTTATGATTGTAATCACCTGTGTTGAAGTACCTTTCTTATCAATTAAATTGTTCAATACAGGTGTCGCCAATCATATATTAAGTAGGAAGTCCAGGTAGAGAGCATTTTGTCCCTCCTGGAATTGGACATGTAGGGAGGTATGCACAATTTAATATACATCGCCCACCTTCCATCTGGGCCCACCTGTCTTAAGTGCACCAGGTACTCCCAAGGCTTAATCTGACCCTTCTGAGATGGACACGTCCATCCAGTACACTCTCCAATGCCCCAGTGAAGATGGCATCGATGCAAGGGGACTTATATAGAATTCAAAACAAACGAGAATCCTACACCAGGATGATGACATTTTGCCTCAATGGCGTAGTCGAGGTGGGTGGCTCGGATCCCGGTTTGGATTGCAAAGTTTGTGGGGGTTTGGTTCTCAGGGAACTGAACCCACTCATCTCTAATTTAGACCTACATTATGCAAAATTCTTCTTTGATTGCAGGTGCTAGGAGTCTTCGGTAACTCTTGCTCATAACGATAAGGTATTTATTGTCCCTTTTTGATGTACCCCTGGGTCGTCCAGAACATTTTTTAGTCATGTTTGTAGTTTTTGTTTTTTTGTATCAAGCGAATGCATATGTTACACTAGATTGTGGAATTGTTTATATTTTAGCAGCTTGTCGATTAGAATAGCCATCTTCAGAAATAGTTTGAATGTTGCAATGGAATTCAAGTGAATTTTCTTGTCTTTTCTTTATTTAAAAAAAGTTATGGTTATTATTATTGATTTTAACACTGTAAGAAAGTAAATTAAAAAGATAAAATATTCAATTAATAAAAATATATTTTAGATAAAAAATATTATTGAATAAAACGAATCGTCAACATACATATTAATGATCTTTAAATGATGTACTTTAGCATATCAATAAACTCTTGGGACTGTGGTGAAAATTAAATAAGCTTGTGTTTACAGATAATATGGTAATTTAAGTATAGTACATTTGAAGTAAAGTCCTAAAGTTTTGTTTCTAATCATGATAATAGTTTGGGAGCAATTAAAGTTGATATTTATTAAGACAGTGCAACATAAGAAAACATATAAGCTTTGGCCAAAGACTTTTGCACGCTAGTGTATATGTATATATTTTAAGGTTTTTCCATATTATTAAGCTTATATAAATAAATAAAAAAGTTTCTAAAATAACTAAGAAGTATATTAAGTAATTTTATCATAAAACTAAAGTGTCAACTAAACTGTATCTAATTCATTGAAAATAGAAAGTATAGCTTCTTCTTACTACAGTCCAGTGCAAGTGTTTGTCCAATAAGCATTGTACCTTATTGCATTGCACATTGTTTGTGTTATCCTTTTTAGAATGCAGTGAGCTGTCATCAGTAAGTCTATAGAGAAATAAGCAGTTCATGTTTTGTGACCTTTTCATATATCTTTGTCAGCAAGTTAGTATGTCTATATAAGTACTGTATATCCTATTCTCCCAGTGCTGTCGTGGGAGAGTTCTGTGTCACTGGATCCACATACAGTATACAAGAATAATAAGACCTGCACATCTGAATTCATCCCCATGAACTGTCCAGGAGCTCTTTCTCTCTTGGGTCTCATTTCTCAGGTATATAAAGGTATATTTCATTGCACACTTTGTGCAGACACGTGAAATGTGTGCTTCAGGAAAATCATGTTCGTCTTGTTACCCTGTCCAAGTCCTACACCATGGTAATTAATTATAAGACAAATGTTGGCAAGGAGAAAAAATCTAGTCAGGTATACAGCTCAGGCAGGGACTGTAGGACAAAGTCATTAATCTCTCGTATGTTTTTATGCCTCTAGAATGAATTATGTATTTGTATAATACATTCTCCCCAGTAGAAAATAATGGGAAAAAGGAAGCTTAACAGGTGCATCCAAAGCTGATGAATGAAGCCCCTAGAATCTGTTTGATAGTACTGCCATAATTGGTCTTCCTGGGACTTTCTGACATTTTTAATTGAAAAAGTTTCACTTTCAGGGTATTAAGAAACCTGTGAAAGCCACATGGCAAGAAAACTGGCCTTTCTGTCACAACATAATTTCTTAATTAATTTGTTATTTAGTTGGAGCTATTTAAGTGCTTGTTATGAGTTTTATTTTAATATCACATTGTAAAGCAAGCGTACTAAATTTAAAAAAAAGAATTAATCCTAAGCGGTAAATTTACTAAGGTGGGAGTTTTTTTAGAACTGGTAATGTTGATCATAGCAACCAATCAGATTCTACTTACCATTTATCTAGCTGCTTCTAGAAGATAATAGATAGAATCTGATTGGTTGCTAAGGGCAACATCTCCAGTTCTAAAAAAACACTGACCTTAGCAAATTTATCCCTAATTGTATGTTGAACTGGATCCATGTCAACGTGGATCCAGCCCAGAAAGATCCGAAGCAATCCTCCACCAGGAGGAAACAATAGCATGGGCGCTTGGTTTATACTCGGAATAACAAAAGCATATACATACAGCAAATGGAGCTTGACAGTGTTATACACACTGTATAATATATTGTGCGATAATGTTAGTTTCTACCAATTTGCGTTAGCTTAGTATAGTCTGTATGCCCAATTCATCATCCACTGCCATCATCCATTGAATAATTCCATTGGGTAGGCACTTTATGTGCTTATAGGTTTGGTGAAGGAACTGCAAAAGCAATGATAAAATTAAGGTATCTGAGAACAAACTACATCCAAAAAGTGTTACAAAAGGGATATAAAAAGGGCACACATTAATATATATGCAAATTCATGAAAATAAAAACAGGATTGCTAACTTATGCAATGGGGGGGAGTTTTGGAATAGAGATGAGCAGGTTTGGATCTCTGAGATCTGAACCTCCCAAACTTCATGTTTCCGAGCCGGAAAATTAGTCCGGCTCAGGACTTCCTGCCAGACTCGGAAACCAGAACAAGGCAAAATGTCATCATCCCGCTGTCGGATTCTCGCAGGTTTTGGATTCCATTGTCAAAGTCAAATTGCATATTTCAATATTTAGCATACACTATGGCATTTACTAATGGATGCGTCTACAATGCATGCATCAAATAGGTATGCTATATATGGTAGAGCGTGAATGACCGTAACGGCAAGTTATTGTGCACATTATGGTAGAAGACGCATGTGTTAATAAATATCATACTGTAACACAATAGCAAATATTTCTTACATACACTCAAATGTGTTACATCCAGAAATATTTAGCAAATAGTGTCCTAAACATATCAGATTGTTTTGTCCAAACAGGAATTGTGTCCATGGAAGGTAGACTTTTGACTGATTGAATGTGTAAATACCATTGTTTGCCTCAATTGTTAGCATGAACAATGGAGGCTTGGTGATGATCCCATTGATCCCATGCTGTCATTGTCTCTAACAAACAAGAAACCAGATATCATACAATAGCTAAAGATATGCAGATTTTTGAATGTGTGCTTAACACACATTCATGCACATCAGAATCCTGTGTGTTTCTTGTTGATCTAAGCCAGGCGACCATGAAGTGATATTCAATTTAAACCAGATATTGATACTTGAATTTATAGTGATATGTCATATGTATTATGTATTCTGGCATTATGGTTTACACAGCACTGACCTGTCCCCTACACAATGAGTTACACATAGTCTTTACACAACTGGTCAACTGTATATATATATGTACATATATATATATATATAAATATATATATATATATATTCGGGTCCAGCGTAATGAAGAGTTTACTGTATGTAGCCCATTACAAATATGATTCCATTTCTTTATCTGGTTGTTATGCAGTCAGGAATTTCATTATGAACTTATTTGTTGTGTTTATATGTTGTGTTTGCTTAGTATAATAGATATGTCCTGAGTTGGTACCAGAGCTACACAGTGCCAATATATATTGTTGGGAGATTTTTTAAATCTATTGGATAAATTAGATGATATCTTTTCATACATTATAGTGTATCTCTGGTTAGACTCGGACATTATATACACACCCCGGTTTGCTCTTGTTATTGATGGTTGATAAGGGACCATCAGGTAGAACATCAAAATTAATGTTCTTTAAATTATGTGGTAAAAGGGGCATCCTGTGTTGTGTGTATACATTATTTTGTATTTTGTCTTTTGTTGTTTTGGTATGTTGCTGGTTTGCTCTAATTCTCTCCGTAACATCGACAGGAGGAAGCGAGTCCTCATTGCTAGGCAACAAGAGGAGGCAACCGCTAGCGTCACTGTTTACATATGTGACGCTCCACGCCGCACTGAGAGAGCCAGTTGTCGGGCAGCACGAGTGCTGACGCCGCCGCGTCACAGTGTGATGACGATGGACCAGATGCCGAGGGCAGATGGGAAGCTCACCACTCGCTGCCTAGCAATGCAGGGATATCGTCATGAGCTTTGCGCATTAGTGACGTCATCATGATGCGCCCCGTGGTTGCAGGCGGCCGTGGATGACGAGTGGAAAGTTCGATGGCGGGAAGGTTTGGAGCGCCAGTCAACAGGTGATTACACTGTGGGCTTAATTAGTGAGGGTAGATAAGGAGGTGTGTGTGGCTAATTATGTTGGATTCTCCCCTGATGACGGAATTGCCCGAAACGGCCGTTGGGAGTCACCCCTGGTCAGGAAATTATTCCCCAAGTCATGTTGAACTTCAATATTGATAAGTATTTGTTTACATTCATGCTTGCTCATATGCTGTCTATCTAAGAACAAAGAGAATAAATGCTACCTTATTTGGTTACATGGAGTGCTGGTTCTACTTAACCATAGCCCTGGCTGAAGCCTTATGGTGATGACTGTTTATATATATATATATATATATATATATATATATAGGTATTGTTTACTAGATATCCAGCCATACGTGTAGCACAGAGATGGAACTGCATAAGGACACCATGTGTGGGATCAAATTGTTCAGGGTCACATAAGTAATAATCCGGTGGTTGTGAGGATATTGTCACATATTGCAGCAACAAGTTATTAGTGATACCGGATTCATGTATATTCTTGTATTATACTGTGGTCAGTTTAAACTGGTCTTTAGGCAGGAGCCCAGAGGTAAACAACTGTAACCACATCCCAAAATTAGGCATCTATTTTTTTGGGAACATTGTATAAAAGACACGCACCTGGCCCAGGTTTCAGTCACCTTTTCTCAGAGGTCATCTTGCTAGACGACTGAGGCCTGGAATCCAGTGGTGCAGCGTACGTATTTGGTCTATTACCTGTAAATCCTTATTGGTGTTATACTGTACTTGCATTTCTCTGCATATTTGTGTTTATTGTTTGATCAATTGTTACTACATCCTTTATCTGTTTTCCCCTTTTCTCTTTATTAGATTTTTTGCGGGTTGGAGCGCAGTACACTTGTAACGTGTTCATTTAATGTATAGTGGTGCACTTCTCCTCATCAGAGTTTCATCTGGTTACATTAACAATTGGAATATATAGTGAAAGAGAGCGCTTAGCGATTGGAAAATTTATTATATATTAGTGATGTGCACCGGACATTTTTCGGGTTTTGTGTTTTGGTTTTGGATTCGGTTCCGCGGCCGTGTTTTAGATTCGGACGCGTTTTGGCAAAACCTCACCGAAAATTTTTTGTCGGATTCGGGTGTGTTTTGGATTCGGGTGTTTTTTTTACAAAAAACCCTCAAAAACAGCTTAAATCATAGAATTTGGGGGTCATTTTGATCCCATAGTATTATTAACCTCAATAACCATAATTTCCACTCATTTCCAGTCTATTCTGAACACCTCACACCTCACAATATTATTTTTAGTCCTAAAATTTGCACCGAGGTCGCTGGATGGCTAAGCTAAGCGACACAAGTGGCCGACACAAACACCTGGCCATCTAGGAGTGGCACTGCAGTGTCAGGCAGGATGGCACTTCAAAAAAATAGTCCCCAAACAGCACATGATACAAAGAAAAAAAGAGGCGCACCAAGGTCGCTGTGTGACTAAGCTAAGCGACACAAGTGGCCGACACAAACACCTGGCCCATCTAGGAGTGGCACTGCAGTGTCAGACAGGATGGCACTTCAAAGAAATTGTCACCAAACAGCACATGATGCAAAGAAAAAAAGAGGCGCACCAAGGTCGTTGTGTGACTAAGCTAAGCGACACAAGTGGCCGACACAAACACCTGGCCCATCTAGGAGTGGCACTGCAGTGTCAGACAGGATGGCAGATTTAAAAAATAGTCCCCAAACAGCACATGATGCAAAGAAAAAAAGAGGTGCAATGAGGTGCAAACTGCAAAACTAAAATGCACCACAGGTATAGAATGTAGATGGATAGTATACTTGACGACACAGAGGTAGGTACAGCAGTGGCCTTCCGTACCGTACTGCTATACTGGTGGTCACTGTGTCAGCAAACTGCACAACTGAAATGCACCACAGGTATAGAATCTAGATGGATAATATACTTGACGACACAGAGGTAGGTACAGCAGTGGCCTTCCATACCGTACTGCTCTATATACTGGTGGTCACTGTGTCAGCAAACTGCACAACTAAAATGCACCACAGGTATAGAATCTAGATGGATAATATACTTAATGACGACACAGAGGTAGGTATAGCAGTGGCCTTCCGTACCGTACTGCTATATATACTGGTGGTCACTGTGTCAGCAAACTGCAAAACTAAAATGCACCACAGGTATAGAATGTAGACGGATAGTATACTTGACAACACAGAGGTAGGTACAGCAGTGGCCTTCCGTACCGTACTGCTATATATACTGGTGGTCACTGTGTCAGCAAACTGCAAAACTAAAATGCACCACAGGTATAGAATGTAGATGGATAGAATACTTAATGATGACACAGAGGTAGGTACAGCAGTGGCCTTCCGTACCGTACTGCTATATATACTGGTGGTCACTGTGTCAGCAAACTGCAAAACTAAAATGCACCACAGGTATAGAATGTAGATGGATAGTATACTTAATGACGACACAGAGGTAGGTACAGCAGTGGCCTTGCGTACCGTACTGCTATATATACTGGTGGTCACTGTGTCAGCAAACTGCAAAACTAAAATGCACCACAGGTATAGAATGTAGATGGATAGTATACTTAATGACGACAAAGAGGTAGGTACAGCAGTGGCCTTCCATACCGTACTGCTATATATACTGGTGGTCACTGTGTCAGCAAACTGCACAACTGAAATGCACCACAGGTATAGAATGTAGATGGATAGTATACTTAATGACGACACAGAGGTAGGTACAGCAGTGGCCTTCCGTACCGTACTGCTATATATACTGGTGGTCACTGTGTCAGCAAAACTCTGCACTGTACTCCTCCTATATAATATTATACTCGTGGTCCCGACTCCCCAGTCCCCACAATAAAGCAGCACACTGAGCACAGATATGGAGTGTTTTTCAGCAGACAACGTATACTGGTGGTCACTGTCAGCAAAACTCTGCACTGTACTCCTGCTGCGGCGACGCGCGGCTGCTTATATAGAATCCGAATCTCGCGAGAATTCGACAGCGGGATGATGACGTTCGGGCGCGCTCGGGTTAACCGAGCCATACGGGAGAATCCGAGTATGGCTCGGACCCGTGTAAAAAGGGTGAAGTTCGGGGGGGTTCGGTTTCTGAGAAACCGAACCCGCTTATCACTATTATATATACACATATACACATATATATAATACATTTTCCAAACGCTAAGCGCTCTCTTTCACTATATATTCTATTTTTGTTGTAAACCTCTTTCAGATTACTATACTGGGAGCTGCATACGAATGGTTATAGGTGGTCAGCACAATTATACATTTTTACAAGAATTTCTAGTGTTTTCTGTGTATTTATATATACATAGTGTTCTTTTTTGCACCTGAATTATTCTTAGGGCCCACGGCTGTGTGGGTGCGAACACCGCAGATTGGCTGCTGTTGTTTGCACGTACCCAGCATTGTGTCCTCTGAATTCTTACATATTAACAATTGCACTGGTTTTTAAATATTAATATTTTTTACAGTTTGGGGGCTCTGTCCGTGGCTTTATATTTTTGCTTATTTTGCGCAGAAACAGCGTCAGACTTTGGTTTGTCACCAAAGGGTGGATGATGCATTATTTAAGGTAAACAAAATTGTTTCGGTTTTTTTTTTCTCTTTTTCATCCAATGCTGACAAACCACGTCTGCTGTTTTGTGTAAGTCTGGCAAAATACTAAAGTGAATCCAGGGATGATAGGGAACATTTATTTCTTTATCTGTACCGGGTGCAATTAATAAGTTTTACTGTATTATCTGTCCTAAATATCTACTATTGTCTTCTCTCTTTTGTGGGTTGCTGTATGGTTGCCACTGGTTTATGCAAATCATTTAGGGCTTAATTCAAGTTGGATTGTTTGTGTGCTAAAAAGTTTAAAACCGTGCGTATATTCTCCTATAGTAAAATCATAAGTCTGTAATCAAAACTTGGTCGCAGTTAACATGCGGCTGAGCAGAGATTCATCTGCAAACAGTGAGTGTTTTCACAATAAGACACTCGGTGCCTGCAGGGAGTGCTAAGGTATGCTTTTGCAAGCACTAAGGTAATCCTTGGTGAGTGCTAAAGTATGCCTTGGTGAGTGCTAGAGTATGCTTTGGCGAGCACTAGAGTATGCTTTGGTTGAGTGCTAAGGTACACTTTGGTGAGTGCTAAAGTACACTTTGGTGAGTGATAAGGTACGCTTTGGTGAGTGCTAAGGTACACTCCGGTGAGTGCTAAAATACGCTGTGTGGTCACACCATATTTGGAGCGCCTTTGCGGCTCAAGCCTCTGACGCACGCTATAGGAAACACGGTTTAAATTGAGTAATAACAGATATAAGTTGCTTTAAGTAAAAGTACGCAAGTAGTTGTGCTCAGAAATAGAGTTAGGTAAGCGTATAAGAAACGCATTGTGTAAATTGTCATGGGAAATTGGAACCCAGACACGAAAATAAGTATATAAGTGCGAAGTGTATAGGGTGCAATATAACAATCCAAACTGAAAGAGACCATTACTAGTGTACATCTTGCTAGGGTATAGTAAGGGGTGTGGATTATTAGATCAACAGTGCCTAGGTCGACAATGTTTAGGTTGACCACTATAGTTTGACAGTCACTAGGTCGACAGGGTTGGAAGGTCGACAGGGTTTCTAGGTCGACATGTGCTAGGTCAACAGGTCAAAAGGTTGCTAGTGACCGTACATTATTGTGTATTGGAACACGTTAAGGAATCGTGTATTGGAACGTGACTTGTAAGTGAACGTTCAGGGTGAGGAGCGCAGCCCGGTAAAATTTGTCTCCAGTAATCATAAGATGCACAGATAACAAGTACCTGTGCACCGTGCAATCGGACCGCACATGTGTGTGTGATAAGTGTTGCATCGTGATACGCCTTGCGTCTCTTTACGCATTGCATCATCATACGCATTGCGTCATCATATGTAGACATGATTGTGTAAAGTAGAAGGAACTTCGCTGTCTTCCTCAGGAAGATTCCTGGTGGAAATCCACTAGATGGGCTGGTGACGTTTCTCATCTGGAATTCTAGTGAAAATAAACCAAAATAGGGGGCCTCGCCATATACGCGTGCTGACCTGCGGGGGACCATTGTATATTGGTTAAGAGGAAGTTTGTGGAAGCAGCTTGCGAATATCTTCCACTGCCATTTCGTGTTGGTTATTTAGTGTTTGTGTTTAAAAAGTCCGCAATGGGAGCTAAATGTGCACGCGGGATGTGCGCAGTAGCCGTGGTTCAGGTTGATGAGCAGGGGCGTAAGGGTCAGCTGGGTATATTATGCGTAGGAAGTATGGTCCTTACACAAAAGCTTTTTGTGATGATTGGGTATGTATGAATGAGAATGGTAAAACATGATTTCCTATTATTGGTAGTTTTGACACGGAGGTATTACATACTGTAAAAAAAATAGAATTGTCTTATAAAACTCCCATAAACTGAGGATAAGACTTAATGATTGTTTAAATTTGTGGCAGCATGAAGGTGAAACACAGAGAGAAGTGGGGTATGCAGCAAATGCAAGTATAACACAAATAAGGGCAACTGCACCACCACAACCACCACCACCATATGTGGATGGGGAAAAGGTGACAGCCAATACAAATAGTGATAAGTCTAACCCTTGCAATTTATATCCTGTCTTAAGTAAGTTCAAAGGTAATGGAGCAGGAGTGATGGACGAAGCTGCACTGATCTCGGCTATTTCACATGCCATTAGTATAAGCGAGCGGGAGGGGTAGACCCAACAAGGAAAAGGAGGGGCTGCTCCTCAGGATGAGGAGACAGCTGAGATCAGTGAACATGGTGAGTATGAGGCCATTCATAGAACTGAAACAGTACTTCCTGTAATCAATTCGGTAAGTAATGCAGTGACAGAAATGTACCCCATCTGTACTCTGGCTGTCCCTAGTGGGAAAGCAAACAGAGAAGGAATAATTCCCATTAATAATGGACCTAATTCAGCAAGGATCGTAAATCAGCAAAATTAGCAAAAAAAGCGTAAAAACACAAATTCTGCAACTTAAGTAGCAAAAACTAAGAAAAAAAAATTCTGAGAATTTGCAAAAACTGCGTATGCACTACGAAAAGTAGGCATGTAGGGGGCGTACTAAAGGGCGTGTTGCAGGGCATGTTGTGGGCGTATGCATTCACAATTTTTACAACAGATCGCACATTTCTGATGTGCAGTTTCTGAGTGACTACAGATCTACCTTAAAAATTGCACAATCTGACCTCAGTTGTAGACTGCCTGTATACTGCAATCATTGCTACATTACACCCAGCTGAAGAAGCTCACACCTCAGACCACAAATCACTTCATTCAGCTGTATTGGAACTAAAAGGCCCTACACACGGGGCGATATCAGTCAAAGATATGAACGATCTCGTTCATTAATGAACGAGATACCATTCATATCTTTGAGTGTGGAGGCACCAGCGATGAACGATGTGCGGCCTCGCGCTCATTCATCGCTGGTGTCCCATCGGCTGTGCATGCAGGCCAATATGGACGATCTCGTCCATATTTGCCTGCACTTCTATGGAGCCGCGTGGGAAACTTCACTCCCCCCGTCATTGCCTCCCCGCCGCTAGGTCGCCCGTCGGCCGTATCCGCCATCGGGCAGCTCGGCGGCGGATCGACAAATGTGTAGGGCCCTTTAGAAACATGTAAGGTATTGTTTAACTCTGTAACACATGTTGATTGTGAAAATATATGTTACTAACCGAATTGTGTTTACACTTACTAACAATAGAGGTTTGACAACCACACTATTTGATAGAAGAAAATGTAAAATAACCTTTACAAGCATTTTGCTTAGTAGTATCTGCTGAATGACATTTAGCTTCCTAACATTTTTTTTTTTAAACAACCAACATTTTTTGGTTAAACAAAACATACCCACATACATTTTTTTTATTTCTTTTTATTTTGTTTGTGCGCTACGCACATAAACATATGTTGAAGAATAGCAACACCATCTTTTTATTTTAAAGTTTTGCAAATTCTGCTCCATTTGTTTACTTATTGAAACAAATATTTACACAAAATTCCTTAAAGTAAGGTATGTAAATAAAGGCAAAGAAACAATAATATGTAATGTTAGACCACTTCACAATCAAAAAAACACTATTTTTTTTTATAAAAATGTTACTGTTGTTTCCGACTTAAAATATTTTTACTCCAAAAAAAGTGTGTTTGTTTAAACATATATCAATAATTGCTGTTTTGTAGGGTTTAGAGTAGGGGTGGGCAACAGGCGGCCCGCGGACCGATCCTGCTGTGCCCCACCAGAGTGCAATGACAAGCGGCCTGACATGCCGCTTGCCATTGCACTACTCTCAGACGCGGCGCCGCTGAGGAAATCCCGGTCACGTTACAGGGTCAGCTGACCGGGATTTCCTCTGTTATCATGCGCTGGGCGGCACGGGGGGCGGGCACTGCAGTGAGCAGGAGCGGCGGCCGAGAAGCGTCGGCCAGTGAGGAGAGGAAGCGGCGGGCAGCGAGCGGGAACAGGAGAGGCCACATCAGCAGTGACTCCAGCCGGCAGCAGCGCAGATCATCGGACAGCAGGGATCGTCTGCCACTGTGACAAACAGGTAAACCCCCTGTCCAGCCAGCCCCTGGATCACTGCTTAAGCTGCCATATAGGTTTAGGGGTGGGGAGGAAGGGCAGTTAAAAACTGCAATATGGGTTTAGGGGAGGGGGGAAAAGGGGGGTAGGGACTGTCTGCCTTAATGTGTGAAAACGAGGGCGCTGTCTGCCGTAATGTGTAAAAACGGGGGCGCTGTCTGCTGTAATGTGTAAAAAGGGGACGCTGTCTGTCGTAATGTGTAAAAAGGGCATGCTGTCTGCCGTAATGTGTAAAAAGGAGGACGCTGCCTGCCGTAATGTGTAAAAAGGGCAAGCTGTCTGCCGTAATGTGTAAAAAGGGGACGCTGTCTGCCGTAATGTGTAAAAACAGGGGCGCTGTCTGCCGTAATGTATAAAAACGGGGGCGCTGTCTGCTGTAATGTGTAAAAAGGTAACGCTGTCTGACGTAATGTGTAAAAATGGGGGCGCTGTCTGCCGTAATGTGTAAAAACGGGGGAGCTGTTTGCCGTAATGTGTAAAAACGGGGGTGCTGTCTGCTGTAATGTGTAAAAACGGGGGCGCTGTCTGCCGTAATGTGTAAAAACGGGGGTGCTGTCTGCCGTAATGTGTAAAAACAGGGGCACTGTCTGTTGTAATGTGTAAAAAGGGCACGCTGTCTGCCATAATGTGTAAAAAGGGGGACGCTGTCTGCCGTAATGTGTAAAAACGGGGGCGCTGTCTGCTGTAATGTGTAAAAAGGGGACGCTGTCTGTCGTAATGTGTTAAAAGGTCACGCTGTCTGCCGTAATGTGTAAAAAGTAGTGATGAGCGGGTTCGGTTCCTCGGAATCCGAACCCGCCCGAACTTCACCTTTTTTTTACATGGGTCCGAGCGACTCGGATCCTCCCGCCTTGCTCGGTTAACCCGAGCGCGCCCGAACGTCATCATCCCGCTGTCGGATTCTCGCGAGACTCGGATTCTATATAAGGAGCCGCGCGTCACCGCCATTTTCACACGTGCATTGAGATTGATAGGGAGAGGACGTGGCTGGCGTCCTCTCCGAGTCCGTTGTATTATATTAGAACTTAGTTAGTTATAATTGTGGGGAGGATTGGGGACGGGGAGCAGCTGTTAGGGAGTACAGTGCAGGGTTTTGAGTTTAATCCGTTGTTTCTCTGCCTGAAAAAAAACGCTCCACCATATCTGTGCTCACTCAGTGTGCTGCACTGCTGCATGATATATCTGTGCTGAGTGCACTGCTCACACTGCCTAATTGTGGGGACTGGGGAGCAGTTATAGCAGGAGTACAGTGCACAGTTTTGCTGACAGTGACCACCAGTCCAGTATACGTTTGTCTGCCTGAAAAACACTGTGGTGTTTTTTTTTTTTCTTTCTTCATGCTAGTTTGTTTAGCAGTCTGCTGACACTGCAGTGTCCACCAGTTCCGTTATACAGTATATTATATATAATTAAGCACTAAGCAGCAGTACGGTAGGCCACGGCTGTACCTACCTCTGTGTCGACTCGTCACTCGTCGTCCATAAGTATAAGTAATACTATCCATCCATCTACATTGTATACCTGTAGTGTTTTTTTTCTTTCTTCATACTAGTTTAGCAGTCTGCTGCTGACACTGTCCACCAGGTCCGTTATACAGTATATTATATTTATATATAAGCACTAAGCAGCAGTACGGTAGGCCACGGCTGTACCTACCTCTGTGTCGTCACTCGTCGTCCATAAGTATAAGTAATACTATACTATCCATCCATCTACATTGTATACCTGTGGTGTTTTTTTTTCTTTCTTCATACTAGTTTAGCAGTCTGCTGACACTGTCCACCAGGTCCGTTATACATACAGTATATTATATTTATATATAAGCACTAAGCAGCAGTACGGTAGGCCACGGCTGTACCTACCTCTGTGTCGTCAGTGCACTCGTCGTCCATAAGTATAAGTAATACTATACTATCCATCCATCTACATTGTATACCTGTGGTGGTTTTTCTTTCTTTCTTCATACTAGTTTAGCAGTCTGCTGACACTGTCCACCAGGTCCGTTATACAGTATATTATATTTATATATAAGCACTAAGCAGCAGTACGGTAGGCCACGGCTGTAACTACCTCTGTGTCGTCACTCGTCGTCCATAAGTATAAGTAATACTATACTATCCATCCATCTACATTGTATACCTGTGGTGGTTATTTTTTCTTTCTTCATACTAGTTTAGCAGTCTGCTGACACTGTCCACCAGGTCCGTTATACAGTATATTATATTTATATGTAAGCACTAAGCAGCAGTACGGTAGGCCACGGCTGTACCTACCTCTGTGTCGTCACTCGTCGTCCATAAGTATAAGTAATACTATACTATCCATCCATCTACATTGTATACCTGTGGTGGCTTTTAGTTGTGCGCAAAATATGGAGAACAAAAATGTGGAGGTTAAAAAAATAGGGAAAGATCAAGATCCACTTCCACCTCGTGCTGAAGCTGCTGCCACTAGTCATGGCCGAGACGATGAAATACCATCAACGTCGTCTGCCAAGGCCGATGCCCAATGTCATAGTACCGAGCATGTAAAATCCAAAACACAAAAGATCAGTAAAAAAAATGACCCAAAAATCAAAATTAAAAGCGTCTGAGGAAAAGCGTAAACTTGCCAATATGCCATTTACGACACGGAGTGGCAAGGAACGGCTGAGGCCCTGGCCTATGTTCATGGCTAGTGGTTCAGCTTCACATGAGGATGGAAGCACTCATCCTCTCGCTAGAAAAAAGAAAAGACTTGCGGAAAAAGCACAGCAAAGAACTGTGCGTTCTTCGAAATCCCAAATCCCAAAGGAGAGTCCAATTGTGTCAGTTGCGATGCCTGACCTTCCCAACACTGGACGGGAAGAGCTTGCGCCTTCCATCATTTGCACGCCCCCTGCAAGTGTTGAAAGGAGCACCCGCAGTCCAGTTCCTGATAGTGAAATTGAAGATGTCAGTGTTGAAGTACACCAGGATGAGGATATGGGTGTTGCTGGCGCTGGGGAGGAAATTGACCAGGAGGATTCTGATGGTGAGGTGGTTTGTTTAAGTCAGGCACCCGGGGAGACACCTGTTGTCCATGGGAGGAATATGGCCATTGACATGCCTGGTGAAAATACCAAAAAAATCAGCTCTTCAGTGTGGAAGTATTTCAACACAAATGCGGACAACAGGTGTCAAGCCGTGTGTTGCCTTTGTCAAGCTGTAATAAGTAGGGGTAAGGACGTTAACCACCTCGGAACATCCTCCCTTATACGTCACCTGCAGCGCATTCATAATAAGTCAGTGACAAGTTCAAAAACTTTGGGCGACAGCGGAAGCAGTCCACTGACCAGTAAATCCTTTCCTCTTGTAACCAAGCTCGCGCAAACCACACCACCAACTCCCTCAGTGTCAATTTCCTCCTTACCCAGGAAAGCCAATAGTCCTGCAGGCCATGTCACTGGCAAGTCTGATGAGTCCTCTCCTGCCTGGGATTCCTCCGATTCATCCTTGAGTGTAACGCCTACTGCTGCTGGCGCTGCTGTTGTTGCTGCTGGGAGTCGATCGTCATCCCAGAGGGGAAGTCAGAAGAGCACTTGTACTACTTCCAGTAAGCAATTGACTGTCCAACAGTCCTTTGCGAGGAAGATGAAATATCACAGCAGTCATCCTGTTGCAAAGCGGATAACTGAGGCCTTGACAACTATGTTGGTGTTAGACGTGCGTCCGGTATCCACCGTTAGTTCACAGGGAACTAGACAATTTCTTGAGGTAGTGTGCCCCCGTTACCAAATACCATCTAGGTTCCACTTCTCTAGGCAGGCGATACCGAGAATATACACGGACGTCAGAAAAAGACTCCACAGTGTCCTAAAAAATGCAGTTGTACCCAATGTCCACTTAACCACGGACATGTGGACAAGTGGAGCAGGGCAGACTCAGGATTACATGACTGTGACAGCCCACTGGGTAGATGTATTGCCTCCCGCTGCAAGAACAGCAGCGGCGGCACCAGTAGCAGCATCTCGCAAACACCAACTCGTTCCTAGGCAGGCTACGCTTTGTATCACCGCTTTCCAGAATACGCACACAGCTGAAAACCTCTTACGGCAACTGAGGAAGATCATCGCAGAATGGCTTACCTCAATTGGACTCTCGTGGGGATTTGTGGCATCGGACAATGCCAGCAATATTGTGCGTGTATTACATCTGGGCAAATTCCAGCACGTCCCATGTTTTGCACATACCTTGAATTTGGTGGTGCAGAATTATTTAAAAAACGAAAGGGGCGTGCAAGAGATGCTGTCGGTGGCCAGAAGAATTGCGGGCCACTTTCGGCGTGCAGGCACCGCGTACAGAAGACTGGAGCACCACCAAAAAAACCTGAACCTGCCCTGCCATCATCTGAAGCAAGACGTGGTAACGAGATGGAATTCAACCCTCTATATGCTTCAGAGGATGGAGGAGCAGCAAAAGGCCATTCAAGCCTATACATCTGCCCACGATATAGGCAAAGGAGGTGGAATGCACCTGTCTCAAGCGCAGTGGAGAATGATTTCAACGTTGTGCAAGGTTCTGCTGCCCTTTGAACTTGCCACACGTGAAGTCAGTTCAGACACTGCCAGCCTGAGTCAGGTCATTCCCCTCATCAGGCTTTTGCAGAAGAAGCTGGAGGCATTGAAGGAGGAGCTAAAACAGAGCGATTCCGCTAGGCATGTGGGACTTGTGGATGGAGCCCTTCTTTCGCTTAACCAGGATTCACGTGTGGTCAATCTGTTGAAATCAGAGCACTACATTTTGGCCACCGTGCTCGATCCTAGATTTAAAACCTACGTTGGATCTCTCTTTCCGGCAGACACAAGTCTGCAGGGGTTCAAAGAACTGCTGGTGAGAAAATTGTCAAGTCAAGCGGAACGCGACCTGTCAACATCTCCTCCTTCACATTCTCCCGCAACTGGGGGTGCGAGGAAAAGGCTACAAATTCCGAGCCCACCCGCTGGCGGTGATGCAGGGCAGTCTGGAGCGACTGCTGATGCTGACATCTGGTCCGGACTGAAGGACCTGCCAACGATTACTGACATGTCGTCTACTGTCACTGCATATGATTCTCTCACCATTGAAAGAATGGTGGAGGATTATATGAGTGACCGCATCCAAGTAGGCACGTCAGACAGTCCGTACGTATACTGGCAGGGAAAAGAGGCAATTTGGAGGCCCTTGCACAAACTGGCTTTATTCTACCTAAGTTGTCCTCCCTCCAGTGTGTACTCCGAAAGAGTGTTTAGTGCCGCCGCTCACCTTGTCAGCAATCGGCGTACGAGGTTACTTCCAGAAAATGTGGAGAAGATGATGTTCATTAAAATGAATTATAATCAATTACTCTATGGAGACATTCACCAGCAGCAATCGCCTCCAGAAAGTACACGGGGATCTGAGATGGTGGATTCCAGTGGGGACGAATTAATAATCTGTGAGGAGGGGGATGTACACAGTGAAAGGGGTGATAAATCGGACGATGATGATGAGGTGGACATCTTGCCTCTGTAGAGCCAGTTTGTGCAAGGAGAGATTGATTGCTTCTTTTTTGGTGGGGGCCCAAACCAACCAGTCATTTCAGTCACAGTTGTGTGGCAGACCCTGTCGCTGAAATGATGGGTTCGTTAAAGTGTGCATGTCCTGTTTATACAACATAAGGGTGGGTGGGAGGGCACAAGGACAATTCCATCTTGCACCTCTTTTTTCTTTTTTTCTTCTTTGCGTCATGTGCTGTTTGGGGAGTATTTTTTGGAAGGGCCATCCTGCCTGACACTGCAGTGCCACTCCTAGATGGGCCAGGTGTTTGTGTCGGCCACTAGGGTCGCTTAGCTTACTCACACAGCTACCTCATTGCGCCTCTTTTTTTTCTTCTTTGCGTCATGTGCTGTTTGGGGAGTATTTTTTGGAAGGGCCATCCTGCGTGACACTGCAGTGCCACTCCTAGATGGGCCAGGTGTTTGTGTCGGCCACTAGGGTCGCTTAGCTTACTCACACAGCTACCTCATTGCGCCTCTTTTTTTTCTTCTTTGCGTCATGTGCTGTTTGGGGAGTATTTTTTGGAAGGGCCATCCTGCTTGACACTGCAGTGCCACTCCTAGATGGGCCAGGTGTTTGTGTCAGCCACTAGGGTCGCTTAGCTTACTCACACAGCTACCTCATTGCGCCTCTTTTTTTTCTTCTTTGCGTCATGTGCTGTTTGGGGAGTATTTTTTGGAAGGGCCATCCTGCGTGACACTGCAGTGCCACTCCTAGATGGGCCAGGTGTTTGTGTCGGCCACTAGGGTCGCTTAGCTTACTCACACAGCTACCTCATTGCGCCTCTTTTTTTTCTTCTTTGCGTTATGTGCTGTTTGGGGACTATTTTTTGGAAGGGCCATCCTACCTGACACTGCAGTGCCACTCCTAGATGGGCCAGGTGTTTGTGTCGGCCACTTGGGTCGCTTAGCTAAGCCATCCAGCGACCTCGGTGCAAATTTTAGGACTAAAAATAATATTGTGAGGTGTGAGGTGTTCAGAATAGACTGAAAATGAGTGGAAATTATGGTTATTGAGGTTAATAATACTATGGGATCAAAATGACCCCCAAATTCTATGATTTAAGCTGTTTTTTAGGGGTTTTTTTTAAAAAAAACACCCGAATCCAAAACACACCCGAATCCGACAAAAAAAATTTGGTGAGGTTTTGCCAAAACGCGTTCGAACCCAAAACACGGCCACGGAACCGAACCCAAACCAAAACACAAAACCCGAAAAATTTCAGGTGCACATCCCTAGTAAAAAGGGGGACGCTGTCTGCCGTAATGTGTAAAAAGGGCAAGCTGTCTACCGTAATGTGTAAATAGGGGACGCTGTCTGCCGTAATGTGTAAAAACGGGGGCGCTGTCTGCCGTAATGTATGAAAACGGGGGCGCTGTCTGCTGTAATGTGTAAAAAGGTGACGCTGTCTGCCGTAATGTGTAAAAATGGGGGCGCTGTCTGCCGTAATGTGTAAAAATGGGGGGCGCTGTTTGCCGTAATGTGTAAAAACGGGGGCGCTGTCTGCCGTAATGTGTAAAAACGGGGGCGCTGTCTGCCGTAATGTGTAAAAACGGGTTTGCTGTCTGCCGTAATGTGTAAAAACAGGGGCATTGTCTGCCGTAATGTGTAAAAACGGGGGCGCTGTCTGTCATAATGTGTAAAAAGGGGGACGCTGTCTGCCGTAATGTGTAAAAAGGGCACGCTGTCTGCCGTAATGTGTAAATAGGGATCTCTTTTTGAGTATTTTGTGTTGCCCTCGAATATTCACTGGAAGTGTTAAGCGGCCCCCCAGCTGAAATAATTGCCCACCCCTGGTTTAGAGGCTAGAATTAACACTCTCTCTAGTTGAATATATTTGAACACAGTTATGGGCATTAGTCAATGTTTGAAGAAAAACACTGTGGTGTCTTTGCTAAATTACCACAAGATCATTTGACCAATTAAGTGATGATTGAATTGATTTACATTTGTTAAGTAGTTTCTTTAATTTGGGTGCAGGAAAGTAGGTTGTTGGCAAAAATGCAACATCAGAAACATGTACGCAAAAATTTAGTACATTTGTAATATGTATGCAATAATTGCGATTATTAGGATGGTTTTCACAATATTTGCACATTTCACAAGGCCACCCTCTTTTTGTTAAATTAAATTAATGTTGCAGTTTTTCCATTTGGGCGTGCTTTCGCAATTTTGCTTTTGCTCGCAATTTTTGCTAATTTGTAATTTTTGCAATCCGTACTGAATTTGCCCCAATATCGCCATGCACTGTCCATGGACCAGAGCTGAATTAAGGTCCATTAAAACTGAATTTCCAGATCCTAAAAAGGATTTAGTCGGGTGTCAGAAATTCATTAGGGACTTGGGCGATGCTCATGAACCCGCGAATAAAGACTGGCAGATAGTATTGAGGTCATGTCTTCCTTCTTATATAGGTATCTTGAAATTTATCAAAGATTGTCAATTTGAGGAAGATAAGACCTTATCAGATGCCAACAACCAATTAAATGTGACCCATATAATTACCCAATTAGGAATATACTTTCCAGTAGTAGTGGACTGGAGCAAATTTTTCCCCCCATAAAACAAAAGGACAATGAAGCGGCCACGGATTATTTTGCTAGAAGTTTGCTAGCAATGTCTAAATACACAGGAACTACTGATATCAAAGACGACGCGCACCATAGGGAGGTGGCAGTCTCAGAGCTTATGGATGGCCTAAAGGAAAGTTTAAAAGTAAAAGTGCAGACAGCCTTACCAAACTGGTGTGGGAAAACTGTTGATGCCCTCAGGGAATCTGCACTAGAACACGATAGGAACATGGGTAAGTACAAAGAAATTACTGGGAAATTTCGTCAATGGGGGTAATGGGAACTATGCAACATTACCCTTTAACTAAGCAAGCAGAGGTTACTATTGGTCTGTGACAACCAAACACTTTTCTCCTGGCTGCAGCGGCTCCTACTAACTTACTGGGAAGAGATTTGCTTTGTAAAATGGGATGTGTGATTTATTTTATCCCTGATGGAGTATTTCTTGACACCCCAGGAAACTTTGTTCAGGAAGTACAAGACATGTTTGACACTCCCCAAAGACTAATGTAGCATTCTCTCGTTCTAGATTCACATCCATCTCTAGAGGAAATTATCTCGCAAATACCGGGTTCCCTTTGAACCAAAGATGGACAGGATGCTGGATTAATGGCGAATGTAGCACCCATAGTAATCCAATTAAAAGACTGTAGAACAGCTTCATGAATACCACAGTACCCCCTGAAGCCAGAAGTGGAATTTGGGGTGTATCCTGTAATTGAAAGGCTGCTCCAACAGGGAATTCTAATCAGAACTTCCAGCACATTTTATAGTCCCATCTTTCCAGTAAAGAAAAGTGGGGGGAGGGGCTTCAGGCTAGTGCAGGATTTAAGAGGGGCAAACAAAGTAGTTGAGAACAAATTCCCCGTAGTGCTTAATCCAGCTGTCATCCAAAAGCAAATTCCTCCTCATTCTACCCACTTTACTGTAATTGACCTCTGTTCTGTTTTCTTTTCTGTCCCACTTCATCCTGACAGCCAGTATCCGTTTGCCTTTTCCTATAGAGGTGTACAGTATACCTGGACCTGCCTTCGAATACCCAGAAATTAATCAAAATTCTAAATTTGTGTTCCCCACAGGAAAAGATGGTCTGGAAGGCGAAGGGATATTGTCAAGAGTCGTCCAGACTCTGTAGAGATGGACAAGGTAAGCCAGTGGCTCCCAAAACATATCTCCCCACCATAGATGAAGCAGCACACAGTATGACTCACCTGGGCAAGGAAGGAATGTGGAGACTAGTGACAGCCTATTGGAGTGCACAAGGATTCTCTTCTCAGGTGAGCAGGAAAGCCATGCCATGTCTTACTTGCCTTAAGAAGAACATTGGTAAGGCAGCACCAACAGAGCCATCCCATATCCCTCTTACAGATGGTCCTTTTCAGGTAATACAAATTGACTTTATACAGCTACCACCCTGTAGAAATTAGAAATATGTGTTAGTTTGTATTGATATTTTTTCCAATTAGGTAGAGGCATTCCCAGCTGCCCCTAACACTGCTGTCTTCACTGCCAAGAAGATAGTGCAAGAATTTGTATGTAGACATGGTATCCCTAGGATTATTGAAAGTGATAGGAGTACCCACTTCACGGAGGAGGTCTTTCAGGCCATGAGAAAACTCCTAAGGATTGCTAGCCAGTGTAAAGGTGGATAGAGAGTGAACAGTACTATCAAAAGCAAATTGAGCAAAGTGATGACTGAAACTAGACTACTGTAGCCAGAGGTGTCATATAGCATCAGGACCACTCCCAGGGCTCCTCTCAATTTATCACCTTTTGAAATTCTTTTTGTAAGGCAACCCATGTGATGATAGACCCTCAGGATGATTTGAAATGCCACCTAGGAGGTGACCGTTCAATACCTCATAAAAATGAATAAGCACTTGAGAGAACAGCAAAATAACTTAAAACTGTTGATTCCAGATATGCCAAGTTCAAACTGCCATGATAAAGAACATTTTGAATCTATGTGATGACTCAAAATGTTTTTATGCTCAGATTGTTTGATAGACCATTGGTAGGGGCCGTACCAAGTTTTGTTGACCAGCGCCACTTCATTGAAGGTAGCAGAGAGAGAGACTTTGGTCTATTCGTCGCATTGCAAGAAAGCCAGTAACCTGGAAGAAGCTCGGGAAAGAAGTGAGATGGAGGAGATATCACTAGAGAACCTATTCCGGGAGAACTGAGAGGCAATTACAGTGGACATTTTCCCATCCTGAGTGTATTAAGTGGTCACATAGAATTTTTAGATGAGAGATGGAAGACCATCGGCAATCAGCATTTTTCCTTTTCCATTTTTGCCTTTATTTTTCTCAGGACTGTTTATTTTTGAGGTTTGGAAATAATTGAGTGGGGGCCTGGGACAGGCTCTTCAGGAAATGTCGATGACTTGATAGAATCCCAGGCACAGTCTGATACTTTGCTCTAATCAGGAGTGAGTAAAAGGCCTGGAGAGTATGGAGTTCAGAGACAATGTGAGGGGTTATTGTCTGAGGAATACTGTATTTGTAAGTATTGTGACCCTATAATTGAAGATGAGTGCATCCAAAGATGTCAGTCTAGCAATAAGGCAGAATTTGACAGACATCCCTTGAGTGATTACCACTCTCTAGTGGGTAAGTTCTTAAACCAAAAAGAATGTTGAGTGTGCTCACAGGTACCTCAAGGACAAAATAATGTAGGCTTAGTGCCATACCCATCAATGTTAGATGAGGTACTTGAGTTACATGGGGGGAGACCAGTGGACAGGAAATATAATATATCTAGACCCCCCTAGCCTAAGACTCCACCAGTATCATGTAGATAAATCCTGATATGTTTAGATTTTACCAATTCCCAGAAACCAGGAAATTGGGAGATAATGTGGAACAATCAGACAATGACCTGCCCCCATCCAGCATAGGGAGCTGCTCCTGTGTCTCTGTGGTGTCATAATAATTATCGGTTTGGTGATAAAATGTGTTCAGGCAATAAATCAGAGAAAAAGTAGGCGTAAGAGACCGGAAGATGTTAGCACAAAGTTAATGAGCTTAAGGAGAAGCAGCACTGTAGAAGAAGACCTAGTCTATAACCCTGAAGTGGAAGAGGTGATCAGATAAGGGATACCATGTAAATGCCAATATTTGTATGCACTGTTTTCTTCCCTCTCTCTGCGTCATTGATCGTCATCTCAACAACGCCTGGATTTGGACTTCCTAAACATTGTTTATTGGTTGGATGCACTCCCACATCATACCCATGGGCCTTACATACCTGCTGAGTGTATATATAGGTTGTCTTACCCTCTTTTCTGTAATCTCCAGTTAATTATACACATAGCCGATGCAGGAACATTATCCCACATAATGGCATACACATACATCTCCCCAAATGTATAATCGGGTAAATGTGCGTCCCCATTTATTAATAAGCTAAACAGGATGAGGGCAGCTAGAAATGCCCCTTTTGTAAAAAGCTTTGTATGTTTGGTGGTATATCTACAGACCCTTAGTACGGGATGAGAAGTACTAAATGAATACTTCACAGACCTTGAAGCTTTTTGTAGAACTAAGACTTATTATGGCACAATGATACATTCCCCTCAAACACACACCCATACAAACACGCTTTACCTATCCCACTAGGTCGTACAATAATAGATATATTCCCATATATCATCTTTTTCTTCTTCTTCTAAAGCACTTACTCAAATATTGTGAAATATGAATTATGAAAATTATGTGATAGTTTTGGTTATTATCAAGGGTGGTCTGTCAAAGTCAAATTGCATACTTCTATATTAAGAATACACTATGGCATTTACTAATGGATGCGTCTATAATGCATGCATCAAATACATATGCTATATACAGTAGGGCGCAAATTACCATAATGGCAAGTTACTGTGCACATTACGATAGAAGACGCCTTTGTTAATAAATATCATACTGTAACACAATAGCAAATATTTTTTTACATACACTCAAATGTGTTACATCCAGAAATATTTATCAAATAGTGCCCTAAACATATCAGTTTGTTTTGTCCAAACAGGCATTGTGTCCATGGAAGATAGACCTTTGACTGATTGAATGTGTAAATACTATTGTTTGCCTCAGTTGTTAGCATGAACAATTGAGGCTTGGTGATGATCCCATTGATCCTGTGCTGTCATTGTCTCTAACAAACAAGAAACCAGATATCATACAATAGCTAAAGATATGCAGATTCCTGAATGTGTGCTTAACACACATTCATGCGCATCAGAATCCTGTGTGTTTCTTGTTGATCTAAGCCAGACGACCTTGAAGTGATATTCAATTTAAACCAGATATTGATACTTGAACTTATAGTGATATGTCATATGTATTATGTATTCTGGCTTTACGGTTTACACAGCACTGACCTGTCCCCTGCACAATAAGTTACACATAACCTTTATACAACTGGTCAACTGAATATATATACACACACAAGCAGTGGGCATGGCACTCCTGGCGACTTGTGTCAATAAGAACTCTTGAATAGGCAGAATGTAAAGTACAATGTTTCAATGCCGGTTTATTTAAGGCATTTTCCTCACGTATACATACAATAAAAACGTCTTACCTTAAAAAGGCACTAAATCACCCTGTGATTAGCATCATCTGGTGGGCAGGACAGCTCCCGCTCCGTCCAGCGTGATGGAAGTGACGTCGCTCTACGTCACTTCCGGTAAACGTGCTACCCATCACCATGACAATAACAAACAATAACCTACACGGAGCCACTGTGTCTATGGCAACACAGTGCGCTGACTGTCCAAATCTAAGCACAGCCAACAAATACATTAGAGATACATTTATGGCAGGATCTAATGGTACATTTTAGGCTCGATGGTAAAAAAAAGTTGAATATAAGTAAACAAACAGTATTACGATTGCCTGCACATGGTTAAACAGGATATATATTAACAGTAATATGACTCCTAGATAACTAGGCATCGGCCGATACATAATCTGAGATTGACGCGTGCTACATTGCAAATGGGTTATGATCCTGATGCAACAACCAACAATACAGGCAGCCATCAAATATACCTCTTATTGACACCAGTAGTATCTCACGGACATACAGGTTTAAACCCTAATTGACAGCACTGCTAGATCTTCCTTATTTCAACCAGTGGCTTTATATCTGGACTCATTATTCCAACCATGCATTCAAACTCACCCCAGATTTCTTCTGGATACTACTACTTTATTATACAAACTGCAACAGCTTGTTTGAGTCCAATGTTTTGTTATGCAGCATTGATGTTCAAAATTTATACACAGTTATTCCCCATGACATGGGTTTGGCAGCGGTAGAGCGCTATTTAAGTGACCACATGGAATTTCAGGGTGCTGATTTGAATTTATGCCTACAGCTATTAGAAATGACGCTCAATAAGAATTTTTTTCTATATGATGGGCAGATTTACCTGCAGCGTAAGGGGTGTGCTATGGGGTCCTCTGTGGCCCCGGCATATTCGAACATTTTTATGTTTGAAGTAGAACACCAGATATTCTTTGCAGACCCTGTAGTCACCAACAATATACTGTTTTACTGTCGTTATATCGACGACCTATTCTTGATCTGGCAGGGATCTAAGCTGCAGCTTGAGGAAGTTATCAATAACCATAACATGTTACAGCACCCCATCAAACTCACATATAACATCAGTGACCAAGTTATGCATTATTTAGATGTCCAAATCTCCCTGCAACAGGGGCGGTTAGTAACATGACTGTATTCCAAGCCTACTGATAAAAACAATGTACTTCATTACAGAAGTTTTCATCCAGAACCCCTTAAGATGGGCTTGCCATTTTCTCAGCTCCTCCGGTTCCGTCGTATTACCTTGGACCCAACGGTTGCTGACATACAAGTGGATAACATGATTGAACAATTTTTCAAACGTGGTTACCCTATGCCGCTTTTTAAAGCCGCTAAACTTAAGGTATTGAGTATGGATCGAGATGCGCTAGTTGTTCCACGCAGGCCAATAAAGGAATCTAATCCAATGATTCCATGGGTAGTACAATACCACACGGTCAGCTCGGGAATTAATCAGATCTCCAAAAAAATGATGGCCGATTGTGCAGGAGGACCCTGAATTAAGCTTGCAGCACACTCAACTGATGTCATGTTATAAACGAAGCAGAAATTTACGGGACATTCTAGTTAAAACTGATGTCTCGACACATGTACCTAGTCAAGTTACGTTTAGCAAGAAGGGTTGTATACGGTGTACTTGCACTACATGTCAATATATGATCCCGGGTGACACATTTCAACACCCCCACTCAGGAAAAACGTTTATTTACCACACTCTCACTTGCTCCTCTAGGTATGTGGTATACCAATTGATGTGCCCCTGTGGGCTGTCATATGTCGGCAAGACTGAACGGATGTTCAAGGAGCGTATGGCAGCCCACAGGTCTGCCATCAAATTGGCAATTGCTAAGAGCACCAGCAAACAGCCTGTTGCCAGGCATTTTGCCATACAGCGCCATCCCTTAACCACCTTAAAATACCGCATGATCGACCATGTTCCAGCTGCAGTTAGGGGCGGTGACCGTGGGGTCAAATTATTGAGGTTGGAAGCAAGGTGGATTTACCGACTCAATACTGTACACCCGCGGGGTCTTAATGAATCTTATGGGCCCAATAGCTTTCTCTAGTGCATTTACCAATTGCCATTAGATAGTTTGTTTTCATGTTATAACAACATCTTGTTTTCATGCTACAACAGCATTTAATTGGCCCCGGAATCTACATGTGTGCTATTCACTACAGTGCTGTCAATTAGGGGCTAAACCTGTATGTCCGTGAGATACTACTGGTGTCAATAAGAGGTATATTTGATGGCTGCCTGTATTGTTGGTTGTTGCATCAGGCTCATAACCCATTTGCAATGTAGCACGCGTCAATCTCAGATTATGTATCTGCCGATGCCTAGTTATCTAGGAGTCGTATTACTGTTAATATATATCCTGTTTAACCATGTGCAGGCAATCATAATACTGTTTGTTTACTTATATTCAACTTTTTTTACCAACAAGCCTAAAATGTACCATTAGATCCTGCCATAAATGTATCTCTAATGTATTTGTTGGCTGTGCTTAGATTTGGACAGTCAGCGCACTGTGTTGCCATAGACACAGTGGCTCCGTGTATGTTATTGTTTGTTATTGTCATGGTGATAGGGAGCACGTTTACCGGAAGTGACGTAGTGCGACGTCACTTCCGCCATGCTGGACAGAGCGGGAGCTGTCCCGCCCGCCAGATGATGCTAATCACAGGGTGATTTAGTGCCTTTATAAGGTAAGACGTTTTTATTGTATGTATACCTGAGGAAAATGCCTTAAATAAACCGGCATTGAAACGTTGTACTTTACATTCTGCCTATTCAAGAGTTCTTATTGACACAAGTCGCCAGGAGTGCCATGCCCACTGCTTGTGTATCTCTTCCTATTGCGGAGGCACCCGGTGCAGGAATCATTTTAAAGGAGAGCCGGATCACTGGGACTGTATATATATATATATATATATATATATATTACGTGTAGTACAGAGATTGAACTGCATAAGTACACCGTGTGTGGGATCAAATTGTTCATGATCACATAAGTAATAATCCGGTGGTTGTGAGGATATTGTCACATATTGCGGCAACAAGTTATTAGCGATACTCGATTCATGTATATTCTTGTATTATACTGTGGTCGGTTTAAACTGGTCTTTAGGCAGGAGCCCAGAGGTAAACAACTGTAACCACATCCCAAGATTAGGCATCGCCTAGTGTTCGAACTAACCAATGATCCACGGTGTACTGAATATGTCCCGCCCCTAGACCAATGGAAGAAGATCTTACATTCCCCATTTTACTATTTTTTTGGAACATTGTATAAAAAGACACGCACCTGGCCCAGGTTTCAGTCACCTTTTCTCAGAGGTCATCTTGCTAGACGACTGAGGCCTGGAATTCAGTGGTGCAGCATATGTATTTGGTCTGTTACCTGTAAATCCTTATTGGTGTTATACTGTACTTGCTTTTCTCTGCATATTTGTGTTTATTGTTTGATCAATTGTCACTACATCCTGTATCTGTTTTCCCATTTTCTCTTTATTAAATGTTTTGTGGGTTGGAGCGCAGTACACTTGTAACGTGTTCATTTAATGTATAGTGGCGCACTTCTCATCAGAGTTGCGTCTGGTTACATTAACAATTGCACTGGTTTTTAACTATTAATAACTTTTACACCATATAAACAGCCGCACATCACCGCCATTTTCACCACAGACTTGGAGAGTGAGGGAGACAGACCTCTGTCTCTCTCTGTGGGCGGTGGCATCAGGTGGGGTCAGTGTGTGCTCTCTGGGGGTGCTGTCCTGTCACCAGGGCTGAAATTATGTGTGTGTCAGGTGTGCCTGGCACACAATGCAGTCTCCCTGAGGGCGCAAATGCCCGCATTCCCTAAAGTCAATGGCATTGTAATGGGTCAAATTGACTCATTACAAGCCGCCAGTGTGTGCCGGATTGAGGAGAGGAGCAGCTATGGGGACAGGTGAGAAGGAAGAGGAGGGAGAGGGAGCTGCAGCCGCGCACTGTACTTGGTGGCGGCGCCGCTGCAGCAGTCCCTCTCCTTCCACATAGGCTGGCCGCTGCTGTGAATACTGGGTTGCATGGGATGTCTATCTATTCTGTCTGTATGCCACAATGTGTAAAAAGGGGGACTGTCTGCCGTAATGTGTAATAAGGGGGATGCTGTCTGCCGTAATGTGTAAAAAGGGGAATCTGTTTGCTGTAATGTATAAAAGGGGCTCTAACTGGCGTAGTGGCGCTACTGTGCGGCCCATGAAGCCATGCCCCTATATTTTTTGCGTGTGCTAGGGCGCGCACTGCACCTGTTTTACATAAAGGCGAGGAACCAATGTACATGGGTGTTGCTATCACTGTGTTGTACAGGGGGCAGAGGCACTGTCCTCCTGTATGCTGTGAAAATACAGGGGTGTTGGCTCTGTCTTGTATGCTGTAAAAAAATCAGGGGTACAGTGAAAATAAATGTACACTGGCCCTGTCTTGTATGCTGTAAAAATTCAGGGGTGCAGTGAAAATAAATGTACACTGGCTCTGTCTTGTATGCTGCAAAAAATTCAGAGGTGCAGTGAAAATAAATGTACACAGGCCCTGTCTTGTATGCTGTCAAAAAACAGGGGTGCTGTTGTTAAAATAAATGTACACTAGCCCTGTCTTGTATGCTGTAAAAATTCAGGGGTGCAGTGAAAATCAATGTACACTGGCCCTGTCCTGTATGCTGTAAAAATACAAGGGTGCTGCTGTTAAAATAAATGTACACTGGCCCTATCTTGTATGCCCCTTTATTTTCACAGGGGTGCTGTGAAAATAAATGGGCTCTATTCTGCGTGCTGAAATAAAGGGGTGCTTTCCAATGAAATTGAGAACAAAAATTTGGAGGAAACAATTTGTGAAAGATCAGGAACCACTTCCAGTTCCTAGTACTAGTGCTGAAGCTGCTGCTGCCACCAGTCATGACAATGACGATGTAATTCCATCAACATCGTCTGCTAAGGCCAATGGCCAATGTCATAGATGGCATGTAAAATCCAAGAAGCAAAAATGAAGAACCAAAAAAAAAGAGAGATACATTTCCTGATAAGAAATATAAAATTGACAATATGCCATTCACGACACGAAGGGGCAAGGAAAGGCTAAGTCCTTGGCCTATGTTCATGACTGGAGGTACAACTTCTTATGAAGTTGGAAGCCCTCCTCCCTCTTGAAAAATACAAAAATAAAGCTTGTTAAAGCACAGGAAAAAACAACTGTGCGTTTAGAGATATCACAAATCCACAAAGAGTCCAAGTGTGCCCGTGGTTGCGATGTCTAGGCCTGACCTTCCCAAGACTGTATGGAAAGTGGAGGCTTCTACCACCATTTGCACACCCCCTGCAAGTGCTGGAAGGACCACCACCAGTTCAGTTGCTGATATTGAGATTGAGGATGTCACTGTAGACGTACACCAGGATGAGGAGTATATTGGTGTAGCTGGCACTGTGGAGGAAGTTGACGATGAGGATTCTGATGGTGATGTGGTTTGTTTGAATAAGGCACCAGTGGAGACAGTTGTTGGCCCATTGTCATGCCTGGGCAAAATACCAAAAAATCCATCTCTTTGGTGTGGAATTATTTCTCTGTGAGGATGAGGATGTAAGCACTGAAGGGGTTGAGGACTTGGAGGATGAGGGCGACATCTTGCCTCTGTAGAGCCAGTTTGTGGAAGGATAGATTGATTGCTTCTTTTTTGGTGGGGGCCAAACAAACCAATCATTTCATCCACAGTCATGTGGCAGACCATGTCGCTGAAATGATTGGTTTGTTAAAGTGGGCATGTCCTGTTTATACAACAAAATGGTGAGTGGGCCCAAGGACAATTCCATCTTGCACCCAAGGACAATTCCATTTTGCAAGTCTTTTCTTTGCCAGATCATTCCAGGGGTGCTGTCCTATATGGTGTGCTACCCCTCTGCCCTATCAATCCAGGGGTGCTGCCCCACTGCTGTTTAAGTCCAGAGGTGATGTTGCCTGTCTGCTGTACTGTGTAATTGTCCAAGGGTGCTGCCTATGCTTTATAAATCCAGGGGTGCTGCCATATTATTCCAGAAGTGCTGCTGTACTTGGTCCTAGGTTTAAATTAAAGCATAGAGCAGAATATGAAACAAGCTTCAACATCACAAACAGATATGTGAAAACATAGCCTCAAAAGGTGGAAATGGAAATTGCAATTTTGACGAAGTGTTTTCCAGTGAGACCACATTTGTGGCCAAAGTCAGTCAGACTGAGAAGACACAGAATCATAATCCAGTGCAACTGTCAGAGAGGTAAAAGAGAGATTTTTTGCTGGAGCATTATAGAGAGGTTCTTCTAAACTATTTCATGTTAGGGACTCACTCAAATGAATAGCTCCAATTAGTCAACCTTAATTTTGAGTTATTATTAATGTTCCACATTTTGGAATTAATTATTTACAACAGGGCTGGCCAAACCGGTCCTCGAGATCTACCAGCAGTTCATGTTTTCCAGGCCTTTTGGATATCTGTAGAATTGTCAGTTAGGAATGAATGCAGCACATCTTAATTAGTAATTACTACACCTGTGCACCAGCTAGGAGGTCTGGAAAATGTGAACTGTTGGTAGATCTCGAGGACTGGTTTGGCCAGCTCTGATTTACAAGATCCGCATATGTTGTACAGGGTTATTTTCCTAATGGCTGTGTAGGGTTAACGAAAGACCTTGCGGTGTTAGAAGAACAGAGTTTCAGTGATCTTGCATTGCATCAGATTTCCATTGCACTGCAGTACTGGATGGGCCAGGAACTCATGTGAGGCACAAACAGTTACTGAATAAGGCCCAGTATGGAGTCTCATGGTGACTTACAGCAAGGAAGATGTCTGGCTTGCCAGGTTGAGGCATGCTGTGGGCACAGAGGTTAGCATTGCTTCCTCCCACAGTCCTACTTATAGAATAAAATGATTTTCGACTGTAGAGTGGTAAACTCCACTAGGGCAGGGGCTGAATAAAAAAAAATTCACTGAACAGTCCTGCTTAGTACTGTACCGAACCCACCAGAACTCAACTTGCCCCATCCGGGGATGCTGTGGGGGCTCAGGAGGGGCTGCTAAAACATCTAAGGGGCTGCTTTATTTAAAAATAAAATATGAATAAAATAAAGAAGACACACAGCTATGCTCACATGTGTGTAACTGGGACACACAGGTATGCTCACATGCGTGTAACTAGGAGCTGTGAAAAATGAAAATAAGGCATCTGCCACAAAATATGTAAATAAAAATGCAATAAAAAAATTGAAATAAAGAAACCCAAGAGATTTTCCAAAAATAAGTCTCCTGACTCCATGGAGGGAAAAATATCCAATCTTGATCCTGTGGTATGAACCAGTTTATTCACATCCCAGAAGTAAATCCGAGATTATCGTAATCCCTGAAAATGGAGAAGGGGATATAAATTTGGAGGCTTTGGCCCCTAAATTTTCAGTTTGTCCAGTAGTGTGGTAATTATACAGGGCCGTAACTACGTGTGTGCCAAGTGGGCTTGGCACACAGCGCAGTTGCCCTGAGGGCGCACGGCAGGCGGCATGTAATGAGTCAAATTAACTCATTACATGCCGCCTGTTCTGTGCTGTGCACCGCCGCGCTGTGGAGGGAGAAGAGAGCAGCGCCGGGCAGGTGAGAAGGAGGAGGAGGGAGGGGGACTGGAGCCGCAGCAACGCTATTTCATTGGTAGTAAGCACCGCTGCAGCAGCCCCCTCTCCTTCCGTATTGGCTGCCTGGCGCTGCTGTGGATGCTGGGATGTGGTTCCTCCATCCCAGCATCCACAGCAGCGCCAGGCAGCCAATACGGAAGAAGAGGGGACTGCTGCAGCGGCGCTTAATACCAATTACATAGCACTGCTGCGGCTCCAGTCCCCCTCCCTCCTCCTCCTTCTCACCTGCCTGCACCGAGGAAGCTGCACGAGGAGCCTGTCAGCGGGGAGATGGTAAGTATCTCTCTCTCTCTTTCTCTCTCTCTCTCTCTCGGACACCGTCTGCCATAATGTGTAAAAAGGGGGCCTGGCTGCCGCAATGTGTAAAAAGGGGGACTGGCTGCCGCAATGTGTAAAAAGGGGGCCTGGCTGCCGCAATGTGTAAAAAGGGGGACTAGCTGCCGTAATGTGTAAAAAGGGGTACACCATCTGCCGTAATATGTAAAAAGGGGGCCTGGCTGCCGCAATGTGTAAAATGGGGACTGGCTGCCGCAATGTGTAAAAAGGGGACTGGCTGCCGCAATGTGTAAAAAGGGGGACTGGCTGCCGCAATGTGTAAAAAGGGGGATGCTGGCTGCTGCAATGTGTATAAAGGGGGACACCATCTTCCGTAATGTGTAAAAAGGGGGACGCTGTCTGCTGTAATGTGTAAAAAGGGGGACGCTGTATGCTGTAATGTATAAAAGGGTCTCTACCTGGTGTAGTGGCGCTACTGTGAAGCGTAATTTGAATAATGGAGACTACTGTGCACCGTAGTATGAATTGCTATTATTTTGTGGCCACGCCCCTTCCCCATAAAGCCATCTATCTTACATTGGGGGAGGGGGGGCGCCAATGTTGTTTCTTGCACACAGCGCTAAAATGCCTAGTTACGGCACTGTAATTATATATTTGCTTGGTTGAAGATCTTTCCATTCCACACCAATCTAAGATCTTTCCATTCCACACCAATATAAGAGTTGTGTGTGTTATTCCTGATTGTGTGTGCCTCTCTAATTTTTAATCACCTTATTGACAGTGTCCTCTTCCTCTTGCCTCTTCTGATAATGTGAAAAGTCATCAAAGAAGGAGGTGGTATGTTAGTAGCTAGCTATGATTCGGGGAACTTGGCGAGCTTTTTCCAGGGGGACCACCTGTTGCTAAAATGATGGTTTATTAAACTGTGCATGTCCTGTTTAAACAACATAAGGGTGGGTGGAAGGTCCTAAGGACAATTCTATATTGCGCCTCTTTTTTTTCTTTGCATGATGTGCTCTTTGGGGGCTTAGTTTTTAAAACTCCCATCCTGTTTGCCACAGCAGTGCCACTCCTAGATGGGCCAGGTGTTTGTGCCACCCACTTGTGTCGCTTTGCTTAGTCATCCAGCTACCTCGGTGCAACCTTTTGGCCTAAAAACAATATTGTGAGGTGTTCAGAATAGATTGGAAATGAGTGGAAATTAATGTTATTGAGGTTAATAATACTGTATGTTCAAAATTACCCCAAAATTTTGTGATTTTAACAGTTTTTTATGTTTTTTCCAAAAACATCCAGATCCAAAACCAAAACCCGAAAGGGTGGTTTTGGCAAAACCAATCCAGATCCAAAACACGAGCGGAGATCCAGATCCAAAACTAAAACAAAAAACATGAAAAGTATCCGCTGCACATCTCTAGTTTGGAATGACTCTGCTGTGTAAGGAGTTCAAATGAGAATTGTTTGGTGCATCCCAGAATATTATTTTCCACTTTCTTCTATGCCTGCTGGTCTCGGCTGCCCCAGGGTTTGCAATCCCCCTCTTCAAGTCCTTTGATACGGCAAAAATTAGGCTTTGGTTTGCCAGTGTGGATGCAACATGGCCGCCTGCTATGTACATTGTACTGTTGCTGGGGGAATGATAGGGTTGGTGCAGCTATACTACTTAATGCACTTGTTAGAAGTTCCACATCACTACGTGCATAAGATGCTTAGCTACGTTATCAATGTGTCAGGAAATATTGAACACATTTTAACAGGGTTATCATCCTTCCAGGGAAATCATTGGCAGATGTTTTTAATACATAATTTTGGGTATCTGAAGATCCTCAGATCTAGAAAAGAATATTGTTTGAAGTATGCATCGTGACGATAGTGACTTTAGACACAATCTCTTACAACTTGTCATAAATAGTGAGCTGGTTTCTGGAGACATGCTGAATGCCCATAGCTTACAGGTAGACAAATAATAAACTGTACATCTGGTCAAATACTTAATATATTGGGTCACACATAGGTCCATAAAATTAAATTATTGCACAGAAACGTTATGCCAATGATAATATCTCATGGTTACTACCGGACAGGACTATGACACCAGTACCCTGAACATCTCAAGTTTTCTTATGCACCTTTATGAAGTGTGAGGGAAAAAAACACTGCTGCTGTAAGCAGATGCTTCAGGTGATCTGGAAAGGCAGTCTGCATCGGCATGGGTGTAATGTAACAATAATGTGGGTGGAAGGTATTCATACCTGGAGCTCGACTGTGCTTGTTGTTAGCCAAGTCCACTTCTCCACGATGTCGAAGTGAGTAACTGTTCTTCGCGTCACCTGTATAACTGAGGCAGAAGGACAGGGAGACCCCCGGAAGACAAAACCTAAACACAGTATACTTAAGGACCACTACGCATGAAAATGGTGACAACCATTTATTGAGCAGGACGTTACTAATCACCGCTGCAGATCAATCCTTACTAGGATTAAGTGTACATATACAGTATATGTATATTACTTAATATTGCAATACTCCAGTTAATTTAGAGTCTATAATGACAATCACATTGTACGAACTTAAAAGGCACAAAAGGGTTTGGTCAAACAATCACATAAATCATATACAACATCAAACGTTAAGGCAGAATTACCAGTTTCAAGTATTGTAAGGCAAAGAATGTTCCGGCACGAAATTGGCACAATGTCTAGACTGTCCACACAGTGGCGCTGGCGCCAAGTAATAACATTCAGTTCCTACACTGTGGTTTCCATTTAATATCCGTGTCACAGATTAGTAAAGCCTGCACGGTAAGGGTGAACTCCTGAGTCAATGTCAACGGACACCAGGTAAGTATTTGTAGGAAGGCGTGCAGGGTGGGTAACTTTTAATATAACACAACAACAATGAATAACGATGTTAAAGGTATCTGTATCCATGGAAAGGTAAGTCAATTAGCATACAGTTTTGTAGTGCAAACTAGTAAAGTCATAAAACAGTTCTGGCTGGCGGAGTGAGGACAGGGGTTCGGACAACTCTGTCCTTTTATTGAACTGTATAATAACAACTGGATGCAGTTCATATATAATGTCACCACCTGGGGCAGTGAAAAAGGCACTTTTAACTTGGGAGTCTTTGACTAGGATATTTGGGGTCAGGAGCATCCCGCTTGTTCCCCACTATAAATATTTATCTGCAGGAGTGGAGGTGCACAATAATATCAGCCAGCTGGGGGGAGATTGGTGAGTGTACTGGCAGGAATGGGGGTGCACAATAATATCAGCCAGCTTGGGGAGATCTGTAAGTGTACCTGCCAGGTGCTCACCCCTGGAATCCCGCTCTCTATCTCTAAGTGGGTGGCTGGCGTGGGAGCTCCGATCTCCCTGTCTTGACTTGCAGCGGTAGCTGGCTGCGTCCCGCTGCAGCCAGCGCATCTCTCCTTTACTCATGCGGCTGTGTTTTCTCTTCACACCGCCGCACTCCCCATTCTTCTAGCTGCCGCTGATGCTGGCAGCATCCCTGCTCTCACACACGAGCAGGTCTCCTCTCTCTCCGTTGGCGGCCGACCAGGACGGAACTTCGCTCTTCAGGTCCCCGGGTGATGCGGCAGTGTTTCTTCCGGCAGTGCGATCAGCCATGTCTCTCTCTATCTCCCTTCTTCTCTAGTGCATCCGGTATCCCCCATTAGTGCAGTAGGATTTAGACAATTGATGGAGGTATTGGCCCTCATTCCGAGTTGTTCGCTCGCTAGCTGCTTTTAGCAGCCGTGCAAATGCTATGCTGCCGCCCCCTGGGAGTGTATCTTAGCTTAGCAGGAGTGCGAACAAAAGGATCACACAGCGGCAACAAAAAAAGATTGTGCATTTTCTGAGCAGCTCCAGACCTACTCCTAGCTTGCGATCACTTCAGACTGTTTAGTTCCTGTTTTGGCGTCACGAACACGCCCTGTGTTCAGCCAGCCACGCCTGCATTTCCCCAGGCACGCCTGTGTTTGTATCTGTAACGCCTGCTTTTTTCCACACACTCCCTGAAAATGGTCAGTTACCTCCCAGAAACACCCACTTCCTGTCAATCACTCTGCGGCCAGCAGTGCGACTGAAAGCGTCGCTAGACCTTGTGTGAAACTACTTCAGCTTTTGTGAAAGTACGTCGCGCATGCGCATTGCGGTGCATACGCATGCACAGAAGTGCCGCTTTTTTACCTAAACGCTGCGCTGCGACCGAAAACAGCTAGTGAACAACTCGGAATGACCCCCTTTGTGTCCCCGGTACCAAATCCCATCTAGATTCAACTTCACTAGGCAGGTGATACAGAGAATGTACAGAGACGTCAAAAAAAGTGTCGCCATTGTCCTAAAAAATGCGGTTGTATCCAGTGTCCACTTAACCACGGACATGTGGACAAGTGGAACAGGGCAGACTAAGGACTATATGACTGTGACAGCCCACTGGGTAGATGTATTGCCTCCCACAACAACAAACAGCAGCAGCAGCACCAGTAGCACCATCTCGCAAATCCAAACTCGTTTCTAGGCAGGCTACGCTGTGTATCACTGCTTTCCGTAAGAGGCACAACCCTGACAACCTCTTACGGAAACTGAGGGACATCATCGCGCATTGGCTTACCCCACTTAGACTCTCCTGGGGATTTGTGATATCGGACAATGCCACCAATATTGTGCGTGCATTACAACTGGGCAAATTCCAGCACGTCCCATGTTTTGCACATACAATTAATTTGGTGGTGCATAATTTTTTTAAAAATGACAGGGGTGTACAGGAGATGCTGTCGGCGGCCTGAAAAATTGCGGGCAACTTTCGACATTCTGCCACATTGTGCCGAAGACTGGAGCACCAGCAAACACGTCTGAATCTGCCCTGCCATCAACTGAATCAGGTGGTAACTAGGTGGAATTCTACACTCTATATGCTTCAGAGGATGGAGGAGCAGCAAAAGGCCATTCAAGCCTATACATCCACCTATGATATAGGCAAAGGAGGGGGAATGCACCTGACTCAAGTGTAGTGGAGAATGATTTCCGTCTTGTGCAAGGTTCTCCAACCCTTCGAACTTGCCACACGTGAAGTCAGTTCAGACACTGCTAGCTTGAGTCAGGTCATTCCCCTCATCAGGCTTTTGCAGAAGCAGCTGGAGAAATTAAAGGAGGAGCTAAGATGGAGCGATTCCGCAGAGTATGTGGGACTTGTGGATGGAGCCCTTCATTCACTTTGCCAGGATTCAAGGGTGGTCAATCTGTTGAAATCAAAGCACTACATTTTGGCCACCGTGCTCGATCCTAGGTTTAAAACCTACATTGTATCTCCCTTTCCGGCAGACACTAGTGTACAGAGGTGCAAAGACCTGCTGGTGAGTAAATTGTTAACAAAAGTGGAATATGACCCGTCAACAGCACCTCCTTTAATTTCTCCCACCACTGGGGCTGCAAGGAAAAGGATAAGATTTCCTAGCCCACCCGCTGGCGGTGATGCAGGGCAGTCAGGAGCGAAAGCTGACATCTGGTCCGGACTGAAGGACCTGCCAACGATTACTGACATGTCTGCTGTTACTGCAAATGATTCTGTCATCACTGAAAGAATGGTGGAGGATTATATGAGTGACAGCATCAAAGTAGGCATGTCAGACAGTCCTTATGCATACTGGCAGGAAAAAGAGGCAATTTGGATGCCCTTGCACAAACTGGCTTTATTTTACCTAAGTTGCCCCCCCCCCTCCTTCCCTACAGTGTGTACTCCAAAAGAGTGTTTAGTGCAGCCAGTAACCTTGTCAGCAATCGGCGTAGGAGGTTACTTCCACAAAATGTGGAGAAGATGATGTTCATCAAAATGAATTATAAATTCCTCTGGGAAGACCTTGACCAGCAATTGTCTCCGGAAAGTACACCTGTGATGGTGGATTCCAGTCGGGACGAATTAATACTCTGTGAGGAGGGGGATGTACACAGTGAAAGGGGTGAGGAATCGGATGATGAGGATGAGGACGACATCTTGCCTCTGTAGAGCCAGTTGGTGGAAGGAGAGATTGATTACTTATTTTTTGGTGGAGGCCCAAACAAACCAGTCATTTCAGCCACAGTCATGTGGCAGACTCTGTTGCTGAAATGATTGGTTTGTTAAAGTGTGCACGTCCTGTTTATACAAAATAAGGGTGGGTGGGAGGGCCCAAGGACAATTCCATCTTGCACCTCTTCTTCTTTGCATCATGTGCTGTTTGGGGACTATTTTTTTTAAAGTGCCATCCTGTCGGACACTTCCGTATATGTCCAGTGGTACTGCCATATAATTCCAGTGATACTGTCGTATATGTCCAGTGGTACTGCCATATAATTCCAGTGATATCGCCATATAATTCCAGTGATATTGCTGTATAATTCCAGTGGGAATTGTTTGTGTCGCTTGGCTTAGTCATACAGCTACCTCTTTGCACCTCTTCTACATCTTTGCATGAGGTGCTGTTTGGGGCCTATTTTTTATATCTGCCCTCCTGTCTGCCACTGCAGTGCCACTCTTAGATGGGCCAATTGTTTGTGTCGCTTAGCTTAGTCATACAGCTACCTCATTGCACTTCTTCTACATCTTTGCATGAGGTGCTGTTTGGGGCCTAGTTTTTGAAAAGTGCCATCCTGTCTGCCACTGTAGTGTCACTCCTAGATAGGCCAGGTGTTTGTGCCGCACACTTGTGTCACTTGGCTTAGTCATACAGCAACCTCGGTGCACCTCTTTTTCTTCTTTGCATCATGTGCTGTTTGGGGGCCTTTTTTTATATATCTGCCCTCCGGTTTGACAGTGCAGTGCCACTTCTAGATGGGCCAGGTGTTTGTGTTGTCCACTTGTGTCGCTTAGCTTAGTCATCCAGCAACCTCGGCGCAACCTTTTGGCCTAAAAACAATATTGTGAGGTGTGAGGTGTTCAGAATAGACTGGAAATGAGTGGCAATGAATGTTATTTAGGTTAATAATACCGTAGGATCAAAATTACCCCCAAATTCTAGCCATTTTTATGTTTTTTTCAAAAATCATCCAGATCCAAAACCAAAACACGAAAGGATGGTGTTTGCAAAGCCAAGCCAAAACCAAAACACAAAAGTGGAATTAGAACCAAAACTAAAACACAAAACATGAAAAGTGCCAGCCGCACATCTCTAGTGACGACTGAGTACTGTATACTGCATTTATGGATGAATGAAAGGTACTGTATATCAGGGGTTGGGCTGTGTATTTATTGAGGAGCAGTGTGGTGGATTTGGTAGTGTAACACAGGTAACAGTACATGGGACCTAATTCAGTCCTGATCGCTCCTCTGCAAATTTGCAGAGGGCTGCAATCAGATAGTCGCCGCCCATAGAGAGTGAATACACATCTCGTGCAAGTGTGCGAATGCATACGTACGCTGTGCAAAAACTTCAACAGACAGTGGAGAGTTGCAAATCGGTTCGCAATTTATTCACCATCAAATTATTTCTCCAGTCTGTGTGTAGCCCGGGACTTACTCCTATAGTGTGATAGAATCAGGCTGTTCAGGGCCGGAGCTGACGTCACACACCCTCCCATAAAACGCTTGGGAACGCCTGTGTTTTTCCTAATCCTCCCAGGAAACGTCTAGTTAACTCCCACAAATGTCTGCTTCCTGTCAATCACCTTGCGGAAGCCTAGCAATCGAAATTTTAGAACGATTCTGTCACTGTTTGACCGCGCCTGCGCATTGTGGTGCATATGCATGCACAGTCATTCGATAATCCGCTGTGTGATTTCGCACAACTGCGATCAGGTCTGAATCAGGCCCTTAATTTTGAGTTCTGAAACAGTTGAACCTGCACTGACATTTTGGGGTCAATCCAATTGCAGATGAACGGTGGGAGTTGCCTTTGCAATGGCATGGTCAAGCACATCTCGCACCACATCTCGCACCCCTCACAGCCTGATCTCCTCCCATGAAGTCGCACAATATTGTACACACCCCTATGGGGCTGCGAATCAAATTGTGCAAGTCCGACCTGCCAAAAAGTGCAACTATTGCTAGACTAACAAGCGGGGGCGAAAACATCACCCACAATCGGATTGACCCCTTTGCTTATATTCTCTGTTAAACACATGCTCAGTCTCAAGGTAAAATACATTATAGTCTTACCTGAACTGCAGAATAAACGAAGCAGGCTCTGCTACCTTAATAATGTATAATGGGGATGATTCAGCATGGATCACAATTCAATTAAATCACTATTATTTCAGCACATGTGCGCATGCGTGTATGCCGGTACGTGCATGCTTGAGGTCTTAAACTGCCTTCTCTTCAGAATGCAGTATAAGTCCGGTGTGTGTATGGGGGGGGGTGAAGAGCCATCAACGCCACGTTTTGTGGGCATCAACGCACCATTTGGGGGGCGCGGTGCAGACAACACAGGCGTGTCTGGACCATTTGGGGGATGGGCCACGGCGACAGTTACCCAAAAGATGGCTACCCTCCATCTGCCTTTGTATTTAGGTTGCAAAGGCAGGGGGCAACCCCAATCATGTGAGAGCATCGCTGTATAGCGATGCGCTTGTATGTTAGCGGGGGTGGACAGGACCCGACATGTGGGACAAAATTGCCCTGTGATGGGTGTCCCCCCACATGTTAGAGTAAAGGGTTGTAGTTTTGCGATTTGTTGCACAACTATAAACCATGCTGAATTGGGCCTAATGTCCCAAAATAAATGGGTCATCCTTGTAACAGTAGAGAAATCTAAATCAAATCAATATTTGGCGTGACCACCATTTGCCTTCAAAACAGCATAAATTCTTCTAGGTTCACTTGCGCATAGTTTTTGGAGGAATTTGGCAGGGAGGTTGCCCCAAACATCTTGGAGAAAAAACTAACCACAGATTTACTGTGGATGTACAGTAGGCTTGCTTGAATCTTTCTGTCTCTTCATGTAATCCTAGACAGACTTGATGATATTGAGATCAGGGCTTTGTGGAGGACTCCTTCCAGGACTCCTTGTTCTTCTTTACACTGAAGATAGCTCTTAATGACATTGGCTGTATGTTTGGGGTCGCTGTCCTGCTGCAGAATAAATTTATAGCTCAGATGCCTGAGTAGTAATGATTGCATAGTGCAACTTCATCCATTTTTTCTATTACTATAAATCCCAGCAAGATAGCACCTCTCATTACAAGCAATTAGGGTGTGCAGTCTAGAGCCACTCCACAAGTATATACCATGTTACAGTATGTGGATTCCATGTTCAGTCTAGATTGGTACCCCTCCCCCACCACCCTAACTGTTTTTAAGCAGTAAACTAGCATCTGACTGCACACTGAATCAGGCATAATCAAAAGTTAGTCATATTTACATTTATATAGTGTCAGTTTTTTGGAGTGAGCATTTGCTGTGTGTGTGCAGCGCGTGCCTCTCCTGCCCCTCATTGCTCAGTCCATTGGCGGTGGTGTGTAGGATCTCAAACCAGCCGTCGGTTCGTGAGCCAATCAGGTCTTGACGACTGGCAGCAGCGGTTCCTGATTGGTTCTGGGCCACGAGCTGTGATTGGCTCACAAACTGGCTCCTGGTTTGAGATACACGCCCCGACAGACTGAGCACTGAGTGTCAGGAGAGGCGCATGCTGCGCTTTCCTCCCGTGACTCACACACAGCAGCAGCAAGCAACGGTGAGCAGAACTGTGAGGGCATGTGTGTACATGGCACTGTGGGGGGCATTTGTTTACCTGGCACTGTTGGGGCATATCTAGCACTGTGGGGGCGTATCTGGTACTGTGGGGGCACATGTGTATCTGGCTCTGTGGGGGCATATTTGTATCTGGCACTGTGGGGGCATATCTGGCACTGTGGGGGATTGTTTGTAACTGGAACTGTGGGGGCATATGTGTATCTGGCACTGTGGGGACATATTTCTATCTGGCACTGTGTGAGCATATCTGGCACTATGGGGGCATATCTGGCACTGTGGGAGCATATCTGGCACTGTGGGGGCATATCTGGCATGGTGGGGGCATAATTGTATCTGGCACTGTGGGGAAAATTTGTATCTGGCACTGTGGGGGCATATGTGTATCTGGCACTACACTACTGGGGGCATGTATGTATCTGGCACTGCACTATTGGTGTAATATGTGTATCTGGCACCCCATACGTGTATCATGACCCCATTTTCAGTGGCCACGCCCCATTTGGCATGTGGCCACACCAATTTTGGCATACCACTAAGACATTTTTGTTGTACTTGTACCACTGCTTTTTCCACACACCATAATGTGATGCCCTGGGTTTTGATTTTGACTGGGCTGGTTTGGGGGTGCCCTGCCTGCCAGATGTGAACCCCAGAGTGTTAGGGACTTGCATGACAAGTGGTAACCTGGACGTTGGTGGGCAGGCTCATATCTTTGGCCAAATATATGCTAACAACCTCTTACTGCATATGATTTTGAATTTTAATATATCTTTCAATTTTGAGTAGTAACGATTACATAGTGCATTTGCATCCATTTTTTCTATGCGTAGTACTATAAATCTCAGCAAGATACAGTAGCACCTCTCATTACAAGCAGTCAGGGTGTGCAGTCTAAAGCCACTCCCCCTATATAATTTCTAAAGACAAATTGCATCTGTTAGGAATCACAGGCGTATCTGGCACTGTGGAGGCATATGTTTATCTGGCACTGTGGGGGCATATGTGTTTCTGGCACTGCACTACAGGGGGCATGTGTGTATCTGGCTCTGCACTATTGGAGTCATATGTGTATCTGGCCCCTTATATGTGTATCATGACCTCATTTTCATTGGCCACACCCCATGTGGCATGTGGCCACACCAATTTTTGGCATACCACTAAGACTTTTTTTCTACTTGCATCACTGCTTTCCACACACCATAATGTGATGCCTTGGGTTTTTATTTTGGCTGGGTTGGTTTGGGGGTGTCCTGCCCCCCAGACGTGAATCCCAGAGTGTTAGGGACTTGCCCGACAAGAGATGACTTGGTCGTTGGTGGGCAGACCCATATCTTTGGCCAAATATAACAACCTCTTACTGCATATGATATTTAATTTTATTATATCTTTTAATTTTGAGTAGTAATGATTGCATAGTGCATTTGCATCCATTTTTTCTATGCGTAGTACTATAAATCTCAGCAAGATAGCACCTCTCATAACAAGCAGTCAGGGTGTGCGGTCTAAAGCCACTCCCCCTATATAATTTCTAAAGACAAATTGCACCTGTCAGGAATCACTGGTGTAAACAGTATTCAGTGTCATCGCACACTAGGAACCTCCCAGGGATGAGGTCTAATGGGGTACTGGTATTCACCAGGGATTCCTGCAAGTAAATTTGAGTTTCCCTGCAGTATTACCATAGTTCACAACCCCTTGGACAGAAATAGGTGCAACTAGCAGGAAGATTAATGTCGAGTCCGAGGGAGATGAGTATTTTATAGCATGGGAATCTCTACAGAAGACAACTGGAGAGAATACACTGGCAGGGAAATGGTGGCTAGAGAATACAGAAGATTAACCACAGGAGTACCTTGAGAACCAATAGTAAAAAAATGGAAAGTGTAACTTATCCTGCGCTTGTTCTTTGTTTCAGAATAGCAACACTCTCACTCCCATAATCCAATGTATGTTTGTTTAGGACATGCAAGGAAAAATTTTTTGGAGATGTATAGTGAAGCACAATTTAATATAGATTCATAAACAATGCATAAAAAGTATAAATGTATAAAAATTCATCAGTTGGTATAATAATTTATAGCAGCATAATAAATTGCACAGCCTTTAATGAGGAAAAGCAGATGGGTAATTACCAATCTTTCAGAACTGTAAACAGTTCATATCCAGCTTGCGGGTTATATCTTTAAAGAGGATCCCGGAAATCCTCTACCTCCGCGTTGTGCTGGAACAGGATGGCAGAATCCCCAATAGGCAGTCCCGTTTATGCTGTGCTCACCGACGCGTTTCTACCCCAAAACCGGGGTCTTTTTCAAGGTGTGTTTGTAGTTGTAGTGCTGCTTCTATTTCCGGAGTTTATATCAACAGACCACCAATGGGAACGTCACCCCCTCAGCTGGACCCTATACAATTAGATCCTACTGAGTCCCATGATCCCATGCGGGTGGTGACGTCCCAGATCTGCTGACCTCAGTTGCATAGCAACGCCCCGCGTCTGTCCGTTGTTATGGAAACAGTCCGAATACCCTGTTACTTCCGGGTATCGGCGGCGTCTGTTCTCTCTTCGGCTCGAATTACCGTATTTGAGCCCATGGACAGATTATCCCAAGTCCCTTAATCAGGTCTTTATATAAATTTGGTCAAACATCCTTAGAATAATTTGTGTTTTACAAAAAGGCTAGTAGCGCGACGTCACTTCCGGGAGTGCCATCTAAGTGAAAAATGGTAAACAGTGTTCATAATCAAAACAACATAAAAACAATACTAACATTGAGCAATTAGAATATTAAAAATTGAACATATGATGCAGGGCATTTATAACCTTATTATAAAAACCACTTGATCTCGAAATCATTATTCAGACCTCCAGGTTTTAATGTTCGTAGGTCATAAATGGTTTTCATTTCTGATTGAGCTAACTGAGTGGCAATGTCACTTCGTCTCCAGTCTCCCTTAATATGTCTAATTCCACAGAATTGTTTGATGGCAGAAACATTGCTACCATGGGTAATTCTGAAGTGCTCAGACAGAGCATGGGTTATGAGGCCGTTTCTTATATTCCGGAGATGTTCTCCTATTCTGACTTTTAGGGGACGTGAGGTTCTCCCTATGTACCAGAACCCACAAGCACATTCCATACCGTAAACTACATTGTTACTATTGCATGTTATGAAGTCTGTGATTGTGGTCTTGATACCATTAATTGTAACCTCAGTAATTTTGCTTCCCCTTCCTTGGATTCCTTTACATCCCAAGCACATCCCGCACCGAAAAAAACCTTTTGATTTGATAGTATACATCGTTTTTTTCGGTGGTTGGGTGTTTTTCACCAACTTGGTTTTAATAGTTGGTGCTCTCCTATAGACGCACTTGGGTTTTATGGGAAGCAAATTCCCTATTAGTGGGTCTTTTTGCAATATTTTCCAATGTTTTTTTAAAGACCCCTCCAACTTCTTATGTTGGCTGCTGAATGAGGTGACAAACGCCCATTCATATCCATTTTTATCCTGGGTTCGTCCTTGGGTGCTAGGTTTTAATAGATCTTTTCTATCTAATTCTGCTACCTTATTTTTGGACCTCATTACTTTTCCAGTATTATAGCCCGAAACCTCAAACCTTTTGCTCAGTAATTCCGCCTGCTCCTCATATACTATATCCTTAGTGCAATTTCTTCTTAGCCTTTTAAATTGTCCCTCTGGTATTGACTCCAACCAGTTAGGGTGGTGACAGCTAGAAGACTGAATATAGGCCCCCGAATCCGTGGGTTTAATATAATTTTTTGTATTAAGGCAATGTTCCTCTATAAAAACCGTAACATCTAAAAAGTTGATTATCTGTTGACTACTTTCAAATGTAAATGAGATATTCACTTTTTGGTATTTAAATAATTATAAAAAAGTTCTAAATCCTCAACCCCCCCTTTCCAAATAAAAAACACATCGTCTATATATCTTCTCCAGGACACCAGGTTCGCCCCGAAGGGACAGTGGTTCCAGATGACTTCCTCCTCCCACTGTCCCATAAAGATGTTGGCATAACTCGGGGCGAACCTGGTGCCCATAGCCGTCCCAACCTTTTGTAAATAAAAAGTACTATTAAAAGAGAAATAATTATTTTCTAAAATAAATTGTACTCCTTCTTTAATGAAATCCTGAAGACTTTGTTCTAAAGTGCTGTTGGTAAGGGCCGTAGAAAGGGCTTTTAGACCATCCCTGTGGTCTATAATGGTGTATAATGATCTAACATCCGCTGCCACCATTATATAGCCTTCTTCCCATTTTATTTCTTCTAAAACTTGCAAAAAATCCCTTGTGTCCTTTAAATGTGCAGGATATTTTATAACAAGAGGCTGAAGATGAAAGTCGATGTACTCGGACAAATTGGATGTTATTGACCCAATGCCGGATACTATCGGCCTACCTGGGGGTTTTTGGGGGTCTTTGTGGATCTTGGGGAGAATATAAAGAACCGGAATTACAGGTTCTTTATTAAAGAGGAAATTAATTTCTCTCTCCTCCAAGGTTCCAAGATCACCAAACTTTTTCAAAAGCACTTCCAATTTCCCCACTATACCTTTTGTGGGGTCTGTACGGAGTTTACAATATGTTTGTTGGTCATCCAATTATGTGTTTTTTATTTGGAAAGGGGGGGTTGAGGATTTAGAACTTTTTTATAATTATTTAAATACCAATCAAGTGAATATCTCATTTACATTTGAAAGTAGTCAACAGATAATCAACTTTTTAGATGTTACGGATTTTATAGAGGAACATTGCCTTAATACAAAAAATTATATTAAACCCACGGATTCGGGGGCCTATATTCAGTCTTCTAGCTGTCACCACCCTAACTGGTTGGAGTCAATACCGGAGGGACAATTTAAAAGGCTAAGAAGAAATTGCACTAAGGATATAGTATATCAGGAGCAGGCGGAATTACTGAGCAAAAGGTTTGAGGTTTCGGGCTATAATACTGGAAAGGTAATGAGGTCCAAAAATAAGGTAGCAGAATTAGATAGAAAAGATCTATTAAAACCTAGCACCCAAGGACGAACCCAGGATAAAAATGGATATGAATGGGTGTTTGTCACCTCATTCAGCAGCCAACATAAGAAGTTGGAGGGGTCTTTAAAAAAACATTGGAAAATATTGCAAAATGACCCACTAATAGGGAATTTGCTTCCCATAAAACCCAAGTGCGTCTATAGGAGAGCACCAACTATTAAAACCAAGTTGGTGAAAAACACCCAACCACTGAAAAAACCGATGTATACTATCAAATCAAAAGGTTTTTTTCGGTGTGGGATGTGCTTGGGATGTAAAAGAATCCAAGGAAGGGGAAGCAAAATTACTGAGGTTACAATTAATGGTATCAAGACCACAATCACAGACTTCATAACATGCAATAGTAACAATGTAGTTTACGGTATGGAATGTGCTTGTGGGTTCTGGTACATAGGGAGAACCTCACGTCCCCTAAAAGTCAGAATAGGAGAACATCTCCGGAATATAAGAAACGGCCTCATAACCCATGTTCTGTCTGAGCACTTCAGAATTACCCATGGTAGCAATGTTTCTGCCATCACACAATTCTGTGGAATTAGACATATTAAGGGAGACTGGAGACGAAGTGACATTGCCACTCAGTTAGCTCAATCAGAAATGAAAACCATTTATGACCTACGAACATTAAAACCTGGAGGTCTGAATAATGATTTCGAGATCAAGTGGTTTTTATAATAAGGTTATAAATGCCCTGCATCATATGTTCAATTTTTAATATTCTAATTGCTCAATGTTAGTATTGTTTTTATGTGGTTTTGATTATGAACACTGTTTACCATTTTTCACTTAGATGGCACTCCCGGAAGTGACGTCGCGCTACTAGCCTTTTTTTAAAACACAAATTATTCTAAGGATGTTTGACCAAATTTATATAAAGACCTGATTAAGGGACTTGGGATAATCTGTCCATGGGCTCAAATACGGTAATTCGAGCCGAAGAGAGAACAGACGCCGCCGATACCCGGAAGTAACAGGGTATTCGGACTGTTTCCATAACAACGGACAGACGTGGGGCGTTGCTATGCAACTGAGGTCAGCAGATCTGGGACGTCACCACCCGCAAGGGATCATGAGACTCAGTAGGATCTAATTGTATAGGGTCCAGCTGAGGGGGTGACGTTCCCATTGGTGGTCTGTTGATATAAACTCCGGAAATAGAAGCAGCACTACAACTACAAACACACCTTGAAAAAGACCCCGGTTTTGGGGTAGAAACGCGTCGGTGAGCACAGCATAAACGGGACTGCCTATTGGGGATTCTGCCATCCTGTTCCAGCATAACGCGGAGGTAGAGGATTTCCGGGATCCTCTTTAAAGATATAACCCGCAAGCTGGATATGAACTGTTTACAGTTCTGAAAGATTGGTAATTACCCATCTGCTTTTCCTCATTAAAGGCTGTGCAATTTATTATGCTGCTATACATTATTATACCAACTGATGAATTTTTATACATTTATACTTTTTATGCATTGTTTATGAATCTATATTAAATTGTGCTTCACTATACATCTCCAAAAATTTTTTCCTTGCATGTCCTAAACAAACATACATTGGATTATGGGAGTGAGAGTGTTGCTATTCTGAAACAAAGAACAAGCGCAGGATAAGTTACACTTTCCATTTTTTTACTATTGCACTTTTGGTGGAAGGTGAGGGATCCTTCAAGGAGAGTGTACCCCTTCCAGCTGCTTTATTGCGCACGAGCACTTTTCTTATTACCCACTACCTTGAGAACCAAGCAGAGTATCCACAGGGTGAATACTAGAGATGTGCACTTGAAATTTTTCGGGTTTTGTGTTTTGGTTTTGGGTTCGGTTCTGCGGCCGTGTTTTGGGTTCGACCGCGTTTTGGCAAAACCTCACCGAATTTTTTTTGTCGGATTCGGGTGTGTTTTGGATTCGGGTGTTTTTTTCAAAAAACACTAAAAAACAGCTTAAATCATAGAATTTGGGGGTCATTTTGATCCCAAAGTATTATTAACCTCAAAAACCATAATTTCCACTCATTTTCAGTCTATTCTGAACACCTCACACCTCACAATATTATTTTTAGTCCTAAAATTTGCACCGAGGTCGCTGGATGACTAAGCTAAGCAACCCTAGTGGCCGACACAAACACCTGGCCCATCTAGGAGTGGCACTGCAGTGTCACGCAGGATGGCCCTTCCAAAAAAAACACTCCCCAAACAGCACATGACGCAAAGAAAAAAAGAGGCGCAATGAGGTAGCTGTGTGAGTAAGCTAAGCGACCCTAGTGGCCGACACAAACACCTGGCCCATCTAGGAGTGGCACTGCAGTGTCACGCAGGATGGCCCTTCCAAAAAACACTCCCCAAACAGCACATGACGCAAAGAAAAAAAGAGGCGCAATGAGGTAGCTGTGTGAGTAAGCTAAGCGACCCTAGTGGCCGACACAAACACCTGGCCCATCTAGGAGTGGCACTGCAGTGTCACGCAGGATGGCCCTTCCAAAAAAAAACACTCCCCAAACAGCACATGATGCAAAGAAAAAAAGAGGCGCAATGAGGTAGCTGTGTGAGTAAGCTAAGCGACCCTAGTGGCCGACACAAACACCTGGCCCATCTAGGAGTGGCACTGCAGTGTCACGCAGGATGGCCCTTCCAAAAAACACTCCCCAAACAGCACATGACGCAAAGAAAAAAAGAGGCGCAATGAGTTAGCTGTGTGAGTAAGCTAAGCGACCCTAGTGGCCGACACAAACACCTGGCCCATCTAGGAGTGGCACTGCAGTGTTACGCAGGATGGCCCTTCCAAAAAACACTCCCCAAACAGCACATGACGCAAAGAAAAAAAGAGGCGCAATGAGGTAGCTGTGTGAGTAAGCTAAGCGACCCTAGTGGCCGACACAAACACCTGGCCCATCTAGGAGTGGCACTGCAGTGTCACGCAGGATGGCCCTTCCAAAAAACACTCCCCAAACAGCACATGACGCAAAGAAAAAAAGAGGCGCAATGAGGTAGCTGTGTGAGTAAGCTAAGCGACCCTAGTGGCCGACACAAACACCTGGCCCATCTAGGAGTGGCACTGCAGTGTCACGCAGGATGGCCCTTCAAAACAATACTCCCCAAACAGCACATGACGCAAAGAAAAATTAAAGAAAAAAGAGGTGCAAGATTTAATTGTCCTTGGGCCCTCCCACCCACCCTTATGTTGTATAAACAGGACATGCACACTTTAACCAACCCATCATTTCAGTGACAGGGTCTGCCACACGACTGTGACTGAAATGACGGGTTGGTTTGGACCCCCACCAAAAAAGAAGCAATTAATCTCTCCTTGCACAAACTGGCTCTACAGAGGCAAGATGTCCACCTCATCATCATCCTCCGATATATCACCGTGTACATCCCCCTCCTCACAGATTATCAATTCGTCCCCACTGGAATCCACCATCTCAGCTCCCTGTGTACTTTGTGGAGGCAATTGCTGCTGGTCAATGTCTCCACGGAGGAATTGATTATAATTCATTTTAATGAACATCATCTTCTCCACATTTTCTGGAAGTAACCTCGTACGCCGATTGCTGACAAGGTGAGCGGCGGCACTAAACACTCTTTCGGAGTACACACTTGTGGGAGGGCAACTTAGGTAGAATAAAGCCAGTTTGTGCAAGGGCCTCCAAATTGCCTCTTTTTCCTGCCAGTATAAGTACGGACTGTCTGACGTGCCTACTTGGATGCGGTCACTCATATAATCCTCCACCATTCTTTCAATGGGGAGAGAATCATATGCAGTGACAATAGACGACATGTCAGTAATCGTTGGCAGGTCCTTCAGTCCGGACCAGATGTCAGCATCAGCAGTCGCTCCAGACTGCCCTGCATCACCGCCAGCGGGTGGGCTCGGAATTCTGAGCCTTTTCCTCGCACCCCCAGTTGCGGGAGAATGTGAAGGAGGAGATGTTGACAGGTCGCGTTCCGCTTGACTTGACAATTTTGTCACCAGCAGGTCTTTGAACCCCAGCAGACTTGTGTCTGCCGGAAAGAGAGATCCAAGGTAGGTTTTAAATCTAGGATCGAGCACGGTGGCCAAAATGTAGTGATCTGATTTCAACAGATTGACCACCCGTGAATCCTTGTTAAGCGAATTAAGGGCTCCATCCACAAGTCCCACATGCCTAGCGGAATCGCTCCGTGTTAGCTCCTCCTTCAATGTCTCCAGCTTCTTCTGCAAAAGCCTGATGAGGGGAATGACCTGACTCAGGCTGGCAGTGTCTGAACTGACTTCACGTGTGGCAAGTTCAAAGGGCAGCAGAACCTTGCACAACGTTGAAATCATTCTCCACTGCGCTTGAGACAGGTGCATTCCACCTCCTATATCGTGCTCAATTGTATAGGCTTGAATGGCCTTTTGCTGCTCCTCCAACCTCTGAAGCATATATAGGGTTGAATTCCACCTCGTTACCACTTCTTGCTTCAGATGATGGCAGGGCAGGTTCAGGCGTTTTTGGTGGAGCTCCAGTCTTCTGTACGTGGTGCCTGTACGCCGAAAGTGTCCCGCAATTCTTCTGGCCACCGACAGCATCTCTTGCACGCCCCTCTCGTTTTTTAAAAAATTCTGCACCACCAAATTCAAGGTATGTGCAAAACATGGGACATGCTGGAATTTGCCCATATTTAATGCACACACAATATTGCTGGCGTTGTCCGATGCCACAAATCCACAGGAGAGTCCAATTGGGGTAAGCCATTCCGCAATGATCTTCCTCAGTTGCCGTAAGAGGTTTTCAGCTGTGTGCGTATTCTGGAAACCGGTGATACAAAGCGTAGCCTACCTAGGAAAGAGTTGGCGTTTGCGAGATGCTGCTACTGGTGCCGCCGCTGCTGTTCTTGCGGCGGGAGTCCATACATCTACCCAGTGGGCTGTCACAGTCATATAGTCCTGACCCTGCCCTGCTCCACTTGTCCACATGTCTGTGGTTAAGTGGACATTGGGTACAACTGCATTTTTTAGGACACTGGTGAGTCTTTTTCTGACGTCCGTGTACATTCTCGGTATCGCCTGCCTAGAGAAGTGGAACCTAGATGGTATTTGGTAACGGGGGCACACTACCTCAAGAAATTGTCTAGTTCCCTGTGAACTAACGGCGGATACCGGACGCACGTCTAACACCAACATAGTTGTCAAGGCCTCAGTTATCCGCTTTGCAACAGGATGACTGCTGTGATATTTCATCTTCCTCGCAAAGGACTGTTGGACAGTCAATTGCTTACTGGAAGTAGTACAAGTGGTCTTCCGACTTCCCCTCTGGGATGACCATCGACTCCCAGCAGCAACAACAGCAGCGCCAGCAGCAGTAGGCGTTACACGCAAGGATGCATCGGAGGAATCCCAGGCAGGAGAGGACTCGTCAGAATTGCCAGTGACATGGCCTGCAGGACTATTGGCATTCCTGGGGAAGGAGAAAATTGACACTGAGGGAGTTGGTGGGGTGGTTTGCGTGAGCTTGGTTACAAGAGGAAGGGATTTACTGGTCAGTGGACTGCTTCCGCTGTCGCCCAAAGTTTTTGAACTTGTCACTGACTTATTATGAATGCGCTGCAGGTGACGTATAAGGGAGGATGTTCCGAGGTGGTTAACGTCCTTACCCCTACTTATTACAGCTTGACAAAGGCAACACACGGCTTGACAAATGTTGTCCGCATTTCTGTTGAAATACTTCCACACCGAAGAGCTGATTTTTTTGGTATTTTGACCAGGCATGTCAATGGCCATATTCCTCCCACGGACAACAGGTGTCTCCCCGGGTGCCTGACTTAAACAAACCACCTCACCATCAGAATCCTCCTTGTCAATTTCCTCCCCAGCGCCAGCAACACCCATATCCTCCTCGTCCTGGTGTACTTCAACACTGACATCTTCAATCTGACTATCAGGAACTGGACTGCGGGTGCTCCTTCCAGCACTTGCAGGGGGCGTGCAAATGGTGGAAGGCGCATGCTCTTCACGTCCAGTGTTGGGAAGGTCAGGCATCGCAAGATTCGCAACCGACACAATTGGACTCTCCTTGTGGATTTGGGATTTCGAAGAATGCACAGTTCTTTGCTGTGCTTTTGCCAGCTTGAGTCTTTTCATTTTTCTAGCGAGAGGCTGAGTGCTTCCATCCTCATGTGAAGCTGAACCACTAGCCATGAACATAGGCCAGGGCCTCAGCCGTTCCTTGCCACTCCGTGTGGTAAATGGCATATTGGCAAGTTTACGCTTCTTCTCCGACGATTTTATTTTAGATTTTTGAGTCCTTTTTTTACTGATATTTGGTGTTTTGGATTTTACATGCTCTGTACTATGACATTGGGCATCGGCCTTGGCAGACGACGTTGCTGGCATTTCATCGTCTCGGCCATGACTAGTGGCAGCAGCTTCAGCACGAGGTGGAAGTGGATCTTGATCTTTCCCTATTTTTGGAACCTCAACATTTTTGTTCTCCATATTTTAATAGGCACAACTAAAAGGCACCTCAGGTAAACAATGGAGATGGATGGATACTAGTATACTTATGGATGACGAGCGACTGCCGACACTGAGGTAGCTACAGCCGTGGACTACCGTACTGTGTCTGCTGCTAATATAGACTGGATGATAATGAGATAAAATTAAAATATATATATATATCACACTAGTACTGCAGCCGGACAGGTATATATTATGTAATGACGGACCTGCTGGACACTGTCTGTCAGCACTGCAGACTCCTAAAGTAAGCTACTAGTATCAAGAAGATAGAAAAAAAAACCATGGGTAGGTGGTATACAATTATGGATGGACCAGCGACTGCCGACACAGAGGTAGCTACAGCCGTGGACTACCGTACTGTGTCTGCTGCTAATATAGACTGGATGATAATGAGATAAAATTAAAATATATATATATCACACTAGTACTGCAGCCGGACAGGTATATATTATGTAATGATGGACCTGCTGGACACTGTCTGTCAGCACTGCAGACTCCTAAAGTAAGCTACTAGTATCAAGAAGATAGAAAAAAAAAACACGGGTAGGTGGTATACAATTATGGATGGACCAGCGACTGCCGACACAGAGGTAGCTACAGCCGTGGACTACCGTACTGTGTCTGCTGCTAATATAGACTGGATGATAATGAGATAAAATTAAAATATATATATATATATCACACTAGTACTGCAGCCGGACAGGTATATATTATGTAATGACGGACCTGCTGGACACTGTCTGTCAGCACTGCAGACTCCTAAAGTAAGCTACTAGTATCAAGAAGATAGAAAAAAAAACCACGGGTAGGTGGTATACAATTATGGATGGACCAGCGACTGCCGACACAGAGGTAGCTACAGCCGTGGACTACCGTACTGTGTCTGCTGCTAATATAGACTGGATGATAATGAGATAAAATTTAAATATATATATATATATATATATATATATATCACACTAGTACTGCAGCCGGACAGGTATATATTATGTAATGACGGACCTACTGGACACTGTCTGAAGAATGCGTTTATAAAAACACCACACGACGAGTGTTTAACTTTTTCTGGCAGACAATCACAATATACTGGTGGTCAGCAGACAATTACAATACTGGTGGTCAGTGGTCACTGGTCAGTCACACTGGCAGTGGCACTCTGGCAGCAAAAGTGTGCACTGTACTTAAATGTACTCCTGCTATAACTGCTCCCCAGTCTCCCCCACAATTAAGCTGTGTGAGCAGTGAGCACTGAGCACTCAGCAGTCAGATAATGATATACAGTATATGATGCAGCACACTGGGCTGAGCACAGATATGGTATGTGTGACTGTGTCACACTGTGTATCGTTTTTTTTCAGGCAGAGAACGGATTAATTAAACTGGTGGCACTGGTCACTGGTCACACTATCAGCAGCAAGTAGTACTCCTCCTATATGCTCCCCAAAATTTGTGTCTCTCTCTAGTACTCTAGTCACTCTAAACGGAGAGGACGCCAGCCACGTCCTCTCCCTATCAATCTCAATGCACGTGTGAAAATGGCGGCGACGCGCGGCTCCTTATATAGAATCCGAGTCTCGCGATAGAATCCGAGCCTCGCGAGAATCCGACAGCGGGATGATGACGTTCGGGCGCGCTCGGGTTAACCGAGCAAGGCGGGAAGATCCGAGTCGCTCGGACCCGTGTAAAAAAACCTGAAGTTCGGGCGGGTTCGGATTCCGAGGAACCGAACCCGCTCATCTCTAGTGAATACCCAAAGGGAAGTACTGTAGCTTCAGAATCCTGCAGACAGGGGAAAGGGGAACCACAGTACAGGACTGTAGCAGCCAGGCTAATATGAGTGCAGACAAGGATTTGACACTATGCTGTGGGAGAGAGGGCTTTAAATAGGGCACCTAATTAGGGAGGAGTATGCCCATTAGAGCAAAGTAACCAATTTGGTACACCGCCAGAGGTTTTAAAATGGGCTGCAGCAAGATGGTAGCTGCTAGCAGCTGAAGTGTAGACAGCGCTTGCAAGATGGCAATGGCTAGCAGATCATCACGCATGAAGACTAACGTGAGCCAGCATAACCAACACTGAGGAAACCGGAGTGTTGGGGTCCTGGACGGCGGTGTGGGATATCGGACTGGAACCCGATGTCACCAGCCAGCCCCAAGGGACCATAGCTTTCCATAGTGAGTGACACCAGTGATATTGCACATCAAGATTACATACAGAATACTTGTAAATACGCCATTTATAATATCCAGCAAGAACATATATGTCAGGATTTATTCCCACTTATAAAAATCAATAATATTACCACAATGCCCATTAATTTGCAATATGACACTGCTAAAATCATACAACTCATATTGCATAATGTTTAATAATGTGCAAGTAAGTAGCAATAATGGCCCTCATTCCGAGTTGATCGCTCGCTAGCTACTTTTAGCAGCCGTGCAAATGCATAGTCGCCGCCCATGGGTGAGTTTATTTTCGCTTTGCAAGTGTGCGATCGAGCTGTACAAAAACATTTTGTGCAAAACAAGACCAGCCCTGTAGTTACTTATCCTGTGTGATGATTCTAGCGTTGGAGGTCCCGGAATTGATGTCAGATACCTGCCCTGCAAACACCTGGTCACGCCTGCGTTTTCCCTACCACTCCCAGAAAACGGTCAGTTGACACCCATAAATGCCCTCTTCCTGTCAATCTCCTTGCGATCGGCTGTGCGAATGGAATCATTGCTAGAAGCATTGCACAGCAATGATGCTGTTTGTACTCGTACGACGCGCGTGCACATTGCGGTGCATACGCATGCTCAGTTTTGCCATTTTTTTACCTGATCGCTATGCTGCGAAAATCGGCAGCGTGCAATCAACTCGGAATGACCCCCAATGTCCAGAAGTTTTAGTAATGTCTAGTGGGGTCCCCATTAATAGTATTTTTTTAGTAATATTCCCTGTATTAAACCAAATAAGTCTCCTAGTGTCTTCTTACTATTTCTTTATACTTATTCTTTACAACCATATGTGGAGACTCATACCAGAAAATTCTAACTTTTCATTTATAATGATCACTCACTTTCTTACAAATTTCTTTATTCAAAATTAAAAATGTTCTGAGAAAGTATAGAGATATTTGACCTATAGCTGTTAACTTTAATAAATAATGTTTTTTTTTTACATTTCTATTACAATAAACCTTATAATTTAAACTGCTTAAATATTTACTCATAAACCCAATTCCTGGGACAGTATATATGTGCAAATTGTAATTAGAAAATAAGTTTTAAAACTGGTTGCTCATTGACAGATTTGTACAGGGTAGATTGTGCAGACGGTGTGTAATAGGCTTGAGGATGTAATCTAAATGTATAGTATGTGCAATTTCCATGTTTTCTGTTAACAGGAAGCAACAAAGGGTGAACGTTTTAATGGATTTTCCACAATTTCCTGCGACTTGATGAATTTAACTAAGACGTTTACAGATGCCATGCAAAATTGTTACTGAAAATTACATTTAGATAAGTTAACAAGTCACGAAGTAGAAAATATAGATTTTGCGCAAGACTGAGAGCCTGCAGGTAAACTGCTGTAAGCAAGTTGTAAATAATTAGTTATACTGTAAAATACAGGGGATATTAAATGAACAAAGAGTGGAATTGATACAGTTATTGTATGGACTTTTTTATACTTGCAACTATTTAACCCTCATGGTTTGATGCCAAGTAGAGCATATTTTTGCTACCAACAATTAAATACTGTAAACCAGTTTTCCTCATACAAACAACTTTATATGTTGGCTTGTACATGCCCAGTTTGAACATTTACTAAGTACATACTGTAGCTGTGCCTTTGCCTAGCCACGTTTCTAATAGAGATGTGTGCTAGACCCTTTAATTTGGTTTTGGATCTGTATTAACTTAGTATTTTAGGTTTTGCTAAAACTGCCTCATTTGTTTTGGTTTCGGATCTGTACTGTATGTTTTTCTTTCTTTCAAAAAGTGATAAAAACAGCTAAAATCACATAATTTTGATCTTACAGTATTTTTAACCTCAACAATATTAATTTCCAGCCATCTCCACTTAATTGTGACCACCTCACAACTCCTAATATTGTTCACCAACATAGGCCAAAGGCTGGTTGGCTAAACTAAGCAACGGGTCCTCATCTGTGACGCGAGGACCCGGTGGGGAGAGGGGCGATATCCCACAAAAGAATCCAGATAGAAGAAATACAGCTCTTAACAGAGTGAGTATGGTACACATGCATGTCTACTTCCAGTGGTGACGAGAGATCATTATCCTTGTGTGGTGTCACTGATTCAAAGAAACTGTTATCTGTATTAATTCATTTCATAATGAGTTTCGGTGCGCCTACATGTGGTCTACTGGCATTTAGGATTTGGTCACAGGCACTACAATCAGAAACCGCCCTGATCACACTGGGTGTCTGTTTTTATAAATTGTGAAAAACTACACCATGATGTATCTTATTATTATTTGTTATGCTATCCATGCAATGGAGCATTGGTGACTACAGAAGGACAACTGCAACAATTCTGGAATCCACAATCAAAATCGTCAGCTATAGAGACATACGGAAGGAGTATACATTTTTTTTATTTGTTGGGACAATACTTAGCGTCAACACCTATTTGAATTGTTTTTGGATATAGTGTTGGTCAGATACAGTCTGGATTACAGTGCGGGTTTAATGCAATGCAAGTTACAGTGCAGGATGAATACAGTGCAGGTCGGATCCAGTGTGGGTCGCATACAATGTTGGTCGGATACAGTACAGGTTACAGTGCAGGTCAGACACAGTGCTAGTTTCATTGCAGATCAGATACAGTGCAGGTTGGCTACAATGCAGGTCTGATACAGTTCAGGTTACACTGCGGGTCAGATATGGTGTGGGTTACAATTACAGTGCAGGTCAGATACAGTGTGGGCTGGACACAGTGCATGTCAGATACAGTGAGGGTTACAGTGCATGTCAGATACAGTGTGTGTTACAGTGCAGGTTGTATATAGTGTTGGACAGATACAGTGCGGATTACAGTGTGGGTTGGATACAATACAAGTTGCAGTGCAGGTTGGATACAGTGTGGATTGCATACAGTGATGGTTCAATACAGTATAGGTTACACTGCAGGTCAGATATAGTGCTGGTTACATTGCGGATCGGATACAGTGCAGGTTGGATACAATGTGGGTCTGATACAATGCGGGTTACACTGTGGGTCGGATACTGGCCCTCATTCTGAGTTGATCGCACAGTAGCAGTCGTGCAATCAGATAGTCGCCGCTTATGGGGGAGTGTGTTTTAGCTTAGCAAATGTGCGAACGCTTGTGCAGGGGAGCTGTGCAAAAAGTTTTTGTGCAGTTTCTGAGTAGCTCTGAACTTACTCAGCCATTGCGATCACTTCAGCCTGTCAGGTCCCGGAATTGATGTCAGACACCCACCCTGCAAACGCCTGGACACGCGTGCGTTTTCCACAGCACTCCCAGAAAATGGTAATTTGCCACCCAGAAATGCCTTCTTGCTGTCAATCACCTTGCGATCACCGCTGCGATCACGTTCTTCGTAAGGTCCCACAATGCCTGGCGTTTCCCGTCGCTGGGCAGAGACGCGCCTGTGCATTGTGGTTGCGGTGCATGCACAGTTCAGACCCGATCGCACCGCTGCAAACAACTACAGCACGCGATCGGGTCGGAATGACCCACACAGTGCGGGTTACGGTACAGATTGGATACAGTGTGGGTTGGATACTATGTGAGTCAAATAAAGTGCAGGTTAGAGTGCAGGTCAGATACAGTGTGTTAGGTGCGGCGGCTCTCCGAGTAACAGTCACGGCCGCCGCACCTCCCTGTTCTCCCGCCGGGCGCCTAGCAACGCCAGGACGCAGTGCGCACTGAGCCGCCGGGCGTCTGGCAACGCCAGGCCGCCGGGCGCGCTGAGCCGCTGGGTCCATGGCAACGGGGACGCCACAGGCGGACCGCGTTCCCCGTTGCAATGTGAATCTAATACACCTGTTTAGCTGTGAGTCGTGCAGCAAGGTAGCTGCACGACATTACCAATTAGGTTCTCTGCAGCTATTGGAGGGCTCCCTGTTATATTCTGTCTCAGTGCTTTACTCAGACGCCGGTGATAGCTTCCTGTGAGCTGTTCCTGCTCTGGAGAAGATTCCCTGTCCTGTGTTCTGTAGTCCAGTCATCTTGTTCCGGTGGCCCTGACTCCTGGTGTCAAAAGTCAATCATTGTACTTCTCCCTGCCTTCCTGCCGGTCATCTCCTGCATTCGAGATCCGAAGATTCCGGTTCGCTTACGGTTGTTCCCGGTGTTGTGAGTAGCGGCCTTCAGCCGCGCCTTGCGGCCTTGGCCGTGGAATTCCGTTTATTCTAGTTCCTTTTGGTGTTTTTGCAGAGTTGTTCCGCCATAGGTGTCCTTTCTGGTATACGGCGGTGCATTGTAGGGTTTGGATAGCGTACCTTGGTTTTCTTCCCCTTTGGCGGCCGTGCCACACATACTATTAGTTTGTTGTTCTGAAGTAGCCTTTAGTTCAGTTTTTGTGTTTAGTAAGAGGTCCCCTTGTTATCATCCCGTCTCCGTTTACGCCTTGTCCCATACTAAGACCGGGGGGCATCGGAGTTGGGCAGACCTAATCCACCCTTCAAACGCGGCTGCTGTGGGCCCAAGAACACATAGTCTCGCAGGCATAGACGGTTGCTAGGGGTTATTGTTTATACCAAGTCATCATTTCAGCGTCACGTTCTTGTGCTCGGGACTTACCACTCCATATAATTCGTTCGGAGCACAAAGAACGTAACATTATCACCGGCCCAAAAAAAGAAACAAACAAAATTAAACAAAAACACAATTAATCCAATATTCTAACTGGGAAGTGTTGAAACTCTCTCCTCATGAATCCCAATCAGCTTTTGGCCAAACAGATTCAGGAACTCACCCAGATGGTGTAGGATCTTACCCTTCAGGTAAGGTAAAAAAAAACTGTGTTCCCTAATGCACACCGAGTGAATAATATTACTATATAATAATAGTCAGATAATACGGAGATCTTAGTTGCGTATATCTGCAGATATAGCTTCAGGTAAGGTCGCAGGAAGATCTCCTGCGGGCTTCCCCGGGTGTGACTCCTGAACCAAAAATGCACCTTTCCGATCGCTTTTTGGGTAACCGAAAAGATTTTTGTAATTTTAAGGAAGCCTGTAAACTGTATTTTCGGTTAAGGCCCCGGTCTTCGGGTACAGAGTCTCAGTGGGTGGGCATTGTGATGTCTTTGCTTCAAGGCGATCCCGAAACCTGGGCGTTTGGGTTAAAATCTGATGATGCAGCCTTACAAACTGTAGATGCCTTCTTTAAATCGTTAGGCTTATTGTATGATGATCCGGATAGGGAAGCATCGGCTGAAAGCCACTTACGTGCACTTAAACAGGGTAAAAATCCTGCGGAGGCATATTGTACGGAATTTCGCCGTTGGTCGAACGACTGTCACTGGAATGATCCTGCCCTGCGCAGTCAGTTTCGCCTTGGTTTGTCTGAAGTAATTAAGGATAGTCTTCTTCAGTATCCAGTTCCGGAGACTCTGGATAAGCTCATGGAGCTTGCTATTAAGATTGACCGTCGTCTCCTAGAACGGAGGGCTGAAAGAGGGGCTAATTTCAGGTCTAGTCCATGTGTATATGCTTTCCCTGAGGACGTCGAGGAGCCTATGCAAGTGGGTCTCTCCCAGCTGTCTCCAGAAGAAAGAGCCAGAAGGCTAAATTCGGGGCTCTGCTTATATTGTGGTGGGAAGGGACACGTGGCGCGCAACTGCCCAAATAAGCAGGGAAACACTCTGACCAAGTGAATTGTGAGGGGGTTCACTTGGGTCTGCAGTTCTCTCCTCAAACGATTCCTTGTTAGTTCCTGTAAAAATTTCTTCTGGAAGTCGCTGTTCGTTTGTGTCAGCCTTCACTGACAGCGGAGCTGCTGGGAATTTTATGGATCTTGCCTGGGCTCAGGCTTTGGGAATTCCGCAGTTTCATTTAGATAGACCTATCACCATGCACGGGTTAGACCGTGGTCCACTCTCTAATGGGGTAATTACTCATCACACCCCTCCAGTTCAACTGACAGTGGGGGCCTTACATTCTGAGAAAATTGAATTTTATCTTACCCATTGTCCGGCTTTACCTGTTGTTTTAGGTCACCCCTGGCTTGCCTTTCATAATCCCACCATAGATTGGCGGTCTGGGGAAATTTCCCAGTGGGGTCCCTTTTGTGTTAAAGAATTTATTTCTCGTCCAGTCCGGGTCGCGGCTGTCACTCCGGAACTTATACCTTCGGAATATCAGGATTTTGCTGATGTGTTTTCTAAGGGTAATGCAGATATTCTGCCTCCTCACCGGTCATATGACTGTGCCATTGACTTAGTCCCCGGTGCCACTCTGCCAAAAGGGAGACTATATGCATTATCTGGCCCCGAGACTAAGGCTATGAATGATTATGTACAGGAGAGTCTGAAGAAGAGGTTTATTAGGCCCTCGAAATCTCCGTTAAGTGCAGGGTTTTTTTTTTGTTGAGAAAAAAAGACAGATCCTTTAGGCCGTGTATTGATTATCGGGCCTTGAATAAATTCTCTATTAAAAACACTTACCCCTTGCCGTTGATTTCAGTACTGTTTGATCAGCTCCGAACTGCGGTTATTTTTTCCAAAATTGATCTTAGAGGGGCCTACAACCTCATCCAAATAAGATCTGGGGATGAGTGGAAAACGGCTTTTAGTACACAATCTGGATATTACGAATATCTTGTAATGCCATTCGGTCTGTCTAATGCTCCTGCGGTGTTTCAGGATCTTATTAACAATGTCCTCCGCGACTTTCTAGGGAAGTTCGTGTTCATTTATTTAGATGACATTTTGATTTATTCTGAGTCTTCCGAACAGCATGTGGTCCATGTCCGACTAGTACTTCAGAGGTTACGGGAGAATCACTTGAACGCCAAATTGGAGAAATGCGGTTTCCACATCACAGAGGTGTCCTTTTAAGGGTATATTATTTCTTCGAAGGGGTTTTACATGGAACCAAAGAAACTCCAGGCAATCCTAAATTGGACGCAACCCACTAACTTAAAGGCAATCCAGCGATTCTTAGGTTTTGCGAATTATTATAGGCGTTTTATTCATGCCTTTTCAGATTTAGTTGCTCCTATTGTGGCATTGACTAAGAAAGGAGCAGATCCTTCCAATTGGTCGCCTCAAGCCAAGTCTGCCTTCCAGGCCCTAAAACAGGCCTTTGTCTCAGCTCCAGTACTCAGACACCCTAACCCAGATCTTCCCTTTATTGTCGAGGTGGACGCCTCAGAGGTTGGAGTGGGAGCCATCCTTTCTCAAGAAGACCCAGAGTCTCTGGAGTTACACCCTTGTGCCTTCATGTCCAGGAAATTCTCCTCCGCAGAATCCAACTATGATGTTGGTAATCGAGAGTTGCTGGCAGTTAAATGGGCTTTCGAGGAGTGGAGGCACTGGCTTGAGGGAGCGAAGCATACCATTACTGTGTTCACTGACCACAAGAATCTGCAGTATATTGAATTAGCAAAGCGGCTAAATGCTCGGCACTGTTGGGCGCTGTTTTTTACTCGATTCAAGTTCATCATCACCTCCAGGCCCGGTTCTAAGAATACCAAAGCCGATGCCCTGTCACGTTGTTTTCTTCCTGCTCACAATAACCACTCTCCCGTAACCCCCATTGTCTCATCATCCGTCATCCGGGCCGACCTCACACAGGATTTATTCACACAGCTAGTCCAGCTTCAGCAGCAGGCTCCCAGTGATACCCCTGCTGATTGTCTCTTCGTCCCTGAGTTCTTGAGAGGCTCTGTCCTTGCTGAGTTTCATGATAGTAAGGTTTCTGGTCATCCGGGTATTGCTAAAACCTTGGAGTTAATCTCTCGCTCGGTGTGGTGGCCTAATCTTTCCAAGGATGTAAGGGAATTTGTCCTTTCCTGTCAGGTTTGTGCTCAGCACAAGATATCCCGATCTCTGCCGGTCGGGCAATTCATGCCTCTTGCTATTCCACTCAGGCCATGGTCACAAATTTCCATGGATTTCGTGGTGGATTTTCCTCTTTCATCCGAATTCCGGGTAATTTGGGTAGTGGTGGACCGTTTTAGCAAAATGGCCCACTTCATTGCTCTTCCCCGATTATCCTCCACTCAAGTTTTGGCAGTTCTGTTTCTCCGCCATGTCTTCAGGCTTCACGGTTTACCCGTGGATATAGTCTCAGACCGGGGACCACAATTCATTGCCCGTTTTTGAAACGTTTTTGTGCCTCATTAAACATGAAACTCTCTGTAACTTCTGGATACCATCCACAGTCTAACGGACAGACTGAATGTGTCAATCAGTCACTAAAACAATATTTACGTCTTTATTCTGCCAAACTTCAGAACGATTGGTCAGATTTTCTTCCTCTGGCCGAGTTTGCCTATAATAACTCTTGCCATTCTTCCACCAAGGAGTCTACATTCTTTTCGGTCCTGGGCTTTCATCCTAGAGCCAATTCCTTTACCCCTCATTGTCCAGCTTCTTCATTGACCTTAACTTCCCATCTCAGAGTTATTTGGAGGAAGGTACACCTTGCCCTTAAGAAGGCTGCTTTCCGAGAGAAAGTTTTTTCTGATAGGTCCCGACGCCCATGCACATTTAAGGTGGGGTTGTCAACCCGCAACATCAAGCTCCGACAACCCTCGACTAGATTGGGACCCAGATTTATTGGACCATTTCTTATTGTCAAGAAAGTCAATCCAGTGGCTTTTCGGCTACGGTTGCCTAAATCACTTAAAATCGGCAACACTTTCCACTGTTCTCTTTTGAAGCCATACATTTTTTCCAAAAGGTTTCTTCGGAAGACTTTCCAGGGTAGACCTCCGGTGGATGTTCAGGGTCAACAAGAGTTCCTTGCAGAAAAAGTCTTAGATTCCAAGTTTTCTCATGGTCGGCTCTATTTTTTGGTTCATTGGAAAGGGTATGACCTGGAGGAAAGGTCTTGGGTCCTGGACAAGGATTTATATGCCCCTAGACTCAAGAGGTTGTTCTTTCAGGAATTTCCTCTGAAACCCGGATCTAGGGGTTCTTTAACCCCTCCTCAAGGAGGGGGTACTGTTAGACGCGGCGGCTCTCCGAGTAACAGTCACGGCCGCCGCGCCTCCCTGTTCTCCCACCGGGCGCCTAGCAACACCAGGACGCCGGGCGCGCTGAGACGCCGGGTTCCTGGCAACGCTAGGACACCGTGCGCGCCGAGCCACTGGGTCCATGGTAACGGGGACGCCACAGGCGGACCGCATTCCCCGTTGCCATGTGAATCTAATACACCTGTTTAGCTGTGAGTCATGCAGCAAGGCAGCTGCACGACATTACCAATTAGGTTCTTGGCAGCTATTGGAGGGCTCCCTGTTATATTCTATCTCAGTGCTTTACTCAGACACCGGTGATAGCTTCCTGTGAGCTGTTCCTGCTCTGGAAAAGATTCTGTCCTGTGTTCTGTAGTCCAGTCATCTTGTTCCAGTGGTCCTGACTCCTGGTGTCAAAAGTCGATCATTGTACTTCTCCCTGCCTTCCTGCTGGTCGTCTCCTGCATTAGAGATCCGAAGATTCCGGATCGCTTACGGTTGTTCCCGGTGTTGTGAGTATCGGCCTTCAGCCGCGCCTTGCGGCCTTGGTCATGGAATTCCATTTATTCTTGTTCATTTTGGTGTTTTTGCGGAGGTGTTCCGCCATAGCTGTCCTTCCTGGTAAACGGCGGTGCCGTGTAGGGTTTGGATAGTGTACTTTGGTTTTCTTTCCCTTTGGCGGCCGTGCCGCACATAATATTAGTTTGTTGTTCTGAAGTAGCCCCTAGCTCAGTTTTTGTGTTTAGGGGTATCTGTGTATAGGGTAACCCTGGCATGACCCACAGCACTAACTCACGGGCATTAACAGCTAAAGTCTATCCTATCAGAAAAACACCATATGCTGACCCAATGATACCACAATATCTAATGCGAGCAGCTGGATGTATAAGATACAATTTCACTTAAGAAATTGAATACTACAATACATTCCAATTGATCTTATCATTCAGCCCCCGTGGGGCAAGAGTGTTAAGTCTCATTATCCACCTGGATTCTTTCTCCAATAACACCTTAGCCCTATCTCCACCTCTAAGGGTTAAAGGCACATGATCAATACCAAAGTACCTCAACTCATCCAACGTATGTTTTGCCATCTTGAAATGGCGTGCCACCGGTTGGTCAATGTTTTTTCCTTCCAGAGTCAACTTGATGGCAGATCTATGTGCTGCCATCCTCTCGCTGAGTTTACGTGTGGTCTGACCGACGTAAAACAGACCGCACGGGCAGACCACAATATAAACAACATGCGAGGTGCTACATGTAATAGCATGCCGAATCAAATATTTTTTGTCAGTATGTGGATGTTTAAAATCCTTGCATACCACCATATACTTACAGGTAGCACATTTAGGGCATCTATAACACCCTGGTGGCTTGTAGTACACATTGGGTGCAACACTGTCCCCCATACCTGTAATATCTGATTTCACCAGACGATCTCTAAGGTTACTCCCATGCCTACATGCCACTATAGGTCTTGTCTCTTTAAACACTGGCAACTCGGGGTCAGACCCTACTATGGGCCAAAGAGCCTTAGAAGCTCTACAAACTATCGGGCTTGCCGTTGTAAAGTCACAAGCCCAAGGCAGCATATTATGGCTCTTTCTATGACCAGGATATAATAATTCAGATCTGGGCATCCATAGAATACGCTGTTTCTGTTCCTCAAGTAAATGCCTATCATATCCCCGACATACAAATTTGGCAATCATGTTATCCAGAAGTTGTGGTACCTTAGTGCTATCACTAGTGATGCGTGCCACCCGCATCATTTGTGATGCTGGTAGCCCCCTCTTTAAGGGCTCCGGGTGATGGCTAGATGCAAGGAGCAACGTATTTCTATCTGTGGGCTTTGAGTAAATCTCAGTGTGCAACTTGCCTTGATCTAATTTAATCTTTACATCCAAGTAATCTATATCTAGATTACTACATTTGTTCGTAAATTTAATAGGCGATGCCAAATTGTTGATCTCCGACATAAGAGATTCAAATGACTCCTGTCCTCCCGCCCACATTAAGAACACGTCATAAATATATCTAGTATACATTAGTATGTTAGTCTGTACTACTGGATTACCAAAAAACATCCGTTCCTCCTGTTCAAACATGTACACATTAGCATACGAGGGTTGCGACTGAAGACCCCATCGCACACCCTCGCAGCTGTAGGAAAAATTCCCCATCAAACAGGAAGTAATTTCTATAAAGTGTTAATTCAAGCAATGTTAAGAATAGCTTATGATCAAAAACATCAGCAGATAAATTAATATCTAAAAAAGCCTTCATAGCTCGCAACCCCTCCGCATGCGATATGGACGTGTACAAACTGCACACATCCAGACAACAGAGGAGGGTGCCAGACGGAATTTCATCATACTGTTGTAATTTAATCAAGAAAGAGGTGGTGTCCTTCAGAAAAGCCCTCTGGTTAATCAGCAAAGGCTGTAGTTTACTATCGAGGAGCTGGGCCACTGGTTGATAGAGAGAGTCCCTTGCGGAAATTATCGGTCTCCCAGGGGGAAGAGTTTCATGCTTATGAAGCTTGGGCAGTGTATACAGTACCGGATTCTTGGGATGATTCACACACAATATCTTGGAGACTTTTTCGGGTATTAACTGCTCATCGGTTGCTTGTTTCAGAATACCAAACAGCTCCTTCTGGTATTCCAGTACTGGGTTTGTCCTTAATTTCTTATAGACACCCACCTCAGATAGTTGAGATCTAATTTCATCACGGTAATATTCCAAATCCAGGATCACAATGGCACCGCCTTTATCGGCGGGCCTGATCACAATATCCTGGTATGTGGAGAGTTGGTTCAGTGCCACCCATTCATCTCGTGATAAATTGAATTTAATTCTAGCTGGTGCTGCCAAGAATCTAGTAACAGAATTATCCATAAGCCGACCAAACGTCCTTATCGAAGCATTATGTGACATAGGGTCAAAGCGTGACCTAGAGATTCTGTTGAGGAAGGGGTTAAATACTGACGGATTATCCGCTGATGGCTTATTCTGAAAAAACTCTTTAAGGCGTAATTTACGTGTGAAGTTGTGCAAATCGCGCGACCAGTTGAACGGATCATGGCCATTGGTTGGGACAAAACTCAGACCCCTGTTCAAAACCTGCATCTCAAGGGATGAGAGAGATCTTTTAGACAGGTTGAATATCAGGTGTTCTTCTTTAGCGTCACACTTCTTATGCCTTTTGTTTTGGCCACCCCTGCGGGTGGGAGTCTTGTTGTACCTGTGGCCCCCGCTCGGCCACTCTGATCTAAAGGGACAGCATTTTGTTGAGTATTATCTTCGGATTCAGAAAAGATAAATTCACTCTCACTGCTAGAGCCTCCTCCCTTCTTATCACGCCTCTTATTGGGGTTTTGCCATGGTCTCCTTCTCCCAGAGGGTCTGGTTTTGCCACTGGGTTCCGAACCCATCAGCCAATGGTAGACTTTGTTTTCCTCATAGTCTTGATCGACCAATGCTTTCTTGTTCCGTTTAAATTTTAACAGGTCACGCCTGTATTGATCACACTGCCTCTCCAACTTTTGAATCCAATCTTGAGAGGTGTCTTTTTCCAGAATAGCTTTGTCCTGTTCTAATGTCATAATCTTATTTTTAGTGATCTCTAATTCCCGATGTGATTCTTCTACCACCAGTATCATGAGATCAAATCCACAACGGTTCAGAATTCCGATCCACTTCCTGACAAATTCCGGGTTATGTCTCCCAATCGTGGGGACATTTCGTACCCTAAAGCCCCACGTAATTTTATGTTCCCTGTAATATTCCGACAAGGACATGCCGTGTAACAAAAAATCTATTTCAGTGCGTTTCAGCGGGGGCTGAATGATAAGATCAATTGGAATGTATTGTAGTATTCAATTTCTTAAGTTAAATTGTATCTTATACATCCAGCTGCTCGCATTAGATATTGTGGTATCATTGGGTCAGCACATGGTGTTTTTCTGGTAGGATAGACTATAGCTGTTAATGCCCGTGAGTTAGTGCTGTGGGTCATGCCAGGGTTACCCTATACACAGATACCCCTTAAGTCAAAATCCCTTGAGGTTAGATTATATGTCCTTTTATATATGTTGTTTAAAATGTTGTTCAATATGTTGTTCATTATGTACATATTTTTGTTTTTTGTTTGTTTACAGGTAGCACTGGCCCCGGTCAGCTGACGCAGGAGGTTCCTATCCCGGACGATTCCATAACCAATCCCCTCTACTTCCGGGTTGTGGAGCTGGTGACACGCATGCTGTTGGTCACCATGGCAGCCGCAGCGTGCGAGGAGAGGGGGGAAGTGGAACGTGATCGCTGGAAGGAAGGACCCGGTGTGCGTCGGCGGGGACGGCGCGATCCTGCACAGGTATTTAAATGTCTGTCTTTATGTGTGTATTTTTAATTGTATTTGGTACTGAGGACGGGGCATGAGCCCCAAAACGTCTACCTACTAATACAGCTTCTTTTGCATCTCATATATGCTGCCAGTGCCGTTCTTCATGGATATTTGTTTGTTTACATCATCAGACACGGAGCGAAGCTAAATTATTGTATTTGAGTGTCAGCTGATATGGATTCTATATATATATATATATATATATATATATATATATATATATATATAAAATATCCAGGGAGAGAGCTGGCACTCACGTATAAACAATAAAGTACCTGTGTGCAATTGCTACAATGCAAAAGTCCCATCCAGTGAAGAAAAACAGTTCCATACCAGGCACGACACTACAGGATTTGATTAAATTGAATATTTATGTGAAAAACAAGTACATTACGCAGCAGAGTCTATGCAGCATTTCGGAGCCACACAGGGCTCCTTCATCAGGACATACGTTTCGTGTACAAAAAAAAAAAAGTGCGGTGCAAAGACAAAAACATTAAACAGTAATAATCAAACAGTTCTTACCTTATAAAGCATCTAGTAGTGAATGGTATAGCCCGCGCCGAAGACCTGGGAAACAGCGGAAGCGGTGCAATTAGACACAGCCTGATGACATCATCACTGAAGGCCAGTTACCATGGTAACACAGCAACCTGCCTAGGGCTCCGGCGGAGGGCTGTAGCAAAAAGTAAACAGACATGGTAACCATGGCATACCAAAAGCATGCATCTGAACAACAGGAGTATAATGCTGTACATAAATGATATTACATATTATGCTAAAACAAACTGGAAAAACACCATACTGTATGCTACACATTGAAAACAATGAAAGTAGCATAACATCATATAAAATAAATAATAATGTAACACCCATAAAAGTAGAAAAAATGAGAAAATAAGATGAAACAGCTGCATCCTAACAAAATAAGATTAAACTAGAACAGGCCTGGCCAACCTGTGGCTCTCCAGATGTTGTGAAACTACACATCCCAGCATGCCCTGCCACAGTTTTAGCCTTCCCTAATAGCAAAACTGTAGCAAAGCATGATGGGACTTGTAGTTTTACAACAGCTGGAGAGCCACAGGTTGGCCAGGCCTGAACTAGAACTTGTTAAAAAAAACATTCCAGTTCATTTTCTCATTTAAACCATGCGGTTGCAAGTAATTAAGCCTATAGATCCAACATGATTCCAGGCAGTGTAAAGCTTTCAAACGATCTCCTTCATGAGACAGTCGTGGCACATGGTCAATTATTTGATATTTTAAAACAGTTAGTGTATGACCATGATTACGAAAGTGTCTTGCCACTGGCTGTTCACTGTCTTTACCTGCAAGAGTTAAATTAATTGCAGAACGATGGAGGCCCATTCATTCCCTAAACGTATGGCTTGTTAAATCTACGTATAATAGATTACAGGACAATAATATCACAGACTCAGTCATTCACGTAACTACGCCCCCCCTCCCCCCCCCCCCCCCCCCATCCCCGAACATCATGTCCCGAGCCCGGATCCGTGTCCGGCTTGGAATTTCCCACCAGACTCGGAAATCAGAACGAGGCAAAATGTCATCATCCCGCTGTCAGATTCTCGCAAGATTTGGATCCTATATTAACAGCTGCGTGTTGCCGCCATTTTTACTCCGGACTTGGAGAGTGAGGGAGACAGACCTCTGTCTCTGTCTGTGGGTGGTGGCATCAGGTGGGGTTAGTGTGTGCTCCGTAGGGGTGCTGCTGCAGTCACTGTGGTGTACCTGTGCTGTGTTAGGGGTGCTGTCTTGGCTGTCACTGGCTGTCACTGGTGTTTCATGTGTTGCAGCTGTATATGGGTGTTGCTGTCCTGGCTATCACTGTGTTCTACAGGGTGCAGGGGCACTGTCCTCCTGTATGCTGGAAAATATAGGGGTGCTGCTGGCCCTGTATGTTATAAAAATTAAGGGGTGCAGTTGAAAAAAAGTAAAAGCACACTGCTCCTGTATGCTTTGAAATATAGGGGTGTTGCTGGCCCTGTATGTTTTAAAAATGCAGAGGATCAGTTGTTAAAATTAAAAGTACACTGCTCCTATATGCTGTAAAATATTGGGGTGCTGCTGGGCCTGTATGTTCTAAAAATTCAGGGATACAGTTAAAAATGAAAAGCACACTGCTGTATGCTGTAAATTATAGAGGTGCTGCTGGCCCTGTATATTTTAAAAATTCAGAGGTGCAGTTGTTAAAAATTAAAAGCACACTGCTCTTGTATGCTGTAAACTATAGGGATGTTGCTGATCAAATAACAATACACTGGCCCTGTATGTTGTAAAACTTCAGGGGTGCAGTTGTTAAAAATTAAAAGCACACTGCTGTATACTATAAAATATAGGGGTGCTGTTGCCCTGAATGTTGTAAAAATTCAGGGGTGCAGTTAAAAATTAAAAGCACACTGCTGCATGCTGTAAAATACAGGGGCGTTGCTGTTCAAATTACATTACACTGTCCCTGTATTCTGTAAAATTCAGGGGTGCAGTTGTTAAAAATTAAAAGCACACTGCTCATGTATGCTGTAAAATACAGGGGTGTTACTGTTCATATATCATTACACTGGCCCTGTATGTTGTAAAAAGTCAGGGGTGCAGTTGTTAAAAATTAAAAGCACACTGCTGTATGCTGTAAAATATAGGGGTGTTGCTGTTCAAATAACACTGGACCTGTATGTTGTAAAAATTCAGGGGTGCAGTTGTTAAAAATTAAAAGCACACTGCTGCATGTTGTAAAATATAGGGGTACTACTGGCCCTGTATATTGTAAAACTTCAGAGGTGCAGTTGTTTAAATTAAAAACACGCTGCTGTGTGCTGTCAAAATAGAGGTGCTGCTGGCCCTGAATGTTGTAAAAATTCAGAGGTGCAGTTAAAAATTAAAAGCACACTGCTGTATGCTGTAAAATATAGGGGTGTTGCTGTTCAAATAACATTACACTGGCCCTGTATGATTAAAAAAATTAAGGGGTGCAGTTAAAATTAATGTACACTGGCCCTGTCTTGTATGCAGTAATAATTCTAGGGTGCAGTAAAAATCAATGTACACTGGCCCTGTCTTGTATGCTGTAATTATTCTAAAGTGCAGTGAAAATCAATGTACACTGGTCCTGTCTTGTATGCTGTAATTATCGTTTTGTATGCTGTAATAATTCTAGGGTGCAGTGAAAATCAATGTACACTGACCCTGTTTTGCATGCTGTAAAATTACAGGGGTTTTGTGAAAATACAGGGGTGCTGGCACTGTCTGCGGTTGCGATGTCTAGGCCTGACCTTCACAACACTGTATGGGAAGAGAAGGCTCCTACCATCATTTGTACGCCCCCTGCAGGTGCTGGAAGGAGCACCGCCAGTCCAGTTGCTGATTTTGAGATTGAGGATGTCACTGTAGAAGTACACCAGGATGAGGTGGATATAGGTGTAGCTGGCGCTGCGGAGGAAGTTGACAATGAGGATTCTGATGGTGATGTGGTTTGTTTGAATAAGGCACCAGTGGAGACAGTTGTTGGCCATGGGATAAAAAGCCCATTGTCATGCCTAGGTAAAATACAAAAAAAAAAACCCTCATCTGTGTGGATTTATATCTCCACAAATCTGGACAACAGGTGTCAAGCCATATGTTGCCTTTGTCAATCCATAATAGGTAGGGGTAAGGACGTTAACCACCTTGGAACATCCTCCCTTATACGTCACCTGCAGCGCATTCATCATAAGTCATTGTCAAGTTCAGAAACTTTGGGTAATAGCATAAGCAGTCCACTGACAGCTAAATGATGTGGTTTTGTTTGTTTGAATATTATTTCTCTGTGAGGATGTAAACACTGAAGAGGGGGGGAATCTGAGGATGAGGACGACATCTTGCCACTGTAGAGCCAGTTTGTGCAAGGAGAGATTAATTGCTTCTTTTTTGGTGGGGGCCCATACAAACCAATTATTTCAGCCACAGTCGTGTGGCAGAGCCTGTCGCTGAAATGATTGGTTTGTTAAAGTATGCATGTCCTGTTTATACAAAATAAGGGTGGGTGGGAAGGCCAAAGGACAATTCCATCTTACACCTCTTTTTCTTCTTTGCGTTATGTGCTCTTTGGGGCCTAGTTTTTATTATTATTATTATTATTATTATTATTATCCTTTATTTATATGGCGCCACAAGGGTTCTGCAGCGCCCAATTACAGAATACATAAACAAATAATCAAACAGGAAAACAGCAACTTACAGTTGATGACAGTATAGGACAAGTACAGGGTAAATAAACATAGTTACATCAGCAGATGACACTGGAATAAATATCAGGTGGCAGAAGACTGCTGGATGTGGTGCAGTTGAAGATTATTAAAGTAAGAAAGGATAAGCACATGAGGGAAGAGGGCCCTGCTCGTGAGAGCTTACATTCTAGAGGGGTGGGGTAGACAGACAGGGGTGACACAGATGGGGTACATAGAGAGCGTAGAACAGAGGGTTAGGATGAGATTTGGCTGGGTTTGGTGAAGAAGTGGGTCTTGAGAGATCGTTTGAAGTTTTGTAGAGAGGTGGAGAGTCTGAGGGGGAGAGGTAGGGAATTCCAAAGAAGTGGTGCAGCACGTGAAAAATCTTGGAGGTAGGAGTGGGAGGAAGTAATCCGTAGGCAGGAGAGTCGGCATGCATTAGCAAAGCGAAGAGGACAGGTGGGAGTGTATAAAGGGAGATAAGGTCAGAGATGTAGATGGGAGAGGAGTGGTTGAGGGCTTTGTAAGTGAGTGTGAGAAGCTTGAAATGGATTCTGAAAGGGAAGGGGAGCCAGTGAAGGTCTAGTAAGAGAGGAGAGGTGGACATAGTGCATTTGGTGAGGAAGATGAGCCGGGCAGCAGCATTGAGGATAGATTGGAGTGGAGAGAAGTATTTGTCAGGAATGCCAGTCAGGAGCAGATTACAGTAGTCCAGTCTGGAGATGACCAGTAAGTGGATAAGAGTCTTAGTAGCATCCTGGGTCAGAAAGGGTCTGATCCTGGAAATATTTTTAGATGAAAATGGCAGGTTTGTGAGAGGTGCTGAATGTGTGGTTTGAAGGAGAGGGAGGAGTCAAGGATTACTCCAAGACAGCGCACTTGGGGGCTAGAGGAGATAGTAGTGCCATCAATAGATAATGAGATTGTAGGAGGTGAGGTTATGCGGGAGGGAGGAAAGATGATCAGCTCTGTCTTAGACATGTTAAGTTTAAGAAAGCGCTGGAACATCCAGGAAGAGGTAGCAGAGAGACAGTTGGAGATACGAGTGAGGAGAGCAGGGGAGAGGTCTGGAGAGGAAAGATAGATTTGGGTGTCATCAGCATAGAGATGATATTGGAAACCAAAAGAACTAATGAGCTTACCTAGTGAGTACGTATAGAGAGAGAAGAGAAGAGGACCAAGGACAGAACCTTGGGGTACCCCTACAGTTAGTGGAAGTGAGGGGGAGGTGGAGTCATGAGAGGAGACAGAGAAAGAACGGTCAGAAAGGTAGGAGGACAGCCAAGAGAGGGCAGTGTCACGCAGACCAAATGGAGTGAAGAATTTGCAGTAGGAGAGGATGGTCCACAGTGTCAAAAGCAGCAGAGAGATCAAGTAGAATAAGTATAGAGTAGTGTCCCTTAGATTTAGCAGCATGGAGGTCATTGCATACTTTTGTAAGGGCAGTTTCAGTGGAGTGGAGAAGACGGAAGCCAGACTGGAATGGGTCAAGCAGTGAGTGTGAGGAAAGAAAGAAAGTAAGGCGGTTGTAGACAATACGCTCAAGGAGTTTGGAGGCAGAAGGGAGGAGAGAGATGGGTCGGTAGTTGGAGAGAGTGTTTGGATTAAGTGTAGGTTTTTTAAGAATAGGAGAGACGAGTGCATGCTTGAAGGCAGAGGGGACAGTGCTGATGAGAGGGACAGATTGAGAAGGTGGGAAAGATGGGAACAAGCAGAAGGAGAGAGGCAGCGGAGGAGGCGGGAGGGGATAGGGTCAAGTGGGGAGGTGGTGAGGGGACAGGAACGAATGAGGGCCATGACTTCCTCTCCAGATGCATTGGAGAAAGATGTCAGAGTAGGTGCGAGGGATGGGGAGGGTTGGTAAGGGATGGGAGAAAGCTGGTTACTGATGGTCTGGTGTGATGTGATGTCCTGACGTATGGAGTCAATTTTGGATGTGAAGTAAGTGGCAAAGTCAAGAGCAGAGAGTGAGGAAGGGAGACGAGGTGGAGGTGGGCAGAGGAGTGAGTTGAGAGTGGCAAAGAGGCGCCGGGGGTTGGAAGACTGGGAGGAGATGAGGTTCTTGAAGTATGACTGTTTTTAAAACTGCCATCCTGTCTGCCACTGCAGTGCCACTCCTAGATGGGCCAGGTGTTTGTGTCGGCCACTTGTGTCGCTTAGCTTAGCCATCCAGCGACCTTGGTGCACCTCTTTTTCTTCTTTTCAATATGTGCTCTTTGGGGCCTAGCTTTTAAAACTGCCATCCTGTCTGACACTGCAGTGCCACTCCTAGATGGGCCAGGTGTTTGTGCTACCCACTTGGGTCGTTTAGCTTAGTCATCCAGCTACCTCATTGCACCTGTTTTTCTTCTTTGCATTATGTGCTCTTTGGGCCTAGTTTTTAAAACTGACATCCTGTCTGACACTGCAGTGCCACTCCTAGATGGGACAGGTGTGTCACGATCCGGGTATCTGGACGCCATTTCTTACCTATCAGATGCCTCCTAAGGCTGGCTCAGCGCTCCAGGACCGGATCCCATCTGTTATCCTGATGTGCACATTCCCGCATCCTCTCCTGTCTCTCTGGACGCAGTCACAGTAACGCCTTATACATCTGGCATGGCGTCTCCCGCGGCCTCCGCCGCCGTCCCTGAGCTTCTGCATTCAGAGTGGCGATTACGTCAGCCGCGGCCTCCGCTGTGTCCGCGTGGTCGGATGTGCATCTGTCAGCCTGGCGTCTCCTGTCTCCGGTGGCCGGCGCCGCCATTACTGTTTTCCAGACCACATGGATTACAATCCAAACTTCCCTCCAAGTGTCTGCATGGGCGCAGCCATCTTGGATTCTGTCAGCTGATCATTCCTACCAATCCGTTGTCAGTATTATTAATTTGCATAATTGCCTAGCCAACGCCTTCCTTGCTGCAGGTATAAATAGGTTGTGCCTGAGCAAGGAAGGCGTCAGTGCTTTGGTTGTCAAACCTAGTTCCAGTTTGTCTCTCTTCTGTGAATGTCTTCCAGGTTCCAGCTCCTGTCTCCAGACTTCTGCTATAGAGACCCGCACCAGCATTCCATCTGCGGTGTAGCCTGACTCTCCGATCCATACTGGACTCACCTGTTTCCAGCTACAACATCACCTGCTTCCAGCTCAGCTTCCAGCAGTGTACAGCTTCTCTTAAAGGGCCGGTGTCCTTTCTGCAGTTTACCACTCTGCACCGGTATTATTATTTCTCCGCTCTCAAATTCTACATTTCATCTACATTGCATCGCTCTCAAGCTTTATTTATTATTTAACTGGTTCCAGCCAGTATCCACTCCGTGCCAACACCTGTCTGGTTCTAACCAGTACCCACAGCAGCATTTTATCTACAGCAGTCCAGCTTTCCCTGGAACACCAGCTGGTACGACCCTGGGCTTTCCTCATTGCTACAGTTGAGCCTGGTAAGGACTTTCCAACTTGCAGATAATAAGAACTGTCTCATACCACCAGAGCTCTGTGGCCCCTGCCACCCTGTAGTACCCAGGAACTGTATTATTATTTCTCTGCTGATTTTTATGTTACCTTTTACTGCTACTGTGATGCATGGAGTTTGTCATAAATAAATATCATTGACTTTTACTCAAGTTGTCGTGGTCACGCCTTCGGGCGGTTTCTCTTCATGTTACTTACATGTCCAGGGGTCTGATACAACCTCCCAGGTTCCGGTACATCTCAGCCCCTACAACTGAGGCTGCCTTCCGTCAGCTCAGGCCCTCAGTTGTGACAGTAAGCACTGACCAAATGAATCCAGCCGGAGACCAGGATCAAGCGGCCAGGCCGATGCAAGAACTGGCAGCCTGACTTGAACATCAGGAGGCTGCACAGGGCCACATCATCCGCTGTCTCCAGGATCTCTCTACTCGGCTGGATGGGATTCAGACAACTCTCCATGGATCAGGCGCATCTGGGGCGTCAACCACAGTGACTCCAACTATAACCCCACCCACCTTACCCGTTTCTGCTCCACGTCTTCATCTTCCAACGCCAGCAAAATTTGACGGATCTCCAAGATTCTGCAGGGGATTTCTCAACCAGTGTGAGATTCAGTTTGAGCTACAACCTGGCAATTTTCCCAGTGACCAAACAAAAATTGCCTACATCATCTCTCTTCTCAGTGGCTCAGCCCTTGACTGGGCATCACCGTTATGGGAGAGGTCCGACACCCTGCTATCTTCTTACACTGCATTCGTGTCAACATTCAGGCGCATCTTCGACGAGCCAGGCCGGGTAACTTCAGCTTCATCTGAGATTCTCCGTTTACGCCAGGAATCACATACTGTAGGACAATATCTTATACAGTTCCAGATCCTGGCATCTGAACTGGCATGGAACGACGAGGCCCTGTATGCTGCATTCTGGCATGGTTTATCCGAGTGTATTAAAGATGAGTTAGCTACCAGAGACTTACCCTCCATGTTAGATGAGCTAATCTCACTTTGTACAAAAGTTGACTTACGTTTCAGAGAGAGAGCAATTGAGCGTGGAAGATCATCTGCTCCAAAATCTTCTGCTCCTCCTCCTCGCCAACTGTCACCAACTAAAGATGAACCCATGCAAATTGGCCGTTCCCGTTTAACTCCTGCTGAGCGCCGAAGACGTCTCTCTGAGTCTCTCTGTCTGTATTGTGCAGCTCCGTCTCACACTATTAATGCCTGTCCCAAACGTCCGGGAAAACTCCAAATCCTAGCTCGCCAAGGAGAGGGCCGGCTAGGAGTAATGATCTCCTCTCCATCTCCTCAAGATTGTAATCTCCCAGTCTCGCTTCAAGTTGCTCAACGTTATCAGAACGTCATTGCCCTCCTGGATTCCGGAGCAGCTGGGAACTTTATTACCGAAGCCTATGTTAAACGGTGGTCCCTACCCACCGAGAGACTTCCTTCCTCCTTTTCCTTAACTGCCGTGGATGGCAGTAAAATTTTTGATACAGTTATTGCTCTAAGGACTCTACCAGTTCGTCTGAGAGTGGGAGTTCTTCATTCCGAACTTATTTCACTTTTAGTGATTCCAAGAGCCACACATCCTGTGGTCCTGGGCCTTCCATGGCTCCGTCTTCACAATCCTACAATTGATTGGACGACTACGCAAATCCTGGCATGGGGTTCCTCCTGTGCTGAGACATGTTTGTTTAAAGTGTTGCCTGTCTGTTCTTCCTCCCCCAGGTCGTCTGATGTTCCACCTCCTCCATATCAAGATTTCACGGATGTGTTCAGTAAAGCTTCTGCTGATATCCTTCCTCCTCATAGAGAATGGGACTGCCCGATTGATCTCGTTCCAGGGAAGGTTCCACCTCGAGGCCGAACTTATCCGTTGTCTCTGCCCGAGATGCATTCTATGGAGGAATACATTAAAGAGAACCTAGCAAAGGGGTTCATTCGACCTTCTTCTTCTCCAGCCGGCGCAGGCTTCTTTTTTGTAAAAAAGAAGGATGGTGGTCTGCGGCCGTGCATCGACTACAGAGGTTTGAACGACATTACCATCAAGAACCGCTATCCTTTACCCCTGATTACTGAGCTCTTTGACAGAGTTAGCGGTGCTACCATCTTTACAAAGCTGGACTTGAGAGGTGCATACAATCTCATCCGGATCCGTGAGGGTGACGAGTGGAAGACCGCATTTAACACCCGTGACGGACATTATGAGTACCTCGTCATGCCCTTCGGATTGAGCAATGCTCCAGCTGTCTTCCAGCATTTCATCAATGAGATCTTCAGAGACATTCTATATCGTCATGTCGTGGTTTATCTAGATGATATCCTCATTTTTGCCAACAATTTAGAGGAACATCGTTTTTGGGTAAAGGAGGTTCTGTCCCGTCTCCGTGTCAATCATCTCTATTGCAAATTAGAGAAATGCGTCTTTGAAGTCAAGTCCATTCCGTTTCTAGGGTACATTGTGTCCGGTTCCGGACTAGAGATGGATCCTGAGAAACTACAAGCAATCCAGAATTGGCCGGTACCCTTAACCCTCAAAGGGGTCCAGAGGTTCTTAGGGTTCGCCAATTATTACCGAAAGTTTATACGAGACTTTTCCACCATTGTGGCGCCTATTACTGCTTTCACCAAGAAGGGTGCTAACCCGTCCAAGTGGTCTGAAGAAGCCATGCAAGCTTTTCATCTTTTAAAACAGGTTCATCTCTGCGCCTGTCCTGAAACAGCCTGACATCGACTCTCCTTTCATCTTAGAGGTGGATGCCTCCTCCGTTGGAGTAGGAGCGGTGTTATCTCAGAGGGCTAAAGATGGCCATTTACATCCTTGCAGTTTCTTCTCACGAAAGTTCTCCCCAGCGGAGCGCAACTATGCCATTGGCGACCAGGAGTTGCTAGCCATCAAGCTCGCTCTAGAGGAGTGGAGATATCTGTTGGAGGGAGCTTCTCATTCAATCACCATCCTTACAGACCACAAGAACCTTCTATATCTGAAAGGCGCACAATGTCTCAACCCTCGTCAGGCCAGATAGGCACTTTTCTTTTCCAGGTTCGACTTTAAACTCCAGTTCTGTCCGGGCTCTCAGAATCGCAAGGCCGATGCCCTTTCCCGTTCATGGGAGCAAGAAAATGAGTCAGAGTCTTCAGACAAGCATCCTATTATAAATCCGTTGGCATTCTCCACGGTAGGGATGGACTCTACGCCCCCATCAGGGAAAAGTTTTGTGAAGCCGACACTAAGGAAGAAGCTCATGCATTGGGCCCATGCTTCCCGCTTTGCCGGACATACAGGTATCCAAAAAACCCTGGAGTTTATCTCTAGGTCCTATTGGTGGCCAACTCTGAAAAAGGACGTTTTGGAGTTTATTGCATCTTGCCCAAAGTGTGCTCAACATAAAGTATCCCGCCAGTCGCCTGCGGGGCAACTGGTTCCACTATCTGTTCCCCGTCGACCATGGACCCATTTGTCGATGGATTTTATTACAGATTTGCCCATGTGCAACAAGTTTAATACCATCTGGGTGGTAGTTGACCTGTTCACCAAGATGGCACACTTCTTTCCTCTCACCGGTCTTCCGTCAGCTTCCAAGTTGGCTCAAGTATTCATACAAGAGATCTTTCGACTCCACGGTCTTCCAGAAGAAATTATCTCAGATCGAGGAGTTCAATTCACAGCCAAATTCTGGCGAAGTTTATGTCAAGTCCTCCAAGTCAAGCTAAAGTTTTCCACGGCTTACCATCCTCAGACCAATGGTCAAACTGAGAGGGTGAATCAGGACTTGGAGTCCTTCCTCCGCATCTATGTGTCCTCCTCTCAAGATGACTGGGTTCAATTACTTCCCTGGGCCGAGTTCTGTCATAACAACCAGTATCACTCTTCATCTTCTTCAACACCATTCTTCACCAACTTTGGATTCCACCCTAAAGTCCCTGAGTTCCAACCGCTTCCAGCAACTTCTGTTCCCGCAGTGGATATCACCTTGCATCAGTTTGCCAATATCTGGAAGAGCGTACGATCAGCTCTGCTCAAGGCATCGTTCAGGTACAAGAAGTTTGCGGATAAGAAGCGTCGAGCAGTTCCTGCTCTCAAGGTGGGTGATCGGGTATGGTTATCCACGAAGAATTTGAGGTTAAGAGTTCCCAGTATGAAGTTTGCACCTCGCTACATCGGTCCTTTTAAAATTGATCAAGTCATCAATCCTGTTGCTTACAGACTCCAGTTGCCTCCCTTCTTAAAGATACCCAGGACATTCCATGTTTCCCTGTTGAAACCGTTAATCTTGAATCGGTTTCATTCCTCACTTCCTCCAACTCCGAAAGTCCAAACTCAACGAGGCGTTGAGTATGAAGTAGCCAAGATCCTGGACTCACGTCACCGTTACGGTAAACTTCAGTATCTTATTGACTGGAAGGGTTATGGCCCTGAGGAACGTTCATGGACCAATGCTTCTGATGTCCATGCTCCTGCCTTGGTCCGGAGATTCCATTCCAAGTTTCCTCAAAAGCCAAAGAAGTGTCCTGGGGCCACTCCTAAAGGGGGGGGTGCTGTCACGATCCGGGTATCTGGACGCCATTTCTTACCTATCAGATGCCTCCTAAGGCTGGCTCAGCGCTCCAGGACCGGATCCCATCTGTTATCCTGATGTGCACATTCCCACATCCTCTCCTGTCTCTCTGGACGCAGTCACAGTAACGCCTTATACATCTGGCATGGCGTCTCCCGCGGCCTCCGCCGCCGTCCCTGAGCTTCTGCATTCAGAGTGGCGATTACGTCAGCCGCGGCCTCCGCTGTGTCCGCGTGGTCGGATGTGCATCTGTCAGCCTGGCGTCTCCTGTCTCCGGTGGCCGGCGCCGCCATTACTGTTTTCCAGACCACATGGATTACAATCCAAACTTCCCTCCAAGTGTCTGCATGGGCGCAGCCATCTTGGATTCTGTCAGCTGATCATTCCTACCAATCCGTTGTCAGTATTATTAATTTGCATAATTGCCTAGCCAACGCCTTCCTTGCTGCAGGTATAAATAGGTTGTGCCTGAGCAAGGAAGGCGTCAGTGCTTTGGTTGTCAAACCTAGTTCCAGTTTGTCTCTCTTCTGTGAATGTCTTCCAGGTTCCAGCTCCTGTCTCCAGACTTCTGCTATTGAGACTCGCACCAGCATTCCATCTGCGGTGTAGCCTGACTCTCCGATCCATACTGGACTCACCTGTTTCCAGCTACAACATCACCTGCTTCCAGCTCAGCTTCCAGCAGTGTACAGCTTCTCTTAAAGGGCCGGTGTCCTTTCTGCAGTTTACCACTCTCCACCGGTATTATTATTTCTCCGCTCTCAAATTCTACATTTCATCTACATTGCATCGCTCTCAAGCTTTATTTATTATTTAACTGGTTCCAGCCAGTATCCACTCCGTGCCAACACCTGTCTGGTTCTAACCAGTACCCACAGCAGCATTTTATCTACAGCAGTCCAGCTTTCCCTGGAACACCAGCTGGTACGACCCTGGGCTTTCCTCATTGCTACAGTTGAGCCTGGTAAGGACTTTCCAACTTGCAGATAATAAGAACTGTCTCATACCACCTGAGCTCTGTGGCCCCTGCCACCCTGTAGTACCCAGGAACTGTATTATTATTTCTCTGCTGATTTTTATGTTACCTTTTACTGCTACTGTGATGCATGGAGTTTGTCATAAATAAATATCATTGACTTTTACTCAAGTTGTCGTGGTCACGCCTTCAGGCGGTTTCTCTTCATGTTACTTACATGTCCAGGGGTCTGATACAACCTCCCAGGTTCCGGTACATCTCAGCCCCTACAACTGAGGCTGCCTTCCGTCAGCTCAGGCCCTCAGTTGTGACAAGGTGTTTGTGCCGCTCTCTTGGGTTACTTAGCTTAGGCATACAGTGATCTCGGTGCAACCTTCTGGCCTAAAAACAATATTGTGAGGTGTTCACAATAGACTGGAAATGAATGTTATTGAGGTTAATACCGTAGGATCAAAATTACCCCAAAATTCTGTGATTTTAGCTGTTTTTCTGTTTTTTTCAAAAAACATCCAGATCCAAAACCAAAACCCGAAAGGGTGGTTTTGGCAAAACCAATCCAGTTCCAAAACACGAGCGGGGATCCAGATCCAAAACCAACACACAAAACCCAAAAAGTGCCCGACGCACATCTCTAATTATATATATATATATATATATATATACTAGTGATGTGCACCGGAAATTTTTCGGGTTTTGGTTTTGGGTTCGGTTCCGCGGCCGTGTTTTGGGTTCGAACTAGAGATGAGCGGATTCGGTTTTACTCGGATTTACTCGGTTCTCAAAACAGCATCTGATTGGCTATCCAAAACACGTGACATCCGTGAGCCAATAAGATGCCGTTTTGAGAACCGAGTAAATCCGAGTGAAACCGAATCCGCTCATCTCTAGTTCGAACGCATTTTGGCAAAACCTCACCGAATTTTTTTGGTCGGATTCGGGTGTGTTTTGGATTCGGGTGTGTTTTGGATTCGGGTGTTTTTTTCAAAAAACCCTAAAAAACAGCTTAAATCATAGAATTTGGGGGTCATTTTGATCCCATAGTATTATTAACCTCAATAACCATAATTTACACTCATTTCCAGTCTATTCTCAACACCTCACACCTCACAATATTATTTTTAGTCCTAAAATTTGCACCAAGGTCGCTGGATGACTAAGATAAGCGACCCAAGTGGCCGACACAAACACCTGGCCCATCTAGGAGTGGCACTGCAGTGTCACGCAGGATGACCCTTCCAAAAAATACTCCCCAAACAGCACGACGCAAAGAAAAAAAGAGGCGCAATGAGGTAGCTGTGTGACTAAGATAAGCGACCCAAGTGGCCGACACAAACACCTGGCCCATCTAGGAGTGGCACTGCAGTGTCACGCAGGATGACCCTTCCAAAAAATACTCCCCAAACAGCACGACGCAAAGAAAAAAAGAGGCGCAATGAGGTAGCTGTGTGACTAAGATAAGCGACCCAAGTGGCCGACACAAACACCTGGCCCATCTAGGAGTGGCACTGCAGTGTCACGCAGGATGGCCCTTCCAAAAAATACTCCCCAAACAGCACATGACGCAAAGAAAAAAAAGAGGCGCAATGAGGTAGCTGTGTGACTAAGATAAGCAACCCAAGTGGCCGACACAAACACCTGGCCCATCTAGGAGTGGCACTGCAGTGTCACGCAGGATGGCCCTTCCAAAAAATACTCCCCAAACAGCACATGACGCAAAGAAAAAAAGAGGCGCAACGAGGTAGCTGTGTGACTAAGATAAGCGACCCAAGTGGCCGACACAAACACCTGGCCCATCTAGGAGTGGCACTGCAGTGTCACGCAGGATGGCCCTTCCAAAAAATACTCCCCAAACAGCACATGACGCAAAGAAAAAAAGAGGCGCAATGAGGTAGCTGTGTGACTAAGATAAGCGACCCAAGTGGCCGACACAAACACCTGGCCCATCTAGGAGTGGCACTGCAGTGTCACGCAGGATGGCCCTTCCAAAAAATACTCCCCAAACAGCACATGACGCAAAGAAAAAAAGAGGCGCAATGAGGTAGCTGTGTGACTAAGATAAGCGACCCAAGTGGCCGACACAAACACCTAGCCCATCTAGGAGTGGCACTGCAGTGTCACGCAGGATGGCCCTTCCAAAAAATACTCCCCAAACAGCACATGACGCAAAGAAAAATGAAAGAAAAAAGAGGTGCAAGATGGAATTGTCCTTGGGCCCTCCCACCCACCCTTATGTTGTATAAACAGGACATGCACACTTTAACGAACCCATCATTTCAGCGACAGGGTCTGCCACACGACTGTGACTGAAATGACTGGTTGGTTTGGGCCCCCACCAAAAAAGAAGCAATCAATCTCTCCTTGCACAAACTGGCTCTACAGAGGCAAGATGTCCACCTCATCATCATCGTCCGATTCATCACCCCTTTCACTGTGTACAGCCCCCTCCTCACAGATTATTAATTCGTCCCCACTGGAATCCACCATCTCAGGTCCCCGTGCACTTTCTGGAGGCAATTGCTGCTGGTGAATGTCTCCACGGAGGAATTGAATCTTATATATTATATTGAATTAAGTCTTTTCATTTTTCTAGCGAGAGGATGAGTGCTTCCATCCTCATGTGAAGCTGAACCACTAGCCATGAACATAGGCCAGGGCCTCAGCCGTTCCTTGCCACTCTGTGTCGTAAATGGCATATTGGCAAGTTTACGCTTCTCCTCAGACGCTTTTAATTTTGATTTTTGGGTCATTTTACTGAACTTTTGTTTTTTGGATTTTACATGCTCTGTACTATGACATTGGGCATCGGCCTTGGCAGATGACGTTGATGGCATTTCATCGTCTCGGCCATGACTAGTGGCAGCAGCTTCAGCACGAGGTGGAAGTGGATCTTGATCTTTCCCTATTTTTTTAACCTCCACATTTTTGTTCTCCATATTTTAATGCGCACAACTAAAAGCCACCACAGGTATACAATGTAGATGGATGGATAGTATAGTATTATATTACTTATGGAGGACGAGTGACGACACAGAGGTAGGTACAGCCGTGGCCTACCGTACTGCTATATATATATATATATACTGTATAATAATAACGGACCTGGTGGACACTGTCAGCAGACTGCTAAACTAGTATGAAGAAAAAAAAAGCCACCACAGGTATACAATGTAGATGGATGGATAGTCCCACTTACTTTGCGGAATCGCTCCGTCTTAGCTCCTCCTTCAATTTCTCCAGCTGCTTTTGCAAAAGCCTGATGAGGGGAATGACCTGACTCAAGCTGGCAGTGTCTGAACTGACGTCAGATGTGGCAAGTTTGAAGGTTTGGAGAACCTTGCACAAGACAGAAATCATTTTCTACTGCATTTGAGTCAGGTGCATTCCTTCTACTTTGCCTATATCGTAGGTGGATGTATAGGCTTTAATGGCCTTTTGCTGCTTCTCCATCCTCTGAAGCATATAAAGTGTTGATTTCAACCTCGTTTCCATCTCTTGCTTCAGTTGATGGCAGGGCAGGTTCAGGAGTGTTTGCTGTCGCTCCAGTCTACAGCATGTGGTGGCAGAATGCAAAAGTCGCCCGCAATTTTTCGGGCCACCGACAGCATCTCCTGTACACCCCTGTAATTTTTTTAAAAAATTCTGCACCACCAAATTAATTGTATGTGCAAAACATGGGACGTGCTGGAATTTGCCCAGATGTAATACACGCACAATATTGGTGGCGTTGTCCGATATCACAAATCCCCAGGAGAGTCTAATTGGGGTAAGCCATACTGCGATAATGTCCTTCAGTTTCCATCAGAGGTTGTCAGCTGTGTGCCTCTTACAGAAAGCTGTGATACATAGCGTAGCCTGCCTAGGAACAAGTTGGCGTTTGTGAGATGCCGCTACTGTTGCTGCTGCTGTTGTTGCTGCGGGAGGCCATACATCTACCCAGTGGGCTGTCACAGTCATATAGTCCTTAGTCTGCCCTGTTCCACTTGTCCACATGTCCGTGGTTAAGTGGACACTGGATACAACCGCATTTTGTAGGACACTGGTGGCTCTTTTTCTGACGTCTTTGTACATTCTCGTTATCGCCTGCCTAGTGAAGTGGAACCTAGATGGGATTTGGTACCGGGGACACAATACCGCCATTAATTGTCTAAATCCCACTGCACTAATGGCAGATATCGGACGCACGTCTAACACCAACATAAGTGTCAAGGCGTCAGTTATCCGCTTTGCAACACGATGACTGCTGTCATATTTAATCTTCCTCACAAAGGACTGTTGGACAGTCAATTGCTTAGTTGAAGTAGTACAAGTGGTCTTCCGACTTCCCCTTTGGGATGACGATTGACTCCCAGCAGCAACAACAGCAGCGGCAGCAACAGCAGGTACACTCAAGGATCCTTCAGAGGAATCCCAGTTAGGAGAGGACTCCTCAGTCTTGACAGTAACATGACCTGCAGGACTACTGACGTTCATGGCTGAGGAGGCAGTTGACATTGAGGGAGTTTGTGGTGTGGCTTGCAGGAGCTTGGGTAAAGAAGAAAGAAGGGATTTAGGTGTCAGTGGACTGCTTACGCTCTTACCCAAAGTTTCACAGCTTGACACTGACTTATGATGTATGTGCTGCAGGTGACATATAAGGGAGGATGTTCCTAGGTGGTTAACATCCTTGCCCCTACTATTTACAGATTGACAGAGACAACAGATGGCTTGACATTTGTTGTCCGGATTTGTGGAGAAATAATTCCACACCGAAGAGGTGGCTTGTTTGGTAGTTTACCCAGGCATCACAATAGGCTTTTTCATCCCACGGACAACAGGTGTCTCCCCCCGGTGCCCGACTTAAACAAACCACCTCACCATCAGAATCCTCATCATCAACTTCCTCCTCAGGGCCAGCAACACCCATATCCTTATCCTGGTGTACTTCAACAGTGACATCTTCAATTTCAATATCAGGAACTGGACTGTGGGTGCTCTTTCCAACACTTACAGGGGGCGTGCAAATGGTGGAAGGAGCCACCTCTTCCAGTCCAGTGTTGGGAAGGTCAGGCAACGCAACCGCCGGCACACTTGGACTCTCCTTTGGGAATTGTGATACCATCTCAGAAAGCACAGTTCTTTTCTGTGCTCTTTCCAGCTTAACTCTTTTTTTTTTTCTAGTGGGAGGATAAAGGCTTCCATGGTCATGTGAAGCTGAACCACTAGTCATGAACACAGGCCAGGGCCTCAGCCATCCCTTGCCACTCCGTGTCGTAAATAACATATTGGCAAGTTTATGGTTCTCCTCAGACCATTTACATTTCTTCTTTTGGGTCTTTTTACTGAACTTTGGCTTTTTGGATTTTACATGCAATCTACTATTACATTGGGCATCGGCCTTGGCAGACGACATTGATGGCATTTCATCATCTATGTCATGGCTAGTGGCAGCAGCTTCAACACTAGGAGGAAGTGGTTCTTGATCTGTCCCTATTTTATCCTCCAAATTTGTGTTCTCCGTTATTTTTTTGGAGTTATATAACACAATATGCGGCACAGGAATGACTGATGGCTGATGGCCAGGACACTACCACTGGTCTGATGTAGCACAACACAACAACACTGTAAGGGACTTGTTGTTAATATTATTATTATTATTATTATTATTATTATTATACAGCAGCAGTGGACATATAACAGCAGCATATACCAATGTGACTGCCTGATCACTGGAATGACTGATGGCCAGGACACTACCACTGGTCTAATGCAGCAAAACACAGCAACACTGTAAAGGACTTGTTGTTATTATTATTATTATTATTATTATTATTATTATTATTATAATATGGCAGCAGTGGACATATAGCAGCAGCGTATACCACTGTGACTCCCTGGTCACTGGAATGACTGATGGCCAGGACACTGCCACTGGTCTGATGCAGCACAACACAGCACCACTGTAAGGGACTTATTATACAGCAGCACTGGACATATGGCAGCAGAGGACACCACCACTGTGAATGGTCACTGGACTGACTGATGCCCAGGAAACTACCACTGGTCTGATGCAGGACAACACAGCAACACTGTAAGGGACTTATTATACAGCAGCACTGGACATATGGCAGCACAACACACCACCACTGTGACTGATGCAGCACAACACACCACCACTGAACTAATGCAGCACAACACACCACCACTGGACAGCACTGGACATATGGCAGCAGAGGACACAAGCACTGTGACTGGACAGATTCAGCACAAGACACGGACACTGAGAGAATGGAGATACGTCCTCTCTCTACACTCTCCAATGTCAGAGTGAAAATGGCAGGGAAGCTCGGCTCCTTATATAGAATCTAAACCCCGCGAGCATCCGACAGTGGGATGATGACGTTTTGCCTGGTTCTGGTTTCCGAGTGAGGCGGGAAAACCCCCGCCTGGCTTGGATCTGGACTCGAATAGTGAAGTTCGGTATGGTTCGGAATCGAACCCGCTCATCTGTACTTATTACACCTTTACATAAGGTACATATAACAAGACAGTAGTTGACCGGAATTGGATAGAAATAATTCCAGACCAAAGAGATGGATTTTTTTGTGTTCTCCCCTTGGCGATGGGCTTATTTATCCCACGGACAACAACTGTCTCCCCCGGTGCCTGATTTGAACAAACCACATCACCATCAGAATCCTCCTCGTCAACTTCCTCCTCAGCGCCAGTAACACCCATATCCTCATCCTGGTGTTCTTCAACAGTGACATCTTCAATTTGAATATAAGGAACTGGACTGTGGGTGCTCCTTACAGCACTTGCAGAGGGCGTGCAAATGGTGAAAGGAGCCATCTCTTCCCATCCAGTGTTGGGAAAGTCAGGCATCGCAACCACCAACACACTTGGACTCTTGGGGATTTGTGATACCATTTTATAACGCATAGTTCTTTGCTGTGCTTTTGCCAGCTTAATTCTTTTAATTTTTCTAGCGGGAGGATGAGGGCTTCCATCGTCATGTGAAGCTGAACCACTAGTCATGAACATGAACTTAGCCATTCTTTGCCACTCCCTGTCGTAAGTGGCATATTGGCAAGTTTACATTTCTCCTTTTGGGGTCATTTTACTGAACTTTGGCCTTTTGGATTTTACATGCCCTCTACTATGACATTGGGCATCGACCTTGGCAGATGACGTTGATGGCATTTCATCATCTATGTCATGACTAGTGGCAGCAGCTTCAGCACTAGGAGGAAGTGGTTCTTGATCTTTCCCTATTTTATCCTCCAAATTTTTGTTCTCCATTATTTTTCTGGAGTTATATACAGTAACAATATGCAGCACAGGAGAGTGTACCCCTAAACCACACACACATGGTAAACCCTGTAAAAATTATTTGGATTAAATATTAATAAGCCCTTTATTTGGAGTAAATTATATACAGTACAGCACAGGACAGCACCACTGGACTTATACGGCAGTACCGCTGGACATACTGTATATGGCTGTCCCGCTGGACATAAACAACTGTCCCGCTGGACTTATTGTCAGGAAGCACCTGTATTCTGAAAGCAGACACCAGGTGGTTGGCGCAACCCAGAACAGAGGCGCGGAGTCTAACACACCGGGAGGGGGGTGTTCATCAGGGAATCCCGCAAGGGGAATTGGGCTTCACTGCCCCTGATGTGTAGGTTGCGGCCCCCTGCCTGGGTCACCTGGTATCTACACAGGAGTCCTTCAGATATTAACAGGATAATTTACCTGGAGAATTGCAGCTGGTAAGGCAGGGATTAATTGCAGAGTGACTGACACAGCAGGGCTAATGGCAGAGGTTTGATGAGAGCTGAGCTGGATCACAGAGGGAAACTTAAACTTGCAGGCTGTAAGTTCTGGATAGCAGAGATGGAATTTGGCAGGATTCACAGTTTGTTTGGAGTCTGGATACAGAATTGCAGGTACTGAACGGAGATGAACTTGTAGAGAGGTCTGTGTGATTAGAATGCTGTTTAAAAAACTGGACAGGTGCAGGATCACTGAGGTGCAAGATTGGCTGGAATGGTGCACTGATATCTTGAAGCAGGGATTCCAAGGCAGAAGGACACATTGGCTATATAATTGTAGTAGATACAGGTCCTAGATGAACTGGGTACAGGACTGGCAGGAATACTGGGACCAGTTACCAGGACACAGGAGACTGGGAACTTGCACAGCATGCAATGGCCACATGCTGACCTCACAGAAACAGGCTCTAAGGAGTCCAGACTAGATACTGACTCTCTCTGATACTGAACTCTATCACTAGCACGGTGGTATGTGGATACTCCCTAGTTAAAGGGAGACAGACCAATTACATGATAGTCAGGCTAGAGTTGCAGGTAATGAGGTCCAGGTGATCAGTTGCCAGGAAACAAGAACAGCAGAAGGGAGCAGCCGGATCCAGGTGCTAATCAATCCAGAAAGCAGAACTGACAGATTTGCAGCTGCTGCACACATAACACTTATACGGCAGTACCGCTGGACTTATACGGCTGTACCGCTGGACTTATACGGCTGTACCGCTGGACTTATATGGCTGTACCGCTGGACTTATACGGTTGTACCGCTGGACTTATACGGCAGTACCGCTGAACTTATACGGCAGTACCGCTGGACTTATACAACTGTACTGCTGGACTTATATGGCAGTACCATTTGACTTATACGGCATTACCGCTGGACTTATACCGCAGTGCCACTGGACTTATACGACTGAAGCGCTGGACTTATACAGCAGTACTGCTGGACTTATATGGCAGCACCACTGGACTGGACTTATATGGCAGCGCCACTGGACTGGACTTATACAGCAGCTGCACTGGACTTATGGCAGCACAGGACACCAACACTGGACTGATGTAGCACAAGACACCACCACTGGACTGATGCAGCACAAGACAGCACCACTGGACTGGACTTATACAGCAGCACCACTGGACTTATGGCAGCCCAGGATACCACCACTGGACTGATGCAGCACAAGACACCACAACTGGACTGATGCAGCACAAGAGAGCACCACTGGAATGATACAAAATAGGGAGGGGCGGGAGGCGTGAAATATACAAAGTCCGGATCTCGCGAGAATCCATGACCAGGATGATGACATTTTGCCTCGGGGGTGTTCGGTGGGGTTAGATTTCCAAAATCCGAGCCCGCTCATCCCTAGTAACAATGTTTTGTTACATTAAGTGATTTAGAACGTCAGGATGCGGCAGAGAAAGGCGTGACTAGCAAAGCCCACTACTTGGCATACGGGGCAAAGCAGTACACATATGTAGGTGGGTATGGTGGTGCCCACCAAAGAGGGGGTGGGTAGCAGGGACATGCAGTCAGGGGAGGCAGTGGAGACAGAGCCTCAACTGTCATGCTCCCTGTTATTCTTTAAAGTTTTGACTATAAAAATTATTACAATAATACAATGAAGATATGTAAAACTTATAGCAATCTTCTTTTTATTAATGTAATAATTTTTATAGATAAAACTGGCCAGAGTTGCACTGCTCCTGGAATTGCAGGGAGAGGCAGAGATGGGGCAACGAGATCTCAGCCTCATTTCTCACACTGCCTGTACAGTGTGGCTGGGCTACACAGCAGTAGAGATGAGCGCCGGAAATTTTTCGGGTTTTGTGTTTTGGTTTTGGGTTCGGTTCCGCGGCCGTGTTTTGGGTTCGACCGCGTTTTGGCAAAACCTCACCGAATTTTTTTTGTCGGATTCGGGTGTGTTTTGGATTCGGGTGTTTTTTTAAAAAAACCCTAAAAAACAGCTTAAATCATAGAATTTGGGGGTCATTTTGATCCCAAAGTATTATTAACCTCAAAAACCATAATTTCCACTCATTTTCAGTCTATTCTGAATACCTCACACCTCACAATATTATTTTTAGTCCTAAAATTTGCACCGAGGTCGCTGTGTGAGTAAGATAAGCGACCCTAGTGGCCGACACAAACACCGGGCCCATCTAGGAGTGGCACTGCAGTGTCACGCAGGATGTCCCTTCCAAAAAACCCTCCCCAAACAGCACATGACGCAAAGAAAAAAAGAGGCGCAATGAGGTAGCTGTGTGAGTAAGATAAGCGACCCTAGTGGCCGACACAAACACCGGGCCCATCTAGGAGTGGCACTGCAGTGTCACGCAGGATGTCCCTTCCAAAAAACCCTCCCCAAACAGCACATGACGCAAAGAAAAAAAGAGGCGCAATGAGGTAGCTGACTGTGTGAGTAAGATAAGCGACCCTAGTGGCCGACACAAACACCGGGCCCATCTAGGAGTGGCACTGCAGTGTCACGCAGGATGTCCCTTCCAAAAAACCCTCCCCAAACAGCACATGACGCAAAGAAAAAAAGAGGCGCAATGAGGTAGCTGACTGTGTGAGTAAGATAAGCGACCCTAGTGGCCGACACAAACACCGGGCCCATCTAGGAGTGGCACTGCAGTGTCACGCAGGATGGCCCTTCCAAAAAACCCTCCCCAAACAGCACATGACGCAAAGAAAAAGAAAAGAAAAGAGAGGTGCAAGATGGAATTGTCCTTGGGCCCTCCCACCCACCCTTATGTTGTATAAACAAAACAGGACATGCACACTTTAACCTACCCATCATTTCAGTGACAGGGTCTGCCACACGACTGTGACTGATATGACGGGTTGGTTTGGACCCCCCCCAAAAAAGAAGCAATTAATCTCTCCTTGCACAAACTGGCTCTACAGAGGCAAGATGTCCACCTCATCATCATCCTCCGATATATCACCGTGTACATCCCCCTCCTCACAGATTATCAATTCGTCCCCACTGGAATCCACCATCTCAGCTCCCTGTGTACTTTGTGGAGGCAATTGCTGCTGGTCAATGTCTCCGCGGAGGAATTGATTATAATTCATTTTAATGATCATCATCTTCTCCACATTTTCTGGATGTAACCTCGTACGCCGATTGCTGACAAGGTGAGCGGCGGCACTAAACACTCTTTCGGAGTACACACTTGTGGGAGGGCAACTTAGGTAGAATAAAGCCAGTTTGTGCAAGGGCCTCCAAATTGCCTCTTTTTCCTGCCAGTATAAGTACGGACTGTGTGACGTGCCTACTTGGATGCGGTCACTCATATAATCCTCCACCATTCTTTCAATGGGGAGAGAATCATATGCAGTGCCAGTAGACGACATGTCCGTATCCGTAATCGTTGTCAGGTCCTTCAGTCCGGACCAGATGTCAGCATCAGCAGTCGCTCCAGACTGCCCTGCATCACCGCCAGCGGGTGGGCTCGGAATTCTGAGCCTTTTCCTCGCACCCCCAGTTGCGGGAGAATGTGAAGGAGGAGATGTTGACAGGTCGCGTTCCGCTTGACTTGACAATTTTCTCACCAGCAGGTCTTTCAACCCCAGCAGACTTGTGTCTGCCGGAAAGAGAGATCCAAGGTAGGCTTTAAATCTAGGATCGAGCACGGTGGCCAAAATGTAGTGCTCTGATTTCAACAGATTGACCACCCGTGAATCCTTGTTAAGCGAATTAAGGGCTCCATCCACAAGTCCCACATGCCTAGCGGAATCGCTCCGTGTTAGCTCCTCCTTCAATGTCTCCAGCTTCTTCTGCAAAAGCCTGATGAGGGGAATGACCTGACTCAGGCTGGCAGTGTCTGAACTGACTTCACGTGTGGCAAGTTCAAAGGGCATCAGAACCTTGCACAACGTTGAAATCATTCTCCACTGCGCTTGAGACAGGTGCATTCCACCTCCTATATCGTGCTCAATTGTATAGGCTTGAATGGTCTTTTGCTGCTCCTCCAACCTCTGAAGCATATAGAGGGTTGAATTCCACCTCGTTACCACTTCTTGCTTCAGATGATGGCAGGGCAGGTTCAGTAGTTTTTGGTGGTGCTCCAGTCTTCTGTACGTGGTGCCTGTACGCCGAAAGTGTCCCGCAATTCTTCTGGCCACCGACAGCATCTCTTGCACGCCCCTGTCGTTTTTTAAAAAATTCTGCACCACCAAATTCAAGGTATGTGCAAAACATGGGACGTGCTGGAATTTGCCCATATTTAATGCACACACAATATTGCTGGCGTTGTCCGATGCCACAAATCCACAGGAGAGTCCAATTGGGGTAAGCCATTCCGCGATGATCTTCCTCAGTTGCCGTAAGAGGTTTTCAGCTGTGTGCGTATTCTGGAAAGCGGTGATACAAAGCGTAGCCTGCCTAGGAAAGAGTTGGCGTTTGTGAGATGCTGCTACTGGTGCCGCCGCTGCTGTTCTTGCGGCGGGAGTCCATACATCTACCCAGTGGGCTGTCACAGTCATATAGTCCTGACCCTGCCCTGCTCCACTTGTCCACATGTCCGTGGTTAAGTGGACATTGGGTACAACTGCATTTTTTAGGACACTGGTGAGTCTTTTTCTGACGTCCGTGTACATTCTCGGTATCGCCTGCCTAGAGAAGTGGAACCTAGATGGTATTTGGTAACGGGGGCACACTGCCTCAATAAATTGTCTAGTTCCCTGTGAACTAACGGCGGATACCGGACGCACGTCTAACACCAACATAGTTGTCAAGGCCTCAGTTATCCGCTTTGCAGCAGGATGACTGCTGTGATATTTCATCTTCCTCGCAAAGGACTGTTGAACAGTCAATTGCTTACTGGAAGTAGTACAAGTGGGCTTACGACTTCCCCTCTGGGATGACCATCGACTCCCAGCAGCAACAACCGCAGCGCCAGCAGCAGTAGGCGTTACACGCAAGGATGCATCGGAGGAATCCCAGGCAGGAGAGGAATCATCAGAATTGCCAGTGACATGGCCTGCAGGACTATTGGCATTCCTGGGGAAGGAGGAAATTGACACTGAGGGAGTTGGTGGGGTGGTTTGCGTGAGCTTGGTTACAAGAGGAAGGGATTTACTGGTCAGTGGACTGCTTCCGCTGTCGGCCAAAGTTTTTGAACTTGTCACTAACTTATTATGAATGCGCTGCAGGTGACGTATAAGGGAGGATGTTCCGAGGTGGTTAACGTCCTTACCCCTACTTATTACAGCTTGACAAAGGGAACACACGGCTTGACAAATGTTGTCCGCATTTCAGGTGAAATACTTCCACACCGAAGAGCTGATTTTTTTGGTATTTTCACCAGGCATGTCAACGGCCATATTCCTCCCACGGACAACAGGTGTCTCCCCGGGTGCCTGACTTAAACAAACCACCTCACCATCAGAATCCTCCTGGTCAATTTCCTCCCCAGCGCCAGCAACACCCATATCCTCCTCATCCTGGTGTACTTCAACACTGACATCTTCAATCTGACTATCAGGAACTGGACTGCGGGTGCTCCTTCCAGCACTTGCAGGGGGCGTGCAAATGGTGGAAGGCGCATGCTCTTCACGTCCAGTGTTGGGAAGGTCAGGCATCGCAACCGACACAATTGGACTCTCCTTGTGGATTTGGGATTTCGAAGAACGCACAGTTCTTTGCTGTGCTTTTTCCAGCTTGAGTCTTTTCATTTTTCTAGCGAGAGGCTGAGTGCTTCCATCCTCATGTGAAGCTGAACCACTAGCCATGAACATAGGCCAGGGCCTCAGCCGTTCCTTGCCACTCCGTGTGGTAAATGGCATATTGGCAAGTTTACGCTTCTCCTCCGACAATTTTATTTTAGGTTTTGGAGTCCTTTTTTTACTGATATTTGGTGTTTTGGATTTGACATGCTCTGTACTATGACATTGGGCATCGGCCTTGGCAGACGACGTTGCTGGCATTTCATCGTCTCGGCCATGACTAGTGGCAGCAGCTTCAGCACGAGGTGGAAGTGGATCTTGATCTTTCCCTAATTTTGGAACCTCAACATTTTTGTTCTCCATATTTTAATAGGCACAACTAAAAGGCACCTCAGGTAAACAATGGAGATGGATGGATACTAGTATACAATTATGGATGGACTGCCGAGTGCCGACACAGAGGTAGCTACAGCCGTGGACTACCGTACTGTACTGTGTCTGCTGCTAATATAGACTGGTTGATAATGAGATGTAGTATGTATGTATAAAGAAGAAAGAAAAAAAAACCACGGGTAGGTGGTATACAATTATGGACGGACTGCCGAGTGCCGACACAGAGGTAGCTACAGCCGTGGACTACCGTACTGTACTGTGTCTGCTGCTAATAAAGACTGGATGATAATGAGATGTAGTATGTATAAAGAAGAAAAAAAAACCACGGGTAGGTGGTATACAATTATGGATGGACTGCCGAGTGCCGACACAGAGGTAGCTACAGCCGTGGACTACCGTACTGTACTGTGTCTGCTGCTAATATAGACTGGTTGATAATGAGATGTAGTATGTATGTATAAAGAAGAAAGAAAAAAAAACCACGGGTAGGTGGTATACAATTATGGACGGACTGTCGAGTGCCGACACAGAGGTAGCTACAGCCGTGGACTACCGTACTGTACTGTGTCTGCTGCTAATATAGACTGGATGATAATGAGATGTAGTATGTATAAAGAAGAAAGAAAAAAAAACCACGGGTAGGTGGTATACAATTATGGACGGACTGCCGAGTGCCGACACAGAGGTAGCTACAGCCGTGGACTACCGTACTGTACTGTGTCTGCTGCTAATATAGACTGGATGATAATGAGATGTAGTATGTATAAAGAAGAAAGAAAAAAAAAAAACACGGGTAGGTGGTATACAATTATGGATGGACTGCCGAGTGCCGACACAGAGGTAGCTACAGCCGTGAACTACCGTACTGTGTCTGCTGCGACTGGATGATAAATAATGATATAAAAAATATATATATATCACTACTGCAGCCGGACAGGTATATATTATATAATGACGGACCTGCTGGACACTGTCTGTCAGCAGAATGAGTTTTTTATAGAATAAAAAAACACCACACAAGTCACACGACGAGTGTTTAACTTTTTCAGGCAATCACAATATAGTATACTATACTGGTGGTCAGTGTGGTCAGGTCACTGGTCAGTCACACTGGCAGTGGCACTCCTGCAGCAAAAGTGTGCACTGTTTAATTTTAATAATATGTACTCCTGGCTCCTGCTATAACCTATAACTGCTCCCCAGTCTCCCCCACAATTAAGCTGTGTGAGCACAGTCAGATATTATACATAGATGATGCAGCACACTGGGCTGAGCACAGATATGGTATGTGACTGAGTCACTGTGTATCGTTTTTTTCAGGCAGAGAACGGATTATATTAAATAAAACTGCACTGGTGGTCACTGGTCAGTGGTCAGTCACTAGTAAACTCTGCACTCTCTAGTACTCCTAAGCTCCAGTAAATCAAGTGTCTCTGTCTCAATCTCACTCTCTCTCTTCTAATCTAAATGGAGAGGACGCCAGCCACGTCCTCTCCCTATCAATCTCAATGCACGTGTGAAAATGGCGGCGACGCGCGGCTCCTTATATAGAATCCGAGTCTCGCGATAGAATCCGAGCCTCGCGAGAATCCGACAGCGTCATGATGACGTTCGGGCGCGCTCGGGTTAACCGAGCAAGGCGGGAAGATCCGAGTCGCTCGGATCCGTGTAAAAAAAGCTGAAGTTCGGGCGGGTTCGGATTCCGAGGAACCGAACCCGCTCATCTCTACACAGCAGCTAATAATACTGCTTAGAAAAGAGAAATGGGAGCTATGCCTCACAGTGGGGTGTGCTTTAGCTCTGATAGGCACCTTGGATTGGTCATGTGACCAATCCAGGAAGTGCATAAAGACATATATCGGAGCTGAGCAGCGTGCGCATACCCTCCAACTGTACCTTTTTAGCAGGTACAGTACCTTTTTTTTATGGTCTGTACCGATTTTTGGCTTTCCAAACTTCAATTGAAAGTATACCTTTACCCGTGGCCACGCCCCAATTTTTATGTGTCAAATGTTGGAGGGTATGCGTGCGTGGCAGGGGAGGAGGGAAATTGGGACCCAAAGTGCAGCCACCCGTGTACAGTGACTCGGGTGTGTAGCAGCCAGAAACAGGACTCTGTATTTATGTGTGTGTGGCATCTGCAGTGAGTGTGGGGACAGGACTGTGTGTGTGTGTGTGTGTGTGTGTGTGTGTGTGTGTGTGTGTGTGTGTGTGTGTGTGTGTGTGTCATCTATGATGAGTGTGGGAACAGGACTCTGTGTGGTATCTGTAGTGAGTGCGGAGACAGGGCTGTGTGTGTGTGTGTGTGTGTGTGTGTGTGTGTGTGTGTGTGTGCGCGTGTGTGTGAGTGTGTGGCATCTGTAGTGAGTGTAGTGACAGGACTGTTTGTGTGTGTGTGTGTGTGTGTGTGTGTGTGTGTGTGTGTGTTACATTGAGTAGGGGGTGAGACTCCCAGCACTCAGACCCACTCCCATGTGTGCCTCCCCAGCCTCTGACCTCACCACATGCCACTTGTGGGTAGGATTACCCACATTGATGATAAAAATGATGTTAGTATGGTTTGCAATTGCTTTCCTGGGCCAACATCTTTGTGGAAGTGAAAAATAAATAAATTGGACCTTCTTCCCTAACAGTTATGTGTGCAGTGGGTCTATTTACTCAGTTATTGGTGGGGAGGTTTGATAGATGGATTTGTCTATAAAGGGTTTAACAAAGTACATATATATATCAGGTGAAACGTCATATTTATGTGACTTATATCTTTGAATGGGGAAAACACAATAAATCTATACTTCGTGGCATGTTCACCTAAACTGTATTTTACAACTGATGTAAAGTATTCCTGGATGCTATTGGCATACTGTACCGCCCAACTTCTGGAATCTGGGAACTGCCGTGCCGGAGGAGCGCCCGCAGGTGTAAAGGGGTCGTGCAGGGCCTAGAGCCGCAACCCCCGTTTTCATCATTTTCATCATTTTTTAGCTCCTGTTTAGCCCTCCCTGCACTAATAGATGTCGTGCACACGTGCATGGCATCTATTCAGTGATCACCAGCTGCTTTGCAGAGCAGCGGTGATCACTGGTTCTCCCAATCTGCTTATTATGTCCTGATATGGGGGGTAATTCAGAGTTGATCGCAGCAACAAATTTGTTAGTAGTTGGGCAAAACCATGTGCACTGCAGGGGAGGCAGATATAACATTTGCAGAGAGAGTTAGATTTGGGTGGGGTGTGTTCAGACGGAAATCTAAATCGCAGTGTAAAATAAAGCAGTCAGTATCTACCCTGCACAGAAACAAAATAACCCACCCAAATCTAACTCTTTCTGCAAATGTTATATCTGCCTCCCCTGCAGTGCACATGGGCCCTCATTCCGACCCGATCTCACGCTGCACTTCCTCGCAGCGGTGTGAACGGGTCTGGAATGCGTGGCGTGTGCATTGCGCATGCGCGTCATTGCCCGGCAACGGCCGTCGCCGGGCAACGACACTGACAGCAGAGAAAGCGTTTGCAGCGGCGACTGCAAGAAGATTGACTGCAGAAAGGCGTTCCGGGGAGTCAACTGACCGTTTGAAGCCGTTGTTGGGGGGTGGTAAGAAAAACGCAGGCGTGTCCAGGTGAACGGAGGGCGGATGTCTGACATCAAAGCCGAGCCCTCCATTGCTGGAACCGTCGCACAGGGTAAGTATGTCCAGGGCTGGCCTTGATTTGTGAGAAACTTTTTTAGCATAGCAGGGCTGCACAAGAGATCGCAGCCCTGCTATGCTAAAATACACTCCCCCATAGGCGGAGAATAGTTGATTGCACCAGCAGCAAAAAGTTGCTTGGTGCGATCAACTCGGAATGAGGGCCATGGTTTTGCCCAACTGCTAACAAATTTGCTGCTGCGGTCAACTCTGAATTACCCCCATTGACTATGAAGTCTAATTACAAACCTACAAAGCATTATACCTTTTTTTTTACGATGACAAAAAAAATTGCGTTAATCCGACAGACAGAAAATACTGTCAAAATATCTACATCATCAAAAGCTTGTGGTAGTTTATAATAATCTGGTACAACAAATCTATATACAGTATATAAATGTGAAAGCCCTCACTCACTCACTCATGCACTGACTCATCACTAATTCTCTTACTTCCCGATATGGTAGGAAATAGGAAAACTGCATAATTCGAAGTTTAATAAACCTCCCCTAAGGGGATGAAAATGGAGTTGACATAATGTCTTCATTACTGATGCACGGCTTGCGTTGCGTGAACAATAATGCCCAAACGGGCAATTGGATCAACATTTGGATTGCACCTCCAGTGTGTAGAATTTAATAAACTACAAAAATACAAAAGCCCTCACTCACTCCCTCACTCACTCACTCACTCACTCACTCACTTATCACTTCTCTTACTTCCCAAAATTTAACATAGGTATTCTGTAGGTGGGACATTCAGAAATTCCTGTGCGCAGAACAGGTAGAACAGCTAGCTCCTAACTGTCATTTTTCAAACACAGCCTGTAACATGGCAGTTAGGAGCTGATTGGCTGGTAATTTATCTCCATCCAAGGCTTAGTAAATAGACCCCTAATTCTCTTACTTCCCGATATCTTAGGAAGATGAAATTTAACATAGGTATTCTGCAGGTGGGAAATAGGAAAACTACGCAATTAGAATTTTAATAAACCTCCCCTAAGGGGAGGAAAAGGGGGTTGACATAATGACATCATCACCGATGCGTGGGTTGCGTTGCGTAAATGATAACGCCCAAATGGACAATCGGATCACAATTTGGATTGCACCTCCAGCGTGTAGAAATTAATAAACTACAAAAATGATCCTGTCATTTTTAATTGTATCTGCTACGAGTGCTCCTCTGGTAACGTCAAGAATCATGGATTAATTTTTACTTACATTAAGACGTCTCAGATTTACATCTCTATAGATTTACCTAATTTTTAACACTCATTTATATTTACAACCATGAAAATCAGAAACTCCCATGCGTAGAACAGGTAGAACAACTAGTGCATTATATATAGTAAAATTTTTAATAACATATACAAAGATAAAGCATATTTATGATAAAGTTGAATGTGTATCAAACCTTGGAAAGAGATAATAAGAGATAATAATAATAATAATAATAATAATAATTATTTTATTTCTATAGCGCTCTTTCTCCAATAGGACTCAGACTACTTAACAGATAAAATGAACATAATACAGTACAGAAAAAATGAAGTACAGAAAAGCTATTCATAAAATACAGAGGGCATAGAGATACTAAAGGGACATTACGGAAATGATTGAGTAAACAGGAAATTCTTGAGTCTGTTTTTGAAAAATTCTAGAGTCGGGGTCTATGGAACTGGGGAAGTGAGTTCCATAGAGTTAGAGTTGAATGGCTTAAAGCTCGACTCTCAGATGAATTACAAGAGATTATAGGTACTGCTAGTCCTTCATCTACAGATCGCAGTAATTAAGTGGTGTAGTATGGTATCAGAATTTGTTTCAGGTACATAGGGCCTGGTCATGTAGAGCTTTGAAAGTCAGTAAGCCAATCTTGAAAACAATTTGCCATTTTACAGGCAGCCAGTGGAGGGAGTAGAGAATGGGTGTTATGTGGCTAGAAAGGGGATAGTTGGTTAACAGCCTGGCAGCTGTGTTTTGTACCAGCTGTAAAGCGGTGCAATTATTTTGCTGGGAGACCAAGGTAGAGGGCATTGCAGTAGTCTAATCGAGATGATACAAATGCATGTATGACTTTTGGAAGATTTCAGAGGGAATTAAGTACTTGATTCTGGATATGTTCCTCAGATGAAAGAATGAGGATTTGATTGTAGCTGATTCTGTACCTGATGTTTAAGTGTCAAGCCTACACTGACATGAAGAAAGATAAACTACCAACCAATCAGCTCCTAACTGATATTTTACAGGCTGTGTTTGAAAAATTACAGAAACTGATTTTATCTGTATCCAAGGTTTGACACATTTCCCCCAAAATACTGATGGACACACAACCTTTAAAAAAAAACAAAAGTTTAAAAAGAAAAATTCATACTTACCAGTGCCAGGAGCCAGGGATCGGTGCTCTGGTGAGTGCTGATGGTTAACGGGTCCTCCATGCGCTACGCTGTGACCCCTTTGCAGTAAAGTGACGGTGCAAGGCGGCAGCTCACTTTACAATACCGGGGGTCACAGCACGTAAGCAGGATCCGGCGCCCGGCAGCCTCCTGGAAGCAGCGGATACCGGCTCCTGGGACTGGTAAGTATAAATCCTCGGGGGGAGGGCTGTTTGTGGAGCAGGGGTAGTCGCAAGGGGGGATCGCGGTGGGTGGCGGTTGCGACAGATGAAGGCGCATGCGCAGCAGGACATTGGGGTATTTTTTACAACAAATACCCAGATGATGCTGTGGAGAGGCATCTCAGGGACAGAGCTTTCTCGCAAGCTCTGTTCCTGCATGCGATAATTGATACATCCATGCAATGTACTCAATTATCGCATAGCGAGTTTGGCCGATGTAATCTTCTGTCAACCCCTTAGATTGAGTTTGCACGTGATCGCAATTTAAGTCCCGGAGGGAGGTGGTGACGGGGAGGCAGTGCAGCGTTTTGTGGGTGGTGTCATGGCATTGGGGGGCATGGTCTGGACAATGGAGCCGTGTCCGGACCAATTGCGGGGCTTACCACGGTGGCTGTGTGACATTATATGCAGCCACTGCGACCCAAACATGGCGGCCCGGCGATCGGAGGCAGGGGCTACCCTAAACATGCGAGCGCTTTAGCGGGGGGGAGGGGTTTGGGAGGATTCAATATTCCAATACGTCTCTCGGTGCTTAATACCACAATCAAATAAAGTAACAAATATTCTATGTGGACTATAGTTTTTTTTAACAATCAGCTGCAGGGTATATTATTATGCCTGTGTACGCATAAAAAAGTAGCAATCTCCTGTTGCTACAGGAGATTGCATCTAAAATAGTAAATTGTTCACTCTGCGCTTATTTATTCAGGCTTACGAGATATTTGAAAACACATGCAACAATAATGTTAGTTTAGTTTAATATATAAGTTGTACCAAAGGTGCATATTTCTGACAAAAATGTAAATAATAAAAAGTAATAAAATTCAATATTTAAAAATACATATTACACCACATCCTTAAATCCTATTCCTATACGTATATTACTATAAGCTGTATATGCAATCGAATTTTCATTCCAGCTAATCTGGCCGATAATTAGAGGTAGATCAATAACTAAAACTAAATCAGTGCACTGTCGTAGACACAATACTCCGTGGTATTAAAAATTGTATTTAGGAGAACTGGAACCTTAGTTCCTTTCAGTCCCACAAGGAATATATAAAAAATTGTTCCTATAGAATTGCTTTTCCAAGCAATAAATAGCAATTATACAAATGCGCTGTTGGTAATTTGTAGACAAATGTTGTTTATAGCACACCGGTATATAAGTGCTCAATTTGACCGTCTGTAGGGATGTTTAACGGGCTCACCACTGTGGATCAGCTATGCTGAATAGGAAGGAGCCGGCTAGGAGGCACCGGATGTCTCCGTTCTCCCCAGTCTGTTTGCCGCTAAACCTTCCAGTAGCCGCCCAATTAAGTGCTGCCGTGGTGGTGAGCTGATGTCCGTATTGAGTCGTCCCCGGTGTTTAAAACCTTTTGTCACCAATAGCCTCTGATGCGTTTCGCTCGTGCTGGAGCTTTATTGAAGAGTCCCTACAGATGGTCAAATTGAGCACGTATATACCGGTGTACTATAAACAACATTTGTCTACAAATTACCAACAGCACATTTGTATAATTGCTATTTATTGCTTGGAAAAGCAATTCTATAGGAACAATTTTTTATATATTCCTTGTGGGACTGAAAGGAACTAAGGTTCCAGTTCTCCTAAATAAAATGTAATACCACGCAGTATTGTGTCTACGAGAGTGCACTGATTTAGTTTTAGTTATTGATCCACCTCTAATTATCGCCCAGATTAGCTGGAATGAAAATTCGATTGCATATACAGCTTATAGTAATATACGTATAGGAATAGGATTTAAGGATGTGGTGTAATATGTATTTTTAAATATTACATTTTATAACTTTTTATTATTTAAAATGTTGTCAGAAATATGCACCTTTGGTACAACTTATATATTAAGCTAAACTAGTATTATTGTTGCATGTGTTTTCAATCATCTCGTAAGCCTGAATAAATAAGCGCAGAGTGAACAATTTACAAGTTTGAGAGGATTTGCCTTGCCCTGTGCGAATTCTTGCAAAACTACAACTGATGCTGCATTAGGCCCTAAATCTCTTTGCACGTGTTACATCTGTCCCACCTGCAGTGCAACATTGTTTTTACCAGTTGAATGTGCTTTTTTGCTTTGTTAACAAACCTGAATCAGGCCCTCTGATTTAAACAGCAACAAATACCACTGAGACTACTGATGGAATTATTGAGGCCCTGTTGAAATCTCCAGAGATTAAGATGACAATTGACACATTCAAGTAATCTCAGTAGGGTCTGGTTCTGAAACTATAAACACAATGAATATATACCCAATCTCTCTCAGCAGTGTGGCTATTTTTAATGCTCATGCTGCTCTAAGCATGTCAAAATGATGGAACCCTATTGTGTTACCATGAATCTTTGTCTCTTTCCTTGCCTAACATGATCATTGCAAGTAAAACAAAAAAGAGTATTATGTGAACTAATGCCAACTATATTTATATTAACCAACATCTTCATATTCTGTTCTATTTTCTTGTGAGTTCTAAAATGTTCTTTGCTTAGGTGATAGAAAAACAATCTTTTTTTTTGGCTCATATAGGGTTGGATGTGTAACTGTTTCAGGGCCATAGAAAGGTGATATTCATCCCTGTGCCATCCCCAACCGCTGAATATGTCATGACATCCCATAATGGGTGGGGTTGCTGAGACCATGAAGGAGCTGAAGGCGGTTCTGTGGGGGTGAATAGAGTATTCTAAGGATGCTCTGTGTGGCTTTCTAGGCTGCAGGGCAATGGTATTTCTATAATGTTTGCAGGGTGTGGTCTACACGGGCACCTGGGTCCAGTGGGCCCACAATGCAGACCCTGCAACCATATATAGCAAGGTGGCCTTTTCCCAGTGATTTGCACATAGCAGAGAACGGAAGTCCTAGGAACAAACCATGGGCACCATGTTCCTGGAGACCTGCAAGTGCGCAGTATACTCTGCCACAAAGCCTGAGTCTACTGTTCTGCCAGAAAGCAGGGGACCTATACAGAGCCTGCACATGGACCCTCCAGTCTCTTTAACCATGACTGCTGCAGCGTGCTGTTCAGGGACCCTTCAAGCCACATGCTAGTGCCATAGGCATACCTCCCAACATGAGCCTCTCCTGGATGGACACAATGCTCTGCTCCTGGGCTTCCCTCTTAATTTATGATTGCCATCACCTGTGCTGAAACACCTTTCTTATCCATTAACCTGTTCAAACCAGGTAGCAGCAAGCATGAATTAAGAGAATAGTCCAGAAGCAGAGCATTTTGTCCCTCCTGGAGAGGGTCATGTTGGGAGGTATGCATAGGTGGTGGTGGTAGGGGGAGGTCCATTGCATCCATACTGTGAAAAAACACAAAAAAGTGTGTATGCGTATGCACGTATATAGTTTTATGTGCATCATTCACTTGTGTCTCCTTACACCTATAATAGCACCTACCCTGTAGCACTTAAAAGGGATTACATAAGTAATCCTGCCGCGCGGGATGCCGACTGTGAGTATCCCGACAGTGGCATCCCGCCCGCCAGAATGCCGGCAGCAGGGTGAGCGGTGCGAGTACCCTTGTGGGCTCACTATGCCACCCAGTGGGCTCAGTGGCGAGCGACACTCACGGGTGGAAATAGTCCCTGTGCGCCGGTATTCCGGCTGGTGGCATTGCCGTCTGCATCCTGGCTGCTGGGATCCCTGCATCAGGCAAATTGAACGGATCCCTATAATTGCGACATTATCTAGTACTATCTAGATTCCTCTGACTGTTTGATTATATATTGACCCTTCCAGCTGAGAGTACTTACATCAACAGTGGCTATATTATATGAGTGTAGCACCTGGCACCTGAATGTACAGGTGGACATTTGTAGATGAAGAGCAAACTACCTGATTAGGAAAGTCAGTTGGAGGTACTGATTAGCTGTGAGGCAGCACTTGTGAGTAACTAGAGAGGGAGTATTCAATTATTTCGACAGGGCGGAAAGACGGCAGTTTCTGACAATAATTGTCACTTTTCGATACTTCAATATTCAACTGAAGTGCCGGTTTTTCGCCCTGTCGAAAATTCTGACATGTCGAAAAACACATGCATGAGCGGAATCTCTGCTCATCCATGTGTTTTCAACCCCGTCGCAGTCAAAAACGGGTACATTTTCGACCATTAATTTTCACCCATAAGAGAGGTGCTGCACTGAATTGTGTAGATAACAACTCCTGGCATAAAAGGTAAGGTAGTGGTGGATCAAGTGCGACAGGTCTTCACTTTCTTCTCTTTGTAACAACTCCTGGCAGTAACTTAGAACAGTGAGTATGGAGGCAGAGGGAGTAAGAGAGAGAACTGTCTATGCTGCCAGTATCTTATAAACCCTAAAATTAACTAAATCCAATACATATATTTCTATAAAGAGGAGAGGAGCCAGTGGCAAATACCTGTTTTACCAGCTGTCATAAAATAAATTAATTCAATTACAAAGACAGCAAAAGTGACACTGATTGCTAAATTTAGCTGGTCCTCAGTAGAAATGATTGAGCCTTAATATGTATAGTTTGGAGCAGAGAAGGCAAAAGGGGGACAAGATAGAAACTTTCAAATATATCAAGGGATTTAGCAAACAAGGAAATCAGAAGTGAGGGTGTGGCACCCCACAGCTGTGGAACTACATGTCCCAGCATGTCCGTGACTGGAAGTCACTGGAGACATGCAGCTCACAGTACACAGACTTTACCACACAAGCTGCAGGGACAATAGGGGTTAACCAAGCTAGGGGATAATACATTGTTGCCAGTTACAAGCTCCATACCTGAAGCTGATTGGTTGTTACAAGAGCGGGAATCCCTTGAAATGAAATGTTGCCCTGGATCCAGAAAAGAGTAAATATACCCTGCACAGGATAAGAAGCTGTGAAGTGCAGAGTGGCAGTACAGAGAAAGTGTCACCATGAGGTATCGAGAGAGTCAGTGAGGAGTGCCAGAGTGAAGAGAGCCACCGTGTCTGCCATGGAAGGTAGGGAGTGCTGTACTGTTCAGAATGGACAGCCGCATAGTCAGGGGCCACAGGTCCCAGCAGCCCGACGTGTATGGAGACCCCAGCCAGGAGTGAGCAGTGGGTATGCATGGGGACAGCTAGCGGGAGCTGTGACAGTAGCAGCCTTGCCCATGTGGGGGCAGCCCAGCATCGGCAGAGATCCAGAGTGTCTGACTGGCCAGAGCGTACGGGTGAGGAAGCTGCAGGAGGTACTGCAGGGCCAGAGAGTGGGCCCAGCAGCAGCAGCCAGGAGAATGGTGGGGTAAGCAAACAGTGCCCTATGATAGGAGCTCACAGTGCCCTGTACCCCAGTCAGCCCTAAGTCTGTTTACGGCCACCCTGTCTCTGACAGACAACAGCCAGCAAGGGTCCCGTTACACTAACAGGGATAAGAGCCCCCCAACTAAGTACAGATTATTCCCTATATGGTCTGTGAGTCCACACCAGGGCTAATCACCCGCCACAGTGACTCCACAGACATTTAGAGAGACCAAGGGCATGGAAGTACAGGTTGAGTATCCCTTATCCAAAATGCTTGGGACCAGAGGTATTTTGGATATGGGATTTTTCCGTAGTTTGGAATAATTGCATACCATAATGAGATATCATGGTGATGGGACCTAAATCTAAGCACAGAATGCATTTATGTTACATATACACCTTATACACACAGCCTGAAGTTAATTTTAGCCAATATTTTTTATAACTTTGTGCATTAAACAAAGTGGGTCTACATTCACACAATTCATTTATGTTTCATATACACCTTATACACACAGCCTGGGGGTCATTGAATACAATATTTTTAATAACTTTGTGTATAAAACAAAGTTTGTGTACATTGAGCCATCAAAAAACAAAGATTTCACTATCTCACTCTTACTCAAAAAAGTCCGTATTTCGGAATATTCCGTATTTCGGAATATTTGGATATGGGATACTCAACCTGTACTAACTTCACCAGCACCTAGTCTACACATTTCCAGTTAAGAGGGATCTTTACTACCCATACTGTGTCTAATGCTAATTGCCCGACACTGATAGTGTTGAAGGGAGTGATAATGTCGATATTATCTTAATACATAAAGCTATACCTTTAAACACACTTTTACCATGGAGCTGCTGCGGCCACTAAACTTAATATGCACTCTACGTACCTTTTACGCTATTTGCGTAATGAGTCCCGTACCATGGAGGTCATTCCGAGTTGTTCGCTCGCAAGGCGATTTTAGTAGAGTTGCTCACGCTAAGCCGCCGCCTACTGGGAGTGAATCTTAGCATCTTAAAATTGCGAACGAAGTAATCGCAATATTGCGATTACACACCTCGTAGCAGTTTCTGAGTAGCTTCAGACTTACTCGGCATCTGCGATCTGTTCAGTGCTTGTCGTTCCTGGTTTGACGTCACAAACACACCCAGCGTTCGCCTAGACACTCCTCCGTTTCTCCGGCCACTCCTGCGTTTTTTCCGGAAACGGTAGCGTTTTTTCCCACACGCCCATAAAACGGCCTGTTTCCGCCCAGTAACACCCATTTCCTGTCAATCACATTACGATCGCCAGACCGATGAAAAAGCCGTGAGTAAAAGTATTAAGTGCATAGCAAATTTACTTGGCGCAGTCGCAGTGCGGACATTGCGCATGCGCATTAAGCGGAAAATCGCTGCGATGCGAAGATTTTTACCGAGCGAACAACTCGGAATGAGGGCCCATGTACGGACTTTGCGTACAAACGCCGCGCTGGGGGTACAAAGTACACACAGCGCGTACACACTCAATTAATACACTTTCAAACCTTATACAGTTAGGCAATGTAATACACTTTAAACCCTAGCAGGGAAAAGAGGACACAACACCGATTTGTAGTTAATCACTGGGTTCCGACACCACAGAGTAATATTTCTGAAAGGGGGTTAACAATACAAATTATGCACTACAATACAACAGTGTAAATGGCTACAGTCAATGTACATACGTGAGAATATTCGCATGCGCTTCCCGATCCGGTCCTCCGCTATCAGGTAGATAGCATTGAGAGTCTTGTGTGCCCGGCCAGGCAGCAACAGGCTTTTTATACAATACTTCCAAAAGGAATACAATGGATACTGTAATCCCTTTGTCCATTGGACACAGGGATGCATCTTTACAGTACAGGAGAGGTCATAGGTTGATTTGAAAAGGTGGGCGATGACTTTCTCAACTGTTCTTGTGGGTGGTCTCCTCTGGATTCCCGCCGCATACATAATATACAGTAAATACAGTTTATATCTATATTCTGCTTCTGCACATAACTATCCACAGGAATATGCGATCTTCCTCAAACCAACACCGGAATGTTACCCTTAAAATACCCTACAGCTGGATACCAGACACCACCTTATAACCTTAGTCTGTCCCCTCCTATCATGAAAAGGTGAATCCCCTTGTTCTGGAATCATTTAAACTGTTGATACTTGCTGATGTGGTGCAGGGGGACTATGTGTACAATGTGCACTATTTGGATTAAATATGTAATGTTTTGATAGCCCTCCATGCGTTCACAAACTCCGCCGTAAATACCCATACCACGCGCAGGACCGCGGGAGCGACCATACGCAAATTGCGGATATGTGCACGCATGGCAGAACAAGTGTACGCGCAGTGGGCATGTGTGTGTATTTTATACATGCTGTGTGTTCTGCAATATTTTTCAACTTTGACAGGAGCAACGCTGTTTGCTGTTCAGAAGTACATGCACTACCTTGTTCATTTAAGGTACCAAGTACAGGTCCAAGGGATTTATGTATATGCAGGGCCGGTTCTGGCGCTCTGAGCGCCCCGGACGGCAATAGGGGGCGTGGCTTCATACAGGGGGCGTGGTCATTTACGCCCCCTGTACAGACAGAAATGATGTGCGGTGTGCGATGACGTCATTGCGCACCGCACAGCAAAGGTCCTCTCCACGAAGGGAAACTAGACGCGTAGCGTATCGTAGCGTCCTTCGTGGAGAGGACCTTTGCTGTGCGGTGCGCGATTACGTCATCGCGCACCGCACAGTAAAGGATCTCTCCACGAAGGGAAACTAGATGCGTACGCATCTAGTTTCCCTTCACAGCGGCAGCGGGGGGACAGCGGCCAGCGGCAGCAGGCGGGCAGCGGGGGGCACACAGCAGCAGCGGATCTTGCCCTGGTGCGACGCCCTCCGGATGGCGCCCTGCGTCCTCCGGAAGGCGGCGCCCCGGGCAAAAGTCCTGCTTGCCCGTTGCAAGATCCGCTACTGTGTATATGCATATACATTCCCGCTTACATTGGGATCCTAAACTCTGAGCTATGGAGCCCTGAAACTATCTTCCAGGAACATTGCTACCGTGAACTGTGTTAGAATTATATTATACAGTACTTATTGCATGCATATTGATTTGTACCAATACGTTAGAAAATTGTCTCTTTATTGCACAGAGTAATTGAAAGTGTTTTATATCATGAATAGTTGAGAATATTTAAAGGTATCTGATGCAATCACAGATATTAGTAGGAAGTGATTTGTGATGTATATTTAAAGACGATTTATATAGTCATAATATTGTTGAAGTGATTACTGTTGATTTTGACTAATTTGCATAGCAGTTGTCTGTATTGCCTGATATTGTGTTGTTCCCATCTTGCAGGCAGTGTTTCTGTTGTTTAGCCTTACCTCGTTGGTTTAATAAATCAACCTCACTGAGGTTTTGTACGACATCCCAGAGACTGGTCCTGTACTGTCATCTGTCCGCCATCGCCCGAGAACATGTAGTAGAAGCAACTCAGCTGAAGAATTTACTGAGGTTAGTGAAATTTGCATACACTGTGAATTATCCCTACCAGGGTATTACAAGGACAGTTGGAAATCCTGACCCTCCCTCAACTGACAGCACAAACCGCTAATGTCATACTACATGCAGGTGTATTCTACAACTAATCCAGGTATTAACATTCTGTCTTTAGCTATAAATACCCATATGCATTTCCTCCTTAAAAAATATAAATGAAAGAAAAAAATGTTTTTCACAATTTTAATGGGATCTGTGCTTATTCAGTGTATTACCTGTTGTTGTTTCTGAAAAACCTCCAAATAGACCTTTTGCATGTCATAATAAATCTAATTTATGTCTTCATTGTGAGCTACTGTATTATTCCTTTACTGGACAGGTATCAAACAAATAGCCTCCTAGTCATTCACTGGCAGATTCAGGGGGGCAGAGTGTCCCCCCATATCATTTAGGAGACATTTTTATTTTATTTAAATGACAGCCCCAGGGCCAGGACAAGCAAGAGGCTGCAGGGGTGGAACAAGCAGCAGTGTGAACAGTGCATTGCACAGGCATACGCCGCTATTAATGGACCCGTAGCTGGCGGCCTTATAATGAGTCAAACTGACTCACCATTAGTAGCCGATGCTGCTGAACTACCAGTCCATGGCTGGTGATAGGAGAATGAAGACCCAGTCCATCTGGAGGAGGAGGAGGTGGGGTAAGGGTGCAGTGGCCTCCCCTCATCTCTCCATGGATTCTCCTCTCTGCCTCCGGTATGGCTGGCATATGCCTCTGCCTGCAGCTTCTGTACCCTGGCATCTCCAAGACTGCAACAGCCAAAAAGTCAGCTATGCTGCTCTGCTGTGGGCACAGCCACCAGACCTAAAACAGCAAGTATTCATACTGATTTTCTGCCTGCAGCCAGCTCACTGCTGTCAAACTGTTAGTGTCTCCCATGTCACCCACTATCTCCCTGACACCCCTGCCTCCCCCTGTCACTCAGCATCAGACTAGCTGACTGGGGAACCACTTCTGGTCCATTTATGCCAGGACAATGTTTAGAAGCACCTGGTTCTTTACATCTGCTACTTGCATCACAGGTGATTGCAGGTGCGAGTGCAGAGAACCAGATGCCTCTAAACATTGTTGTAACAGGTGGGTTAAGTTCAAGGAGACCCAAATGGGTGGATTCCCAGAAAAGTAATTTAACAAATAACTTGAATATATAAATATGAATTTATTGTATACTTAGCTAAGGTTATTGATCAATACAGCAATCACATCAGCATATTCAGGAGCCTCACCCTCTGTGTCTAGAGGCTGAGTTATATTCAGATCATCCTGGCACTTCTGCAGTCCGTGTTTCATCCAGGCTGTTTAGGCTGAATTAACATTGATTGGTTCCAGTTTATATAGGCTCGAGAACTCCTGAATAAGCTATTTCATATGTACAAAGGTCAAATCAGGACATATATATATAAATGCTAAGAAACAGTAGGGGCACTGTTGCCTCCATTTTGAATGTTAGAAATAACATTATATCCAATGATTAACATGGATTATATAGATTAACACACAAGGTGAAACAAGATTGTCTCAAAATGAAGATGCAAACATTCTAATGTTGACATATGTCCAACTCCAGACACTTGCCTTGTTTTGGTCTCATATAACCAGATAAATGGACATCGCCCTTGCTTGTAAAATATATCTGTGTCAGGAATACTGGCACACACAGAAACACATCAGTATGTTATATATATATATATATATATATATATATATATCATATAGAAAGATAATCAGGTGCGCTCAGTAAATCAGGGATCAGTCTCTTTCACTTTAAGACTTTAAAATCACTACTCCTAAAAAAAATAGGGAGTGAAAGCACTAGTGTTCCTTTCTTTATTGAAACGCTGCTCCCCACCGTCACATATGGCCCGGATATAAATATAGTCATTTATGAAAGAGGGCACTCACCAATTTTTTTAAAAGGTCAAAGGTTATTTATTACCACATCATGAAGTCAGTCAACGTTTCGATCACATCCCAGTGATCTTTGTCAAGACATCAGCAGAATACTGTAGACAGCAGGACACCAAAAGCAGCATGTCCAGCCAGCTCACTTAGTGTGATATTTATACCCCCATCTATTAGAGAGCATCAGACACGCCCACATCCACTTCCTGTGTTGTAACAAACACACCAAACTACGAATACTGCTTGCTCAAATAGCTAGACATATTAGCAATGCAATAGGCACTGGATGGTAGCTGTATTAACCATGAAAAGTGAAGACAATAAGTCACAAGCAGCGCAAAACAAACCAAATTACATAAAACACCAAACAGGAAGTATCCGTGCGTTCCAGCACCTGGAATGCATGCGGAAGGTGGAAGTGACCGGACTAAAGACGGACGTGACATCACGTCGTCATGGGAACCCGCGACTACCACTATACAAGCAAGGAATAGCTTAATAAACATGACTCATGCCTTACAATACTTGGAACGCACACAAGGCAGAAATGACACACCATAGACAGGACATGACATCACGTTGTCATGGTGACCGGCCGAAATAAAAAACAGATGGGCGGAACAGGCGCCCGTTTATGTAAAATATAAACATATAGATTCGGCATGGCGCTCCACTGGAAGTAAACATGAAAGAATAATAGTACAAGAGGTTAATCACGGTCTTCACTGGACTGTAATGAGCATGTCTGATGTCTCTAATTTTGGCAACATACATAACAATGTTCTATAACATGAGACCATGTAAAACATAACTTTTACTATTAACATTAAAAACCTATCAATAGTCATCCGAAGCGCACCATGGACCGCTGGCATAAACCGTCACCATAAATATGGTGTAAATCATGCCAGGCTGCCGATGGGCACCCAAGATGTAGATATCAGATACACAAAAATGAAAAATAAAATAAAATAAATAGAAGACCCTGCTGCAGGTGCACCAAAAATAACACGAAAGGCTTATATAAAGAAATATAGGAATTATTTTGCCACATTTTTAGCCACATAGAGGACACATCAGTGTCAAGATAAGAAAATGCCATATGGGTTAGCTTCATTGAGACCATGTGGGGTAATAGTCCCAAGTTCAAAAATCCATCTAGATTCACGTTGTTTTAGCTTGAGTTCTCTATCACCACCGCGAATTGACGGCGGAATCTGATCAATCAACATGCACTTGAGACTCGATATCGAATGTTTTTGTTGTAGCCAGTGCCTCGCCACTGGCTTATCTGTTTTATTCGTCTCTAGTGCCTGACGGATGGAGTAACAGTGGTTAGCCATCCGTTCACGGAATCAGCGAGTCGTAAGGCCAACATAATAGAGCCCGCATGGGCAGATGATGATATATATGACAAACTCAGACAAGCATGATAACTTGTGCTTTATTGGTATCCGCTTCCCACTATGTGGGTGTGCAAATGAGGATCCGCTAGTCATTGATCGACAGGTCATACAATCAGGACATCGGAAACAACCTGTTTTTTTTTTCAACCACATTGAGCTGGTCTTCTGTGGTAATAAGGCAGGTCGCATCAGTAAAGACCAGCAGAATGCGGTGGGAGAATAAAATAGTGTGGGACACCCATATATATATATATATTTCCCTTGTATTATATATATATTTCCCCCTTCTTGCCCTATTAAAAACACCATATTATATTAATAATAAACACCAACCACCTTTCTAGAGATATAAAATAAAACACTGATATAATAACGAAATGAAGTTAAAAACATGACATAGACTGAATTGTGTATAGTCAGCATACAACCTGATATGTTATGGGTAACTAGTACAAGTTACAGTATGTTTATTTAATTTGTATGTTACATTGGTGCTAAAATATCTGAAAGCATGAGATTGATTAATAGTGAAACTTATTTTTTATATCACTCCTGACAATTGTCCCAGCATAAATGGACCGTAAACATTTCCCCGGTCACCCTGTTCAACGCAGGTGTCACTCATTGTCTATTCCCATCAACCACTGTGTCACACTCGCGGCGCTGCGGCTGCCGCGCTTACCGCTCCGGGTGCGCTGGGTATCCCAGCGGTCGTCGCCCCCGGTGGGCTCCGGGTAGTTGCGTCTTGCTGGCGCTGCCTCCGGTGGGTTCCCGGGGTGTGGGTGCTGCCATTGCGCCCGGCATCCACGAGAGTGTGGTGAGCGGGTGACGTCATCGGCCCCTTCCGCCAATCAGGAGAGGGCGGGAAGTTCAAAAGCAGATGCCATACAGAGCCTCGGCGCCTGAGTATCGTCTTTCCAATGATCACCAGTGCTAGCAGCGTTCAGCGTGTTCTCAAGCTGAACGTCTCCTGTGTTCCAGCGTTACAGAGTATCCTTCAGTGGGAAATTCCCTGTGCTACCAGCGTTACAGAGTATCTTTCAGTGGGACATTCCCTGTGCTACCATCGTTACAGTGTATCACTCAGTGGAACCTTCCCTGTGCTACCAGCGTTACCGTGTATCACTCAGTGGAACCTTTCCTGTGCTACCAGCGTTACAGTGTATCACTCAGTGGAACCTTCCCTGTGCTACCAGTGTTACAGTGTATCTTTCAGTGGGACATTCCCTGTGCTACCAGCGTTATAGTGTATCACTCAGTGGGACATTCTCTGTGTTACCAGCGTTTCAGTGTATCTCTCAGAGGTACACCTCCTGTGCTTCCAGTATTACGGTGTATACCTAAGTGGAACGCCTCCCAAACTTCCAGAGTTACACTGAATCTGAAATCCTCATTTAGTTCTTCAGCATCACTCACAAGTTCTTCATTCTTCTGTGTGCTTCAACATCGTTCTCAAATCTTCATTCATCTCTTCAGCATCGCTCACAAGTTCTTCATTCTTCTGTGTGCTTCAACATCGTTCTCAAATCTTCATTCATCTCTTCAGCATCGCTCACAAGTTCTTCATTCTTCTGTGTGCTTCAACATCATTCTCAAATCTTCATTCAATTCTTCAACATTGCTCACAAGTTCTTCATTCTTTTGTGTACTTCAGCATCGTCCCCAAGCATTGGCCACAACTAATTCTTTAGCATTACACGTCGGTTACAACGGCTAAGTTCTGCATGAGGAAAACCTACATCCGGCCATCCCTTCTCCGGCCCAGCTGTGGTTCCTCTTCCCGATCATCGGAAGAACCCCCGAGTTCTCAACACTCCCAACCCAGGTCAGTGACATACTGCCTTTTCCTGTCACCTCTGCCTCCCCCTGACTATCTCCCCATCATCTCCCTGACCCTCTCCCCATCACCCATTTCCTGGTACCCATTGCCTCTCCATCTCCCACTATCTCTCTGCATCACCTCTTTGTCTTGTCACCAGTTCCTTTTCACCCACTACCTCTCCCCATTATCCTCTATTTCACCCACTGCCTCCCCCTGGCATCACCCACTTTCTCCAACTGTTATCCATTCCCTGATGTAACCCACTATATTCACCGTCACCCATACCCTGGCCTCACCACTGCCTCTCACTGTCACCCTCTACCTCTCACTGTCACCCACTGCCTCTCCATCTTCCACTATCTTTCCCAGTCACCGACTGCCTCACCCTTTGTCTCCCCTGCGTCACTATCTCCCCATCACCCTCTCTCTCCTGCAACCCTCTGCCTCTCTACGGCATCACCGTCTCACCATCATATGAAACAGCATTCACATGCCTCTTGTTGGAAGGTCATGCCCTTGTTGCCAGGCAATGCCCATATTTTCCCAAGAGCGTGTGCACCTTTGGCACACACAAACAGCCCCACCCCCTGTCCCCTGTCATCGTGCCTCCCCTCTCATTTTGTTCTGGATCCACCCCTATAGTCACTAATTAGATTCAGGTACAACTTAACATAGCAGCAATTTGGTCCAGAAAAGTTCCCTTAGTTGGATAACATGACAGTCCCCTTGAATATAATGCATACATAAATTCTATTGTAGAATCTGATAGCGCTCCACCTCTACTTGGTTCTTTTGTCACTTAGGGGCCCATTTAGCATTGATCACATACACAATGTGATATGGACACAATATTAGTGCCCAACTTGGCATTGCAATGTGCGATCATATCAGCTGGATGTTTTTTCCAGCTCCCACAGGGACAAGGACACCAAAAGGAGCCCATTCCTGCAAAGTGCTGTGAAGGCTGCTGGTGCTTCTGCACATGCGCGGTCCCCGCTGACTGCACATGCACAGAGACCAAGTTCGGCTCCGGATCCCTCCTAGCAGCTACAAATATGATGTGTAGCCCATAGGCTACAATGGGCTACCTCAATTTTCAGATGGTGGTAGCTACAGGCCTCAATCTCGGGAATGCTTTGCATTTCCAATATTGATACATCTGCAGCATTGTATCCCCCATAGAAATCTATGGGGTTGCAGATGCCGCAGGAAAGGAGGGATATCTCTGAAACCGGCCGCGGTCCCTCCTACATATTGTACATTGCAGGGATACATAATACATGCAGCTAACCCCAGAAAACTGCTGTTTTTAGAGAAATAGCTGCAAATATTATTTGGTAAATAAACCCCTTACAAAGGGTTGTCTGTTGTTATTTATAAATGAGCTTTCATGGCAGAACTGCCATTTTAATTATCCTATTTTATATCTGACAGTTAAAGATAGCCACATTTTTGTTTACTACCCTTTCAATGTGTAATAATAATTGAAATTTAGTACAATCCTTTATGCTAGGTGGCATATATCTCCCTATCAGTACTTTAATAGTATCTTTTCTATCTACTTATAGGGGCTATTGCCGTTCTTATCTTTCTTTTGCTTGTTTCAGTTAGTTCCAGCTAAAGCATTGTAATGGATTGTTCTATATGGATTTTAATGCCCGTATCTATGTTTGCCACATTGAATATTTTAGAAAATAAAAACAAAACATATAATCCAAATGTACAGTGTACCAGTCTACCATAAAAGTGTGGATGATTCATAAACAACAATCAACAAATTACATTTCTGAAGCTTTTTTGTTTGTATAATTTAGAGGATGTCAGTATAAATCTTTACCTCTCTGGACTCAATAGGAATTCAGCTTACAACACTACGTACAGTAGAAAATGTGTTAGTCCATAGCCAATAGTCCACCGTCAACTATAGACTGTTATTATTGTGTATTAAAAGACATAGATATTGCAATGATATTCTAGTATAACTAATTTAAGTATTTTTTTAAACTAATACTTTAAAAGAAATAGCCAATGTGGAAATTAAAATGTCATGCTTAATTTGTTTAGAAAGTAACTGAGTTTTGTTTGGCTTCCTCAAAGGCAAGCTGTAAGTATTTATGTTAAAATGCAAATCGCTGACTGTTAGCGCAGATGGTTCTCATATATCTCCGGCTTTGAACTTTAATTGGCGCTAGATGAATAAGACGCTTTTGTTTCCTCTCTTTTACTCCAAGATTTATGCTTAGCCGTTATAACTCATTTATCTTTATAAGCTTCAAGACAGTTTTGTCTGTTTATTTATTTATTTTAAGTCAGAATGGATTTCCATGCCTGTTGTAACTTCTGAAAAAGTTGTAGGATGGCTATTTGCATATGTTTTAGCAAGTGTCAGACTTGTTTGAGAGAACTGGAGAAAAACACTACTAATCTGCTATTTCCATTAAGCAGATTTTTCTTTGTGGACATATCAATTGGAAATCACATAAAATCCACAGAACTAATTCAGCCAGTGCTTCAGGTATCCTGCAGAAGTTATGGTTACTGCACTGTTAAAGTACAAACTTGTGCGTCCTGCTAATGTGGTCATTATCACCATATGGAAAGATGCTGGCTCAACCATTAGTGCATAATTTGGGTGTTGATCCATAAATATATATATATATATATATATATATATATATATATATTTATGGTTCCATATATAAATATATATATGTTTGTGCAGATCATGATTAAGGGGGTTACCTGGGGGTAAGTACCCCGGGCCCCCCTTTCTAAAAGGGCCATCTGCCACAGGTCGGATCTTTACCGATCCGATCTGCAGCGCTCCCACAGCACTGGCAGGCAAGCTCGTAGGCGCCGCATAGAACACAGGTCAGAACAACAATGACGGCTCAGCTGTCCAATAGTGTTTGAAGCAGCAGCCTACGGCTCAGTAATTGGCTGGGCGCGCAGGCTGCACAGTGAGGAAGGCGGATCCCATTCCCTGGCAGCGTGGAGACAGCAGAGGCTCTCGTTCTCCTCGGTCTCTGCCACAGCAGCCTGAGCAAGTAAGGATGGCTGTATTGTTTTATTCTTTCTGATGGTGTAAATGTAAATTTTAGGCTCTGGGTCAAATATATATATATATATATATATATATATATATGTAGAGACAGTGGGGGAGGGAACAAGCGCCTAATAGTGTAGTAATTCAGGATAATATAACAATGGTCATATATAATGTTGGTAATACCCGTACCAGATTCTGTTAAGTATAACAGCATGTAGTCCAATCAATGATGAAGCAGCTCCCCAGGCATGTAGTCACTCTCCAAGAAAAACATAAAGCAAAGAGTATAATACCGTCGTGATAATCAGGCAAGCAGGGAAAAAAAATTAACTGTGTAACTCAGAACAGTATTAATCTCGCATATAACCGGTTGAGACCTTTAAAATGTAAGCTTCTCCTGTGATGGTACTTCCGGCAATAATTCCGGGTTCTTGTTTCTCCAAATAAAAAAGAATACTACATAGTGTAACACTGTTGACACCAAGGTTATGCTACACAGATGACTATATGCGTACCTCTATTTAGTAAAAGTGACACATGTAACGGTATCTCTTCAGGTACAGAGTTGTACACACTACTTGTATATCTCGGATCACCCCAGGTAGTGACTAAGCAAATCAAACTTAAAAAAGTATTTAACTTTAAAAAAGTAGCTACGTTTTTAAAGTTAAGTACTTTTTTAAGTTTGATTATTCTACTGTATGTAGAATAAATTGACCACTGTTATTTTATACAAAAATACAGAGGTGGTGTCTTGGTCATCATTCATCATACTTGGAGACTGTTGCTTAGTCGCTACCTGGGGTGATCCAAGATATATTAGTAGTAGTTCCACGTATTATGTTGAAAAATCTCATCAATGATCATAACAAATCGTCTTCTCTGGTAAAACTAACTTGCCATATTGACCCTACGATGGTGTACTTTCTAGATGTCCACATCGAAGTGAAAAATAACAAAATCTCCACTGATTTGTTCACTAAGACCACTGACAGGAATAACATTCTTTCTGCATCTATTCATCATCCTTTGCCTTTGCGCAAAGGTCTTGTTATGAACCACAAGCAGTGGTGCCAGGAGTTCCATTACACTGGTTTAGAAGACACTTGTTGGCTGCCGGTGGTGAGTCTGTGTAATTGCAGCCAGTTTCTATGTGTTTAGCCTCACCTGTCAGATAGTTGATCATTATGTGGTGAGTCTCTGTACTGCAATCTGGCTCTTGTCTGTGTTACTCTCACCTGCAGGTATTTGGCCATTACAGTGTGCCTGGTCTCCAGCCATCCTGATTGGGGCATGTTCCCTTATTACCCAGCTAGCTCTGCAGTTCTGGGCTGGTGATAGACGTTCTGTTAAGATACCTGTATGTTCCTGAATAGAGTCTTGTCCAATATTGCATCTGTGTTCAGGCCCTGTCTAATACTGGAATCCTGTGTACTCAGCTCTGTCAGAGTCCAGAGCTTCTTGTGAGCTGCTTCCTGTCCTGGAGCGTTCCTGTCCTGAAACCCAGTGATTCTGTCAACCTTTGATCCATAAGTCCTGTGGTATTGCCTGTTCCTGATCCAGTTATCCTGTGTCTTGGTGTCCTCTGGCCTGTTGTCGGAATCCTGCCTGCCCTCCAGTTCTGTGAGCCTGTGTCTGCGGATTTGGGGGTTCTTGTCCGTCCGCCTGTATTCACACCGGTTTCGTGAGTAGCGGCTTTGCCGCATCTTACGGCCTTGGCCATAGCTTCTTGTTATATTTGCTTTGAATTTTCTGCAGAGGGTTCTGCGTATGCTGTCATCGCCGGTACACAACAGTATTGTGTCGGCGTGTGGACAGCATTGCCTTTGTTGTAGTTTGTCTTGGCGGCTGAGCCTCACATATTTTTGTTTAGAGTTCTGGAGTTGCGCCTAACTCTGTTTCAGGTTTTAGTTAGAGGTTCCCCTTGTTATCGTCCCATCTCAGTTTACGCCTTGTCTCCAACTAAGACCAGGGGGCATCGGAGTTGGGCAGACTTAATCCGCCCTTCAAACACGGTTGCCATGGGCCCAAGCAAACATAGTCTCGCAGGCGTAGACTGACCATGAGGGTGAGACAACAGAGTCAGGGCTTCTTAGGGGTAACTGCTGAACATTGCCCTTATTACAGCATTACGTTCCTGTACTCAAAGCTTGTCCACCCTGTTCCCTGAGTACCGAGTACAGTGACGTAACATTTAAACCAGCCATACTACAAAAAAGAAACGAAGCTAGTGGAGTAGTTTTTTTCTTATTTTGGTTCAGTTCAGTGTTCAGTATCCAGTCCAGTGTTCAGTTTCTTGTATTGTCTAGAAACCAGTCCAGTCTTGTCTTGTCTAGAATCCAGTCCAGTCTTGTCTTGTCTAGTTCAAAATCCAGTCCAGTCTTCTCTTGTCTAGTTCAAAATCCTCCTATGCCTACTATGCAAACCCTGCAGGCATCTCTCTCAGCCCTGAACTCTGCTTTCTGTGCCTTGAGACTTGAACGGCTGGAGGTTTTGCAGCAATCATTAAAGCAACTGCAAAACCTTCTGACCAAAATTTTGCTTATCCTGCCTGAATTTGTTGAGAGTTCATTTACCTCTGAAGAGACTCTTGCTCACAATATTGTGACAAGAGAATCTCAGGTTTGGTTGGAGAGAATAGGTTTAAAAGTTTTCTGCAGCCCAGGCTCTCAGAATAGGAGCGTCTGCGTCGCAGAAACTTAAATTTATGCCTATATTGTGGGGGTTAAGGCCACTATCTGCAGTCCTGTGAGTTGTTTAAGCCAAAGTGTGGCAACAAGTCCTGCCCTCTGGCCAAGTTGAGTCAGGATTCAAGACCTACTCCTGTCTCTACTGTGGCAGAGGTACTTGTCACAAAACCCACACTAAAAAGCACTCTGTCCTATAATTGGGGTCCTTGGGCTAGGGAGCCCCATTATAAATTCAGGAACCAAAAGAAAATGTTTCTCTCATCTCTTGACTTTCCTGTTGAATCAGAGTTGCAAACCCCGGAAGCGGTGCCCGATGCCTGGGGTCCTGAAGCGGTGCCCGATGCCTGGGGTTCTGAAGCGATGCCTGATGCCCGGGGTCCTGAAGTGGTGCCTGATGCCCGGGGTCCTGAAGCGGTGCCCAATGCCTGGGGTCCTGAAGTGGTGCCCAATTCCCAGGGACCTGAAGTGGTGCCTGATGCCCGGGGTCCTGGAGTGGTGCCTGATGCTCGGGGTCCTGGAGTGGTGCCTGATGCTCAGGGTCCTGGAGTGGTGCCTGATACTCAGGGTCCTGGAGTGGAGCCTGATGCTCAGGATCCTGGAATGGTGCCTGATGCTCAGGATCCTGGAATGGTGCCTGATGCTCAGGGTCCTGGAATGGTGCCTGATGCTCAGGGTCCTGGAGTGGTGCCTGATGCTCAGGGTCCTGGAGTGGTACCTGATGCACAGGGTCTAGGAGCAGTGACCGATGCTCAGGGTCTAGGAGCGGTGCCCGATTTTCAGGGTCGAAGGGGGCATCGAAAATAATAGCTCAGGTGTTAATCCCAGAAGGGGTCTCAGAAGCTGTTACCCCAGGTGGGGACTTTAAGGGCACAATCCATGATTGGGTATCTAAAATCATGGCTCATGGATGGAATTCGAGAAGCACAACCCCAGAAGGGATCTTTGAAGCAGTATCTCCAGGTGGGGTCTCAAAAGGCACAGCCCCCAGAGGGGTTCTAGAAGCCATTTCCTCTGGAGGGGTCTCTAATGGCTTAGCCTCAGTAGGGGTCTTAGAGGCCATAATCTCAGAGAGGGAGTCCGATGGTCTGGTCCCACAGAGGGAGTCCGATGGTCTGGTCCCACAGAGGGAGTCCGAGGGTCTGGTCCCAGAGAGGGAGTCCGAGGGTCCAGTCCCAGAGGGGGTCCCGAAGGCTACTGCCCCAGAGGGGGTCCCGAAGGCCACTGCCCCAGAGGGGTTCCCGAAGGCCACTGCCCCAGAGGGGGTCCCGAAGGCCACAACCTCAAGTAAGGCAGTAGTGACATGGTCCCAGCAATGCACTCCAGTCAGTCAGATGGGAAAGAAGCAGACCCTGACTCTTTTGATATCTCAACGTCTATAGTCGTTGATGGGGACTTAGTCCAATTTTTTGCGCTAACCAAACATTACTACACCATTATGCTGTCTAGACCATTTCTGGGCATCACTTCAGAGAACCTGGTGCTCCATCTGATATATTCCTTTAGAGGGGAGCCTTTGAAATGGGCGTCTAGCTTGATGGAAGCTGCAGATCTCACTCTTCAGGATGTCCGGGCATTCAGTGATGCAGTTGTTGAGAAATATGGTTCCAAAGAAATTGGTTCAGGTTCCTCTAGGTCACCCGTCTTATCTGCTGAGAGTCCACCAAATACTGTAAACTCGGCACAAAAATCTGAGCCTATTGTTTTGACTGTAGGATGTGCTTTTCTATCTTCGTGTAGCAGTACTTCTGAAAGTTCAGCCCCCAAGGTTAAAAAAACAATCACTGCATTAAACCTGTCAGATTGTGTTTGGGCTGTGTCCCCGGAGGGGGCGCTAGTGGGTCAGTGGAGGTAGATGGGAGAAAACGAGGAGGCTGGATAACGTTCCTGCGCATGAGCGCAATGGTATTTATTTGGCAGATGATATTATACAGAATGGTAGCAGAAACAATAATAACAGATGAATAAAGTCAATCACTCAGTATGATAACTGAAAGTCTATGGCAATGGATGACAGATGACTTGAGAAAATAATATCCGGTAAAATATAAACAGAAGAACAAGTGCTTGTGAAATGGTTCTGGTTTGGAAACCAGTGCAGGTTTTAACACAGGAAACTTAGGCAGCAAGGTGGAAATGGCAAAACCTGAGCAGAGGCAGGAGTCTGACTTCACAGTGCAGGTGATGAGGCACTGGCAGCAGCAAGCTGTATCACAGGTGGAGGAATGAAACACACCTGGAGTCAGTCTTCAACTGCAGGCTGAAGCACACAAGGTGGTGATGAGTGTGAAGCCTTGTTTGCAGGTTGCAGGTATTGCTGGGCCTTGAAGTTCCACGGAGCTGTGCAGAGTAACCAGGAGTACAAGTTCTTAACAGAGAACCAGGAACACAGGAGGAACAGGAACAGATCCTTTCACATGGGTCGCTGGAGTGACACAAAGTCCAGGATGCCTGCAGACTGATCCTGCAGTCTCTTATGTACCCCATGGTGCACAGGGATTGGATGAGTGAAGGAAAGTGGGTGCGGCCAAGCACCGGATTGGCCGCAGTGTACTGGCTGTTTACAGACTGTCATGGCGGCGCCCACGCTGCGGCCTAGCAGGGACGCGGCGCGCTACATGCCCGCTGTCTCAGGAGTGTTCCCAGGCCCTTGATGATGTCCCATGGCAGGGGCATAGGCGACAGGTGACCGCAGGGAGCCAGGACGGAGTCCGCAGCGGCGGACGGATGTCAGCCTGGTAAGTCGATTCCTGACAGTACCCCCTCTTTTAGGGGTGGACACCGAACACCCACGTGATTTGGAGGGATGAGTGCTGTGGAAGACACGGACCAACCTAGGAGCATGGACATCGGACGAATTCACCCAACTTCTCTCCTCTGGGCCATAACCGGACCAATCGACCAGGTACTGGAGACGTCCATACCGACAACGGGAGTCCAGAATTTTGTTGATCTCGAATTCCACGCCCCGCTGAGTTCGAACCTTGGGACCTACTGGAAGAGTATTCTGAAAGCGGTTTAGGACTAGAGGTCTGAGGAGAGAAATATGAAAAGCGTTAGGTATACGAAGGGAAGATGGTAACTTTAATTTATAGGCCACTGGGTTGATGACTCTTTCGACAGGGTAAGGACCAATGAAGCATGGTGCAAACTTCATGGATGGGACCCTGAGACGGAGGTTACGGGTTGATAGCCAAACCTTGTCCCCAGGTTTCAAATGGGGAACCGCACGTCTCTTGCGGTCGGCAAAGACCTTGTACCGACTGGAGGCCTTTTTGAGGGAAACGTGAATTTTTCTCCAAATAGATGAAAACTGAGTCAGAGCAGTAGTGGCAGCAGGAACATCCATATGAGGGAGTTCTTGGAAATCAGGTACACGGGGATGTTGCCCATATACTGCAAAGAATGGTGTCGTTTCAGTGGCAGTATGGTATCGAAAGTTGTGGGCAAACTCGGCCCATGGGAGCAGATCGAACCAGTCATCCTGGGAAGATGAAACATATAATCTTAAAAAAGTCTCAAGTTCTTGATTGACCCTCTCTGTCTGCCCATTCGTCTGAGGATGGTATGAAGATGAAAACTTCAGTTTGACCTGCATGGCAGAACAGAGGGCCCTCCAAAACCTCGCTACAAACTGTACCCCCCGGTCAGATATTATTTCAGAGGGTAAACCATGTAAGCGGAAAATCTCCCGTAGGAAGATTTGGGCAAGTTTTGGGGCAGAAGGGAGACCCTGGAGAGGAACAAAATGAGCCATCTTGGTGAATCTGTCCACTACAACCCAAATGGTATTATGTCCTTGAGAAGGAGGAAGGTCGGTGATAAAATCCATGGACAGGTGTGACCAGGGACGACTAGGGATAGACAGTGGTTGTAACTGACCTGCTGGAGACTGACGAGGAGTCTTGTGCTGCACACATTTAGGACAGGATGCCACGAAATCCTGGATGTCCATTTTCATCTTTGGCCACCAATATGTAGCAGAAAGGAACTTGTAGGTCTTCAGGACCCCAGGATGACCAGTAAACTTGGATTGATGGGCCCAAGATAGCAACTTGGGACGGAGATCTGGGGAAACAAAAGTCTTACCAGGAGGAGGAGCTGGGGAGACTTGAGATGCAGCGAAAACCACGGGACTCAGGATGGAATGTGGCACTGAGTCAGATGTTCCTTCTTCAGATTCCATGGATCGGGATAACGCGTCGGCTTTCACATTCTGCGAACCTGGGCGGAAATGAAGCTTGAAATTAAAACGTGAGAAAAACATAGCCCACCTGGACTGGCGAGGGTTAAGGCACTGAGCTGCCTTTAAATATAGCAGGTTTTTATGATCCGTGTAGATATTAAACGGATGTTTGGCCCCTTCTAGGAGATATCTCCATTCCTCGAGAGCCAGCTTGATCGCCAGTAGTTCTTGATCTCCCACGGAGTAGTTAGCTTCTGCAGGAAGAAACTTTCGAGAATAAAATCCACAAGGGTGGACTTTCCCATCGGATCCCTTCTGGGAGAGAACAGCTCCAACCCCAACTGTAGAGGCATCTACCTCCAACTCGAATGGTCTGTTGACATCTGGCTGAGACAGCACTGGAGCAGACATAAAGGCTAGCTTGATCTTCTGGAAGGCTGCCAAGGCTTCTTCTGACCAGTTGGAATGGTCTGCCCCTTTCCGAGTCAGGTTGGTAATAGGAGCGATGAGAGTGGAGAATCCTCGAATAAATTTTCTATAGTAGTTGGCGAAACCCAGGAATCGCTGGATAGACTTGAGAGAGTTTGGAATGGACCAATTGGCAATAGCTTCCAATTTTGTCGGGTCCATCTGAAGATCCGATCCGGAAATTATATAACCCAGGAAGGGTATAGAGGGAACTTCAAAGGTGCATTTAGATAGTTTCCCGTAGAGCCGGTTCTCACGAAGACGTCGGAGAACTTCACAAACTTGTAGACGATGAGATGGAAGGTCTTGGGAGAAGATAAGGATATCATCTAAGTAAACAACGAGGTACTTATACAGGACATCACGAAAGATTTCATTCACAAAGTGTTGGAACACTGCTGGAGCATTACTCAACCCAAATGGCATTACCAGGTATTCATAATGGCCATCTCGAGTGTTGAAAGCTGTCTTCCACTCGTCACCACTCCGGATTCTGACGAGATTATAGGCACCGCGGAGATCTAACTTGGTGAAGATGCGGGCTCCTTTAACTCTGTCAAATAATTCGGTAATGAGTGGTAATGGATAACTATTCTTGATAGTAATGTCATTGAGACCCCGATAGTCAATGCATGGACGCAGTCCTCCATCCTTCTTTTTAACAAAGAAGAAACCTGCACCAGCGGGAGATGATGACGGACGGATGAATCCCTTCTGAAGATTCTCTCTGATGTAATTACTCATCGCCTCAGTTTCAGGAACAGACAACGGGTAGGTGCGCCCCCTAGGTGGCTTCTTGCCAGGAAGGAGATCGATGGGACAATCCCATTCCCTATGGGGCGGCAGGATATCAGCAGCCTTTTCACAGAAGACGTCTGAGAAGTCTTGATAAGCTGCTGGGAGACTTGACTGTGTCTTTACTTCGGTAGACTTAATGGGACACACTTGGGCTAAGCAGGATTGATGACAATGTGAACCCCATGAGGTAAGCTGCAACGTTGACCAGTCAAACTGTGGATTATGTAGCTGGAGCCAGGGCATGCCCAAGACAATCTCCTGGGTGGCTTGAGGGATGACCAGGAACTTGATCAGTTCAGAATGGAGAAATCCAACTCCCAGAACCACTGGAACAGTTTGATGAGAAATGTTCCCCTTGGAGATTCGACTACCATCCACAGCAGTAATGTAAACTGGACAAGAAAGTTCACAGGTAGATAGGCAAAATTTATTTACCGCAGCTTGGGTGATAAAGTTTCCTGCAGCACCGCAGTCCACTAATGCTGACGCAGACTGGAGCCCAACTGGAGTCTCTAGCATCACTGGAAGGATGAGGTCTTGTTGAGAAGGAGCTTGACTGAAAGATCCTAACTTGACTCCTCCCTTACAAGTCAGGATCTGGCGTTTCCCGAACGCACCGTGCAGGAGTTAATCTGATGGCCCGCAGCAGCACAGTATAGGCAGAGTCTCTCACGTATTCTTCTTGCCCGCTCTTCAGGAGTTAGGCGGGACCTATTTATCTGCATAGGCTCGTCAGAAGAGGGAGACTGTATAGAAGGTATGAACCTTGATCTGCGTGGCTCACTCCGAGCGCGTTCATTATTGCGTTCGCGGATGCGAGAGTCCAACTTAATGCACAGGGAGGTCAAATCAGACAGTTGAACAGGAATGTCACGGGTCGCCAATTCATCCTTGATCCGATCCGAGAGTCCGTGCCAGAAAGCTGCTACCAGAGCTTGGTTGTTCCACTGAACCTCTGCAGCCAACGTCTGGAACTGGATGACATATTGTCCCATGCTTCGGGTACCTTGACGAAGTTGGATCAGGTCTGCCGAAGCTGATGTCGCACGACCAGGCTCGTCAAAGATCCGTCTGAAGGTTGACACGAAGTCTGTGTAGTTGTTAATCAGAGGGTCAGCACGTTCCCACAGAGGAGACACCCAACTCAGAGCAGATCCAGAGAGTAAGGAGATGATGTAGGCAACCTTGGATCTTGGCGTGGGGAAATTATGTGGCAATAACTCAAACTGTATTTCACATTGATTGAGAAACCCGCGACATAACTTAGGACTGCCATCATACTTGCTCGGCACGGGCAGATGCAGACGTGACACTGGAGCTGATGCAGCCGGCAAAGAAGAACTCACAGCACTGGCAGGTGCTGGAGTAACAGGAACAGTAGGAGAGAGTACACTAGGCAGGGATTGCTGTAGTGTATCTAATCGGGAGGACATCCCTTGCAGGAATTGAAGCATCTGCTGCTGCGCAACCTCTTGACCATCCAGACGGGAGACCAGATTTTGCAAGGCCTCTGACCCCACACTCCGTCCACCATCCGAGTCCATCGATCCTGGACTTACTGTCAGATTGTGTTTGGGCTGTGTCCCCGGAGGGGGCGCTAGTGGGTCAGTGGAGGTAGATGGGAGAAAACGAGGAGGCTGGATAACGTTCCTGCGCATGAGCGCAATGGTATTTATTTGGCAGATGATATTATACAGAATGGTAGCAGAAACAATAATAACAGATGAATAAAGTCAATCACTCAGTATGATAACTGAAAGTCTATGGCAATGGATGACAGATGACTTGAGAAAATAATATCCGGTAAAATATAAACAGAAGAACAAGTGCTTGTGAAATGGTTCTGGTTTGGAAACCAGTGCAGGTTTTAACACAGGAAACTTAGGCAGCAAGGTGGAAATGGCAAAACCTGAGCAGAGGCAGGAGTCTGACTTCACAGTGCAGGTGATGAGGCACTGGCAGCAGCAAGCTGTATCACAGGTGGAGGAATGAAACACACCTGGAGTCAGTCTTCAACTGCAGGCTGAAGCACACAAGGTGGTGATGAGTGTGAAGCCTTGTTTGCAGGTTGCAGGTATTGCTGGGCCTTGAAGTTCCACGGAGCTGTGCAGAGTAACCAGGAGTACAAGTTCTTAACAGAGAACCAGGAACACAGGAGGAACAGGAACAGATCCTTTCACATGGGTCGCTGGAGTGACACAAAGTCCAGGATGCCTGCAGACTGATCCTGCAGTCTCTTATGTACCCCATGGTGCACAGGGATTGGATGAGTGAAGGAAAGTGGGTGCGGCCAAGCACCGGATTGGCCGCAGTGTACTGGCTGTTTACAGACTGTCATGGCGGCGCCCACGCTGCGGCCTAGCAGGGACGCGGCGCGCTACATGCCCGCTGTCTCAGGAGTGTTCCCAGGCCCTTGATGATGTCCCATGGCAGGGGCATAGGCGACAGGTGACCGCAGGGAGCCAGGACGGAGTCCGCAGCGGCGGACGGATGTCAGCCTGGTAAGTCGATTCCTGACAAAACCCAGCCTTGCTGGATAGTACCATTGGTTCAGACAATGTTTGGGGAATTACCTTGGTTAGACCTCAAGAACCATGTAAAAAAAAAGAAGAAGAAAAAGAAATAATTGCTGACTCTTGCCTTGTTAAAAAAAAAATCTTGTCTTGTGTCCAATGGCCACTGTCAAGGGGGAAGGGGGCACTGTGCCACAGCTTGTTTCTCTTTCTTGTCATTGTCTGTTTTTTCCAGTGTCAGGTTTTTTTAGTGTATCCCTTGTTTTGGGAAACCTGTATTTTGGGTCCGTTCACCCCTCCTCAAGGGGGGGGGAGTACTGTTATCAGCCACGGCAGTGGCTCATTCCTGTTTTGCATTTTGGTTAAGTATTTTATGTTGTACTTCTGTTTCTGTCCCCCTTGGCTTTTGTGGGGTGTCCGGAGTCCACCCTTAAGGAGAGGGTACTGTTATGAACCACAAGCAGTGGTTCATTCCTGTTTGCTTTCCGTTTATGTATTTTGTATTATAGTTCTGTTCGCATGCCAGGATTTCCATTACACTGGTTTAGAAGACTCTTGTTGGCCGCCGGTGGTGAGTCTGTTTAATTGCAGCCTGTTTCTATGTGTTTAGCTTCACCTGTCAGATAGTTGATCAATATGTGGTGAGTCTCTGTACTGCAATTTGGCTCTTGTCTGTGTTACTCTCACCTGCAGGTATTTGGCCATTACAGTGTGCCTGGTCTCCAGCCATCCTGATTGGGGCGTGTTCCCTTATTACCCAGCTTGCTCTGCAGTTCTGGGCTGGTGATAGACGTTCTGTTAAGATACCTGTATGTTCCTGAATAGAGTCTTGTCCAGTATTGCATCTATGTCCAGGCCCTGTCTGATACTGGAATCCTGTGTACTCAGCTCTGTCAGAGTCCGGAGCTTCTTGTGAGCTGCTTCCTGTCCTGGAGCGTTCCTTTCCTGAAACCCATTGATTCTGTCAACCTTTGATCCATAAGTCCTGTGGTATTGCCTGTTCCTGATCCAGTTATCCTGTGTCTTGGTGTCCTCTGGCCTGTTGTTGGAATCCTATCTACCCTCCAGTTCTGTGAGCCTGTGTCTGCGGCTTTGGGGGTTCTTGTCCGTCCGCCTGTATTCACACCGGTTTCGTGAGTAGCGGCTTTGCCGCATCTTACGGCCTTGGCCGTAACTTCTTGTTATATTTGCTTTGGATTTTCTGTAGCGGGTTCTGCGTATGCTGTCATCGCCGGTACACAACAGTATTGTGTCGGCGTGTGGACAGCATTGCCTTTGTTGTAGTTTGTCTTGGCGGCTGAGCCGCACATATTTTTGTTTAGAGTTTTGGAGTTGCCCCTAACTCTGTTTCAGGTTTTAGTTAGAGGTTCCCCTTGTTATCACCCCGTCTCAGTTTATGCCTTGTCTCCAACTAAGACCGGGGGGCATCGGAGTTGGGCAGACTTAATCCGCCCTTCAAACGCGGTTGCCATGGGCCCAAGCAAACATAGTCTCGCAGGCGTAGACTGACCATGAGGGTGAGACAACGGAGTCAGGACTTCTTAGGGGTAACTGCTGAACTTTGCCCTTATTACAGCATTACGTTCCTGTACTCAGAGCTTGTCCACCCTGTTCCCTGAGTACCGAGTACAGTGAACGTAACAGGTCTCCCCTACTCGCAGATGCTTAGAGTAAGACGTATTGTAAGTGATGAATCCAAACTAGAATCTGTATTAGATACTATGATAACCAAATTTATAGCAAGAGGGTACTCTTCCACTGATTTGCATCATTTGAAACAAAGAGTATTAAGAATACCACTGACTACTACTCTGTGTACATCAGAAAAGAATACAGGGAAAGATAGGTTGATCTGGGTGAACAAGTTTAATACTCAAAGTAATGATATAAGTCGTATCAGCAAAAACTTCTGGCCAATCTTCCAAGCTGACAAACAACTTAAGTCATTATCTAACACCCGACTAATGCCAGCCTAAAAATGTGGTAAAAACCTCCATGATTATTTGGTAAAAGCCAATGTTCAGTTTCTGCCATCGAAAAGTACACCCTCTGGAGGTTTTCTTAGTACATCTAAACCTGGCTGTTTCCGGTGTCTTGGATGTACAATATGCAGCCATATGTTGGCTGGTGACAGTTTCTGCCACCCATACACGGAAAACGCTACAAAATACGCCATTGTGTCACTTGTTCCACCAAATATGTGGTTTATCTTTTAAGTTGTCCATGTGGTCTCCACTATGTGGGGAAGACCGAATGTACATTTAAAGAAAGGCTGGCAGGACATAGAGCATCCATTAGATCGCCATTGGCTATTGGTCATAGCGACCAACCGGTTGCTAGGCATTTTGTAAATGCCCGACATATGTTGGCCGTGCTTAAACATTAGATCATTGACCACATTCCCCCTCTGACATGAGGAGGTAATCGTGGATTACTTTCATCAAAAGCAGAGTCCAAATGGATTTTTTTATTAGATACATTGGGGTATATTTACTAAGGTCCCGATTTTGACCGAGATGCCGTTTTTTCTTCAAATTGTCATCTCGGTAATTTACTAAGCAAAAATCACGGCAGTGATGAGGGCATTCGTAATATTTTGGAAGTCCTAGGAAAAAATCACGAATCAATACACCATTGGTCAAATACGCCTGCAATTTGGTAGAAATCGGGAATTTACTAAAAAGTGCAAAACACAAACACTGCCGACAATAGCCAAACACTGCCGTGATGAAATACAAATCGTGAAAAAGTGCTAAAAAAAAACAGACCTGCTTTTTTATCCCGTGCTTGTGTAGGCATGCACGGATCCATGAGATCCGTGCATGTTTTTCAGTGGGAAGGGGTGGGAAATGTTTTAATTTAAAAAAAAAAATGCGTGGGGTCCCCCCTCCTAAACCAAACCAGCCTCGGGCTCTTTGAGCCGGTCCTGGTTGCAAAAATATGGGAAAAAAATTGACAGGGGTTCCCCCATATTTAAACAACCACTACCGGGCTCTGCGCCTGGTTCTGGTTCCAAAAATATGGGGGACAAAAAGCGTAGGGGTCCCCCGTATTTTTGAAACCAGCAACGGGCTCCACTAGCTGGACAGATAATGCCACAGCCGGGGGTCACTTTTATACAGCGCCCTTCGGCCGTGGCATTAAATACCCAACTAGTCACCCCTGGCCGGGGTACCCTGGAGGAGTGGGAACCCCTTCAATCAAGGGGTCCCCCCCCTCCAGCCACCCAAGGGCCAGGGGTGAAGCCCGAGGCAGTCCCCCCCCCCATCCAATGGGCTGCGGATGGGGGGCTGATAGCCTTTGTTGTAAGTTATGAATATTGTTTTTAGTAGCAGTACTACAAGTCCCAGCAAGCCTCCCCCGCAAGCTGGTACTTGGAGAACCACAAGTACCAGCATGCGGCAGAAAACCGGGCCCGCTGGTACCTGTAGTACTACTACTAAAAAAATACCCCAATAAAGACATAACACACACACCTTGAAAGTATAACTTTAATGCATACATACACACCACCATATACACATACTTACCTTATGTTCACATGAGGGTCGGTCCTCTTCTCCATGTAGAATCCATGGTGTACCTGTTGAAAAAATTCTACTCACCAAATCCAGTGTAGAGGGCTCCTCGGGTAATCCATTTGTAATCCACGTACTTGTAAAAATAAAAAAACGGACACCCGACCACGAACTGAAAGGGGCCCCATGTTTTCACATGGGACCCCTTTCCCCGAATGCCAGAAACCCCCTCTGACTTATGTCTAAGAGGGTTTCTTCAGCCAATCAGGGAGCACCACGTTGTGGCACCCTCCTGATCGGCTGTGTGCTCCTATACTGTATGACAGGCGGCACAAGGCAGTGTTACAATGTAGCGCCTATGCGCTCCATTGTAACCAATGGTGGGAACTTTATGGTCAGCGGTGAGGTTACTTTCGGTCACCCGCTGACCACAAAGTTCCCACCATTGGTTACAATGGAGCGCATAGGCGCTACATTGTAACACTGCCGTGTGCCGCCTGTCATACAGTACAGGAGCACACAGCCGATCTGGAGGGTGCCACAACGTGGCGCTCCCTGATTGGCTGAAGAAACCCTCTTAGACATAAGTCAGAGGGGGTTTCTGGCATTCGGGGAAAGGGGTCCCATGTGAAAACATGGGGCCCCTTTCAGTTCGTGGTCGGGTGTCCGTTTTTTTATTTTTACAAGTACGTGGATTACAAATGGATTACCCGAGGAGCCCTCTACACTGGATTTGGTGAGTAGAATTTTTTCAACAGGTACACCATGGATTCTACATGGAGAAGAGGACCGACCCTCGTGTGAACATAAGGTAAGTATGTGTATATGGTGGTGTGTATGTATGCATTAAAGTTATACTTTCAAGGTGTGTGTGTGTTATGTCTTTATTGGGGTATTTTTTTAGTAGTAGTGCTACAGGTACCAGCGGGCCCGGTTTTCCGCCGCATGCTGGTACTTGTGGTTCTCCAAGTACCAGCTTGCGGGGGAGGCTTGCTGGGACTTGTAGTACTGCTACTAAAAACAATATTCATAACTTACAACAAAGGCTATCAGCCCCCCATCCGCAGCCCATTGGATGGGGGGGACAGCCTCGGGCTTCACCCCTGGCCCTTGGGTGGCTGGAGAGGGGGGACCCCTTGATTGAAGGGGTTCCCACTCCTCGAGGGTACCCCGGCCAGGGGTGACTAGTTGTGTATTTAATGCCACGCCGCAGGGCGCTGTTTAAAAGTGTCCCCCGGCTGTGGCATTATCTGTCCAGCTAGTGGAGCCCGATGCTGGTTTCAAAAATACGGGGGACCACTACGCTTTTTGTCCCCCGTATTTTTGGAACCAGGACCAGGCGCAGAGCCCGGTGCTGGTTGTTTAAATATGGGGGAACCCCTGTCAATTTTTTCCCCATATTTTTGCAACCAGTACCGGCTCAAAGAGCCCGAGGCTGGTTTGGCTTAGGAGGGGGGACCCCACGCAATTCTTTTTTAAGTTTAAACATTTTAATTTTTTTTTACAAGGTGCACAATGAAGCCCAGCACGGATCTCTCAGATCCGGCCGAGATTCATTGTATTAAAGTCGGCAGTGTTTTACAAGTCACTCACGTAAAACACTGCCTAAAAAAACGAATGACATCGACATCGGAAAAACCGAAAATGCAGAATACGGCAGCTTAGTAAATTAGTCGTAATCAATTCAAAAAGTTGCATATTTTCACTTTCGATGTCATTCGTGATTGAACTTTGACCTCAAACGGAAAATTACGAATGTTAGTAAATTTACCACATTGTCGCCTAGAGGTCTCAATGAGCAGTTGGGACTTTCTTGTTTTTTGTGAAATCCCTTCTAGTAGTTTGGTTTCTTGCTCATTATAAATACTGCATTGTTTTTGTTTCTATTTCATTTTTTGAACTTTGTGGAAGTTGAGTACGAGATCAATGCTTATTAAGGTATATGTGATACATGTAGAAATTAATAGCTGTTGATTTTCTATATAGGATATATCCTTTGAAACATGCTGTTTCTGGAGATAATGTATTTGTATTTTATGCAGTAATGACGAATGCCCTTTAATTATAGCTATATACTTTGTTGCAAAGTATTATGATATGTGTCTTATAATATGCTGGCAGCAATATTCTGTGCATGTTTTTATTATTATAACCACTTTTTTTATTTATGTAATAAACAGATTGGTTTGTTTCATCACCAGGTGCGATCCTCTGTGACGCCGTGACCGGCGCACCGTGATGACGTCATCTTTACTGAACGGGAGCGGTGTACGCTGGGCGCCACGTACAGTCCGGCGGGAATAAAGGTATGTTTCTTTTCACATTGTGTTGTCCTGATGAAAATTTTGTAATATAGCATTGAAACGTTGATTTCCTAGACACAGTCTTGTCTCATTTATTGCTATAAGTGCCGCTGACAGTTTGTTTGTATATTGGGACACTGGTTGTTCTTTGGAAGGCACCGGCCATCATGTGGATTTTGGATGCAGGACTGCACCTGTATACTGTATATATATGTGTGTGTGTGTGTGTGTGTGTGTGTGTGTGTGTGTGTGTGTGTGTGTGTGTGTGTGTGTGTGTGTGTGTGTGTGTTTATATATGTATATATACAGTATGTGTATATATATGTGTATATATATATATATATATATATATACAGTACATGTGTATATAATATAAGATAAGATACGATAAGATACTTTATTTGTCATTGATCAAACAAAAATTTGTACAGAACAATGAAATTACAACCGGATCAACGCATATGCAATCAGTAATATATAAGTGATGTGCACCGGATATTTTTCGGGTTTTGTGTTTTGGTTTTGGATTCGTTTCCACGGCCGTGTTTTGGATTCAGACGTGTTTTGGCAAAACCTCCCTGAAATTTTTTTGTCGGATTCGGGTGTGTTTTGGATTCGGGTGGTTTTTTTACAAAAACCCCTCAAAAACAGCTTAAATCATAGAATTTGGGGGTCATTTTGATCCCATAGTATTATTAACCTCAATAACCATAATTTCCACTCATTTCCAGTCTATTCTGAACACCTCACACCTCACAATATTATTTTTATTCCTAAAATTTGCACCGAGGTCGCTGGATGGGTAAGCTAAGCGACCCAAGTGGCCGACACAAACACCTGGCCCATCTAGGAGTGGCACTGCAGTGTCAGACAGGATGGCAGATTTAAAAAAAAAGTCCCCAAACAGCACATGATGCAAAGAAATAAAGAGGTGCAATGAGGTAGCTGTGTGACTAAGCTAAGCGACCCAAGTGGCCGACACAAACACCTGGCCCATCTAGGAGTGGCACTGCAGTGTCAGACAGGATGGCAGATTTAAAAAATAGTCCCCAAACAGCACATGATGCAAAGAAAAAAAGAGGTGCAATGAGGTAACTGTGTGGCTAAGCTAAGCGACCCAAGTGGCCGACACAAACACCTGGCCCATCTAGGAGTGGCACTGCAGTGTCAGACAGGATGGCACTTCAAAAAAAGCAGTTTTCTAGCGAGAGGATGAGTGCTTCCATCCTCATGTGAATCTGAACCACTAGCCATGAACATAGGCCAGGGCCTCAGCCGTTCCTTGCCACTCCATGTCGGAAATGGCATATTGGCAAGTTTAAGCTTCTCATCAGACGCTTTTAATTTTGATTTTTGGGTCATTTTACTGAACTTTTGTAGTATACTTGACGACACAGAGGTAGAGCAATGGACTACTGTACCGTACTGCTATATATATACTGGTGGTCACAGCAACATTCTGCACTGTCCCCTCCTATTATATACTGTGCACAACTAAAATGCAGCACAGGTATGGATGCATAGTATACTTGACGACACAGAGGTAGAGCAGTGGACTACTGTACCGTACTGCTGTATATATACTGGTGGTCACAGCAACATTCTGCACTGTCCTCTCCTACTATATACTGCGCACAACTAAAATGCAGCACAGGTATGGATGGATAGTATACTTGACGACACAGAGGTAGAGCAGTGGACTACTGTACCGTACTGCTATATATATACTGGTGGTCACAGCAACATTCTGCACTGTCCTCCTACTATATACTACAATGCAGCACAGATATGGAGCGTTTTTCAGGCAGAGAACCTAGATATTTTCAGCACACTGAGCACAGATATTTGCAAGCACACTGAGCACAGATATTTGCAGCACACTGAGCAGAGATTTGCAGCACACTGAACACAGAAACTGAGAGAACGCAGCCACGTCCTCTCGCTATCATCTCCAAAGCACGAGTGAAAATGGCGGTGACGCGCGGCTCCTTATATAGAATACGAATCTCGCGAGAATCCGACAGCGGGATGATGACGTTCGGGCGCGCTCGGGTTAACCGAGCAAGGCGGGAAGATTCCAGTCTGCCTCGGAACCGTGTAAAATGCGTGAAGTTCGTGGGGGTTCGGATCCCGAGGAACCGAACCCGCTCATCACTAGTTTATATTTATGTATACATATATATATATATATTATATTATATTATATTATATATAATGCCTGGAGCAACTTACACCAACCTTGGTACACATATGACTTACAATCTGGAAAAAAAACTGTGGGGGTAAGACACCTGTAGCACCCATAGGGGTGGGGGTTGGGTAGTTTTTGGCGTCGCTGAGGTGAATAGTGACACTCCCGATGCAGTTTAAGTCCAAGTTACGCCCCCATCAGCATGGGGGGTGGGAAGTGGTGAAAAATAAAATGTCCAAAATGACCGACACTAGTGTCAAATCCATAGTTTTAGGGGTCGCTAAGCTGATCGTTTTTGAAAATTGATATGTTCCTTAGACTGTCCGTCAACATATAGGCTATGTATCTTCATACTAATTTTTTTAGGGGTTGGGTAGTGAACTTAGACTTGAAGATGGGCGCAATGAAAATAGTCTTATTATGTTAAGATTTCCACGCAGGCGATCTATATATATATATATACATATATAAATGCGGAAGCCCTCTTACTTCCTGATATGGTAGGAAACTGAAATGTAACATAGGTAATCTACAGGTGGGAAATTTAGCACATCTACAACCAGGCTGAATCAACCCCTTAGAGTTGAAAGCTGATTTCTAAATTGAAATGTTAAAATTAATCTGTCCTGTATTTGTGGGCTACATGTGAATGCAGCCAGTATTTACCCTGCATGCAAAAAAAAAAAACGTAAATGTATTTGCACCCCTTACATTGCAACACAGTTTGTCCCGGTTCCGAGTACTACTCTTTTTTTTTTTTTTTTTTTTTGCATTATTCCCAACTCAGAAAAACTGGTCACATTAGCATTGATCAGGCTTGAATTTTGGATGAACATAAAGACGTGTTTTGTTGAAAGATAAGGATTTAAGTAATCCTTTTTTTTTAACATTTTTACATTTAGTCTTATTGCACTAGAATATTCTGAGTGCTTTGTTATTGGAAACAAACATGGTAAAGAGGTAAGAGTGCCCTGCTTGCTAGCATGCAATATATAGAGTATAGTAATAACAATCAGGTAGAATATCTTAAGAGGTCATGACGTTGATTTGAGAATTGATTAGCTTTCCTAAGGTGAAGAGTTTTCAAATGTTATTAATAGATTGATATTCGTTAAAAATGTTTACTTTGGATGAGGCACAGAGAACCAAACATGGTACCAGTGGAGTGCAGCAGTAAATGTCTGGAGTATTGCACAGTAATAAGTGTTAAGTGATTGTGGGCAAATTAATTACGGTTTAGCACTTGCTTGTGTGAGATAATTTCCAGTCTGAAGATGTTCTGAGATGTTTGCAACATTACTTGGGGTAGATTGGGCAAAGAACAGTACTGATTCATATATAAGACGTGGGCAGTGAGTTTGAGGAGCAGCGTTTACTGTTGTGTTGTTAATAGCAATAGAGATGTCATGCAATTAGCTTATGGCAAGATAATGATCTCAGTTTCTGAGTGACTTGTATATGTATATGGGAGTATATTTATTTTCTAAGAGAATAAGTATACATACTATAAAGAAGAGTAGTGGGGCTTGGACTGAGCCCTGTGGTACATACTCTGAGAGAAGTAGTGGAGAGGAGCCATAGTGGCAGTGATACAGATAGATTGGTTTTGTATATAAGATGAGAACCAGGGTAGAAAAGTACCTTAAAACCTAAATAATGCAGCATTTGTATGAGAACTAATTCATCAATAGTATCAAATGCAGCAGAGGGGTCCTCGAGAATTAGCAGCAATTTAGCAATGAAGAAGACATTGACCACTACAGTTTCTGATGAATATATGAAACAAAAGCCTGATGAGGGTCCATTTGATTGTGTTAGGAAAGTAAATAAGTTTATACTTACATTTCAAGAGGTTTCAATGGGAATTGAAACACTGGATAGTAATCTGAGAGAGTTTCGGTGAAAATAAAAATTCTTTCAAAATAGGAGTAAACAATTGCTGGAATAATGTAAAGAATGATATACAGTGTAGATAAATAGAACTTTGATATATAGGTAAGATTTGGAAGAGCACAGGAGACCGTGATCATCTGCAGTTGGAGGAGATATGGTCAAATGGATAGTTAGTAGCGTAGGAAGAGAATATATAACAATTCTTAAGTTATGGAAAAAGGAATTAAGTAGGTTGTTGCTTGGGAAGAGGACACCATTTCACACTGGATCTTATACTTGGAGTAAAAAGCAAGGTCTTAGTCCATGGACATATTGGCTAGTGTGGTACAGTTGAGAAGATATTTAAAAGTGTTAAAAATTTATTTTGAGTTCGGAGCCTGAGCAAATAATTTATTCTTTGATATTATGCAGAGCACTTCAGTAGGGTATCAATATATTTAAGGAAGTCAACAATTTTTGCAATGTCAGTAAGTTTTGGAGACAAAATTGTTAATAAATATATATATATATATATTGGAGGCATTTGGCTAAATGCAATAGCCTCCAAGCTGCCAGAGGTGCAGGATTTTGTGCGAGTCTGACTATTTTTTTAAAGCTGCAATCATTTACAAGGCAAAACCAGGTTAATTTTGAATTGTAAATAATTGCTGCTTTAAAAAAAACGGACACACTCGCACAATGTCCCGCACCTCCAGCAACTCGGAGGCTATTACATTTAGCCATCTGAGGTAAATGCAAACAGATTAAATGGTAGAGCTGAAATTAAAGGTGATCATGTAGTAGTACATTCTTTAAATGTACAGCTAGAATTTGATTGGTTGCTCTGGACAAAGTCTCACCTGAGCAAAGAATAGATATTAAAAGTATAGTTCTTTGGTATTATGCAGAGCACTTCAGCAGGATTGGTAGATATCAATATATTTGAGGAAGTCAATAATTTTAGCAATTTCATTAAGTTTTGGAGGCATCACAAGTTGTTAAAAAGCAATATATCAGTAACGTTGAGTTAAAATGCAAACAGATTAAATTGTAGAGCTGAAATTATAGGTGATCAGAGTAGCAAAGACTTGAAAACAAGAACAAGGCAGTGGCCATCATGATGAGCAGAAGAGTTGGTCCACTGTTATTGGACAGAAGAGGATTGTAGAAAAGAAATTTGCATGCACAAGGAGAATGTGGTTATCAGAGAAAAAGAAACAAAGTAGCCAAGCAACATGGAGGGATTTTTTTTATACGGCATATGAATAATACAGTATGTACTCAAGTGTGCACTTTAGTAAGGTTTCCAATTGCATGGAACCCTCACCACCTTCCTTGGGTTTGGCGCTGTTGAGGTTTGCTTCCAGGGGGCTAAAATGCCCACCTTACTATCTGCCATGTATCTTCCTGATCCACTTACCGTTTGTACTGTCTGTGCCCGACCATATCTCCCCCGCTGACAGTATGTCGCGTGTTAGACAGCATGCATGTCAGGTTGAGCGTTGCCCATGTACTGTTTGACATGCTGCCATAGAGGGAAAGATTGGCACAGAAGAATCTGACTGTGCTGTATGCAAACAGATAAGCATGGAGGGAAGGAAGAGCTTAAATGGTTATTTGTCACTATTATTTTATGCGCTATGAAGAATAAATGAATCAATTCTCTATTGATTTCTTTCTGATGCATTGTCCTTACTGATGCCTGTATTTTATTTGGTACACTAAATTGGGCGATGCACAGGCATACAAGACTCAAATGTAATTTCCTCTAAAGAATTAGGCATTGTTATTTCATCTGTGCAGAAAATGTATGAACATGTCATTTCTTGCGAGTACAGGAGAATGTTACTGTACATTCAGGTCCTGAAACGGAATGAGAAACTTGAAGATTCCTTATATTTTCTGGTTGTCTTTATGCCAGGCTCTAGGAATATTTCATTTAATCTGTGAGAATTTTGCAGTATAGTTTTAGTTCCCTGGTAATTTGTCTTAGTACCTCCAGCTGCGTGTTGTATGTCACAACAATTGGTGCACATAGTGTTTCTGCCTGCAATCCAGTAGCTGGGTTCTGAGTGCACGAGTGACTGTCAAACTGGTTGTGTATGATCTACGGTCTGTATAATCAGCTTACAAAGTAATTCTTAATGTAGATAAAATGGTGATCTTTTTTCTGAGATAAGAGAATGGGAGTTGTACCATATGGCATGTTTCTACATTTGCTTTGGGGGTCATTTTGATGAGATATTAAAATTATTTTTGTGGTTACTGGATATAAATCTTTCCTCTAAAGAATAATGTGTGCTTTATAGAAGAATTAAAAATTAAATATAAAAGAATTTAAATACAGTATTATGCAGCCAACTGCTGGTATCCCAACAGCCAGTATCTTTACTGCATCATGAAAAAGGAGACCATCATGCAAAAGGCAGGTTAGGCTTTGTTTGGTTAGGTGCACCATGTTTCTGTAAGAAATGAGATGTATCAAGCCTCCTAAAGAGGACAAGTTGAAAATTTGTGTGATACCCTGTCATCGTGAGGTATCCACTTTCTTTTGTCTGGTAGCTGCACTGCTGCAAGAGTTTACAGCCCCCACAATGCTCTGGGGTACAGAAAACTGACAGCTGGGTGTATATTTACTAAAGTGTGGGTTTTTTAGAGATACTGACAATAGCAACCAATCATATTCTACATATCATTTATGTTGCCCTTTCTAGAAGATAATGCCTAGAATCTGGTTGCTATAGACAACATCTCTACTTCTAAAAACACACTTTAGTAAATATACACCCTGAAGAGAGGACATGTGAGTGTCAGTAAGTGTCAGCAGGCTTAGGCTGCAGTTGCCTCAAATGGCAGCTAAGGCCAGAGGAGCATTAGGACTGTTAGAAGTGGTGTCACCAACTGATAAAGAGCAGAAATGGATGGAAAAACAGCTCTAGAGTGAACTGTATCTTTCACACCGTAGCAGAGAATAATCAGGCTGAGAGATCCTGAAAGAAAGACATCTGTTGCAATCTGAGAGAGAACCTACAGTAAGTGCAAGGAAAAAGAGGATAGACAAGATGCAGGGAAATGATAACCTGCAGAAGTTTGGAGACTTCCCAATTTTCCTGCTGAGGCTGGTATTAGAGGGGAAGCTGTCCGTCTGACATGCGATTTGTTGAGAAGACTTCATTTAGCTCCTTTATTTCAGACAGCACTGAAACTGTTCTTGCAACTGTACAGAACTTTAAGCTTATTGTTACTCTTATGTCACACTACAGAATTCTGGTGTCTGGATTAGCTGCGGAGGGTAACGATTACCTTTACATCCTATATAATTGTGCATTGGAGACTATTCTTCAGACGGATAATAACATCAGGTTAATTGTATCCCATGATTGGGACTGTTACAAAATAACTATACTAGCTCTCCACTGAGGAAAACTGTTACATGTAACCATTGCATTGCAATACAAAGAGCTTGGCCTTTATTGCTACATATGGATACATATACAATTGCTGCCTCTGAGTTCCAAATATAGTAATCAAAGAATTGTTTTTAAAATTGTTGTTTTGAATATGTGTTTTTTTTAATAATAAATCTAATATTATCTTTATCAAACCACTAGTGCATATTGTGATTGATAATTGATTCATTCATGGGCGCAACCCCTGTTTTTTCTTTGCTCATTCTTATTCATAGAAACTTGGACAGGCTGGTTTCTAGGGTGTGCAGCATATGTACCAATCAATAAATATAACTTCTGATATTGAGGATATGCTATATATATATATATATATATATATATATGTATATATATATATATATACACACACACACACACACACACACACACACACACACACACACACACACACACAGCAATTCGCGCTGTTAGAGTATTAATACACAAGGGATTATTTCTTGCATATAGTATTACTAATTTAGTATTTTTGTGTAGGATGTGTGAGCTGTAGTCCTTCTATGGATATGAGAGCACTTGCAATTCAGTGTAGCATTTGCTACCGGTGCAGAATCTCTCATGTTCAAGCGTATCACATTGTTATACATAATGTTATATTGTACATTGTATATTCTACACAAACATATTACAGATATGTCTAATGTATATTGTACGCATAGCATAGAAATTTGATTACTGACCTTGTGATTGGTTAAGCCTTCCTTATACCAGGTCATGGAATAAACTGTATTATTATTCTGCATTATATCTGTGTTTCTGTATCTGATAACCTGGTGGAAAACATTTCCTCTGTGCCAGTGCAGGGTACAGCAGCATAGTACAGTATTTCCAGGAGATCAGCATCCTACATCAATGTGCCTTCACTCTGTATGCATTAGACCCACACCACTCCATAAACCACTGGGTTATTATCACAGGTGTCTGTGACAACTAGTTATCATTTATCACATATAATCTATAAAATTATAGGTAGAAGCTGGTTAGCTATCGGCATCTTCTCATTTGTCCCCAAAAGAAGATTTTATATAGAGTAGGAAAAAAGTCAAACCTTCTAAAGAGAACAAATAGCAACGTTGACCTCCATATAGGAACCATATAGGAAATCAGATTATATCATATACTGTATCTACAGTAGTTCATTCTTTAAAATGACAAATAGAATTTGATTATTCCATCTGGACAACCTGTCACCTGTCCTCTTTAGAAGGTTTGATAAATCTCCACAAGAGTTTACATTCCAAAGGACATTGGGCTAAATCAGAATGAGGGTGATAGGCCCTGCACACTGGCCGATTTTTTGAAAGATATGAACGATCTCGTTCATAAATGAACGAGAACTCGTTCATATCTTTCAGTGTGGAGACTTAAGCGATGAACGATGCGCGTCCCCGCGCTCGTTCATCGCTGGTCTCCCGTCGGCTGTGCATGCAGGCCAATATGGACGATCTCGTCCATATTTGCCTGCACTTCAATGCTGCCGCGTGACGGGGGGAGTGAAGAAACTTCACTCCCCCCGTCACTGCCCCCCCGCCGCCGGGTCGCTCGTCGGCCGTATCCGCCGTCGGGCAGCTCGGCGGCGGGTCGGCCAGTGAGTAGGGCCCTTGAGAAATGCAGATAATCTGTTGGATTTGCTGAGATATCACCAGTAGGGATGCAAGATCATTCCTTTAATAAGGAACACATATACATTACATAGAATCTTCGGCTGACTTCAATTATCCACTTCCCCTGGTTTTAATCAGCCAAAGAACCAGTGTGATTTCTATGTGTCCCTTATTAAAGAAATAACCTTGCAGCCCTAATATTCAGCCTCTGAAACAGAAAGATTAGGTTGAAAAGAGGATTGTAACATATCAAAGTCCTTATTTTGTGGTGAGAAGTTGATGGTATTTTAGTTCTTAAATGGAAAATGGAAAGTGAGTGGCATTAAGAAGGGTTTCTCAATTGTTTGAAAAATCATGATAGAGGCTTGTTTTTATCACACTATCATTTCTATAGTTTTGCTTTATCACAGGTAGAACTGTATCTCTAAAGGCTTTTCCCTGCATATAAAGTCTAGCTGGAATGATTAAAAAGTTTCCTATTATAGTAAAAATATAGGTCGTGAGTGATTTGTTCATAATTTTGTGTCTGCGTGGTGAGAGGGATTCAGAATTCAAAACTTAATATCCATTTATAGGCTCAATAGGCTATAAGCAGTATATACTGCAGTTGCTGGAATTATGTGTGAAATAATTTGTATAAGCAAACATTTATTTTCAAAGTAAGTCATTTCAGGTTGAAAATTAGCAAAATGGTAACAGCTGTGAAATTATTTTCCTGTCGAAAATTGAAGCAGGTTTTACAGCACATTCTTAAGTTGTTTGTGAAATGTGTTAATCTCTTTTAACATCTAATGTTTATTATGAGCTATGAGAAAATTGGAATAACATATATTGTTGTCACCTCCAAATGTGAGCGGTAATACTATATAGATGATTCGTTAAACTGATATATTGTAATAATAAAAACATGAACAAAGCAGATACAATGACAAATTTGTTGTGACTGATTATTAAATTAATCTATATTCAGCTGTTTAGAATAATAAACACTTTACTGCTCATTTTAATGATTAATTATCTTGTTAACCTTTTACTGGTTCACTGCACAACAGGGGAATAGGGAGAATGTATGCTTAGCAAGGTATGACTTTAGATTTTGCTGTTACAATTAACACATGCTCAGTGTAACAAACAGCATACAGTAGATGCCAATGGTGACTTGCCTTGGTATGGGAATATAGTAAATGCAGTTATCTATTTAACATGTTACATGGGCTATAAACATCCCGTTGTTTGGGATCTCTTATATTTTATCCCGCGTATCTTCATCAAGAAGAAGATGATCAGAAAGCTGTGACATATCATTTTGTTTCCTTACAAAGCAGCTGATTGTGAATGGATAACCTTATTTGCTGCTTAGAAACTTGAACACATCTTTAAAAAATGCGCATCAGCTCTACTTCATGTTGCTTTTACGGGCACTGTAGAGGTATGGGTGTCATGTTAATTCCATTTAGAAGCCTGAGTGGGTGTGTGGTGTAGGGGCGGTGGTATAGTTCATTAGAATGTATACCACTGCAGATGTCCTGTAAGAAGGAAAAGGCAATTACCTGACCGGACTGGTAAGCATACAGCATTTGTCTAAGGTTGTATATTGATCAAGTGAGGATTCCTATCTGTCTCCTAACACAGGGGGGGTAAATATTAAAATGTATTCAGACTATGGGCAGGGAATCAAAGCCTGACCATCTTTTATCTGTTTATATATATGAAGTTTATGTGCCGGTCTGGTGTGATTTGAGATTACCTGGGACTTGCTTTGAGAAAAATTATGTATCATACTGATCACACCTCACAGTGATGTCACATTTACATTCATTTTATAGTTTAAATAATAGAGATTAATGTGATCATACCAGGGCCGAAACTAGGATTTTTGTCACCGGGGGCAAGGTAGTCATTTGACACCCCCCCCCCCCCCCCCCCGGCAAAAAAAAAAAAATTATTTTACAATAAATAAATAAAAGTAATAATAAAAAAAATTAAAATAAATAAATACATGAATAAAAATATTATATATATATATATATATATATATATATATATATCTCTTTCAGAACTTTTTTACCTGAAAAATTGCCTTTTCTAACATGAATTTCATATCCAGGAAAAAGTGTCCCCATTTTACACAGTACGACAGGCAAGTGTCCCCATTCCCCATTTTACACATTGCGGCAGACAGGTGACCCCATTTTACACATTGCGGCAGACAGGTGTCCCCATTTTACACATTGCGGCAGGAAAAAGTGTCCCCATTTTACACATTGCAGCAGACAGGTGACCCCATTTTACACATTGCGGCAGACAGGTGTCCCCATTTTACACATTGCGGCAGGAAAAAGTGTCCCCATTTTACACATTGCGGCAGGCACGTGTCCCCATTTTACACAGTACGCTGGCAAGTGTCCCCATTTTACACATTGCGGCAGGAAAAAGTGTCCCCATTTGACACATTGCGGCAGGCACGTGTCCCCATTTTACACAGTACGCTGGCAAGTGTCCCCATTTTACACATTGCGGCAGGAAAGTGTCCCCATTTTACACATTGCGGCAGGAAAAAGTGTCACCATTTTACACATTGCGGCAGGAAAAAGTGTCCCCATTTTACACATTGCGGCAGGCACAGGTCCCCATTTTACACATTGCGGCAGGAAAAAGTGTCCCCATTTTACACATTGCGGCAGGCACAGGTCCCCATTTTACACATTGCGGCAGGAAAAAGTGTCCCCATTTTACACATTGCGGCAGGCACAGGTCCCCATTTTACACAGTACGCTGGCAAGTGTCCCCATTTTACACATTGTGGCAGGAAAAAGTGTCCCCATTTTACACATTGAGGCAGGCACAGGTCCCCATTTTACACAGTACGCTGGCAAGTGTCCCCATTTTACACATTGTGGCAGGAAAAAGTGTCCCCATTTTACACATTGAGGCAGGCACAGGTCCCCATTTTACACATTGCGGCAGGCACAGGTCCCCATTTTACACATTGCGGCAGGACGGTGGTGGAGGGAGAGAGAGAGAGAGGAAGGGAGAGGGGCTGACTTACATTTGAAGCGGTTCTCGCCGCTCTTCAGCCGCCTCTCCCTCCTCGTCCGGTCTGCGCGGCTCCCCCTTCTCCCTCCTCCGGCGGGGTTTCGTGGAATGACGCGTTTGCGCCGTGACGTCACGACGCAATCGCGTCATTCCGCGAAACCCCGCCCCCCGAGCTGGGCACTCGGGAGAAGGGGGTTTCAACGTTATAAAAGTGCCGCGGCGGGTGTTAGGGGGTCTCGGTGCCCCCTCCAATCCGGCGCCCAGGTCGCCTGCCCCCCTAGCCCCCCCCTAGTTTCGGCCCTGATCATACCATATTTCATGTAGCTACCACACAGGGGAAATTATATTTAGCTATTTGTACTTAGGTTAAATGTTATGACATATTTCTTGAGTTAAATAAAAAGCCAGCCAGTCATCAGAAACTTGGTGAACTCACTGGAGAAGGTGTGTGTGTGTGTGTGTGTGTGTGTGTGTGTGTGTGTGTGTGTGTGTGTGTGTACATGGGAAAAAAAAGATGTGGGATTCTTTTGTTCTATGTTAGACATAAGGGATCAGTTCTAAGTTGTACCCTGGACCTGCATATCCTGTTTTCCCCAAACCAGAATAATCTATGTGTTTTATAATGTAAGGTTTTCCATTTTGTTTGTACTTGCAACACATTTGTCTAGAATCTGTAACACTTTCTTTATATCACTTCTACAACTACACATTATACTTCTTTATTAGGCTGTTTCATATAGTATATGCTTCAGTGCCCAGTTTTTGAGGACACATTAAATCACTAAGATCATGGGCATAACCAGAACTTTGTGGGACCCATAGCAACATATTGAAGGGGGCCCCTGTCCCAGTGCTTCTAGAGAGATGCCTCTCTGCAGCAGTTATTCATTTTATGCCCCATACTAGTACTATAGTTAATTTTCTGAACCACAGTAGTTTTTTATTTATATGATGTCACATTGTAGGGCTGACGGTACACATTGGGCGTAACTCAGATGTGGTTGCAACTTTGATGGTGTTGCAACTGCATACCCTCCAACTGTACCTTTTTAGCAGGTACAGTACCTTTTTTATGGTCTGTACCGATTTTTGGCTATCCAAACTTCCATTGAAAGTATAGGAAAAGGGGCGTGGTCACACCCCTATACCCGTGACCACGCCCCCTTTCCTAATTTGTACCGATTTTTAGATGTAAAATGTTGGAGGGTATGCAACTGAGTGATTATGAGCAGACTGCACATGTGTAGTGGCCGCAGTGCGCATGTACCAAGATACCTTAGCGATGCCGGTAATAGTGAGGAATAAGTCACAGAGTGATCGAAAGGGAGAATCTATTTGGGGGAGGTAACAGGGAGTATCTGCAAAAATGCAGGCCTGTCGTGACCATTTTTGGGATGTGTCTCGGCAAGTGACTGCAATCTTGTATGCATAAAACATTGTACCAGTGTCACAGCTGCCAAAACCATTCCGTGCAGCCATGGAAGCACTGAGGAAGTTGATGTTCCTCACATCTGCATAGCAGTCACAACAGAGTACGCAGTTGCTGAGACTGTTGCAATGGCTTTGGTAGGCATCTCTGTTCACTTGTGGGTGGGTGATACACTTGCGTTGCCTTGCAGTTCTGTTACTGAAAAAGATTGCTGCTGCATCAGCATTGTAACCACATCTGAATCAGACCCATAATACCACATAGTATCCCCAATTCAAATTATAGGGCCCCCTGTTCATAAAGTGCCACATTAGAGTGCCCTCCAGTTCGAATTATGCCAAGTTACATACTAGTTATTATACTACACTATAGTGCCTCCATTTTATATTGTGCCCCAGTTCTTATGATGTAATATTATAGTTCCCATCACATTACAATGAGCAGATCAGATTATGCCACATTACAGTCCTCTCCAGTTCATATTATGCTACATTACAGTGCCTCCTTACCATTATGACATCCACTAAATACACTTCTCACTAAAAATGCAATGTCACATAATTCAGGCTGGGCATTGGATCAGACCCAGTTGCTTAGTAGGCAGTTCTGGAAAATTGGTATGCAATTTTATAACCTGGGTCCAGGCTCCCCTAATCCTCTGGGCCCCATAGCAATGGTACCCCTTGCACCCACTACAGTTACGCTTATGACTGAGGTTATGCTATAACTGTTTATTATTGCTAGAAGTGAGGGAGGCACACTAACTGTGTGGTAGTCTGGATTGCCGAGCCTGCTCAATTGCAATAGATTGTTAACTGACCTGTGGCTCATTTGTAATTTCTATGGGTGGTAGCAGTTAAATAAATGTATATAATACAAAGGGCAGAGGGCTAAAATATTCAGTGTGTGTATTATATTCAATTTTGTTTTCGCTATGTCAAGACACTGGGATCTTTATGATCATAGTCCTGATGCTAGTGCCAGTCAGGGTGATCAAATTATTGCCTCTCACAATACTAAGGGGTAAATATACTAATGTTTCTAAAAGTCAAAAGATGTGATGTTGCCCACAGCAACCAATCAGATTCTGTCTGTCATTTCTCTATTGCACCATAGAAAATGATTCTGATTGGTTGCTAAGGGCACGTCACCTCTTTTCACTTTTAGAAGCTTTAATAAATTTACCCCTAAGAGTGCAAACACAGGGATATCTTCTGGAGTCCCTGAAAGGCACAAATATTTTGTGCATATTGTAGTCTAGCATTCACTAATAATTCATATGTACAGATAAATGAAATGGCAGCAAATCATCACTATTGAATTTAATATCTAACATGGTAGTATTATTATTATTATTATTATTATTATTATTATTATTATTGTCAATCATTTCAAAGTCATCACAGTGTCCAGAAAATGTAATAGATGTATTAGGTAATCGGGCTGTACCAAGAAGTTTAAAAAATGGTTTAACTTTGGTGTGTATTGCTTAAGGAGTTCAATTCTTCTTCTTCTTCTTCTTCTTCTTCTTAATAGCAGAGGACGACTTTAATGAGTGACATATTTCTGTGATGTCATTGTCTGAACAGGGCACAACATATACCAAAATAAAGGTCTTGGTCCGTAGATTTGCAGAAAAATATTGGCATTGCAAGTGGTGGCTTTATTTTGGAGTTATGAAGCAAAAAGTCCACCTGCCATTTACAGTGCATCACCATTGTGTTCTGGAAAATGTAACAGTTGGTGAACTCTCCCAGTGCCCCTTCTGGGTGACTTGGAACATGTGACTAGCTGGGTTTATGGAAACTGTGGCAGCTGTTTGCAGCCACCCACTAAGCATGGATTCTTCAAAATTCATCTTCTAAGGGGGTGAAAATGGGTAAAATGTTCCTCCAAGCATACCTTTGCCGGATTTAAACTTGGTACATCAACTAGTTATTATTATATATAATACTTAGATATAATATTATTTATTAGAATACATGCTGTGATTTCTGCACAGATAATAACAGTGTGATTTAGAAGCACATACACTTAAAGAAAAAAATCACCAATTTTTTCGAACAATCAGAATGAAAAATAAATTAAATGTACAATTGCGCTTACACTGTTAAATGAATACAGGGAATGTTGATCATGAACTTGAAATGAACCATAAGAGAATTCAATCCCTTGAATATTGAACTACAAAAGAGAAAAAGCAATAGTGCAAAAACACCAAAATAGTAGGAGATGTTCTTTAATGGTCAAAATTTTGCACTCACAAACGTAGATTTTTTGAAGGCATATCACAAAACACTGGTCCACAGTTGGAGACAAAAGTTGATTTCCATATTTCTTTCATAAAACAAAATTTGAAAAACTGAAAAATAAAGAAAATGCAATAGTGCAAACACCTGTAGACAAGGTAGCTAATTTATTCTGCACAAAATGCACTCACAAACATAAAACATGAATAAGCTTATAACAAAGCACTGATTAGTGGAGTCACATATACTCATCAAAGAGGTCAGACTCTCATAGGTCCCACAGAATTCTGGATGCTCAAAGGTCCCATGGAAGGCTCCAATTTCAGTTAACATAAAAGATGGCCACAGCTGCTTAATGCATTTCGAACCTTCCTAGGTTCTTCCTCAGAAGCGTTTAGTGGCCAACAAAGCAGAGGGCATATATATACCTCTTTCAATTACCATAAAACGTAAAATAAGGGTATTACAAAAGGGACTTAAGTTTCCTCCCACTGGACAGATTGACCCGTTTAATTTATACATACAGTAGATACCCAAAAATATATAAGAAAAATTACTTTAAAAAAGTTTTTTATGAATAAAGAAAAAGATAATATAGAAATTAATACCAACCCCTATTCAGGTAGGGAGAAATTCAAAAATAATTCAAGTTTTAATCCCACTTATGAAAGAGGGAAATTCATTAACTGTTTTAATGAAATTGTTAATGATGAAATTGAAAAATTATTAAAACGTAAAAAAGGGTAAAATGTAATTTAACAAAAAAAGAATTTGAAGCTGTCAGATCTTTGAAGGAAGACCGAGATATTATTATAAAACCAGCAGATAAGTGTGGAGGGGTGGTCCATATGAATAAGTCAGACTATGTGGAAGAAATTATGAAGCAGTTAAAAGCTGGCAATACATATAAGAAATTAAAATCTGATCCTACACAGAGGATCAGTGATGCATTATCCACTCTTACATCAAATGCATTAAAAGATGAAGTAATAAATGAAAAAGAACATGAGTTTCTTAACATAAAAGAACCCTCTGTTCCAACCATATATGTTTTGCCAAAAATTCATAAGGACCCCCTCCACCCTCCTGGCCGCCCAATTATATCGGGCTGCAATAGTCTGACTTTTAATTTGTCAGCATTAATCAATTTTTTCTTACAGCCTTTGGTTTTAGAAACACAAGCTTATTTAAAGGACACCGGTGATGCCTTAAGAATTATTAATCAATTTACCCATACTAACTCTAGTATTTTGTGTAGTGCTGACGTTAGCACATTATATACTATTATAAGTAAAGAAAAGTGCATTCAAGCTGTGTCCTATTTTCTTAATAAAAGCAAATATGATGAACCAACAAAAAGATTCATTTTAGAAGGTATTGCTTTTATTTTAGATAACAATTATTTTTACATTTTTCATAACATTATTTATTAACAGTTGCTTATATAGTGCCAGTATATTCCATTGAACTTTACAATTGGGAACAAAATAGTAAAAAAACAAAAGGGAAATTACAGTCAAATATAGATTTGTTCACTAGATAGGACAAGATGGTGGAGGTAGTGAATAACATAAGTAATGATAATTTACCATTGCTGAGTACTTGTTTGAGTGAAGAAGTAGTCCGTGAGCAACTAAACAAAATTAAGATTAATAAATCTCCTGGTCTAGATAGACTTCACCTAACGGTTCTTATGGAGCTTAACTCAGAACTAGCAAGGCCTTTATATTTGATTTTCTATGATTTAATTAAAACAGGTGTCATACCAAAGGACTGGCGTATAGCAGAGATAATCCCAATATTTAAGAAGGGAATCAAAACTCATCTTGGTAACTATAGACCAGTTAGTTTGACATTGAAAAAGTCACGTGTTGCCATGAAGAAACGCATCAGGACTCCACCCACAACGCCGCCAACAGGCTCATGTGGACCATCTCAGATACCGGCCCTACCGCGCCTACACCACTGCTCAAGCCACCGTCAAGCGTTGCATGGGAGTTGTCCTTTGGTCAGTGGAAGTGAAAGTGAAGAGAGAAAAAAAAAGTTTTGTGTGAACTGTATAGAGGGGATAGTATTGGGTAGGATCACTTATGGGGATTATGTGGATGGCAATGGAATTTGATAAGCTTGCCTGAAGAACTGATTTATTGTAGATTTATCTTTGCCATTGCATTTATTGCTCTTCATAGAATTTGCATTCAAATCTTTGTGACTTATGTTGTGACAATTGTAGCACTGTATTGCACACTTATTTGGATGCAGCAAAGCTTGAGTGGAGCAAGAAGTCATACAGCTCACAAGCCAGTGAGTGTATGCATGATGTGGACAGTGGTGCAGGATATTAGAAACTCAGTTTGGAGCAGGAATATTGCAGGTCTCACTGGAGTTAAGTGGTACACAGCCATGTACCACTGTGTCAATCCTACTCAGTGACAAGATGATGCAGAGCTTGCACAGAACTAGATTCAGTGGCTATCTTGATTAGAAAATGAAGCTTTCCTGAAGGATCCAACATGGAGACTGTGTAGTGGCGCATTTCAATATCACATTTACCAGAAAGGGTTCAGGCCATAGGCAGAGCAAGAAGGGCATGAAGAAGAGTATTTTGAGATAAGGATTAAAATGTACTGCATGTAAGGGTGAATAATTTCAGTTGTATTGTAAACAATATGCAGAATTGGTATAGGGAAGTGGTGCAGCAGATTTGGGCCTGGGAGAGGAAACCACATCCACAAGTGGCTGGAACAATAGAAGACACATCCACAAGTGGCTGAAATGACAGAATATAATCTACGCCTCAAAATGGAAATGAGCACAGAGCCATTTAAACAATCTAAAATCAAAAAACCTGAGATTTCAGTATACCATGGATATGAGCTGAGGAGTAGATCAACCAGATACAACTATTCTAAACATATTCCGGACACATACCTGATAGTGCCCCCTTTAGATACATATTTTCTTCAAGTACACACCTGACATCTCCCTATATATGGATTTACACTCCCCCCTCACTTTATTTTCCACTGATCAGAGCTAACTGTCTATATAATGCACAGCAAGTTAATATGTATCTGTTTAAAATGACAATTTGTATTACAGCAGATGGGCTGCTATAATGAAACTTCTTCAGAAGATATTAGATCTTAAAACCTTGTTACTACCGCTCTTCAGTCAGCTATAGGGGAACTTAAATCTGACATAGTGGCCCTGAATACACCACATTTGCTCTGGATTCAGGTGCGGATAAGTACCGAGTCTTTCAGAGTCAAGTAAGCAGTGATATGACTTATTTACACAATGAACTGAAATTCCTCAGAGATAAGGCAGATGATCTAGAAAATTGAGAGAGGTAGAACAATTTACGTATCCGCAATATTCCAAAAACTATTTCTGCCTCAGATTTGGACCAATAACTCAAGAACCTGTTTGTATTTTTGGTCCCAACCCTGTCTGATACAGAAATTCAAACAGAAATAGCACATCACACTCTGAGGCCTAAACCTAAAGATTCTGACCCTCCCTGGGATGTTATTCTCAGACTGCTTTCATTTACTATTAAGAACAGTATCACCATGGTCAGCAGGAATACCACCTTGACCTTCTTTGAGGGTTCCTGGATACAAATATTTCAAGGTCTGGCCCTGACGTCTATTGCTAAGAGAAGTACTCTCCATACTATAACTGCAACACTTCTGGAAAATGGTTATAAATACCATTGGGGATTTCTCTTCTGTCTTCTAGTGAACGTAGAAGGCTATTTTTACCCCATGTGATCTGTTGATGAAGGGACACAGCTGCTTTGCAAACTCCACTGATCCCCCACCTCTGGACCAGAATGGATTCAACTTCATAACAGTTTACTATTTTGTTGATTGTTTGTCTCCATTTAATCTCCTGACCTTGCAAGCATTTAAACTACCCTTTAGGTCACAGTTTTAGTCTCCACAATTAATGACTGTTTCCTATTTGTTACTCTGCATTACTTAAATATTACTTAAGGTGTTTTACCATTTAGTTATATGTGTCTGTTTTATTTATTTATCATTTATTTATTAACAGTTTCTTTTATAATGCAGCAAATTCCATTGTGCTTTATAATTGGACACAATGATAAAACAAAACTGGGTAATAAACAGAGTCATAGAGGTAGGAAGGCCCTGCTAGCAAGTTTACAATCTATAGGGAAATAGGCACTGATACACAAGGAAAAGCACTATTGCATATTTGTCCACTGGATTGCAAAGGTTCTAAGTGGGTTGCATGACATCACATCACAGCAATGATGAACCATGGTCAGAAAGAAGGGAAAGTGAAGAAAGAGAAAATATGTGGAGGGTATGTGCGGACTGTACAGTGGGGATATAATTGGATAGGAAAGCTTATGAAGGTTGAGTGAGCGGTTCTGGAATGTGATAAGCTAGCCTGAAGAGGTGAGTTTTCAGGGAGCATTTGAAGGTTTGGAGACTAGTAAAGAGTCTTATTGTGCATGGTAGAGCATTCCACAGAGTGGGTGCAGCCCAAAGAAAGTCCTGCAATCATGCATGAGAGCGAGTAATGAGTGTGGATGAGAGACGTAGATCTTGTAAAGAGTGGAGAGGTCGGGTTGGGAGATATTGTGAGATGAGCGAAGAGATGTACATTGGTGTAGTATGGTTAATGGCCTTATGTGTGAAAAGTATTTTAAATTGAATACGGTAGAATACAGGTAACCAATGGAGGGACTGAGAGAGTGGATCTGCAAACGATAACGTCTAGCAAGGAAGATTAGCCTTGCAGCTGCATTCAGAATGGATTGTAAGGGTGAGAGTCTCCTTTTGGTAAGACCAGTAAGAAGACTACTGCAATAATCAATGTGGAAGATAATGAGAGCATGGATTAGAGTTTTTGCAGTGTCTTGTGTAACATGATTTTGAGACAGATTGAATGTGGGGAGCAAAGGACAGTTCTGAGTCAAGTATGACACATAGGCAGTGAGCTTGTGGTGTAGGGTTGATTGTTGAGCTCTCAACAGTGATAGAGATATCAGATTGGTAACTACTATTGGCCGATGGAAATATAAGTAACTCTGTTTTGGAAATATTAAGTTTGAGGTGGCGAGATGACATCCAAGATGAAACAGCAGAAAGGCATTCAGTGGCCCTGACCAATACAGATGGTGACACATCTGGAGAGGATAGGTAGATTTGAGTATCAACTGCTTACAGATGATACTGAAATCCAAAAGAGCTGATTAGATTACCAAGAGATGATGTATAGATTGAGAAAAGCAGAGGACCTAAGACCGAGCCTTGTGGTACTCCTACTGAAAGAGGTATCGAAGAGGAGGTGGATTCAGAGAAGCGAACACTGAAGGAGTGATTAGATAGGTAAGATAGGAACCAAGAGAGGACTGTGTCTTGAAGATCTAGGGGTTGTAGTGTGTGTATGAGAAGAGAATGGTCAACAGTGTCAAAAGCAGCAGAGAGATCTAGAAGAATAAGAAGTAAGTAATGGCCTTTGGACCTCGCAGTAACCAGATCATTCACGACTTTAGTCAGTGCTGTCTCTGTGGAGTGTCAGGAATGAAAGCCTGACTGAAGTGGGTCAAATAAATTGTGTGATTTAAGAAAGTGTGTAAGGCGAGTGTAGGCAAGTCTCTCAAGTAGCTTGGAGAGGCATTAGAGCTGAGAGATGGGACGGTAGTTTGAGAGAGAGTTAGGGTAAGAATTTAGTTTTTTCAGACTGGGAGTAATCACTGCATGCTTGAACAGTGAAGGAAAGATACCAGTAGAGAGAGAGAGAGAGAGAGATTACAGATGTTAGTTAAGGTTGGGATGAGCACAGGAGACAGAGATTTACTTACTTGTAAGGGTATAGGCTGAGGAGGAGAGGTAGTAGAGTAGCAGGATGAGAAGAGTATTGAAACTTCATCTTCATTTGTGGGGTCAAATGAGGAGAGAGGGCCAGAGGGTTCAAGTAGAGAATTAAGCAGGTCACTGGCTGAGGAAGAGCATACCATTTCATCTCGGATCTTATCATTCTTGTCCTTGAAGTAGGAAGCAAGATCTTGTACCTTGATAGCGGCTGGTGGGTTGGGCGAGGGAGGGTTCAGAAGTGATTTAAATGTATTAAAAACTTGTTTGGGGATAGAGGCTTGAGCAGAGATGAGAGTATGGAAATATGTTTGTTTGGCAGAGTCCAGGGCATTTCGATAAGAGTGGTTGACAGTCTTATATGTGAGAAAGTCGCTTGGAATATGATATTTATGCCACTGACATTCAGATTTCTGTGAGAGTTTTTGTAGGTGTCTTGTTAATTTAGAGTGCCATATTGATATCTAGACCTATGTGGAGTGTGGAGTGGTTGATATCTAGACCTATGTGGAGTGTGATGGGTAGCTGGAGCCACTTGGTCAAAGGCTATTTTTAGAGTCTTGTTCAGGAGTGATACAGCAGTCTCAGGAGAAGTAAATGCAGAAATAGGTGAGAGCAGTTGTTGCAGAAAGGTGGACAGCTCTTGAAAAGGAATTGTATTAATATTTCTTCAGGTTTGAGGAGGATTAGAGGACTTAAAGGACTCTGAGTTTGAAGTAATGGTGGAGAGCATGCAGGTGATAAGGTTGTGATCTGAGAGAGGGAAAGGGGTGTTATTGAATTCAGAAACTGAGCATAGTCTGGTGAATACTAGATCAAGGCAGTGGCCCTCCTGATGAGTAGAGGAGTCAGTCCATTGGGAGAGGCCAAGAGAGGAGGTTAGAGAAAGTAGTTTGGAGGCATGAGCATGAGTTTTATATAGTCTATACCCATTTTATTCTACAATCATATCTCAGGTTGGTTAGGTGCATGTTCCTGGTTTTACATTGACCCCAAGAAGACAGGTTAAATATTATTGTCATGTAGTTGGGTTCATCTTCTAGCTATTATTTTTTTATATCATACATGCATTTATATACTAATTATCACTGCTACAGTATATAGCTCTCTTGTTATTGTTGCTATTTTTGTAGTATTATTTAGATATTTGTTGCTCACCTTTTTCTCTAAATCACAATACCAAATAACTATGTAGTGGTTCTCGTTTCTGTAGATCTCTACAAACTAATTTCATTTTATAGCTTTGTTACCTCTGGCTGGATGAAGTTGGTGTTTCAACCAGCCACCTTACCCCCAATTTTAGGGATTATTGAGTAAAGGTTTTTTTTTATAAATTGGGTCTATACCCTTCTACTAATATTTGATTTGAATACTGCAAACAAGCTCTTATTGTTGTGAAGCTCATCTTTAGGGGCTGTTTATTCAGTTTTCAGAGTTTTCCCAGTCACTTATTTTTCTCTCTTGTTCTAAAGTCTTACCTCTTTTTGTTTTTATCATATATTGCGGTTATTATTTTATTAGTCTATTGATTTACTTTTTTTTCCCAACAAATTCTGGGGTTTCCCTTTTTCTTGTTGGGCCAACCTATTTTACATAACTTTCTACTATGCCACTAACGTGCTTGTCTATTAATACTAAAGGCCTTAACACCACACAGAAGCACCCACATCTTCATAGGACCCTCAAAAAAGAATAAGTAGATGTGATTTTTTTTACAGGAAACTCATCTTAAAAAAAGCCTTGCATCTATCATTGTCTTCCAAACTTTTCCCCTAGGTATGGTATTCTAATAATTTCGATAAGCACAATGGAGTGGCCATCCTTCTCAAAAATTCCATCCCCTTCCAATTTTTGGATTCTAAATGTGACAAAGAAGGCAGGTATGTCATGATACAAGCAAAATTGGACATGAGGAGATAACGCTGGTAAGCCTTTATGTTTCCAACACAGGACAATCTTGATTTTTTTCGCAAATTTTTTCAGAAACTTTGCCTTTTTAGAAAAGGTAAAACTATGGTAGGTGGTGATTTTAATATGGTACTTACTCCCATTGACAAATCAGGCTCCTTCCAGCCAAGAGAGATTCCAAATTCATCTTCTTTACATAAATGTATGTCAGGGGCTGGTCTATTTAATTTTTGCCATTTTCTAAATCTTAATGTCCGTGACTATACTTTCTATTCCAAGCCACACAATGGTGGAAATTTAATAATCTCCCGATTTGATTCAAGTTTGCATTTTCATATGAAAATGCAACTCGGAAAATTATTAAACACAAATCTCGGCAGTGTTGGGCCAATTCGTATTGAGATACACTGATGTCCACACAAATACAAATCAATAGACCAGGGGTCAAACATGGTTGTTTTTTCACATAAACCTCATACAACACGGGAATTTAATAAGGATTCGTATTCTCAATCACTGCCGACAATAGCCAAACACTGCTGGAAAAGCATGGTATTCCTACAGAAATAGAACTTTAAAATAGACCTGCTTTTGGCTGACATGTTTGGAGAATCATGCAATCATGCTTCTCTGTATAAATAGTTAAAAGTCCCCACAAAAATTGTGTGTGGTCCCCCCTCCTAAGCATAACCAGCCCCGGGCTCTTTGAGCCTGTCCTGGTTGTTAAAATACCAGGGAAAAATTGCATAGGGGTTCCCAGTATTTTAAAAACCAGCACCATGCTCTTGGACTAGTCCTGGTTCCAAAACTATTGGGGAAAGAGGACGTAGGGGACCCCCATATTTTTGAAACCAGCACCGGGGTCCACTAGTCAAGGAGATAATTCCAAAGCCAGCGGACACATTTTTATAGGCCCCTGCGGCCGTGGCATTATACCCCCAACTAGTCACCACTGGCCAGGGTTCCCTGGGGGAGTGGGGACCTCCCAATAAAGGGGTCCCCCCTCCAGGCACCCATGGGCCATGGATGAAGACCGGGGCTATGGCCTTCACCCCTGGGCTGTGAGTGGCAACTTCATAGCTTGTTTGTGTAAAAAGAGAAATACATTTTGTCTTTTGTTGTGGAACTACAAGTCCCAGATAGCCTTCCTTGCATGCTGGTACATGGAGAACCACAAGTACCAGTATGTGGGGCATTAATGGGCCCGCTGGTACCTCTAGATCCACAGCAAAATAAATATTGAAAAAAACACAGAACACACACACTGAAAGGACACTTTTATTTAAACATACATGCACACTTACACACTCACACATACTTACCTAGTGTCCCACGGAGCCCCTCGGCCCTCTTGTCAAGTAGAATCCCTGGGGTACCTGTAAAAAAATATATACACCCACCTAATCCAGTGTAGATCGGTCCTCTTCAATCTATGTAGGCATCATGGGATTAAAAAAATTAAAGGGCAAAAAACCCAGTCCACGCAATTTAAGAGACTCCATGTGAGCCCATGGATCCCATTTCCCTGAATGCTGGGACCCCTCATGACTCCTGTTACTTGGGGACCCACCAGCCAATCAGGGAACACCACGTCATAGCGCTCTCCTGATTGTCTGTGCGCTCCCGGCCTGCCAATCAAACGGAGTGCATAGGCAGTAATGGGGAAAAAAATCCCAAATATCGCCTATTGTGGGAACCTGCGGTCTGCGGTAGATCGCAAGGTTAATTGAGGTCACTCTTCCCCCAGGGATCCCTGGCCAGGGTCGACTAGTTTGGGGGGTAATGCCATTGCCGCAGGGATATATATTAATGTGTCCCCCAGCTGTGGCAATATTGCCTTGACTAGTGGAGCCTGGTGCTAATTTAAAAAATATGGGGGACCCCTACTTCCTTTCCCCCTCCCCCCCATATTTTTGGAATCAGGACCGGTCCAAGAGCCCGGTGCTGGTTTTTAAAATACTGGGAAACCCTACGCATTTTTTTACTGGTATTTTAACAACCAGGACCGGCTCAAAGAGCCCGGGGCTGGTTATGCTTAGGAGGGGGGACCCCACACAATTTTTTTATTTTATTTTAATTGTTTAAATACTTTACTTATTGAAGCCCTGCATGGATCTCACTGACCCAGCAGGGGTTCATTGTGTCATGTCCAGCAGTGTTTTAATAATCTCTCCCTTAAAATACTGCCCGACAATACGAATTACATTGACATTGGTGAAATCAAATTGAAAAAACACGGTAGTTTAGTAAATTACAGTGTTTATTCCCAAAAAGTTGCAATCTCAAACGCCCGATGTGAGTGGCGATTGATCTCGATTGAAATTGGCTGCGACATAATGTTAGTAAATTTTCCGCAATGTGTGTTCCCGAATGAAATATATTTATGCTCAAAAATATTGTAGCATGCCACTCCTCGATAATTCTGATTACATGATCAGATAATTCTCTACTAGTAGTGTCTTTTGAAATCTTTGAAGCGACAGAAGGTAGGCCTTCGTGGAAACTTTGTAGAAGATTACTCAGTTTCAGGAACTGATTAAATCTAAAATTCAGGACTACAGTATTTCCTTAATTCCCAAGATGAATGTAGTGATTTGACAGTTCGGGAAGCCCATAAAGCAGTTATAAGGGGGGCCATAATTAAATTTGCGTCACGCCGGAAAAGAGAACAAGAATAACATGCTGACTCGTTGACTCTCTTATCCAGGGCCGGCTCCAGGCCTACTAGCACCCTGAGCAAGAAAATGTCAAAGCGCCCCCACCCCTCCTATGCGCGCGCCTTCGGAATGCGCGCTCCTGGGAAAGTGGGCGTGGCATACTGAGAAAGTGGGCGTGGTCTCGCAACTTCATATTTTCACACCCCCTCTACGCACACAATTAGCAGCCTTACACATAACACAGTAGTATTCCTTACATACAATGTTTCCAGTATAGTGCCAGATACACACAATGTCTACAGTAGTGCAGTGCCAGTTAGACATGACATGCCCCCCATCAGTGCCAGATAGACATGACATACCCCCCCAGCAGTGCCAGCTACACATGACATGCCCCCCAGCAGTGCCAGCTACACATGACATGCCCCCCAGCAGTGCCAGCTACACATGACATGCCCCCCAGCAGTGCCAGCTACACATGACATGCCCCCCAGCAGTGCCGGCTACACATGACATGCCCCGCAGCAGTGCCAGTTACACATGACATGCCCTGTAGCAGTGCCAGCCACACATGATATGCCCGGCAGCAGTGCCAGCTACACATGATATGCCCCGCAGCAGTGCCAGCTACACACGATATGCCCTGAAGCAGGCCCAGTACACATGCCCCACAGTGCCAGATATGCCCCCATTGCCAGATACACATGCCCCACAGTGTCATATACACATCCCCCACAGTGCCAGATATGCCCCCAGTCCCAGATACACATGCCCCACAGTGCCATATATGCCCCTGTCCCAGATACACAAGCCCCAACAGTGCCAGATATGCCCCCAGTGCCAGATACACCTGCCCCACAGTGCCAGATATGCCCCCAGTGCCAGATACACATGCCCCCCAGTGCCAGATATGCCCCCAGTGCCAGATAGGCCCACAGTGCCAGATATGCCCCTAGTGCCAGATGCACCTGCCCCATAGTGCCAGATATGCCCTCAGTGTCAGATATGCCCCCAGTGCCAGATACACATGCCCCACAGTGCCAGATATGCCCCCAGTCCCAGATACACATGTCCCCACACAGTGCCAGATATGCCCCCAGTGCCAGATACACCTGCCCCACACTGTGCCCCCCCTCCAAGTGCTGCTCACCGCGCTGCTGCTGCCGATGGTTTGCTTGGGTGGGGAGGCGGCGGAGGTGGCTGCGGCTGTGTGAGGACGGCAGGAGCGGATTGGGAAACAAAAGTGGCCCTGGAAAAAATTCTAAAAGTGGCCTCATGTGGGCGGCACCAAATGAACTATGGGTGGAGCCAATACCAAAGTAGGCGTGATTAATACTTCAAAATGTAATGTACATGGAGTTACACCAACAAAAGGCAGAGCATGTTATATTAGCCGGATATAACACACTAAAAACTTTAGAAAGTATAGTGCTGTAGCATAAGTAGTTAAGAAATTAAAACTGAGGTGACATATAATCCTCTGCATGCTCACTAAATAAATTGTAAAGCAATTATAGCTACTTCATGCTATATTCTATTTCTATTACAGTGGTTCTCAAGCTCGGTCCTCAAGACCCCACACAGCTCACATTATTTAGGTCACCTAGCAGATGCACAGGCGTAAAGTTGCACCTCACACCCCACCCGACAAAATTACACCTCCCCCAAGACATAAAATTGCAGCTCACACCCACCCAACCCCAAACATAAAATTACACCTCGCACCCCTCCAAACATAAAATTGCACCTCACACCTCCCCCCCAGACATAAAATTTCACCTCACACCCCCCCAGACATAAAAGTGCACCTCACACCCCCCCCAGACATAAAAGTGCACCTCACCCCAATGACATGAGGAACCTCACCTCATGAGAGGAACATGCATTTATGGGAATCACTCTTCTGCAGTACGTGAAGCCTCACCTCTCCTACTGCAGAATGCGAACCCACCACGGCCGCACCTTCCCTTCCCGCACGGTCCGTGCTGATGACGTCGCCTGAGACGTTTGGCGCGCGGACCTCCTCTTCAGGTCAGCTGGGTGGAGGTGGAGCCGCTCACTGGCAGCTGCAGTGCCCACACTTGACACAGGAGGGGGAGAGGGGGCAGCATAAACTTCTGACGTGCAGAGGGGGGGCGGCCCAGCTCTCTTGATAGCGGCCCGTGGCCGCACACAGGAATAAGCTGCTGACGAGGGGGGAGGGGGGGGAGAGGTGGAGTGTGGCAGCATGTACTGCTGACGTGCGGGGGGAGAGGGGGAGGGCTGGTCGGGCCAGCTCTTCTGAACAACTCTCTTGATAGCGGCCCGCGGCCGCACACAAAAATAAGCTGCTGACGGGGGGGGGGGGGATTTCACCATGGTGACGTGCGGGGGGGGGCGTGGCCGCACACACAGGCATAGGTTGTTGAGGGGAAGGGGGGGTGGCCAGCATAAGATGATGATGTGCGGGGGGCCGAGCCAGCTCTCCTGACACTGGATTGGACTGCCACTAAGCTGCTGGGGTAGGTGGGGGTGGCAACATGAACTGGCCGCACACAGTTTAGCTGCTGACGAGGGGGGGGAGGTGGAGTGTGGCAGAATGAACTGGTGACGTGCGGGGGGGTGGGGGGGAGAGGGGTGGGTCGGGGACCGGGCCAGCTCTTCTGACACAGCTCTCTTGATAGCAGCCCGCGGGGAGGAGAGCGCAGCATGCACCTCTGCTTCCCCTGTCTCCGGCGGGTGGGCGCACAGTTTAGTACTCGAAACTCAGTGCGCGCTATGCACGTTGTGCGGTGCCAGCATCTGACGCTGCGCGCGCACTGAGTAATTTTACATAGTCCCGCCCACAGCACAGAGGCAGCCACTGACTGCTGGCTGGGAGTGGGACTAGGAGGTGGGCCGGGGACGGACGGATGGATGCTGCTGGATCCTGGAGGCACACAGACACAGGACCAGGCTTCAATATGGCGGTGCCAGCGTGCGACGCCCATTAAGGGTGGAACCCTGCGCGGCCGCTCTATTGGAACATGCCTGGAGCCGGCCCTGCTCTTATCGTAGACTTAGTTAGAGAACACAAACATATTAAACCTAAAAAGAATCTAACACGCCTCTGTAAAGCAAGAGCCGAGCTACGGTCTCTCTTGGCTGAAAAAGATTAACATTCATTACGTTGGGCTAACCAACAGTTTTATGACAGACATATAAAGCCCATACCCTTTCTGTTTAGGATTCACCCAAATTATGATCCTAAAATAAGTAACAATATTTTTTCTGCCTTCTATAAAGCATTATACAATTTAGATTCCCCTAATTATCCCTCAGCCCTGGTTCACGAATCCCAGCAGTATCTTGACTCTTGTGAGCTACTTTGAATTATTGAGACTTCTTGTACTTTCTTAACTGCTGATATTTCATTTGAGAAATTGGAGGTAGCACTTAAAACACAGAAGCCCTCTAAGGTGATGGGTCCAGATGTCTAACCATTAGCATACTACAAATATTTTGCTCCGTAGCTTATACTTGGTCCACCTGTTTACCAAGATATGAATGGTACCCCTTTTCACCCAGACTGAACGACTTCCCATATCAATGCTATTCCTAAACCCTGTAAAGACCCCTCCCTACGTGCCAACTATAGACACATTTTCCTGCTGAATACGGACCTTAAGCTTTTTGCTCAAATTTTGGCCTCTCGGTTAAAAACGGTTCTGACTTCGTTGGTTGACCCTGACAAGGTGGACTTTTTCGGCAAGCCTCAGACAACACCAGGCACACCATTAATTTGATTCATCCCATTAACTCCTCTAATATGCTCTCAGTTGTTCTTGCATCAGATGCAGAAAAGGCATTTGATCGCATATCTTGGCTCTTCTTATCTTCTACCCTATCCTATTTTGGTTTTCAAGGTAATTTTGCAATGACTATAAATGCTATTTACTCTTGCCCCTCATCTATGGTTAGAATACATGGTCTTTGCTCCCACCATTGTACTTTAAACAATAGTCCCCGTCAAGGCTATCCATTATCACCTTTATTTTTTGCTTTATGCATAGAACCTCTTGCAGTTCGTTTTAGATCTAATTGAACATTGGAGGGATTACTGCGGGCAGGGGTTAAAGTGAGCTGGAACGGGGCGGAACTGCGGTCCATCAGTTCCACTTGGAGATGGAACTCAGTTCGGCCTCCTCTGGCTCACCTCACCTGATGTGTGCCGACACCACAGGGAGATGCTGGGCGCCCACTGAGATTGTGTTACCAGTGGCGCCCGGCTCTCCCTGCACAGCGGAAGCCGGCAGCAGGAGCTCACTACTGAGCTCCGGCTTCCGGCTCTGTCAGTGCACGCTATGAGAGAGAAGTCATGACGTTTCTTGCATAGTGCTGGGTAGCCGGACGCCAGGAGGATCACAGCAGGTGGACGCGGGAGCGGGGCTTGGTAAGTATGTTTTTGTTTTGTTTTTAAACATGTGACTCCTACTGGGGGCATAAATACAGGGGGCTAAACTACAAAGGGGCAAACTACAGGGGGGCATTACTACAAGTGGGCAAACTACAAGGGGACTAAACTACAGGGGCTAACTACTGGGGGCTAACTACAAGGGGGCAAGCTACTGGGGGCATTATTACTTGGGGCAAACTACTGGGGAAAGACTACATGGGGCTAAACTACAGGGGTGCATTACTACTGGGGGCATAATTGCAGGGGTGCATTACTACTGGAGGCATAACTACAGGGGTGCATTACTACTGGGGGCATAACTATATGGGCGCATTACTACTGGGCCATAACTACAGGGGCATTACTACTGGGGGCATAACTACAGGGGCTAAACTACTGGGGCATTACTACTGGGGGTAAACTACATGGGGCTAAACTACAGGGGCTAAATGACTGGGGGCATTACTACATGCGACATTACTACTGGGGGCAATACTACACAGGGGCATTACCATTAAGGGCATTACTAATGGGGGCACTACTAATGAGGGCATTGTAAAGGGGGCACTTCACAAGGGGCATCACTCCTGGGGACATAAAGGGCACTACTACTGGCATTGCATGAGGGGCACCACTACTATGGGCTCTATATAAGGGGCACTTCCACTGTGGGCACTACGAGTACAGTGGATATTGCATAAGGAGCACTACTACTGTGGGCATTGTAAAAGGGGCGCTACTGCTGTGGACATTGTGTATTATGGGGTGCTACTATTGTCGGCATTATGTGTATTAGGGGTGCTACTAATGTGGGCATTATTACTATTGTGTGACCATGCCCCATTCTTTTTGAGACCACGCCCCTTTTTGGGGCGCACGTCTATGGCACGAGCAATACCTTTATTGCATGGGTGCCGGGGAGAGGGGGGGTGAGTTCCACCACCTCTCTAGGACCACTTTAAGCACCGACTGTGGGACACAAATAATACAAACTTTGTGGACAATGTCCTCCTGACACTTTGTAATCTTTAGTATCCCTCCCAAATCAACGAAAGGAACTTATTTTTATATGGTTCCTTATCAGTACATAAGGCCTACCATTCCAAATCTAAGACCTTGATGTTAAACATCCCCTCCCATACATATTCAATATTAACCTCTAAATTCTTATTAATTTGGAGACACTTGGCCATTAAGTATCTAATGCCAATTATATCTCTATGATTAAATCAATCACACAAGTTTTGGATAGATGGAACCACATATACTTCTCATGGATAGGTAGGATTAATGTTCTTAAAATGAATTTCCTTCATCATATATTATACCTCTTTCAGAGTATCCCTGTCATGATCTCACATTCAACCCTAGGTTCCCTACAGAAGCACTGTCACAAGATCATATGGGCAGGTCTTAAACCTTGGTTCAAATGAACGATTCAAAGTAAAATGTGATTTTGGGAGGCTTGGGATACCCTGTCTTCCAATCATACTATACAGCATGTCAACTCAACTACATGATTTCTTGGCACTCACCTTCTGAAAAAATGGGTGGACATCGAAAACTCTTTATTGCAAGGTAGTTCACTTTACTCCCTGATTTGGCTCCCCAGGCATGGTAGACCAGCCTCATTCTACTTGATTGCCATTGTTAATTTTATTCTTAAATTATGGGACAAAACATGTACCATTTACAACCTTTTATTATATCAGTTACTTTTGTCCCCAATTTGTGATCATCCCAACTTTTGTCCTGGTTGAAATAGTTCAATGGTGGCACCGTAGTGCACGCGTGGCATAAAATTGATTTATTCACAGCAAAGGGAAATCTGCGCCATCTTCATTTAAAGCTCTTCAGGAACGCCTACTCATGTCAGCATCAATACACTTAAATTACTAGTTTTCTCCACTCCCAACTTAAATCCTCTCCATTATGATTGCCTAATTTATTTGAATGTATGTGTTTATATTCAACTAGAAGGAAAGGGAACATTTCAACTATTTATAATTCAGTCATTGCCCCTAATCCTCACATGCGCAAACCCCATGAATTAGCATGGGAATAAGATCTCTCTGTGTCTTTATAAGACAAACAATGGGAATAGATTAGACTGCATATAGTTAAATCAGTGTGGCAATCAAATATACCTTTTATAAAGTATACACTCTGTGGTACCTGGTTCTCATCAGACTTCATGTCATGTTTCTGGCGACATCAAACCAATGTTTGAGACTCTGTGTGGAAGAAGGGACCTATTGTTATATTTGTTGGACATGTCCCTCCATTCAACCCTTTTGGGAAATAGTCTTTGATCACTTGAACCCTTGGCCGCAGAATTGACCTTGAACCGGTCATGGCTTTGCTTCATGCCCCAATCCCCAGGTTACACAAATTTTATAACAAAATGCTGCTTAAACCCTAATTGTCAAACATTGTAAAATGCAACTTCAACTCTCGAGAGCAGCTTTGGTAAGTTAACTTTATAGCTACTATATAATATATTACCAGCCTACAAAACAATGCAGTGGCTACATTTTGTGATACTTGGTTCCCTTGGTACCTCAAAAAGTCCCTAACTACACCAGGACGTTTTTACTGCCCCCCTCCTTTTACATTTCATTTTTTTTATAGAAGTATAACAAACAAAAAGGAGGCCCACCTCTTAGATTTCTAATCTTTGCACTTACTCTATAATATCTTAGCAAATTTCTTTGTATTGTTTTTATGTGCACATTATATATATTAAAAGGTGATAGGAGTGCCGGGTTTGTTTGATGTTCCTGTTTCCTCCGCTATGCTGACCCATTTGATTTCATAGTAGCATTGAAAAAGGTCCCTGTACGGACCGAAATGTTGGCTTATTCTTTTGGAATAAAAACAATGGAAAACTGCATTTCTGAAGTCTGGTGAGTGCCATCTTATTCCCATTGGGGGCTGTATAATTCTATATTGTTTGGATGTTGCTTGTCAGTATTCACTAGAATGACTCCCCAGCAGTTGGCTTCTTTTGGGTGAGAGTGCAGGGCTTATGATCTTTTTAGAGAGTAAAATAAATCCTAAAAAGTTTTTTAAATATATAAACAGTAAAAGGTTAAAAAAGGAAAATGTAGGTCCAATAAAAGATGAATTTGGAGTATTGATAAATGATGATGAAATAAAAGTGTAAATACTGAACAAAGCTTTTTTTCATCAGTGTTTACCAGAGAAGAACTGACAGGGGCAGTAGTGCATAATGATAGTGACAGTAATGATTCGTGGCTAGATACTTGTTTAAGTGAAGAAGTAGTCTGGGAGATGGACTTCACCTGAGGGTTCTTATGGAGCTTAGGTCACAACTAGCAAGACCTCTATACTTGATATTCAATAGTTCAATTAGATCAGGCATGGTACCGAAAGATTGGCAAATAGCTGAGGTAGTACCATTATTTAAAAAGGGATCTAAAAATCATCCGGGTAACTACAGACCGGTTAGTTTGACATCTGTAGTGGGAAACTATTGGAAGGAATTATAAGTGATAGCATACTGGAGTATCTGCAGACTGCTATGTTTATTAGCAGGAACCAGCATGGGTTTGTGAGGGATAGATCATGTCATACTAACTTAGTTAGCTTCTATGAAGAAGTGAGTGACAATCTTGACCATGGAAAAGCAGTGGATGTGATTTATTTAGATTTTGCAAAAACCTTCGATACAGTACCTCACAGGAGACTGATCATCAAATTAAAGGAGCTTGGCCTAGGAAAAACTATTTGTACATGGATAAGTAACTGGCTAGATAACAGGGTACAGCGAGTAGTGGTCAATGGGATGTCCTCTAGCTGGGCACCAGTAGTCAGCGGAATACTGCAAGGGTCTGTACTCGGGCCAGGGCCACTACTGTTCAACATATTTATCAATGACCTAACAATAGGCCTGGAAAGCACAGTGTCAATATTTGCAGATGATACTAAACTGTGTAGGGTAATTAATTTGCAAATAGATGTGGAGTCTCTACAGAATGACTTATCTAAACTTGAAATCTGGGCGTCTAAATAGAAAATGAGGTTCAATATAGAAAAATGCAAAGTTATCCACTTTTGGACTAAAAACAAACTTGCATCCTACACATTAAATGGGGAAAATCTAGGGGTAACAGTATTGGAAAAAGATTTGTGGGTACTCATTGATAATAAGCTTAATAACTGTATGCAATGTCAAAGTGCAGCAAAGAAGGTAAGTAAAGTGCTAGCATGCATAAAACGGGGAATTGAGACAAGGGATGAAAGTGTAATTCTGCCGCTGTACAAATCATTGGTACGTCCGAACCTGGAATATTGTGTTTAGTTTTGGGCACCACATTATAAAAAAGATATCTGTGAACTCGAAAGGGTTCAAAGGCGAGCTACTAAATTGATTAAAGGGCTAGAGGGACTGGATAATGAAGAAAGGCTTACTAGGTTGAATATGTATACACTGGAAAAGAGGCGTCTAAGAGGAGACATTATTAATATCTTCAGATATGTAAAGGGACATTACAAAGAGTTATCAGAGGAATTGTTTATCAAAAGAACTCTGTATAGGACACAAAGGCACCCGCTGTTAGGGCAATAGTAATTTGGAATTCCCTGCCAGAGAAGATGGAAATGTCCGACTCTGTAAATGCATTTAAAAATGGATTGGATACATTTCTGACTGAAAAAGATATCCAAGGTTATATTACTTAAAAAACTGACATTGATAATCTGGGAGGAACATGATTTCTAGTTGTTAACGAGACATAAAACATTACTTCAGCAGGGACATTACAATGAACTCAGCTAATACAGAATACAAGTTGAACCCGATGGGCATTTTGCCTCTTTTCAACCTCATTAACTATGTCAATATATATATATATATATATATATATATATATACAAACAAACACAAACAAAGAACCCAGCACTCACCAAAGTAAACTCACTTATCCTCAACAATTCAATAAATAAATGATGGGGGTTTAGTTGGTGGATTGGCCAATGCACGGAAGCCTGCATACCGATTTTCAAGGACCCCACCTTCATGCAGGTCCTACACTATCACAGAGTCTTAAAACCTGACTACTTCACTGCTGTTACACACATCATCTGCCTGCTAGATTTAATGTGTACCTGCCACAGACTTTATGGCTTTTAAAGGCACACTAGTCACCTATTGCACTGGCTCAACGATGATTGCTAAGGAACAGCTGAGACAGGTTCAGGATAATAAAGTCCACACAGGGGTGCATGAGAAAGCTAGTGGCCACGGTTAATAAGAGCTAACCATAGATTAACCCCATCGTATACACACAGAAAAAACCACAGCACTCACCACACCAGAAGCGGGGCACAGCTATGCACTTACCACTCACAGGGAGGGGTGCATGTAACACAGCACTCTCCACCACAAAAGCGGGGTACACAGCTGTACTTACCACTCACAGGGTGGGGTGCATGTAGCCCATGACCACATCGCTCTAATAAATACAAACAAAGAACCCAGCACTCACCAAAGTAAACTCACTTATCCTCAACAATTCAATAAATAAATGATGGGGGTTTAGTTGGTGGATTGGCTAATGCACGGAAGCCTGCATACCGATTTTCAAGGTACGCCACCTTCATGCAGGTCCTACACTATCACAGAGTCTTAAAACCTGACTACTTCACTGCTGTTACACGCATCATCTGCCTGCTAGATTTAATGTGTACCTGCCACAGACTTTATGGCTTTTAAAGGCACACTAGTCACCTATTGCACTGGCTCAACGATGATTGCTAAGGAACAGCTGAGACAGGTTCAGGATAATAAAGTCCACACAGGGGTGCATGTGAAAGCTAGTGGCCACGGTTAATAAGAGCTAACCATAGGGTTAATCTATGGTTAGCTCTTATTAACCGTGGCCACTAGCTTTCTCATGCACCCCTGTGTGGACTTTATTATCCTGAACCTGTCTCAGCTGTTCCTTAGCATTCATCGTTGAGCCAGTGCAATAGGTGACTAGTGTGCCTTTAAAAGCCATAAAGTCTGTGGCAGGTACACATTAAATCTAGCAGGCAGATGATGTGTGTAACAGCAGTGAAGTAGTCAGGTTTTAAGACTCTGTGATAGTGTAGGACCTGCATGAAGGTGGGGTACCTTGAAAATCGGTATGCAGGCTTCCGTGCATTGGCCAATCCACCAACTAAACCCCCATCATTTATTTATTGAATTGTTGAGGATAAGTGAGTTTACTTTGGTGAGTGCTGGGTTCCTTGTTTGTATTTATTAGAGCGATGTGGTCAAGGGCTACATGCACCCCACCCTGTGAGTGGTAAGTACAGCTATGTACCCCGCTTTTGTGGTGGAGAGTGCTGTGTTACATGCACCCCACCCTGTGAGTGGTAAGTGCATAGCTGTGCCCTGCTTCTGTTGTGGTGAGTGCTGTGGTTTTTTCTGTGTGTATATATATATATATATATATATATATATATATATATATAGCCTATTAGACTCCAGGACTGCACAGATCATGCCAGTAAATCCTATCAAGAAGGTTAAATAAGGACATATAAACAGCACACCTACCTTTTTTCCTGCATATTATACAGTAATTGCGAATTGCACACTACAGGATTGAAATAGGCTATTGTGAAACATGTACAACAGATAGGACCACCATAGGGTACCTGATATAGAGTCTACTTGACTACAAACTAATAAGTAGTGATGTGCACCGGACATTTTTCTGGTTTTGTGTTTTGGTTTTGGATTCGGTTCCGCGGCCGTGTTTTGGATTCGGACGAGTTTTGGCAAAACCTCCCTGAAATTTTTTTGTCGGATTCGGGTGTGTTTTGGATTCGGGTGTTTTTTTACAAAAAACCTCAAAAACAGCTTAAATCATAGAATTTGGGGGTAATTTTGATCCCATAGTATTATTAACCTCAATAACCATAATTTACACTAATTTTCAGTCTATTCTGAACACCTCACACCTCACAATATTATTTTTATTCCTAAAATTTGGACCGAGGTCACTGGATGGCTAAGCTAAGCGACACAAGTGGCCGACACAAACACCTGGCCCATCTGGGAGTGGCACTGCAGTGTCAGGCAGGATGGCACTTCAAAAAAATTGTCCCCAAACAGCACATGATGCAAAGAAAAAAAGAGGCGCACCAAGGTCGCTGTGTGACTAAGCTAAGCGACCCAAGTGGCCGACACAAACACCTGGCCCATCTAGGAGTGGCACTGCAGTGTCAGGCAGGATGGCACTTCAAAAAAATAGTCCCGAAACAGCACATTATGCAAAGAAAAAAAGAGGCTCACCAAGGTCGCTGTGTGACTAAGCTAAGCGACCAAAGTGGCTGACACAAACACCTGGCCCATCTAGGAGTGGCACTGCAGTGTCAGGCAGGATGGCACTTCAAAAAAATTGTCCCCAAACAGAACATGATGCAAAGAAAAATGAAAGAAAAAAGAGGTGCAAGATGGAATTGTCCTTGGGCCCTCCCACCCACCCTTATGTTGTATAAACAGGACATGCACACTTTAACGAACCCATCATTTCAGCGACAGGGTCTGCCACACGGCTGTGACTGAAATGACTGGTTGGTTTGGGCCCCCACCAAAAAAAGAAGCAATCAATCTCTCCTTGCACAAACTGGCTCTACAGAGGCAAGATGTCCATCTCATCATCATCCTCCGATTCCTCACCCCTTTCACTGTGTACATCCCCCTCCTCACAGATTATTAATTCGTCCCCACTGGAATCCACCATCTCAGGTCCCTGTGTACTTTCTGGAGGCAATTGCTATTGAATGTCTCGACGGAGGAATTGATTATAATTCATTTTGATGATCATCATCTTCTCCACATTTTCTGGAAGTAACCTCGTACGCTGATTGCTGACAAGGTGAGCGGCTGCACTAAACACTCTTTCGGAGTACACACTGGAGGGAGGGCAACTTAGGTAGAATAAAGCCAGTTTGTGCAAGGGCCTCCAAATTGCCTCTTTTTCATGCCAGTATACGTACGGACTGTCTGACGTGCCTACTTGGATGCGGTCACTCATATAATCCTCCACCATTCTTTCAATGGTGAGAGAATCATATGCAGTGACAGTAGACGACATGTCAGTAATCGTTGGCAGGTCCTTCAGTCCGGATCAGATGTCAGCACTCGCTCCAGACTGCCCTGCATCACCGCCAGCGGATGGGCTCGGAATTCTTAGCCTTTTCCTCGCACCCCCAGTTGCGGGAGAATGTGAAGGAGGAGATGTTGACGGGTCACGTTCCGCTTGACTTGACAATTTTCTCACCAGCAGGTCTTTGAACCTCTGCAGACTTGTGTCTACCGGAAAGAGAGATACAACGTAGGTTTTAAATCTAGAATCGAGCACGGTGGCCAAAATGTAGTGCTCTGATTTCAACAGATTGACCACCCGTGAATCCTGGTTAAGCGAATTAAGGGCTCCATCCACAAATCCCACATGCCTAGCGGAATCGCTCTGTTTTAGCTCCTCCTTCAATGTCTCCAGCTTCTTCTGCAAAAGCCTGATGAGGGGAATGACCTGACTTAGGCTGGCAGTGTCTGAACTGACTTCACGTGTGGCAAGTTCAAAGGGTTGCAGAACCTTGCACAACGTTGAAATCATTCTCCACTGCGCTTGAGTCAGGTGCATTCCCCCTCCTTTGCCTATATCGTGGGCAGATGTATAGGCTTGAATGGCCTTTTGCTGCTCCTCCATCCTCTGAAGCATATAGAGGGTTGAATTCCACCTCGTTACCACCTCTTGCTTCAGATGATGGCAGGGCAGGTTCAGGAATGTTTGGTGGTGCTCCAGTCTTCGGCACGCGGTGGCTGAATGCCGAAAGTAGCCCACAATTCTTCGGGCCACTGACAGCATCTCTTGCACGCCGCTGTCGTTTTTTAAATAATTCTGCACCACCAAATTCAATGTATGTGCAAAACATGGGACGTGCTGGAATTTGCCCAGATGTAATGCACGCACAATATTGGTGGCGTTGTCCGATGTCACAAATCCCCAGGAGAGTCCAATTGGGGTAAGCCATTCTGCGATGATGTTCCTCAGTTTCCGTAAGAGGTTGTCAGCTGTGTGCCTCTTCTGGAAAGCGGTGATACAAAGCGTAGCCTGCCTAGGAATGAGTTGGTGTTTGCGAGATGCTGCTACTGGTGCCGCCGCTGCTGTTCTTGCTGCGGGAGGCAATACATCTACCCAGTGGGCTGTCACAGTCATATAGTCCTGAGTCTGCCCTGCTCCACTTGTCCACATGTCCGTGGTTAAGTGGACATTGGGTACAACTGCATTTTTTAGGACACTGGTGACTCTTTTTCTGAGGTCTGTGTACATTTTCGGTATCGCCTGCCTAGAGAAATGGAACCTAGATGGTATTTGGTACCGGGGACACAGTACCTCAATCAAGTCTCTAGTTGCCTCTGAATTAACGGTGGATACCGGAACCACGTTTCTCACCGCCCAGGCTGCCAAGGCCTGAGATATCCGCTTTGCAGCAGGATGACTGCTGTGATATTTCATCTTCCTCGCAAAGGACTGTTGGACAGTCAATTGCTTACTGGAAGTAGTACAAGTGGTCTTCCGACTTCCCCTCTGGGATGACGATCGACTCCCAGCAGCAACAACAGCAGCGCCAGCAGCAGTAGGCGTTACACTCAAGGATGCATCGGAGGAATCCCAGGCAGGAGAGGACTCGTCATACTTGCCAGTGACATGGCCTGCAGGACTATTGGCTTTCCTGTGTAAGGAGGAAATTGACACAGAGGGAGTTGGTGGTGTGGTTCGCAGGAGCTTGGTTACAAGAGGAAGGGATTTAGTGGTCAGTGGACTGCTTCCGCTGTCATCCAAAGTTTTTGAACTTGTCACTGACTTCTGATGAATGCGGTCCAGGTGACGTATAAGGGAGGATGTTCCTAGGTAATTAACATCCTTACCCCTACTTATTACAGCTTGACAGAGGCAACACACGGCTTGACACCTGTTGTCCGCATTTGTGTTGACATAATTCCACACCGAAGAGCTGATTTTTTTTGTATTTTGCCCAGGCATGTCAATGGCCATATTCGTCCCACGGACAACAGGTGTCTCCCCAGGTGCCTGACTTAAACAAACCACCTCACCATCAGAATCCTCCTTGTCAATTTCCTCCCCAGCGCCAGCAACACCCATTTCCTCATCCTGGTGTACTTCAACAGTGACATCTTCAATTTGACTATCAGGAACTGGACTGCGGGTGCTCCTTCCAGCACTTGCAGAGGGCGTGCAAATGGTGGAAGGCGCAACCTCTTCCCGTCCAGTGTTGGGAAGGTCAGGCATCGCAACCGACACAATTGGACTCTCCTTGGGGATTTGTGATTTAGAAGAACACACAGTTCTTTGCTGTGCTTTTGCCAGCTTAAGTCTTTTCATTTTTCTAGCGAGAGGATGAGTGCTTCCATCCTCATGTGAATCTGAACCACTAGCCATGAACATAGGCCAGGGCCTCAGCCGTTCCTTGCCACTCCGTGTCGTAAATGGCAAATTGGCAAGTTTACGCTTCTCATCAGACGCTTTCAATTTTGATTTTTGGGTCATTTTACTGAACTTTAGTTTTTTGGATTTTACATGCTCTCTACTATGACATTGGGCATCGGCCTTGGCAGACGACGTTGATGGCATTTCATCGTCTCGGCCATGACTAGTGGCAGTAGCTTCAGCACGAGGTGGAAGTGGATCTTGATCTTTCCCTATTTTAACCTCCACATTTTTGTTCTCCATTTTTTAATGTGTGGAATTATATGCCAGTATCAATAGCAATGGCCTACTACTATATATACTGCGCACAACTGAAATGCACCACAGGTATGGATGGATAGTATACTTGACGACACAGAGGTAGGTATAGCAGTGGCCTACTGTACCGTACTGCTATATATTATATACTGGTGGTCAGCAAACTGTGCAAAACTGAAATGCACCACAGGTATGGTTGGATAGTGTACTTGACGACACAGAGGTAGGTACAGCAGTGGCCTACTGTACCGTACTGCTATATATTATATACTGGTGGTCAGCAAACTGTGCAAAACTGAAATGCACCACAGGTATGGATGGATAGTATACTTGACGACACAGAGGTAGGCACAGCAGTGGCCTACTGTACCGTAATGCTATATATTATATACTGGTGGTCAGCAAACTGTGCAAAACTGAAATGCACCACAGGTATGGATGGATAGTATACTTGACGACACAGAGGTAGGTACAGCAGTGGCCTACTTTACCGTACTGCTATATATTATATACTGGTGGTCAGCAAACTCTGCAAAACTGAAATGCACCACAGGTATGGATGGATAGTATACTTGACGACACAGAGGTAGGTACAGCAGTGGCCTACTGTACCGTACTGCTATATATTATATACTGGTGGTCAGCAAATTTGCAAAACTGAAATGCACCACAGGTATGGATGGATAGTATACTTGACGACACAGAGGTAGGTACAGAAGTGGCCTTCTGTACCGTACTCCTCTATATTATATACTGGTGGTCAGCAAAATTATGCACTCTACTCCTACTATATACTGTCTACAATGCAGCACAGATATGGAGTGTTTTTCAGGCAGACAACGTATACTGGTGGTCACTGGTCAGCAAAACTCTGCACTGTACTCCTTCTATATAATATTATACTGGTGGTCCCCAGTCCCCACAATAAAGCAGCACACTGAGCACAGATATGGAGTGTTTTTCAGGCAGACAACGTATACTGGTGGTCACTGTCAGCAAAACTCTGCACTGTTCTCCTGCTATATAATACAGCTGCTCCCCAGTCCCCACAATTAAGCAGTGTGAGCACAGATATATGCAGCACACTGAGCACAGATAAGGAGCGTTTTTTTCAGGCAGAGAACGGATAAAACTGGTGGTCACTGATCAGCAAAACTCTGCACTGTACTCCTCCTATATTATACAGCTGCTCCCCAGTCCTCCCCACAATTAAGCAATAAAGCACAATCAAGTTCAACAATAAACGGAGAGGACGCCAGCCACGTCCTCTCCCTAACATTTCCAATGCACGAGTGAAAATGGCGGCGACGTACGGCTGCTTATATAGAATCCGAATCTCTCGAGAATCCGACAGCGGGATGATGACGTTCGGGCGCGCTCGGGTTAACCGAGCCATACGGGAGAATCCGAGTATGCCTCGGACCCGTGTAAAATGGGTGAAGTTCATGGGGGGTTCGGTTTCCGAGGAACCGAACCCGCTCATCACTACTAATAAGTATCAAAACCTGGAACAACAGGCTAAACAAAAGTTAATACCAATAAAGGACTCATGAAACCTTTGAAGTAATCTAACTATCATGATCCGGGTAATTCCTTATCAGTATTTACCTTCCAAATGCCTCCTGAGACTGTCCCAGTGTTCCAAGCCTGGATTCCATCTGCACTGTCTGTGTGCAGCACGCTGCATCTCATTGTCTCAAATCTCTTTACTGTGATTCTGGCAGCTTCATGGTTAAAGTTCACATTCAAGTTACAAACAATCTTTCCCTCCAAAAGCTAACATGGGCGCAGCCATGTTTTCCTACTCACATGTTACTTTTCAGCCTATCAGCTGCACTCTGGTTTCTACCTAATTATCCAGCAGCTGCACTCTAGACTCTGCTTAATCAGCCAGCCAATCCCTGTTTCCCAGCTGGTATAAATATCCTGTTCCTGGGGTGGAAAGATGTCAGTGCTTCAGTTGTCTTCAGTGATTCCAGTGTGCAGTCCTCCCATGGACTTTCTCTGCAGTACAGCCATCGATCTCCAGTAACCATCAGTGTTCCGCCATCAATCCCAAGTAACCATCGGTATTCTGCCATCGATCTCCAGTAACCATCGGTGTTCCACCATCGATCCCAAGTAACCATCAGTGTTCCGTCATCGATCCCAAGTAACCATCGGTGTTCCGTCATCGATCCCAAGTAACCGCCGATGTTCCACCATCGATCCCAAGTCACCATCGGTGTTCCGCCATCGATCCCAGGTCACCATCGGTGTTCCGCCATCGATCCCAAGTCACCATCGGTGCTCTGTCATCGATCTCTAGCATCACCAGTGTTTCTGCATCTTATCTTCCATTACACTGGTATCTGACACCATTTCACAGCTCACCACCTGTGTCGGTTCTATCCGGCATTTCCCGGCAGTTCAGTCATCAGCTTCTGTTTTCCATCAGCTACCCAGTGCATCGGTGTTGGTAAGGACATATCATCTCCAAGTCCTTCAAGACTGTGCTTAATTATACCACACCTAGAGACTGCCTATATGCACTCCTGGGAACTGTGACTTATATGCTGTTCTTAATATTGCTAACTGCCGACATATGCTTGTGAGCTGAGTTTCAATAAAACCTTTGAACTTTCCTTTGTTGTCGTGGTCACGCCTTCGGGCATCTGTGGTAAAGGTTCCCTGCATGTCTAAGAACTCTGTACTGCTTCCCAGGTTCACATATACCTCAGCCCCTACAATTGAGGCTTCCCTTGGTCAACACCAGCCCTCAGTTGTGACAGTAAGCACTGACCTAATGATTCCGGACGGAGACCAGGTCCAAGCGACCAGGCCGATGCAAGAACTTGCAGCCTGCCTTGAATGTCAGGAGGCTGCACAGGGCCATGTGATTCGCTATCTCCAGGACCTTTCCACCCAGCTGGATGGAACCCAAGAAGGGGCGTCTGTGTCTACAGCCCAAGAAGGGGCGTCTGTGTCTACAGCCCAAGAAGGGGCGTCTGTGTCTACAGCCCAAGAAGGGGCATCTGTGTCTACAGCCCAAGAAGGGGCATCTGTGTCTACAGCCCAAGGAGGGGCGTCTGTGTCTACAGCCCAAGGAGGGGCGTCTGTTTCTACAGCCCAAGAAGGGGCGTCTGTGTCTACAGCCCAAGAAGGGGCGTCTGTGTCTACAGCCCAAGGAGGGGCATCTGTGTCTACAGCCCAAGGAGGGGCGTCTGTGTCTACAGCCCAAGGAGGAGCATCTGTGTCTGCCGCCCAAGGAGGGGCATCTGTGTCTACAGCCCAAGGAGGGGCGTCTGTGTCTACAGCCCAAGGAGGGGCGTCTGTGTCTACAGCCCTAGGAGGGGTATGCAATGTTCAAGCTCTAGTAGGGGCATATGAGTCTTCTTAAAAAGGAGTTTCTGATCTGTCAACCCCAGGAGGGGTGCTGGAGAAAACAACCCTGAGAGAGGTGTCTGATTCGTCAACCCCAGGAGGGGTCACCAAAGTTTCAGCCCCAAGGGAAGTATCCAGAGCCAAGTTCCCAGATGGAAAATTTTGTGCCACAGATGCAGTTATGAACTCCTGTTTGCCATCTTCAGAGAGCACCACCCTGTTGGCATCCAGCATGGACCAGATCCAGGATGGTCTAACTGAACACTCGGATACCACTCATTCCGGTTCTAACCGGATTCTGACTCCTTCAGTTCCAGCTGATTCAACTGTCTTTAGACTCAATCCGGTTCCATCCATCTGTCTGAAGATTCCTTCGGTTCCAGCCGATTCCAATATCTCTGGACCCAATCCGGTTCCATCCGTAGGTCCAAAGACTCCTTCAGTTCTAGCTGATTCAACAGTCTCCAGACTCAATCGGGTTCCATCCGTCTGAAGATTCCTTCGGTTCCAGCCGATTCCGATATCTCTGGTCCCAATCCGGTTCCATCCGTAGGTCCAAAGACTCCTTCAGTTCCAGCTGATTCGAAGGTCAATCCAAAGACTCCTCCGGTCCCAGCCGGTTCAAGCTTTTCCGGACCCAATCCGGTCCCATCCATCTATCCGGATCAGCCTCCTTCGGTTCCAGCCGATTCCAGTACCTTCGGATCTAATCCTGTCCTATCCGTCGGTCTAAAGTCTCCACCGGTCTCAGCCGGTTCAAGTTTGTCTGGACTTAATCTGGTCTCGTCCATAGGTCCGGTACAGTCTCCTCTGGTCCCAGCCAGTTCAAGTTCATCAGGATTCAATCTACATCCTTCCATTTGTTCAGGTAAAGAATTTATAAGAAGTGTCCTGGGGCCACTCCTAAAGGAGGGGGTGCTGTCATGATCCAGGTAATTCGTTATCAGTATTTACCTTCCAAATGCCTCCTGAGACTGTCCCAGTGTTCCAAGCCTGGATTCCATCTGCACTGTCTGCATGCAGCACGCTGCATCTCATTGTCTCAAATCTCTTTACTGTGATTCTGGCAGCTTCATGGTTAAAGCTCACATTCAAGTTACAAACAATCTTTCCCTCCAAAAGCTAACATGGGCGCAGCCATGTTTTCCTAGTCACATGTTACTTTTCAGCCTATCAGCTACCTAATTATCCAGCAGCTGCACTCTAGACTCTGCTTAATCAGCCAGCCAATCCCTGTTTCCCAGCTGGTATAAATATCCTGTTCCTGGGGTGGAAAGATGTCAGTGCTTCAGTTGTCTTCAGTGATTCCAGTGTGCAGTCTTCCCATGGACTTTCTCTGCAGTACAGCCATCGATCTCCAGTAACCATCGGTGTTCCGCCATCAATCCCAAGTAACAATCGGTGTTCTGCCATCAATCTCCAGTAACCATCGGTGTTCCACCATTGATCCCAAGTAACCATCGGTGTTCCGCCATCGATCCCAAGTAACCATCGGTGTTCCGTCATCGATCCCAAGTAACCATTGATGTTCCACCATCGATCCCAAGTCACCATCGGTGTTCTGCCATCGATCCCAAGTCACCAACGGTGCTCTGTCATCGATCTCTAGCATCACCAGTGTTTCTGCATCTGATCTTCCATTACACTGGTATCTGACACCATTTCACAGCTCACCACCTGTGTCGGTTCTATCCGGCATTTCCCGGCAGTTCAGTCATCAGCTTCTGTTTCCCATCAGCTACCCAGTGCATCGGTGTTGGTAAGGACATATCATCTCCAAGTCCTTCAAGACTGTGCTTAATTATACCACACCTAGAGACTGCCTATATGCACTCCTGGGAACTGTGACTTATATGCTGTTCTTAATATTGCTAACTGCCGACATATGCTTGTGAGCTGAGTTTCAATAAAACCTTTGAACTTTCCTTTGTTGTCATGGTCACGCCTTCGGGCATCTGTGGTAAAGGTTCCCTGCATGTCTAAGAACTCTGTACTGCTTCCCAGGTTCACATATACCTCAGCCCCTACAATTGAGGCTTCCCCTGGTCAGCACCAGCCCTCAGTTGTGACACTAACAATATTAAACACCCCTGATGAAGTCCATGTCGATAAAACGCGTTGTGATATGTTGTTGGGGAATATGTTGTAACAAGATACCAATCGTCCAAAGCTTGCCCACATTGGGGCAATCACACATGCTAAAGAACTGTGATATTTTTTGTCTTACGTATATGCTTTGTACACGGTTTGAAACACTCAAAAAATGTGTATTATATCTAGAGATGAGCGGGTTCTGTTCGCCGAGAACTGAACCCCCCCCTTCCCCCCCCCGCCGAACTCCACGTGGCAAACACGGCTCAGTTATTCCCACCAACTCGGAAAACCCGAATGAGGCAAAATGTCATCATCCCGCTGTCGGATTCTCGCGAGATTCGGATTCCATATAAAGAGCCGCGCGTCGCCGCCATTTTCACTCGGGCATTGTAGAGAGTACAAAGAGGACGTGGCTATGTTTTCTCAGTGTCAGTTCTCAGTATCAGTGCTTATTGCTGCTCAGTAATACTAGTACAGTGTCTCTCTTGTGCTGCATCTTGCTGCTGTAGGGTGCTGTGGTAGTAGTGTCCTGTGACTGCATCGGTCATCATCATTCCAGTCACAGTGGTATCTGGGGGGGGTGACAATTCCAGAGTGCTTTTGTGCTGCTCACTAATACTAGTACAGTGTCTTATGCTGCATTGCGCTACTCAGTGTCAGTTCTCAGTCGTATCATCAGTGCTCAGTATCACTGCTCATTGTCTTGTGGTGCTCAGTAATGCTACATTACTAATCCTAGTACAGTGTCTTGTGCTGCATCGTGCTGCTCAGTGTCAGTTCTCAGTAGTATCATCAGTGCTCAGTATCACTGCTCATTGTCTTGTGTTGCTCAGTAATACTACATTACTAATACTAGTACAGTGTCTTGTGCTGCATCGTGCTGCTCAGTGTCAGTTCTCAGTAGTATCATCAGTGCTCAGTATCACTACTCATTGTCTTGTGTTGCTCAGTAATACTACATTACTAATACTAGTACAGTGTCTTGTGCTGCATCGTGCTGCTCAGTGTCAGTTCTCAGTAGTATCATCAGTGCTCAGTATCACTGGTCAGTGCTCAGTGTCTTGTGCTGCATCGTGCTGCTCAGTGTCAGTTTTCAGTATCACTGCTCAGTAGTATCATCAGTGCTCAGTATCACTGGTCAGTGCTCAGTGTCTTGTGCTGCATCGTGCTGCTCAGTGTCTGTCATTTTATATAATTCCCGTGATACTGGCTTGTAATTCTAGTGATTTTGTCATTTTCTTCCAGTGATTTTGACCAATAAATAATACCATTGATTAGAACTAAAAATTCCTGTGATTTTTCATTTTCTTCCATTGATTTGGACCAATAATACCATTGATTAGAACAAATAATTCCTGTGATTTTGTCATTTTCTTCCAGTGATTTGGACCAATAATACCACTGATTAAAACAAATAATTCCTGTGATATTGAGGTGTTTGTGTCGCTTAGCTTAGCCATCCAGCGACCACAGTGCACCTCTTTTTCTCTTTTCTTTGCATCATGTGCTGTTTGGGGAATATTTTTTTAAAAGTGCCATCCTGTCTGACACTTCCGTATATATCCTGTGGTAACTGTCATTTCATATAATTCCCAACATTACTGCCATTTAATTCTAGTGATTTTGTCATTTTCTTCCAGTGATTTGGACCAATAATTCCACTGATTATAACGAATAATTCCAGTGACATTGCCTTATAATTCACATGGTACTGGAGTCTAATTCTAGATGGGCCAGGTGTTTGTGTCGCTTAGCTTAGCCATCCAGCGACCGCCATCCAGCGACCTTGGTGCACCTCCTTTTTTCTTTACATCATGTGCTGTTTGGGGACTATTTTTTAAAGTGCCATCCTGTCTGACACTGCAGTGCCACTCCTAGATGGGCCAGGTGTTTGTGCCGGCCACTTGGGTCGCTTAGCTTAGTCATCCAGTGACCTCAGTGCAAATTTTAGGACTAAAAATAATATTGTGAGGTGTGAGGTGTTCAGAATAGACTGGAAATGAGTGGAAATTATTGTTAATGAGGTTAATAATACTATAGGATCAAAATTACCCCCAAATTCTATGATTTTATGATTTTAGCTGTTTTGCCCGCTGCACATCTCTAATTATATCAAAAGCATACAAAAAATTGTCACATAGGGCCAACGTTTCGGGGTCCGTAACCCCTTTGTCAAGGCAGTTCACACCTTGACAAAGGGGTTATGGACCCCGAAACATTGGCCCTATGTGACCATTTCTCTAACGTCCTAAGTGGATGCTGGGACTCCGTAAGGACCATGGGGAATAGCGGCTCCGCAGGAGACTGGGCACAAAAGTAAAAGCTTGAACTAGCTGGTGTGCACTGGCTCCTCCCCCTATGACCCTCCTCCAAGCCTCAGTTAGATTTTTGTGCCCGAACGAGAAGGGTGCATGCTAGGTGGCTCTCCTGAGCTGCTTAGAGTAAAAGTTTATTTTAGGTTTTTTATTTTCAGTGAGTCCTGCTGGCAACAGGCTCACTGCATCGTGGGACTAAGGGGAGAAGAAACGAACTCACCTGCGTGCAGAGTGGATTGGGTTTCTTAGGCTACTGGACATTAGCTCCAGAGGGACGATCACAGGTTCAGCCTGGATGGGTCCCGGAGCCGCGCCGCCGGCCCCCTTACAGAGCCAGAAGAATGAAGAGGTCCGGTGAAATCGGCGGCAGAAGATGTTCCTGTCTTCAACTAAGGTAGCGCACAGCACTGCAGCTGTGCGCCATTGCTCTCAGCACACTTCACACTCCGGTCACTGAGGGTGCAGGGCGCTGGGGGGGAGCGCCCTGAGACGCAATAAAAACAGAAATACCTTAGGATGGCAAAAGAAATACATCACATATAGCTCCTGGGCTATATGGATGTATTTAACCCCTGCCAGTTTTCCAGAAAAAAGCGGGAGATAAGGCCGTCGTGAACTACGTGACAATGTCAGCACTTTACAAAAAACTGTTGACGACATGAGACAGCCGACAAATCAATTAGTGCCTGTCCAGGCGTCTCAGACACCGTCAGGGGCGATAAAACGCCCGTTACCTCAGTGGGTCGACACAGACCCAGACACGGATACTGAGTCCAGTGTCGACGGTGAGGAGACAAACGTAATGTCCAGTAGGGCCACACGTTACATGATCACGGCAATGAAGGAGGCATTGAACATTTCTGACACTACAAGTACCACAAAGAAGGGTATTATGTGGGGAGTGAAAAAACTACCAGTAGCTTTTCCTGAGTCAGATGAATTAAATGAGGTGTGTGATAAAGCGTGGGTTTCCCCCGATAAAAAAGTGCTAATTTCTAATAAATTATTGGCACTATACCCTTTCCCGCCAGAGGTTAGGGCGCGTTGGGAAACACCCCCTAGAGTAGATAAAGCGCTCACACGTTTATCTAAACAAGTAGCGTTACCGTCTCCTGATACGGCCGCCCTCAAAGAACCAGCGGATAGAAGGCTGGAAAATATCCTGAAGGGTATATACACACATACTGGTGTTATACTGCGACCAGCAATCGCATCAGCCTGGATGTGCAGTGCTGGAGTGGCGTGGTCGGATTCCCTGACTGAAAATATTGATACCCTGGATAGGGACAGTATATTACTAACTATAGAGCATTTGAAGGATGCATTACTATATATGCGTGATGCACAGAGGGATATTTGCACCCTGGCATCAAGAGTGAGTGCTATGTCCATTTCTGCCAGAAGAGCGTTATGGACGCGACAGTGGTCAGGGGATGCGGATTCCAAACGACATATGGAAGTATTGCCGTTTAAAGGGGAGGAGTTATTTGGGGCCGGTCTATCGGACCTGGTGGCCACGGCAACGGCCGGAAAGTCCACCTTTTTACCCCAGGTCACCTCTCAGCAGAAAAAGACACCGTCTTTTCAAACTCAGTCCTTTCGTTCCCATAAGTACAGGCGGGCAAAAGGCCACTCATTTCTGCCCCGGGGCAGAGGAAGAGGAAAAAGACTGCACCAGGCAGCCTCTTCCCAGGAGCAGAAGCCCTCCTCTGCTTCTGCCAAGTCTTCAGCATGACGCTAGGGCTTTACAAGCGGACTCGGACACGGTGGGGGCCCGTCTCAAAAATTTCAACGCGCAGTGGGCTCACTCGCAAGTGGACCCCTGGATTCTGCAGGTAGTATCACAGGGGTACAAACTGGAATTCGAGACGTCTCCCCCTCGCCGGTTCCTGAAGTCTGCTCTACCAAAGTCTCCCTCCGACAGGGAGGCAGTTTTGGAAGCCATTCACAAGCTGTATTCCCAGCAGGTGATAATCAAGGTACCTCTCCTACAACAGGGAAAGGGGTATTATTCCACGCTGTTTGTGGTACCGAAGCCGGACGGCTCGGTGAGACCAATTTTAAATGTAAAATCCTTGAACACTTACATAAAGAGGTTCAAATTCAAGATGGAGTCACTCAGAGCAGTGATAGCAAACCTGGAAGAAGGGGACTATATGGTGTCTCTGGACATCAAAGATGCTTATCTCCACGTCCCAATCTACCCTTCTCACCAAGGGTACTTCAGGTTTGTAGTACAAAACTGTCATTATCAGTTTCAGACGCTGCCGTTTGGATTGTCCACGGCACCTCGGGTCTTTACCAAGGTAATGGCCGAAATGATGATTCTTCTTCGAAGAAAAGGCGTTTTAATTATCCCTTACTTGGACGATATCCTGATAAGGGCAAGGTCCAGGGAACAGTTAGAAGTCGGAGTAGCACTATCTCAGTTAGTGTTACGTCAGCACGGGTTGATTCTAAATATTCCAAAATCGCAGCTGATTCCAACGACACGTCTCCTGTTCCTAGGAATGATTCTGGACACAGTCCAGAAAAAGGTGTTTCTCCCAGAGGAGAAGGCCAGGGAGTTATCCGAGCTAGTCAGGAATCTCCTAAAACCAGGCCAGGTGTCAGTGCATCAGTGCACGAGGGTCCTGGGAAAAATGGTGGCTTCTTACGAAGCGATTCCATTCGGAAGATTCCATGCAAGAACGTTTCAGTGGGATCTTCTGGACAAATGGTCCGGATCGCATCTTCAGATGCATCAGCGGATAACCCTGTCGCCAAGGACAAGGGTGTCTCTTCTGTGGTGGCTGCAGAGTGCTCATCTACTAGAGGGACGCAGATTCGGCATTCAGGATTGGATCCTGGTGACCACAGATGCCAGCCTGAGAGGCTGGGGAGCAGTCACACAGGGACAAAATTTCCAGGGCTTGTGGTCAAGCATGGAAACATCTCTTCATATAAACATTCTGGAACTAAGGGCCATTTACAATGCCCTAAGTCAAGCAAAACCCCTGCTTCAGGGTCAGGCGGTATTGATCCAATCGGACAACATCACGTCAGTCGCCCACGTAAACAGACAGGGCGGCACGAGAAGCAGGAGGGCGATGGCAGAAGCTGCAAGGATTCTTCGCTGGGCGGAGAATCATGTGATAGCACTGTCAGCAGTGTTCATTCTGGGAGTGGACAACTGGGAAGCGGACTTCCTCAGCAGACACGACCTTCACCCGGGGGAGTGGGGACTTCATCCAGAAGTCTTCCAAGAGATGGTAAACCGTTGGGAAAAACCAAAGGTGGACATGATGGCGTCCCGTCTCAACAAAAAACTAGACAGATATTGCGCCAGGTCAAGGGACCCTCAGGCAATAGCAGTGGACGCTCTGGTAACACAATGGGTGTACCAGTCAGTGTATGTGTTCCCTCCTCTGCCTCTCATACCAAAAGTACTGAGAATCATAAAAAGGAGAGGAGTAAGAACTATATTCGTGGTTCCGGATTGGCCAAGAAGGACTTGGTACCCGGAACTTCAAGAGATGCTCACGGAGGACCCCGTGGCCTCTACCTATAAGAAAGGACCTGCTCCAGCAGGGACCTTGTCTGTTCCAAGACTTACCGCGGCTGCGTTTGACGGCATGGCGGTTGAACGCCGGATCCTGAAGGAAAAAGGCATTCCAGAAGAAGTCATCCCTACCCTGATAAAGGCCAGGAAGGATGTAACCGCAAAACATTATCACCGCATTTGGCGAAAATATGTTGCGTGGTGTGAGGCCAAAGAGGCCCCTACAGAGGAATTTCAACTGGGTCGCTTCCTACATTTCCTGCAAACAGGACTGTCTATGGGCCTAAAATTAGGGTCCATTAAGGTTCAAATTTCGGCCCTGTCGATTTTCTTCCAAAAAGAACTGGCTTCAGTGCCTGAAGTCCAGACGTTTGTCAAAGGGGTACTGCATATACAGCCTCCTTTTGTGCCCCCGGTGGCACCTTGGGATCTCAATGTGGTTTTGGGGTTCCTAAAATCACATTGGTTTGAACCACTCACCACTGTGGAATTAAAATATCTCACATGGAAGGTGGTAATGCTGTTAGCCCTGGCTTCAGCCAGGCGTGTCTCAGAATTGGCGGCTTTATCTTATAAAAGCCCTTACCTGATTTTTCACACGGATAGGGCAGAATTGAGGACTCGTCCTCAATTTCTCCCAAAGGTGGTTTCAGCGTTTCACGTGAACCAGCCTATTGTGGTGCCTGCGGCTACTAGGGACTTGGAGGACTCCAAGTTACTGGACGTAGTCAGGGCCCTGAAAATATATATTTCCATGACGGCTGGAGTCAGGAAATCTGACTCGCTGTTTATCCTGTATGCACCCAACAAGCTGGGTGCTCCTGCTTCTAAGCAGACGATTGCTCGTTGGATTTGTAGTACAATTCAGCTTGCACATTCTGTGGCAGGCCTGCCACAGCCAAAATCTGTAAAAGCCCATTCCACAAGGAAGGTGGGCTCATCTTGGGCGGCTGCCCGAGGGGTCTCGGCTTTACAACTTTGCCGAGCAGCTACTTGGTCAGGGGCAAACACGTTTGCTAAATTCTACAAATTTGATACCCTGGCTGAGGAGGACCTGGAGTTCTCTCATTCGGTGCTGCAGAGTCATCCGCACTCTCCCTCCCGTTTGGGAGCTTTGGTATAATCCCCATGGTCCTTACGGAGTCCCAGCATCCACTTAGGACGTTAGAGAAAATAAGAATTTACTTACCGATAATTCTATTTCTCATAGTCCGTAGTGGATGCTGGGCGCCCATCCCAAGTGCGGATTGTCTGCAATACTTGTATATAGTTATTGTTACAAAATTCGGGTTATTATTGTTGTGAGCCATCTTTTCAGAGGCTCCTTCGTTTATCATACTGTTAACTGGGTTCAGATCACAGGTTGTACGGTGTGATTGGTGTGGCTGGTATGAGTCTTACCCGGGATTCAAGATCCTTCCTTATTATGTACGCTCGTCCGGGCACAGTATCCTAACTGAGGCTTGGAGGAGGGTCATAGGGGGAGGAGCCAGTGCACACCAGCTAGTTCAAGCTTTTACTTTTGTGCCCAGTCTCCTGCGGAGCCGCTATTCCCCATGGTCCTTACGGAGTCCCAGCATCCACTACGGACTATGAGAAATAGAATTATCGGTAAGTAAATTCTTATTTTTTTGTATGCTTTTGACATAATACACGCTTTTTGAGTGATTCAAACCGGAGTGCTGCTGCTTCATTCATTCCATCTCTACTTTATTGTGCTGCGGAGGGCACCCGGGATAACTGTCAATACTGGGAGTGCCGGCCAAGCTTGCTTTATATATATATATATATATATATATATACAGTGGCGTAAGTTCGTCCTAGACGCCCGGAGGCAATATAAATACAGGTGCCCCCCTATATAGAGGCAAAAAATTTTTTTTTATATATATATATATATATATATATATATATATATACATACACACCACACCAATATTGATCCTGCAGGCTATATATATATTTATATATATATATATCCTGCCATTCTTTGCAAGCATAATGGCGTATGCATGAAGAAATTTCCAAAGGACAGCTCTTGCGGTGAGAGCTATTCTTTGCCATGATACAGTAGAACTTCCCGGTGTATGATCCGGAGTCCTATCTGTGCATGCGTGGGCTGATGCGCCCCACTAGGGGGTGCTGGGAGGGGTCCAATGGGTAATGTGATAGAAGCCCATCTAAAGATGGTGTTGCCCACCGCATCCAAGCCCTGGGGTCTAGGCTTGGTGGATAAGTAGTAAGCCGCCAAACCTCTGAAAACTGCATTTTTGGAGGTTTGGCTGCATTTTTAACCTTGTGCCAATGATACATCCCTGCAGACCAGTGCCAGTTTGGGGTCCACATGGGCCTGGAGCTGAAAGTGAGTCTATTATGTGACCGATACTGCGGGAGGGGAGGCAATCATTTTGCTGGCTGTCGGGATTCCTAGCGGTCAGGATACCGACACCAGAATACCGTCTCACAGGTCTTATTCCCATTCGTGGGTGTCCACAACACCAATAGAGTGGGATGGGAACCACCGAGACCACTGCGTTGCGAGCGCAACAAGCAAGGGCCTTCATTGCGCACGCCCCCTGCCAGAATTCTGACGGACGGGATGCTGCTGTCAGGATGCTGACAGACGGCATCCCGTCTGTCGGTAAAACATATGTATTCCCTGCGGGAGGACAATTAATTATGGGAGGAAGATGGGGAGGGATGGTCGCGGGCGGGCAGAAGGACTTGGCAAATGGGGGGGGGGGGGGGGCCGATGGAGTAACAGAGGTCTGGAGGACGGGATGAGGCAGAATGGGGGTCATTGTATATATGACAAAAATGCAGATTCATTAAACGGGCATTGAAACGTTGCACTACTTCAATTGGTGTCAGTGTGCAAATCATTGGAGTGCCGCACCACCTCTATTTTGCTAAACTACTTTGCTGTGAGGGCACCCAATGTATTAGTCTATTATGTGGCTGTGCCAGACCCCTACCTCAATCTATATATACAAACATACATACAGTATACTGGCAGTGCACTTATGCAGGGAGAAAGGGAGCATAGATGGATACCTTGTGTAGTGAAAGAAGGCTCTTCTCTCCTCCCCAATTACCAGAGGCAGAGCGCAATAAGAAGTGTAATCCAAGCAGGGGCGGAAGTCCGGGAGGCAGCGGAGTCGGCTGCCGCCGGGCTCCTGACCCGCAGAGGGCGCCTCGCAGTGGCGCCTCTGACATTACACAGATTGACATGCGGACGAGCGCCCGCATGTCAATCTGATGTCTCCCTCCCTGCTGTGTTGGAGGGACATGGAGCGCATCGCGCGTCTCCTGTGTCCCTCCCTGGCTCTCTCCCGGCCGGTCTAAGGAAGTGCCATTCGTGAGCTCTGATTGGCTCACGAACCGGCACTTCCTGTATTAGACCGGCCGGGGGAGAGAGCCAGGGAGGGACACAGGAGACGCGCGATGCGCTCCATGTCCCTCCAACACAAGGGGGGAGCAGGCACTGGGGGCATATACCTGGTACTGGGGGGCATATACCTGGCACTGGGGGGGGGAGGAGACCTGGCACTGGGGGGCATATACATGGCACTGGGGGGCATATACCTGGCACTGGGGGGGAAGACCTGGCACTGGGGGGCATATACCTGGCACTGTGGGGTATATACCTGGCACTGTGGGGTATATACCTGGCACTGTGGGGCATATACCTGGCACTGGGGGGGAAGACCTGGCACTGGGGGGCATATACCTGGCATTGGGGGGCATATACCTGGCACTGGGGGGCATATACCTGGCACTGGGGGGGGGAGACCTGGCACTGGGGGGCATATACATGGCACTGTGGGGGAAGACCTGGCACTGGGGGGCATATACCTGGCACTGGGGGGGAAGACCTGGCACTGGGGGGCATATACCTGGCACTGTGGGGCATATACCTGGCACTGGGGGGCATATACCTGGCACTGGGGGGGAAGACCTGGCACTGGGACGGGGGGCATATGTGGCACTGGGGAGGGGGGTATATTTGGCACTGGGGGCATATACCTGGCACTGTGGGGGAAGACCTGGCACTGGGGGGCATATACCTGGCACTGGGGGGGGAGACCTGGCACTGGGGCGGGGGGCATATGTGGCACTGGGGAGGGGGGTATATTTGGCACTGGGGGCATATACCTGGCACAGTGGGGGAAGATCTGGCACTGGGGGCATATGGGGGAAGATCTGGCACTGGGGGCATATACCTGGCACTGGGCGCATATACCTGGCCCTGTGGGGGAATATCTGGCACTGGGGGCATATACCTGGCCCTGTGGGGGAATATCTGGCACTGGGGGCATATACCTGGCACTGGGCGCATATACCTGGCCCTGTGGGGGAATATCTGGCACTGGGGGCATATACCCGGCACTGTGGGGGGAATATCTGGCACTGGGGGCATACACCTGGCACTGTGGGGGAATATCTGGCACTGGGGGCATATACCTGGCCCTGTGGGGGAATATCTGGCATTGGGGGCATATGCCTGGCACTGTGGAGAAATATCTGGCACTGGGGGCATATAGCTGGCACTGAGGGGGCATAGGTGGCACTGTGGTGGAATATTTGGCACTGTGGGGGAGCAGGCACTGAGGGGGCATATGTGGCACTGGGGGGGTATATTTGGCACTGGGGGCATGTACCTGGCACTGGAGGCATATACCTGACACTGTGGGGGAATATCTGGCACTGGGTGCATATACCTGGCACTGTGGGGGAATATCTGGCACTGAGGGCATATGTGGCACTGGGAGCACGGCCCTAGCAACACGCACTACCCCCTAGCAATGAGCATGACACCCAGTGCATGAACCCCCTGGCAACGAGCATGACACCCTGAGCATGAAACCCCTGGCACCGTGCATGGAACCGCTGGCAACGAGCATGACACCCAGTGCATGAAACCCCTGGCAACGAGCATGACACCCTGAGCATGAAAACCCCTGGCACCGTGCATGGAACCAAGAGCATGAAACCGCTGGCAACGAACATGACACCCAGTGCATGAAACCCCTGGCAACGAGCATGACAACCTGAGCATGAAAACCCCTGGCACCGTGCATGGAACCAAGAGCATGAAACCCCTGGCAACGAGCAGGTAATTTAAAAGTAATTAGAAGCCTTACTGTAGAACTTAATGTATAATGGGCATTACGGTGTGTGGCATAATGTATCACGGACATTGCGGTGTGTGTCATAATGTGTCGGGCATTACGGTGTATGGTATACTATATCGCGGGCATTGTGATATGTGGTATAATGTCTCAGGCTCATTGTGGTGTGTGTTATACTGTGTCAAAGACATTGTATGTGCTATAATGTATCAAGGGCATTGCAGTGTGTAGCATAATGTATAACGGGCATTGTGATTCCTGTCATAATGTGTCACAGGCATTACGGTGTGTGGTATAATGTATCAGGGGCATTGCAGTGTGTAGCATAATGTATAACGGGCATTACGATTCCTGTCATAATGTGTCGGGGGCATTACGGTGTGTGGCATAATGTGTCGGGGGCATTATGGTGTGTTCATATTGTGTCATGTGCATTATTGTGTGTGGCATAATGTCTAAGGGCCACTGCAGTATGTGGCATAATGTATACTGGGCATTACTATAAGGAGGAAAAATTACAAATAATGTAAGGGGCATGAATCAGGATTAATTTTCTTTCCCGCCTGGGCGTGCAGGTTGGAAAACTGGGGTATAACGCAGTCTTTTCCTGCAATGTTACACCCCTTTATGGTAAGCCATGCCCATCCCAATGAAGCCACACACTCTATACTGCCAATTATGGAGGGGGGGCGAATAATTTTTTGGCTTGGGGGAGAAAAATTTCTAGTTACGTCACTGAACTGACTCATTCCTGTAAGCCGCCACTACAGCGCAAACCCCAGGAGAGTACGCTGGTGCGCGCCTGCTGTGGGAGGTAGGAGAGGAGCTGCTGCTACCGTTGCTCCGCTGCTGTGGGGAAGGGGGGGACGGGATGGATGGACACACGTGCGAGGCGGTGTTTAAGAGCTGGTACCACGCTTGCCTTGGATTACACTTCTTATTGCGCTCTGCCTCTGGTAATTGGGGAGGAGAGAAGAGCCTTCTTTCACTACACAAGGTATCCATCTATGCTCCCTTTCTCCCTGCATAAGTGCACTGCCAGTATACTGTATGTATGTTTGTATATATAGATTGAGGTAGGGGTCTGGCACAGCCACATAATAGACTAATACATTGGGTGCCCTCACAGCAAAGTAGTTTAGCAAAATAGAGGTGGTGCGGCACTCCAATGATTTGCACACTGACACCAATTGAAGTAGTGCAACGTTTCAATGCCCGTTTAATGAATCTGCATTTTTGTCATATATACAATGACCCCCATTCTGCCTCATCCCGTCCTCCAGACCTCTGTTACTCCATCGCCCCCCCCCCCCCCCCCCCATTTGCCAAGTCCTTCTGCCTGCCCGCGACCATCCCTCCCCATCTTCCTCCCATAATTAATTGTCCTCCCGCAGGGAATACATATGTTTTACCGACAGACGGGATGCCGTCTGTCAGCATCCTGACAGCAGCATCCCGTCCGTCAGAATTCTGGCAGGGGGCGTGCGCAATGAAGGCCCTTGCTTGTTGCGCTCGCAACGCAGTGGTCTCGGTGGTTCCCATCCCACTCTATTGGTGTTGTGGACACCCACGAATGGGAATAAGACCTGTGAGACGGTATTCTGGTGTCGGTATCCTGACCGCTAGGAATCCCGACAGCCAGCAAAATGATTGCCTCCCCTCCCGCAGTATCGGTCACATAATAGACTCACTTTCAGCTCCAGGCCCATGTGGACCCCAAACTGGCACTGGTCTGCAGGGATGTATCATTGGCACAAGGTTAAAAATGCAGCCAAACCTCCAAAAATGCAGTTTTCAGAGGTTTGGCGGCTTACTACTTATCCACCAAGCCTAGACCCCAGGGCTTGGATGCGGTGGGCAACACCATCTTTAGATGGGCTTCTATCACATTACCCATTGGACCCCTCCCAGCACCCCCTAGTGGGGCGCATCAGCCCACGCATGCACAGATAGGACTCCGGATCATACACCGGGAAGTTCTACTGTATCATGGCAAAGAATAGCTCTCACCGCAAGAGCTGTCCTTTGGAAATTTCTTCATGCATACGCCATTATGCTTGCAAAGAATGGCAGGATATATATATATATAAATATATATATAGCCTGCAGGATCAATATTGGTGTGGTGTGTATGTATATATATATATATATATATATATATATAAAAAATTTTTTTGCCTCTATATAGGGGGGCACCTGTATTTATATTGCCTCCGGGCGTCTAGGACGAACTTACGCCACTGAATCCAAGGCAAGCGTGGTACCAGCTCTTAAACACCGCCTCGCACGTGTGTCCATCCATCCCGTCCCCCCCTTCCCCACAGCAGCGGGGCAACGGTAGCAGCAGCTCCTCTCCTACCTCCCACAGCAGGCGCGCACCAGCGTACTCTCCTGGGGTTTGCGCTGTAGTGGCGGCTTACAGGAATGAGTCAGTTCAGTGACGTAACTAGAAATTTTTCTCCCCCAAGCCAAAAAATGATTCGCCCCCCCCCCCCCTCCATAATTGGCAGTATAGAGTGTGTGGCTTCATTGGGATGGGCATGGCTTACCATAAAGGGGTGTAACATTGCAGGAAAAGACTGCGTTATACCCCAGTTTTCCAACCTGCACGCCCAGGCGGGAAAGAAAATTAATCCTGATTCATGCCCCTTACATTATTTGTAATTTTTTCTCCTTATAGTAATGCCCAGTATACATTATGCCACATACTGCAGTGGCCCTTAGACATTATGCCACACACAATAATGCACATGACACAATATGAACACACCATAATGCCCCCGACACATTATGCCACACACCGTAATGCCCCCGACACATTATGACAGGAATCGTAATGCCCGTTATACATTATGCTACACACTGCAATGCCCCTGATACATTATACCACACACCGTAATGCCTGTGACACATTATGACAGGAATCACAATGCCCGTTATACATTATGCTACACACTGCAATGCCCTTGATACATTATAGCACATACAATGTCTTTGACACAGTATAACACACACCACAATGAGCCTGAGACATTATACCACATATCACAATGCCCGCGATATAGTATACCATACACCGTAATGCCCGACACATTATGACACACACCGCAATGTCCGTGATACATTATGCCACACACCGTAATGCCCATTATACATTAAGTTCTACAGTAAGGCTTCTAATTACTTTTAAATTACCTGCTCGTTGCCAGGGGTTTCATGCTCTTGGTTCCATGCACGGTGCCAGGGGTTTTCATGCTCAGGTTGTCATGCTCGTTGCCAGGGGTTTCATGCACTGGGTGTCATGTTCGTTGCCAGCGGTTTCATGCTCTTGGTTCCATGCACGGTGCCAGGGGTTTTCATGCTCAGGGTGTCATGCTCGTTGCCAGGGGTTTCATGCACTGGGTGTCATGCTCGTTGCCAGCGGTTCCATGCACGGTGCCAGGGGTTTCATGCTCAGGGTGTCATGCTCGTTGCCAGGGGGTTCATGCACTGGGTGTCATGCTCATTGCTAGGGGGTAGTGCGTGTTGCTAGGGCCGTGCTCCCAGTGCCACATATGCCCTCAGTGCCAGATATTCCCCCACAGTGCCAGGTATATGCACCCAGTGCCAGATATTCCCCCACAGTGTCAGGTATATGCCTCCAGTGCCAGGTACATGCCCCCAGTGCCAAATATACCCCCCCAGTGCCACATATGCCCCCTCAGTGCCTGCTCCCCCACAGTGCCAAATATTCCACCACAGTGCCACCTATGCCCCCTCAGTGCCAGCTATATGCCCCCAGTGCCAGATATTTCTCCACAGTGCCAGGCATATGCCCCCAATGCCAGATATTCCCCCACAGGGCCAGGTATATGCCCCCAGTGCCAGATATTCCCCCACAGTGCCAGGTGTATGCCCCCAGTGCCAGATATTCCCCCCACAGTGCCGGGTATATGCCCCCAGTGCCAGATATTCCCCCACAGGGCCAGGTATATGCGCCCAGTGCCAGGTATATGCCCCCAGTGCCAGATATTCCCCCACAGGGCCAGGTATATGCCCCCAGTGCCAGATATTCCCCCACAGGGCCAGGTATATGCGCCCAGTGCCAGGTATATGCCCCCAGTGCCAGATCTTCCCCCATATGCCCCCAGTGCCAGATCTTCCCCCACTGTGCCAGGTATATGCCCCCAGTGCCAAATATACCCCCCTCCCCAGTGCCACATATGCCCCCCGCCCCAGTGCCAGGTCTCCCCCCCCAGTGCCAGGTATATGCCCCCCAGTGCCAGGTCTTCCCCCACAGTGCCAGGTATATGCCCCCAGTGCCAAATATACCCCCCTCCCCAGTGCCACATATGCCCCCCGTCCCAGTGCCAGGTCTTCCCTCCCCCAGTGCCAGGTATATGCCCCCCAGTGCCAGGTATATGCCCCACAGTGCCAGGTATATGCCCCCCAGTGCCAGGTCTTCCCCCCCAGTGCCAGGTATATGCCCCCCAGTGCCAGGTCTTCCCCCACAGTGCCATGTATATGCCCCCCAGTGCCAGGTCTCCCCCCCCCAGTGCCAGGTATATGCCCCCCAGTGCCAGGTATATGCCCCCCAATGCCAGGTATATGCCCCCCAGTGCCAGGTCTTCCCCCCCCAGTGCCAGGTATATGCCCCACAGTGCCAGGTATATACCCCACAGTGCCAGGTATATACCCCACAGTGCCAGGTATATGCCCCCCAGTGCCAGGTCTTCCCCCCCAGTGCCAGGTATATGCCCCCCAGTGCCATGTATATGCCCCCCAGTGCCAGGTCTCCTCCCCCCCCCAGTGCCAGGTATATGCCCCCCAGTACCAGGTATATGCCCCCAGTGCCTGCTCCCCCCTTGTGTTGGAGGGACATGGAGCGCATCGCGCGTCTCCTGTGTCCCTCCCTGGCTCTCTCCCCCGGCCGGTCTAATACAGGAAGTGCCGGTTCGTGAGCCAATCAGAGCTCACGAATGGCACTTCCTTAGACCGGCCGGGAGAGAGCCAGGGAGGGACACAGGAGACGCGCGATGCGCTCCATGTCCCTCCAACACAGCAGGGAGGGAGACATCAGATTGACATGCGGGCGCTCGTCCGCATGTCAATCTGTGTAATGTCAGAGGCGCCACTGCGAGGCGCCCTCTGCGGGTCAGGAGCCCGGCGGCAGCCGACTCCGCTGCCTCCCGGACTTCCGCCCCTGTATATATATATTAGCAGTTCAATGTGTGGTTTGATTGCTGATCACTACCATGTACTATTTCCACCACATTGTGATTCTGTATATTTTATTGTTGGCCATCCTCAATAAAAACCTTTCATTTTCAAAAAAGAAGATGGAGATGTGCCAGGGTATACTAGAGACAGATTGAAGAGCCAGAGGCTGACATCAAGTGAGGAGAGTGTGTTGCAAAAGGGAGAAGAATCAAGGGGCAGCTTATGGACAGAGGCATTCAGATAAGTGCAGAGCCTTTGTTTTCAGTTATATACTGTAGGAGAATGAATTTGGTGTAGTTTGGGGAAATCATGAAAGTGTGCTTGGGGTATGTGGGGTATGGCAAGAGAATATATCTGTTGAAATATAAATTGTATTGATTTTATCGCTGAATTAAATGGCAAAGACAGGGGTTGTGAGGGAGAAAGAGGGACCTGGTGCGGGTGTGCAGAGCAGCAAGCTGTAGGTGACAAAGAGTCAGAATATTTGGTGGACATTAAGAGAAGTGAAGTAATTTTGAATGGAAAGGGAAGAGGTAATGTAAGATGCACAAATTAATTCATAGTGAAGGAATCTGAAATACTGTATAAGTGAGATTTCTTCCAGTTGTGCTCAGCAGTGTGAGAGCAGAGGTGCAATGCCACTTTGCCATTCTCCACTGTGTAGTATTACTGTATAAGCGTAGATCATTCAGATTCATGTTTACTAGCTGTAATCCCCACTGGTGTCCTAGAATAAGTGTATTTATTCACTCTGTGTCCATCCATTCTCTCTCTTCCTCAGTACTTTTTCCACACTCCCTCTCCTACCCACCCATCTACAAAACTCCTACTTGATTTCCCAATTTCTGTATTACTGCCTCTTCACTCTTGCCTATGCATTTCTGGCACTGGTGGGAGAGTTCAAGCTAACTGTCACTGCATTCCAAAGTGATGACATCATTGTTTTCAGCAATACATGTTATTATAAAGCTATAAATAATATAGATGCGTTAGCATTCCCACTATTAGCATTATTTCTTAGCATATTTTTGTGTTCACTATTCCACTTCGCTTTGCTTAAATGGCTTTGAATAAATGAGGTTTGTCCTGATCTCTGTCACTGTATGTAGCCTGTCACAGTAACTGTTGCCTAGTGCGGCTAACATAAAACCAGAACATATCATCCCTTGGGTGGGATGTACTAATAGACATCGCTGACCATCACTGCCCAATGCCACAATACTAATCGCATATGTATTTACATATGCGATCAGCAATGCGGAGGACAGCTCTACCGATAAGAGCTGTCCTCCGCGATCCCCAGCGGCTGCCTGACTTCTGGGTTTTGGCCCTGGGGGTCAGTCTGCGTATGTGCAAAGTGACAGGGGCAGGTGTGGCACCTGCTGGGAGCGATCCGATCGGATCCCTCACACAGCACTGTGGAGAGAAGCCCATAGGCCACTCCACGGCACTGACCCTGCGGCTGGGGCTTAGTACATTCTGAAAATGTGGTAAATGGGAGTTTATCGCATTTTCCGTTTAGTACATCCCACCCCTTGTGAGTACAAGGGTGCCTATTAGATTTGGTGCTAGACAGCATTAACTACTAGCGGTAAATGGTGCCAAAAGGACTTACTTCTTACATAATTCTTTAAAAACCATAACCCTATGTGCACCTTTGGTTGACCCTCAAGGTCACTCCAAACACATTACAGAGGTGTGCAAAGTATTACTCTCAAGAGAAGGAATTTAAAACAAAGTCACACTTTTTCTATGAAACTCTTTTATTGACTCACTGTTTACACCTATTAATACTTTGTATGATGTGGTTTCTTGTTTAAAATCATTTTGATATGGTTTGGCATGCTGTTCATGAGAGTTTCACAGTTTCCCTTGATGTCTTCATCCCTGTGCAATATTTGGATAAGTTCTCTGAAGTCAGTCTTGGTGGCGATAGTCTTCTTCCTGTGTTTTTCATTTGGATTTGCATCTGAGTTCTTACCTGGCCAGGAAAAAAAAATCTAAATGAACAAAGCAACCTTCAAAAAACAAAAATTGTCCTACTAATTTTTTTATTTTATTTTTACACAGAGGATATAGTATATTTACTAAATGGCAAGTGTTCAAATGTGGAGATGTTGCTCATAGCAACCAATCAAATACTGGCTATTATCTTTCAATAGGTGCTAGATAAATGTAGAATTTGATTGGTTGCTACGGGCAACATCCCCACATTTGCAAACCCGCACTTTAGTAATTATACTCCCTAGAATTGTAGGTACAGGTAACACATAAAAAATCCTCATTGCATTGCAAATCAGTTTTAAAGTCTAAGTTTGTGACCAGTAAGTCATGAAAACTATAAAAATTTAAAAAACTGGGTGTAATAATTTGCTTACCTCTGCATATGTAACAAAACAGTTTATATTTTACTATTGGAGAGCGCTGGTTTATTTATTTTCTTTGCCATACCTCTGTATGTACTGCAGGAGAAAAAAAATGTGCCCTGCTAAACTCAAACAAGTAACCTTGCTCAATAAAAGTACACTGTGCAAAATTGTGTTGATAAACAAAAGATTAATTATAAGTATTTACAAATAAATAAGTTATAAGGACAGTGGAATCATCTTCCACCAGTTACTGAACATATAACAAATTATTTTTAATCATCATTTAAGTTTTATGCAAACTTCATGTTAAATAAAAAGAGTATATATGTTTGGCGTTTGCATTGCTATAATTGTCAACTTGCCTAAGGATAGCGTTCCATGTTTAGTTAGTCCCTCTAGCACCAAAAATCTCCTAAAAGGAAATGTAATGATATGTGTTTTTATTGCCTTTAGTGAAATATGTTTTTCATATTTCATTTTATATATTTTATTAATTCCTGAAGCAGAGGTTACAATATTTTGGTGAGCTTGCTTGCAAACATTCTCTCTTAATCATATTAAGCATAATTTAAAGTCCCCCACTGTAGTGTAGATAGATATACTTTATTTTAATAGTGCAGAGAAGTCCTATTGCTCCAAGGCACATCTCCTCGATTAAAACTCATGCAACAGATAGACAGCAAGGAGGTAGAGAAGCCAGCAAGAAAAAAATAAACTTATGTCAGCCTGCTGGAAATAACTAAAAGGCCTCCAATTACAAATAATTTTCCGCCCAGAGCACAGTACACATGATATTCTCTAATGACACAAGCTGTGCCGAAAATGCGTTGCTTCCCAGATCGTAGGTAATAGAATAGTGGATTTTATGTGATTTTCAGTTTTTGAGAGAATTTTCACATTTAACAGCACATGAAGATAGCTACAATTAATTGCAATTTACATCTAGCGTACACGTAGAGATTTATTCTATGTATAAAATGACATGTACGGTTGGGTTTGGTTGGTTACAGAAAATAATGACAGTATCGCAATGTAAAAAAGTGTTGTAACAGTTTTACCAACTAGCAAATTTGTTCCAAAGACTGAATAAGGCATATTAGGCAGCTTAAACCAATATGGTTTTTCCTATGTACTGTATACAGTATATATATATATATATATATATATAGATATATAGATATACACACACACACACACACATATATATATATATATATATAGAGAGAGAGAGAGAGAGAGAGAGAGAGAGACTATTTACTTAGATTAATAAATTTTATACACAAGTTGCTTTTCATTTTCCAAAATGTATAATTCAGTTTGCCGGTCAGTCTCATCATTTGCCCCAGTCCGATTTTAAAATGAAAGAGATTTGGAAATGCCTGTGCTTCCTACATCAAAGCAAGGGATGACCCTAAAGTTACACACATTATCCACCACTTTATCTCATTTAAATGATATTGGTGAATATGTACTAGGCCTTGGAGAATGATAAAGCAGAGAGAGATAAGGTACCATCCAATCAGCTCCTAACTGCCATGTTACAGGCTTAGTTTGAAAAGTGCCAGAGGTTGATTGGCTGGTACTTTATCTCTCTCCACTTTATCACTATTGAAGGCTATCTGTCCCACTGTATAAAAAAAAACGAAATCTTGTTTTTGCATGGGAGAGCAAAACTTACTGTAGCAATAGACATCAACCTCCTTCTTGCTTTAAACATATGAACTTTTGTAACATACCAAACTGTGTGACTGTTTGTCCTTAGAGGGGATTAGTCCTCAACAGATCTTAACCTTATAAGTTATAACTTCCTAAGCATGAGGTGTGGCTATTAAATAAAAGGGAGTGGAGGAACACTAACCTTGGACTGTTCCAAAATAGTTTTGCAAGTTTCACCCCTCTTGCACAGATAGTTTGCTGTCACACAACATTCAAGTAGTTGTGTCTCTCCTGTGTATATCATAAAAATACTTAGCTCAAAAGTAGAGCAACATTATTTTTTACTTACATTTTTTAGTTAAACTGAATAAAACATCCACTAAACCTTTCCATATGCGAACCGAGGCTTATGGTGGAAGTTGTTTGTCACGTGCACATGTTTGAGTGGCACAAAAGATTTAGGGGTCTATTTACTAAGCTTTGGATGGAGATAAAGTCGCTGGAGATAAAGTACCAGCCAATTGGCTCCTAACTGTAATTTTTGAAACACAGCCCGGAACATGGCAGTTAGAAGCTGATTGGCTGGTACTTTATCTCCGTTGACTTTATCTCCATCCAAGGCTTGGTAAATAGACTCCTTAGTGACAGTCGTGAGGATGTCGGAAATGATGAACATCCCGGAGGCCTTGCACATCACAAACATGAAACACGAAAATGTGGAAAAAATGTAGAACATTGGGGGTCATTCCGAGTTGTTCGCCCGTTGCCGAGCTTCGCTATATTGCGATTATCAGCTAACTGCGCATACGTAATGTTCGCAGAGCGCATGCGCTTAGTTAATTTCCACAAAAGTTAGGTATTTTACTCACTACATAACAAAGCTTTTTCATCGCTGTGGTGATCGTAGTGTGATTGACAGGAAGTGGGTGTTTCTGGGCGGAAACTGGCCGTTTTATGGGAGTGTGCGGAAAAACGCAGGCGTTCGAGTTCCAAAATGCGGGAGTGGCTGGAGAAACGGGGGAGTGGCTGGGCGAACGCTGGGTGTGTTTGTGACGTCAAACCAGGAACGAAAAGGACTGAGCTGGTCGCAATGGCTGAGTAAGTCTGGAGCTACTCAGAAACTGCGGGGTAATCGTTACGAGAAATTTAGCGAAGCTTTCGTTCGCAATTCTCCTATGCTAAGATACACTCCCAGTAGGCGGCGGCTTAGCGTGTGCAATGCTGCTAAAAGCAGCTAACGAGCGAACAACTCGGAATGACCACCATTGTTCAAATTGCCTGTTGACATAACATCTGAGTAACAGTAGAAATAGTAAATATCGACAAAGAAACTGTTAGTCAATTTTTGCTTCAATTGCTGAGATGGGTACAAGTGGGTAATTCAGATCTGATCATAGCAGCAAAGTTGTTAGCAGTTGGGCAAAACCATGTGCACTGCAGGAGGGGGGGGGGCAGATATAACATTTGCAGAGAGAATTAGATTTGGGTTGGTTATTTTGTTTCTGTGCAGGGTAAATACTGTCTGCTTTATTTTTACACTGCAATTTAATATCAGTTTGAACACACCCCAACCAAATCTAACTCTTTTTTGCTGCTACAATCAGGTCTAAATTACCCCCCATGTGCACTGCAGGTGTGGCCGATATAACATTTGCAGAGAGAGTAAGATTTGGGTGGGGTATTTTGTTTCTGTGCGGAGTAAATACTGGCTGCTTTATTTTTACACTGCAATTTAGATTTAAGTTTGAACACACCCCAACCAAATCTAACTCTCTCTGCATATGTTATATCTGCCCCCCTCCCCTGCAGTGCACATGGTTTTGCCCAACTGCTAACAAATTTGCTGCTACAATCAACTCTGAATTACCCCCAAGGTTTCTCACTGCTGAGCAACACAACTAGCCCACACAGCTCTCTCTGAGAAGCAGTTTTTGGCCGATAAACATATTGCAGTGCTAGAATGCCCTCCATACTCATAAGACCTAGCACGGTGTTACTTCTTTCTTTCTTTCCCATACACAAAGAACAATCAAATAGAAGTAATACCCAAAAGACGGCCCTATGTTTGGAAGGACAGAACTGTCAACTCTCGCTTTGTGACCCCCATACCCAGAGCTCCTGCAACTAACATAAAGAAAACGGAAGGCCCTCTGGTATGCCCAATCAGGTCAGTCCTTTGTAATGCCAGATCTATAAGAAACAAGACTGCAACAATTGCTGACCTTATTGAATCTGCAGATCTAGCCTGTATTACAGAGACCTGGCTAGATGAAAATGCAGCACCTATATTAGAGGCTGCGGTACCAACAAACTACTCTGTCATCCACAACCCAAGACTGGACCGCAGGGGTGGCGGGGTGGCTATCTGCTTCAAAAATGAACTTAAACTTAGGGTCCACCCTATTGAAACTACTCGCTCATTTGAGTGCATTGCTGCCCAGAGTTCGACAGGATTAGGTTTCAGAGTACTTCTCATCTACCGGCCACCTGGAGATGGAAAGATATTTCTACAAGAAATTGCAGACACTGTTGCTGGCCTGGTTCTGGAACATCAAAGATGGCTCATCCTCGGGGATTTCAATGCATGGGTGGATGATGAGCTCTCACGCCTTGGCCAAGACCTCCTGTGCACAATGAATGGTCTGGGCTTCACACAGATAATTCCCTCTGCCACACATAAAAGTGGTCACACTCTTGATCTTGTCTTTCAGATTGGATTAGAAGTCACTGACCTAAAAATAAACCCAGTCATCTGGTCAGACCACTACTCCCTCTGGTTCTCAGTTGCAACCCCTCAAATAAGATCTCTGCCCGTGGAGTTGACCAGGTACCGTCCAAGGAGGGGTATGACTCCCCAGGCTCTTGCAGCAAATATGGATCTCTCTGCTATACTGGGTGCCTGTGAAGATCCCTGTTCCCTAGTCCGTTATTATAATAGGGATGTTAAGGCTGCAATTGATATTATCGCCCCTGTGCGTATAAGACCTCGTAAACCACATCGTCAAGCTCCATGGTACGACAACAGTGTTAGTGAGCTCAAGAAAAGGGGGCGTAGACTGGAAAGACGATGGAGGAAGACTAACCTAGTGGATGACAAAATAAAACTAATAAAGCATAACGAAGAATATCAATCGACAATCACTCGCAAGAAATCACAGTTCCTGTCAAATGAGATCACAGCAGCAAACAATAGGCCAGCTCAACTTTTCCGCACAGTGGAGATGCTTTGCAAGCCAGCATGCCTGCAGACTGATGAGACCCTTTCCCAAGCAAGATGCAACGAGTTTGCAAACTTCTTTGCAGATAAAATATCCACCATCCGGGCTGGAATATCCACAGTGCCATCAAAGGAGAGCCAAACTACAAAGCCTGCCAATATAAGCTACCTGCCTTCATGGACCAGCTTTGACCCAGTAGATGTAAAGGACACTGCTGAAATTGCTCGGATTTTGCGTCCCACCACCTGTGGTCTGGACCCAGCCTCAACCAAGCTTCTAATAGGTTGTACGGATATAATCGGTCCTGTCTTTGCAAAAATTGTTCAATGCTCTTTGCAGACAGGCATTTTTCCTGGACCCCTAAAGGAAGCAATTGTTAGACCACTTCTTAAAAAACCTAATTTAGATCCCGACTGCATGTCCAACTACAGACCGGTATCAAACCTTCCTTTCCTAGGAAAGGTTATTGAGAAAGTGGTTGCAAATCAACTGGAAACTCGCCTGACAACCCATGATATTTATGATCCATTTCAATCAGGATTCAGGAGAAGACATAGCACTGAAACAGCCCTGGTGTGTGTGTTAAATGATCTTCTGATGGCAAAAGACAGAGGTGACTGTTCAATATTAATCCTTCTGGATCTCTCGGCAGCATTTGATACCGTGGACCACGGGCTTCTGATTGAGCGACTGATACACTTCTGTGGTCTGGATGGCACAGTCCTAAACTGGTTCAAATCATTTCTCACAGGCAGGTCACAGAGAGTATCATCTGGATTATACTCATCACCACCAGTGCCATTGCCATGTGGTGTCCCACAAGGTTCTATACTATCCCCCATGCTTTTTGCAGTATACATGCTCCCATTGGGCGAAATAATCAGGCGCCATGGCCATGGTCTACCACTGCTATGCAGATGATACACAACTGTACTTGTCCTTTGCTCCGGGCACTGATAACCCAGTAGCAACCCTGAATGGCTGTCTAGCTGAACTACAGGAGTGGATGAGCGCCAGTTGGCTGCGACTGAACCCGGATAAAACAGAGGTCCTTATAATACGACCGCAACATCAAAGGACAAGACTGCAGCATAGCCAACCAACTGGATTTACACTCGGGGATTCAGAATTACAGACCAGTGATCATGTGCGGAATCTTGGCGTTGTCCTGGATGATGGCTTGACACTTAAACATCAGATATCAGCCACAATCAAATCCTCATTCTTTCACCTGAGGAACATAGCCAGAATCAAGCACTTAATTCCCTCAGATGATATGCCAAAAGTCATACATGCATTTGTATCATCTCGATTAGACTACTGTAATGCCCTCTACCTTGGTCTACCAGCAAAAGAATTGCAACGCTTACAGCTGGTGCAAAACACAGCTGCCAGGCTGTTAACCAACCAGCCCCGTTCCAGCCACATAACACCCATCCTCTACTCCCTTCACTGGCTGCCTGTAAGATGGCGAATCCTCTTCAAGATTGGCTTACTGAGTTTCAAAGCATTACATGACCAAGGCCCAAGGTACCTGAAACAGCTTCTGATCCCATACTGCCCCACTCGATTACTGCGATCTGTAGATGAAGGACTTTTAGCAGTACCTAGAATCTACCGTAATTCATCTGGGGGTCGAGCTTTTAGTCATGCGGCTCCGACTCTATGGAACTCACTTCCCAGCACAGTGCGAGAGGCCCCAACTATAGAATCCTTCAAAAGTAGACTCAAGACTTTCCTGTTTACTCAAGCATTTCCATAGTGTCTCTTTTAGTATCTTCATGCTTCTGTATTTTATGAAAAATGTACTTCATTATTTTTCTGTACTATATTATGCTGTGTATCTGTTAAGCGCCTTGAGTCCTATTGGAGAAAGAGCGCTATATAAATAAAATTATTATTATTATTATTATTTTCCCTGAAGTAAAATCTGATCTCAAGGGAATCCATTTTGCATTAGATACTGAGATAGAAAAAGACGACTTTGCTTTTGAGACAGAGTTACAGCATGGGTTTGCCCAATGGAATATAAGAATGCAGTGGTGTGCAGATGCAGAAGGGGAGTACATGGAAGGGGAATGAGTTAAAATGTACTTTATAAAATTAAATGTAAATTATAACATCAGTTTCATTATTTAATAGCCAACATGTCTTACAACTGAAACACATATACTAATTGCAGAACTTTGTATTAGCAGTTTACTATCTTTATTGCAAATTATCTCTGGATATTTGTGTGTTTCAAAGTAATGCAATGTTGCACTAATCATGGTACAAAACATTTCTACATAGTTTTTGTGATTTTGCTCGGGGCTGCAATACATGATGTTACAACATTATTGATTTATTTCCATATTTTTGGGGGGTAACTGACTTTGCTTTACAGTTTCATCATTATATGGAACACATATTCAGACAATACTATACATGAAAGTTATACAGGTATGATAAAATTTCAATAGCAAATTTTGATTATAATATTCTGGTGTTGGCAGAAAACAGAAAATGCAAGTGCACACTCTAAGGGTAAGCACTAAGAATACTGATAATCAAAACGATTATAATAAACTATACAATTAACATGAAGTATAAATAAGGTACTCATCACATGTTTGGCCAAGTACTGTATGTATGCCCACCTAGCAGGTTAAGGTGAACCTTATCAGGTGGGTCCCTAACATCCCTAAAACCAACACATTATATAAATGTATAAAGGACTTACCTATAAGAGTGCCCATTGTAATATGTAGACAGCAATGTAAGGGCCTATACTAATAATAACCAAGTAGGAGGGATGCTAGTCCACACAGAAGGAGTTTCTACCTTCAAGTGTACATTATATACATAAATATAATGTAGAGTTTATTGTAATTGTTTTGATTATCAATATTTCGGTGGTTCACAATTAATTGAAGGTACTTTACAGCAATGCTTCTGTCATTTTCTATCTTTAGTTTCAGTACTGGGTGATTCATTATCCTCTTTCTCACACACAAAGTTTCACGTGGATGAATTTTATAGGTGGAATTGAGTGGTGATTAATATTATCAGAGAAGAGATGAGGTACAAATCATATGCAGATCTAAGATGGCATTAGGTAGAATATTTTGAGACATGGATTGAAATGCACATGAAGTTGATGAATATGTAGAGCCAATGTGAGGATTTGCAGATTCATTGATGCATAAGGTACTGAAAGAACAACTGTCGCTGGTGGTGGGGAAATCATTTATAACTACTGTATGGCAGAAGAATTATTTATGGCCATTATTACAGTTGCCATTGGTGATCTGAATTTTTCTGTAGCTACTGGCACTGTGTTAGGGTTAGAATTATGTAATGAAGATTATCTCATCATTCTAGAGATCAGAAGACAGTCTGCTGTCCACTATGATCTGTCAACTACAATGACAGATAAACTCACTGGGGCCAGCAGCAGAACTTACATTATTCCAATAATAACTAGCACTAAAAAGATTGTGTGTTATGTCTATGGATAAACACTGACTAAAATCACAACACATGTTCAGTATTTATCTTTCTTCTAGTTAATGTATTAAAAATAAAATTGGGGTTTATCAAGAGTCAGGTTGTAAAAAGATTTTTTAAAAATAAGACGCACAAGCATACTGCTGATTAAAAGGTTAGGTGACATGCATCTTTTTTTGTGTGCAACTGCAGCTGTATCTGTTACAAAATGCTACATTACAGTGCTTTCTAGGAAATCTGCTTGTGTGTCCTATTTGCATGGGTCTGTGAATAAGGTACATTTTAAAAAAAGTCACACAAGAAGATGTTCAGTGCTACCAAGTCACACAACGGCATGGTGTGACTAGAAGGGCTGTTTAACGTGCTATGAGGCTAGATGTAGTGGACATATCTGTACCATACTTGCCTACTCTCCCGGAATGGCCGGGAGGCTCCTGAAAATCGGGTGACCCTCCCGCCCCCCCGGAAGAGCAGGCAAGTCTCCCGATTTCAGGGGTCCCCAACTGCCCGGCCGCCCACTTAGCGAGTAAAGTGGGCAGTCCGGGCAGTCGATGACGCGCTTCTTGTTGAATCGAGTCATCATAGCCACGCCCCCTGCTGTATAATGCCAGTAGTAGCGGCATTATACAGTGGGGGCATGGCTTACATGACGCGATCCCGCCGCCACGCCCCGACTCCACCACGCCCCGTTCTGCCTCTGGCACACACACGGCATGTTGCAGCCCACCCCCCTGCTGAGCCTACCTGGCTGCTCTCTCCCAGAGAGAGCAGCCAAAAAGTTGGCAAGTATGATCTGTACTAGCCATGTCTTGCTAATAGAAGCAGTGCTCTTTTAAAACCCAGACTCTTGATTAATAAACCCAGTTGAGTGAACAAAACATTGATAAAAATGACTAATGACAAGAACAAATATCAGTCTGCAATTACATCAGCCCTGTCCCCACTTCAACTGAAATAAGATGGATGCATTTTGTGGCAATTTCCCATGTGTATGTATACTTACCAGGCCTGCAAGTGTGGCGGTATGCTCAGGTACGGCATACCGGTAAGAATTTGGCCACCGGTATGCCGTACCCATGCACACTGTATAGCTGCCATTAGCGGCTATAACTGTCAAAGTCCACAACAAAGCACCAGGACTTCCTCAGCAGCACTTCCTCCTTTTGCAGTGCTGCTGGGAGCATAAGCACTACAAGCATATGTGTATCTGGCTCTACTGGGGGACATATGTGTATCTGACTCTACCGGGGGGCACATGTGTATCTGGCACTATTCGGGGCATAAGTGTATCTGCCACTACTAGGGGGCATATGTGTATCTGGCATTGCACTATTGGGGTCATATGTGTATCATGCCCCCATTTTCATTAGCCATGCCCTGTGGTGCAAGTGGCCACACCCAATTTTTTGGGTGCGCGTGCTTTCGGCACGCACACACAGTACCACTAAGATTTTTTTCTACTTGCACCACTGATACTCACAGTCACAGACATAACCCGAGTATACATTTGCAACCTTTAGAAATGCTTACTGTGACTAGCCTTATTCTTCTGTGGCCATTCTTTAGTCTTAAAATCTAAAAAAGAAAAAAAAAACTATTATAAATGAAATAACTACTGGCAAATTCAGAAACTTGGCTTTACAGTACTATTGAAAATTGGCAGGATATATTCACTAATAACTGGAAATCTCTAAACATGCAACTTTTTGTTTGCAGCAAGTCCAGGGTGATATCAGCCTGCAAGGGGTGCGAAATCAGCTGTCATTGCTAGTGTTTTTGTGCTGTTGCAACAACAACTCATCCCCCATCACTGCTAATTTAATATACCCAATAAAGTGAACTTGCCCGCTAATGTATTTTCACACTTACAGCAGAGCTGCTCACAGGTTAGACGCAATTCCACTTCCATTGTGTGCACGGAACTAAATACTGGTATTTGTCCATATGCCGAGTTATAAACATCTATGCAATTATTTTGCCCCTACCCATACACTTAATTTTATAGCAGTCATCATTATCAGTCTGCAGTTACATTAGTCCTGTACCTGGTGCAAGAGATCCATCTAAAATAAGACATATGTCTGTGTACACTCAACTCAGCATAGCTTGCAGTCCAGTCTCACACCTGTGACATGCCATCACTAAACAAACTCCCCACTGCCACCCAATTATGCTCATTCAGCTGCAAAGGGAGGTATGTAGGGCTCTGTATCATCCATAGATGCATGCACTTGTCAGCAGAATATGCACAGTTTGAAAACATGCAACATCCAGCCGCAGAACGGTCTTGCTTGCAACTCCTCTTTAACTCCCTAGTTGAACTGGTTCTAGATAGTGGGATTGCTTAAGGTTCATTAATAATCAGTTTAAAATGAAAGTACAGTGAAAAGGCTGAGGGTCACTCTATGACCATGGACGTTAGTTTATTGTGTTGAAAGAGGAGAGTGCTACTGTGCAGACTCAAGTCATCCTTTTCTCCAGGGAAGCTTCTTTCCTATACAAAGATGATCACAGAGATCTCTAATGAGCATGGGCAGAAGCAATCTTGAGACATGTGGGAAACAGAAGTCTCTTGCTTAGATCCAGAGAAACCTGCGATTACCTACAGACCATAAAGCTGTTCCAGCATTCCTGCATCACTGCTGGTAAGCTGTATGAAACCCTGCTATGCTCCACCACCAGTGTATGGTAAAGCTAGGTACATACTATACAATTATTGGGCTGATTTGCCAATAATTGGGTTCTCAGACAAATTTATTGTATAGTGTGTGTGTGAAGGATCGTTTGGCGTTTGCCAATAATTCTGGAAACTCTTGCCCACACACACAAGCAATCGATTTACCAATCTGTCATCCCAAACCAAAAATCTTGGCCACAATCACCCGTTATTGGGGGTCATTCCGACCCGTTCGCATGCAGCGGTTCGCACGCAGCGGTTCGCATACAGCGGTTCTTCGCTGTGGTTCGAATGGGTCGGGACTGCAGCTGCGTGGTGCCCACAAAGTGAACGTGCGTCATCGCCGGGCAGCGACGCCGCCAGCACAGAAAGTAATGGCAGTGGCGATCGCATGAAGACTGACAGGCGGGAGGCATTCCGGGGTGTCAACTGACCATTTTCAAGGCGTGGTGAGGCGAATGCAGGCGGATCCAGGCATTTGGAGGGAGGATGTCTGACGTCAATCCCGGGACCTTCGTCGCTGGATCCGTCGCACAGGGTAAGTAGGTCTGACTCTGGTCTTGTTTTGCAAGACCAGAGCAGGTGGCGTAAAGTTGATCACATGAGCAGCAAAAAGTTGCTACGTGCGATCAACTCGGAATGACCCCCATTGAGCAATGTGTGTGCTATCTCAATAATGTGCCCTATGTTTCCATGTCACTATGTCATCCTTCTTGCAGGCGGACATATGCAAATGCGGTGTGGTGTGGCAACTTTAAAAAAAAATCTGTTAGTTTGTAGCTTAGATATATTGGTACCTACAATTTCCAGAAAAAATTGGGCGATTGTCGGACCGACCAAAAAAATCTGAACGTGTGTACCCAGCTTTACAGTTAAGCTAGGTATACACTGTCGGTTTTTCTTTTGGTCGGCCCGACAATTGGACAAGTTTTTGGGAAATTGTAGGTGCCAATATCTTAGTTACACACTAAAAGAAGTGCCCCAAACAAGTGCCGCCCCTAGGCACATGCCTCACGTGCCTAATCGGAAATTCGCCACTGCAAAAAGTGAACTATTTCAAATTTTTGAAATAGAAATTAGGGGAATTAATTAATTTGGGGAATAAAAGAATGTTAAGTTATAATGACATAACCACTACAGGGTTGTTGTTTTTTAGTTCTAAATTTCATACTTTAATTTTGTATCTATAGACACTAAAAGGAACATCACACCATGTAATGTCTACAGTTCTCAATAATATGTAAAAGTAAATTGAGTTTCAGGATGTCACAAGTATATTACCTTGTGATTAAGAGGCACTGCCTTTAAAATAATGCACATTGACTATATTAAACACTTAATCATTTCAGAGTTAAATAAGACTATAATAAAGTACGAATTCCTAAGCATTCAATTACTGTATTCCTATTACTGAATCATAAATTAATTTCCTTAAAAGATTACATAAATCTTGCTAATATAATAACACATTTGTACTGAGGCTGAAAATAATTAAGATGGTTAACTTTCATTTTAGATGCATACATATTATACCATCCCACTGACTGTATGCTGGCTACAGCAACAAAGAATAAAATATCTTTTAGATGATCAGTGTAGTAGAACACTACCAGATAATACTATTTATACAGTATATAGGGATATTTTTTGATGTGCTCATGGACCCCTGTCACACTGAGCATTTGGTTACTGCATAAATACACTGATCAAAATAGCGCACCGATAAATACAATTTTGTTGGTTATTTCTGGGTGGTAACAATGGGTCACAGTCAATAACTGCATCTAAAGACGCAGTTGCCCTGACACAAGTGGTCATGTTCAGACAGATTCTTTGCATCCATAGGTCTGATTAAATCTCCAGTGTTGTGCCAATATATGCACAACAGCGGATTAGCACTACAGCTGGTGTCTGTCTCAGTAGGAAAACTATCAGCCACAACATTACAGGTTGAGTATCCCATATCCAAATATTCCGAAATACGGAATATTCCGAAATACGGACTTTTTTGAGTGAGAGTGAGATAGTGAAACCTTTGTTTTTTGATGGCTCAATGTACACAAACTTTGTTTAATACACAAAGTTATTAAAAATATTGTATTAAATGACCTTCAGGCTGTGTATATAAAGTGTATATGAAACATAAATGAATTGTGTGAATGTAGACACACTTTGTTTAATGCACAAAGTTATAAAAAATATTGGCTAAAATGACCTTCAGGCTGTGTGTATAAGGTGTATATGTAACATAAATGCCTTCTGTGCTTAGATTTAGGTCCCATCACCGTGATATCTCATTATGGTATGCAGTTATTCCAAAATACGGAAAAATCCCATATCCAAAAAACCTCTGGTCCCAAGCATTTTGGATAAGGGAGACTCAACCTGTAGTATAAAGATGCAGTGTTGTGTGCAACAGCCTCCAGATCTGAATTAGGCCCTACTGTACTGTATGGGAGCAGAGATCAGAGTACTAAAGGATTCAGAGTTATCCCCAGAGTGAAAAAAATAAAGAACGTATTCAAAGGATACTTTAGTTTTCAGAGATAATGCAGCACATAATCTGTAGGGACTAAAATAATTTTTAGTGTAACGTAACCCCTGCTGAAGTTTGTCTAGCACAGTGATGGCTAACCTTGACACTCCAGCTGTTGTTGAACTACACATCCCAGCATGCCCTGCATCAGTTTTAGCATGGCCAAATAGCAAAACTGAAGCAGGGTATGCTGGGATGTGTAGTTCAACAACAGCTGGAGTGTCAAGGTTAGCCATCACTGGTCTAGCACCTGTACTGAGCCTGTTTTGTAACCTTTCTGTTTGGTCCCATTCTGACACCTGTTGGGATGACCCCCATGTTTTAGTTTTGGATCTGAATTAATCTTTGCGTTATTGTTTTGCAAAACCACCCTCACGTGTTTGGGTTTTGGTTTTGAATGTGTATCCATCGTTATGTTTTGGTTTTGCAAAACCACCCTCACGAGTTTTGATTTGTTTTTGGATTTGTATTCATCTTTTTGTTTTGGTTTTGCATAACCACCCTCATGAGTTTTTGTGGGATGGGGTCAGGATCCCTGTGCTTGGGATGCTGGTGGTCAGAATACCAAACAGGGGCATCTCAACATGCAGAATCCTGACACCTGTTAAGTCAGTATTTTAATCCTAATCACCAACCCCCCGCTCTAACGCTAACCCTCCATTGCCGCAGCCTGACCTTAACCTCCCCCCACAGCCTAACCCTAACGTTCCCTATACTGTCTAAATCTAAGTCACCCCTCGCTGTCTAACCCTATCCAGCCCTGACATACTTACATTTGGGATGCTGACATCAGTGTTCTGAATGCCAGCATACCGAACATCGTTAGGCTGACCGGATCCCATTTTTGTTTTGGTTTTGGATCTGTATTTTTTTTTTTATAAAAAAGCAAACATTTGGATCTGTTTTTCTTACTACAGTATTACCAATCTCAAAAACATTCATTTCCAGGCAGTTCCAACGACCTCACAGTTTAGAATATTGTTCACCAATATAGGCCAAAGGTTGGCTAGCTAAACAAAGCATCAGAGCAGTGGCACAAACACACAGTGATTTGAAAGACTTTACCACATGTACAAAACACTGCCACATAGAGGTGGCAGACAGGATAGTGATCGGTCATCAACTGCTGTTCCTACCTTTAATTTTTTTAATTCCTGTATGGGACAGTTTCTCTCAATGCTGCTGCACATTCAGCAGGCAGACAGAGGAATATGATCCACAGAATTAAAGAACTGGTAACAGGTACAGTAAATGTGGTGGTGGTGGTGGTGGTGGTGGTGGTGGTGGTGGTGGTGGGGTATTTAATATAGTAGAAGTAATTTACATAATTTAATAAAATGGCTTTTAATATAACATGGGGGCTATTAATGTAACATGGCAGTATTACTGAAATGCAGAGTGGGTGGTAATGTAGAGGGCATTATGTAAAGTAAGGACTTTTGTGCAATCTAGCAGCAGGTTCTATTTATTAAATGTGGGCATATTATTATGCTGTAGTGGCTAATCGATGCAATGAGGGGTATATTATGATGCAGTGTGCTAAATATGAGGCTAATTAACAACAGATCTAATTTGGTGTGCTTTTTAGTAAATGGCTGTTGTGGAAGGGAAGCCTATTTATTATTAATCCTATTGATTTAATGTCAGGACTAGTTGGGGGGAAATAGACCTCGGGGTAATTTTACTAAAGCTTCTAAAACAGATAATTGGTGATGTTGCCCATAGCAACCAATTAGATGCTGTCTATCATTTCTCTATTGCCTTTTAGAAAATTATAGACAGAATCTCATAGATCAGTTCACTGTTTTAGAAGCTTTAGTAAATTGACCCTATAGTGTTCATTCATTGCTCGTTTTTTTTGGAGGTGAATAGTACATATCCCTTTTCAAACATGGTATCAACATTCCAGGATCCCCCAGTAGCAACAGAAACTATGGATGCAGTCATGCTAATCCAGCCTGTGACTTGGCCGCATTGGCACATGCCCCTAGCCGAGGACAGAAAGCGACTTATTACACTGAGCTGTCGCTTAGTACACTGCCCATGTATTCCTATGGACGTGCATGCTTAGCCAATACAGCCTCAGGATGATTTCCATCCATCCAAACCAGCTCCAGTCTTATAGAGCATATATCCAAAGTAAGATTGTTGCCCTCCCAGGTACATGATAACAGAAAGAGGGAAACCATTGCAATAGCCCAATAACCAGAATAAGTCCAGGAATCTTGCCCATTGAAGCCCCCTCCGCCCGACCCAGCATACCAGGTGAAGTTCCAGTAAAGTGGCATATCTGATGCTAGCTAGTGACAAGGCAGCCCAATAGATAATGGAATGCCCATGAACAAAATCAGCCACCCTAGCTCAAAGAAAAGAAAACCACAAAATAAATAGAATAAAACAAATAAATTAACTAGAGAAGAGCGGGTTCGGTTTTACTTGGATTTACCCGAATCTCTTTATTGGCTATCGGACGTCACTTGTTTTGGTTAGCCAATATGAAAAATCCAGAAAATGAGAAATGCCGATAATTCTGTCGTAAAGAACCGAGTAAATCCGAACCCGCTCATCTCTAAAATTAACGAAGAGAAAAAACCTTTAACCCCTAATGAAAATACATCCAAAACTGAAAGAATCTATACCCAAAAGACACAAAAACCCAAGAAAAAATTACCTGAAACACCTGAACCACAAAATGTATGATGTATGAACTAAGGTGACGTGAGCAAGGAAGTGAATGCAAATTGTAGAAAGTGTGTATGGAGGGAGGAGGCAGGGGAACTCCTGACTTGACAAGAGTCAAAAATAAAAACCTTCCGAGCGGGCATGGCCCAGGGCTTAAGGCACCAGTAATGAATCAAAAATTCCTTAGGTCCCCCATCAACTGGCGTGTTCATAGCCCTCAAGTCTAGAACTGAAGTAAGTTAAGATCTAATGTATCTTCGATCTAGATTTCCACCTGCCCAGTGCATGAATATCACCCACCAAACACCCATCCACCACAGCCGATGAAACTGCACTAATATAGAAAGAATAGTTACCAAAATTGTTCACAGAAAGCTCAGTAAACAGAATACACGGCATCAAACCCCAAGTAAAACTGGTACCTTGTCATCGGAGCCCTGTGTAAGTGCTGTAACCAGGCTGCTCCCTCAGGTCTGAACTCCCATAAAGTCTAGCCAAGCAGACAGGGCAAATCTCCGCCTCCTCACATCTATGCAAAAACTCCCAGCATCCTTTGCCCAACTGATCATATTTGGAGCACTGTACTCTGCACAAGATCGCATCATCATTGGTCAACACAATATGCTTAAGAAACAAAGGTGCCGTTGCCTGACGAGATACCACCACAAGTTCCCCCACCCAAACATTCCATGAAATGCCTTAACAAAGGCCAAACTAAACAATAATGCCTCATAAGAGAAATCACAAACATCACCCATAACCACCGATAGCCATCACAACAAAACACGATTGATGGGCCAGCATGTATTTGTGGGAACTGGAGGCACCCTGGGCCAACCCCTCATCACTCATGACAACAGAAAGGACTTGGCGAAGTCATGTAACTCCTGCAAACATAAAAAAATAGGAAAGATCAGGTAAAAATTTAATGAACAGGAACCCTAGATCTACCTCATACATAAAATCTCCATATGAAAGCCACAAGCAAAAAATGTTTACTACTACCTTGGCTTCACGTAACTACACATCTCTCACACTCAATAGGCATGGAGGATGGAGGGAGCCAGGGACCACAAAGCTAACTCCTCAAAACCAGCTGTTTCACCTGCCAGACATAAGAGGGGCATGTTTCACCAGACACATATGCCTCTAGCACTAACAACCAAAATCTATCCCAATCAAAGCACGACAAGGTATCAGCTATGGAGTTATCTACACTTGGGACACGCTTTGCCAGGAATGTGATATTAGACAGCAAACAACGTATCAGTTCCTGCGCCAAAATGTGAAGAGCCTCAAAACTAGAAGCCCTCTGCCTGTTCACCGTATGCAGTATGCCTAAATTTTCCCACAAAAAAATTAGATATTCACCAGCTATGCATCCCACAGCTCAAGGGTGATTGCAATGGGAAAAAGTTGCAGCAGAAGCAAATTCCTGGTCAAACTGAAAGTGTGCCAGTCATAGTTCTAGGGTGTGGCACACCAGCTACAGTACCTTCCAAATAACATTAAAGCCTGTCAAACCAGCTTCATCACTGAACAACTGGAGAACCATGTTGGAAGATGGGTGAGAATGCCAAATGTGCACCCCATTAAAAGCAGATAAAAATTCATCCCACCCTAGCTTAACTGACTCATCAGAGCGCATCCTGACATCCCCGAAACATGTACGGGAAACCAAAAGGGACACTTCTTCCAGTACATGATACACAACTATGTCATCAGCACTCCCTGGAGACGCCTTGGCCCTTGCTCACTCTACCGGATCCTAGCCCAGCCAACACCATCCCCTCCGGTCCAGCAACCATAGACCACGCAGCCAACTCGCAGAGGGATGAGACAGGGGCACCACCTCAACACCTGTGAGGTCCAAATGCAGCATCCCCTGGCACACCAGGACCAGCAACTGGGGCATGCCTCTGCACCACTGCACAGTCAGTTCTGGCCATGGTTACACGGCCTCTGTGACTGACAATGTCTATGACCTCTGGAGCACTTGATGAAGTGCCTGATCCCACAGCGCATGTCCACCAGCAGACTCTGCCGTAAAGGCAACACCGGAAGCCATGCCCATGGGAAAAGGACGACGTAGATACTCTGCGTATGGAGGCCCGATCATGAGGATGGCCCCGGCTGCTATTGGTATGGCTCTCTCTAGCAGTGCCTGCTACCCCCTCTATGCTCTTTGTGAAATCCTCCAAATAGAGGAGAGGTAAACCCACTATGCGGCGTGGATGAGCCATGACAGGTAAGAAAAAAGGGGAAGAGTTTAAAGGAGAGAAGGAGTGAAATAGAGAGAGGACAGTGACAAAAGGAAGATTGAAACTAAAGGAGAAGGTAATTAAATTAATGCTACCGGAATGAAAAGAATAAGAAAAGAAAAAACACTAGTACAAAAACAGTAAAGCCAGATAACACAAGCAGAGTACGTCTCTATTTAAAGTCTACCAGCAAAAGAGACCGCCCACACTTACAGTAAGTAGTAGTTCAAACAGCAAAAAGCCACCCATCTTCTCATACCTTAAAATGAACCTATAGGTCAATTACATAATTTGGATACCACATGTCCCTGACCTCATGATGTGCATTTTAACCCGCAGTCCCAGGTCATACAGTTTTATGTCACTATGGACATATAAAAGGATAACTGGTCCTGATGGTTCGTCCCTCACAAATCACTCAATAACAGACAGAGAATGAACAGTATACTATTTGCACTGTGGTCTCTTCCACAGTTTGTCCAGATGCTTTGCTACATGATGACCACCCTGCTTGGCTTAGCTGTAATAAATTCCCACTCTGCCTTTGTATGTTTTAACATCTAATGTACTGTATCAGAGTAAGATACAAATCACTGTTGATATAGAATATTAAGTTTAACAGGCTGTAGATATAATAATTTTGTCTGAGGTAACCCTGCGGGATGTGTTTGGTCATCCTGGTGGTCAACACTCAGACAATGCTCAGGATCCCAACAATGCTCAGGAGACTGGCTCCAGAACACCGACAGCTGACATTCCGAAGGTTAGTATCACTGTGGGTGTATTAGGGTTAGGGCCCAGAGGGTGGGGAGGGGGGGGGGAGGGTTATGCATTAGAAGGGTTAGGGTTAGGCACTAGTGGGGTGGTTAGCCGTAGCCGCCACCCCCCTGAAATTTAGCACACTACTGGAGGTGGGATAAGGTTGGGGGTTGGGTAGCGTTTAGCACACTTACCCCCCAAACGTGATGGGATTTTCGGTTTTAGTATGTCGGATCCTCTGCCATCTCCATCGCCGGGATATCATACTGCACCCATCCCTGAATGTACACATTACATTCTGTAGTGCAGAATATTTATTTAAGTTGATGTCACCATCTTATATGTTTCATTATTTATTGTTTTTAAAAGTGTGAAGTTCTTTGAATATTTTCAAATAAAATAAATTTTTAATGAAACACATTAAGCAGAAATTACCTACAGAGGTTTATTGCAGCTTCCATGAGTACTTACATTTCATTATATATCCTCGTAGCAAAAGACATTAATCCTTTGCATCAAAACCATGTTATTTTAGACTTGCAAAGCAAAGCTGCCATTCAAATGAAAGTTTACTGTCACACTGCTCAAAATTAAAATTGTAGGCAATCTGAAACCAAGATGAGGCAATCGTTTACCCTAATATAACATATCAACTGGTACGTTAGGTTTAATTTACAGTGGACAATCATTTGCACAATTGATTTCTCAATGGCATAATAAAAACATTTTAGTAATCACAAAGTTCATTCTAATAACTAGCCATCAAAGAGGCAGCATCTGCTTAAATATTATATAATTGTGTGGGCCTAAAAGAAAACTGAATTGGTTTTAAAATACTATTTATAATACCATGCTTAGATATTACAAAAATACAAGTGAATCTAACAGTAAGTATCATGGTGGTCATTCCGAGTTGTTCGCTCGCAAGCTGCTTTTAGCAGCTTTGCACACGCTAAGCCGCCGCCTACTGGGAGTGAATCTTAGCTTATCAAAATTGTGAATGAAAGATTCGCAATATTGCGATAAGACATCTCTGTGCAGTTTCTGAGTAACTCGAGACTTACTCGGCATCTGCGATCAGTTCAGTGCTTGTCGTTCCAGGTTTGACGTCACAAACACACCCAGCGTTCGCCCAGACACTCCTCCGTTTCTCCAGCCACTCCCGCGTTTTTCCCAGAAACGGTAGCGTTTTTTCACACACACCCATAAAACGGCCAGTTTCCGCCCAGAAACACCCACTTCCTGTCAATCACATTACGATCACCAGAACGAGGAAAAATCCGTGAGTAAAATTCCTAACTGCATAGCAAATTTACTTGGCGCAGTCACAGTGCGGACATTGCGCATGCGCACTAAGCGGAAAATCGCTGCGATGCGAAGAAATTTACTGAGCGAACAACTCGGAATGACCCCCCATGTCTCTCCTGACTTCTTGTGCAATCGGGCACCTTACCCCTCTTTTTTATTTTTTTTATTTTATTTTTAATACTATATTCTATACTGCTGATAAAAGAGCAACACAGCTACTTTGTATGAGTAAACAATATACATTTAACGTATATTATTTATAGATGAGTGGTTCAGATTCTGTGGAACACCAGGGATCCAAGTTCCCCTGAGCCGAAGCCCACTTCGCGGTCAAACATCATCCTCCTGGCATCAGATTCTCAAGGGAGTTGTATTGTATATAAGGAACTGTGGCTGGGGCTCGGTGGCATTTCACAGAAACGCACACTGCTGTATGCTGTGCTGACTCTGGGGGTCATTCCGAGTTGATCGCACACTGCCGATTTTCGCTGCACTGCGATCATGTCGCCACTGCGCATGCTTTGCACCGCAATGCGCACGTGCGTCGTACGGGTGCAATGCGGATCGTTGCTGAGCTATGGAATAAATGAAGAATCCATATGCACAGCCGATCGCAAGAAGATTGACAAAAAGAGGGCGTTTATGGGTGTCAACTTACCGTTTTCTGGGGGTGGTAGGGAAAATGCAGGCGTGTCCGGGCATTTGGAGGACGGGAGTGTGACGTCAATCCGGCACCAAAAAGACTGAAGTGATCGCAAGGGCTGAGTAAGTTCAGACCTACTCTGAAACTGCACAAAATGTTTTTGCAGAGCTCGGCTGCACAGGCGTTCGCACACTTGCAAAGCAAAAATACACTCCCCCGTGGGCTGCGACTATGCGTTTGCACGGCTGCTAAAAACGGCTAGCGAGAGATCAACTCGGAATGAGGGCCTCTGCTCTATTGGCTGTGTGCTGTGTGTAGACTTACAAGTGGTTCTGCTATAGGGGGCACACTGCTGTATGATGCGCTATATTCTGCTGTATTGTGCTGTGTCTAGATTTATTTGTGGCTCTGCAGTATAGTGACTGTGTATAGGCGGCATGCTGCCAGTCTCGGACTGGGGCATTAGGGACCCACCAGGGAACTGCAGCTGCAGGGGCCCACTGAAGGGGTGTGATCAGGGGCAGATTGGGAACTAAAATTGTTCCTGGAAAAATTTCTAGAAGTGGCCCCATGTGGGCGACACCAAATCAATGGTAGGCGGAGCCAATACCAAAGAGGGCAGGATCAGTACACAGGGCCATAAATATGGGTTGCAAGCAGTGCCATCTTGAAAGGGCCCTGGGGGCAGCACTGTTACTGTGTCTTAGATGTACTTAGAATTTAAACTTTTTTCATGTGCCTCCAGACCCGCACTGCACTGCACTGTGAATGTATGTCTTGTAAAAACCTAAGATCCTATGCAGGAAATTCAAATTCTGTACTCATTTGTGATTTGCTTTAAGTAAACTAGAAGAATCCCATTAAGTGTATACTAAAATACTCTTCCTCTGCACCGCTGACCTGTAATTCACTGTGCTGTAATGAATAGGCTATCCTATCCTGTAGCCCATATGTTGCAGTCTCAGGGTAAAAGTTTTTTTTTTGGCGCTGCATCCCCACATAACTAAAATATTGACAGGGTGTGCCAAAGGTGCGCTGCAAAAATATTGGGTTGTGGCCACAGAATAGTTCCAATTCACATTACACCACACAGCAGCATCTGTTATTCACATTACACCACACAGCAGCATCTGTTATTCACATTACACTGCACAGCAGCATCTGTTATTCACATTACACCACCCAGCAGCATCTGTTATTCACATTACACTGCACAGCAGCATATGTTATTCACATTACACCACCCAGCAGCATCTGATATTCACATTACACTGTACAGCAGCATCTGTTATTCACATTACAGCACACAGTGACATCACATTACAACGCCCAGTGGCATCCAATACTCACATTACACTGCACAGAAACATCCATTATTCACATTACAGCACACAGTGACATCAAATTACTGCACCGAGCGATGTCTGTTACTCACATTACACTGCGCAGCAGCGTCTGTTACACACATTACATTGTATAGTGACATCACATTATAGCACCCAGCGACGTCTGTTACTCACATTACAATGCAATGCGGCATCCATTTCCTCACATTATAACACCCAGCAGCATCCGTTACTCACATTACACCACACAGTGGGTTCACATTATTCATATTACACTGCCCAGTGGTATCTATACTCACATTAAACTGCGGGTGGGGAAGGGGGTGTTGCTGATTGAGGGAGGGGGTGCCGCGAGTGGGGGGCTGCCGTGGGTGGGGGATGGGGGTCTTGGGAGGGGGGGGCGCCACAGGTGGAGTTACATGCAGATTGGCTCCTCCCCTACTGATGTCATCACACTGATTGCTACTTGTCACGATCCGGGTATCTGGACGCCATTATTTACCTTTCAGGTGTCTCCTGAGGCTGGCTCAGCATACTAGGCCCGGTTCCCAGCTGTGTTGCTAGCATTCATATGTCATGTCTCATCTCTGCTGGTCCGTGGATAATGTCCTTCCAGTGCCCGGGCGACTGGCATGGCGTCACCAGCCGGCGGGGCCTCGGGCATCGTCTGTGTATTCTCAATGCATTACAGGTATTTTGTGGCACTCCTCATCTACTGTGGCCGCGGCCGTCCACGCTGGAGGTCTGAGATGCAAGTCGGCGTTCTCTGTGTTCACCGCCGCCATTACAGAGGAACCTCCATGTGGTGTTACAAACAAGGTTTCCCTCCACTGGCCGGTATGGGTGCAGCCATCTTAGTTCTAGTCACATGATCCTGTCCTCCAATCCATAGCTCTCGCTGAAGTCTGCCTAATTGCTCATCCAATCCCTGCATACCTAAGGGAATAAAGGGATTGAGCCTGAACCAGGAAATCGTCAGTGCTTTGGTTGTCAAACCTTGTTTCCAGTCTCTCTCTCCTGTGGTTGTTTCCATTTCAGGTCTCCAGCTCCTGTTTCCAGATTCCACTAAGAGATCCGCACCAGCCTACCATCTTGCGGTGCAGCCTGTCTCTATAGTCTCCTGTGTTTCCTCCAGTCTCCAGCTACAGTCTCATCTGCTTCCAGCGGTCAGATTCCAGCAGTGATCAGCTTTCTTAAAGAGCCGGTGCTTTTCCAGCGGTTACCTGCATACCATCGGTTACCTGCATACCATCGGTACCTGCAAACCATCGGTTTCTACATCTTCGCACCCTAGCTTCATTCTACTATCTGGCTGGTTCCATCCAGCATCTACTCCATGTCTTAACACCTGGCTGGTTCCATCCAGCGTCCTCAGCAGCTACCTCAACTACAGTGCTACCAGCTTCCAGTGAAACATCTGCTGGTGTGTTCCTTAGTTATACCTCATACTACGGACGAGTCTGGTAAGGACATTCCATCTCTGGGACATTAAGAACTGTACCTACTGCTACCAGTACCCTGTGGCCGTTGCCAACCCGTAGTTCTCCAGGAACTGTTTTTACCAAATCTGCTGTATATCTTCATTGACTTATTACTGCTGTGATTACATGGAGTTCTGTTAATAAATACTTATTGACTTTTAATCCTGGTTGTCATGGTCACGCCTTCGGGCAACCTTTCTACATCCTACTCGTATGTCCAGGGGTCTGATAAAACCTCTGAAGTTTAGCTTCACCCCAGCCCCTACAACTGAGGCTTCCTCCTGTCAGCTCAGGCCCTCAGTTGTGACACTACTGCTGCACCATGACGGACACTGGTGACCGGCTCCTCTGTGTACCTCACTGGACACTGGATCACCTGCTGAAGTTAGATTCCTCCCCCACTGATGTCATCGCACAGATTCCAGGAAGTGGAATCAGTGTTGCTAGAGCACCCTGATGGAAGCTGCCGCCTCTGTGCAGGGACAGGGAGTGGCTGCTGAACTCCTCTCCGACCCTTGCTCAAGTGATCATGCTGATTCCAGCAGTAGGGGAATCAGAGATAATGATGCCCCTGCATAGAGCCTGCCACCTGCATCCTTGCCATGGATGTAGTAAATGGCGCTGGTGCCGTGCACTCCACCCTCTCACAAGGGTGTGTCTAAGAATTGGTAGGGCCTACTGGTGGTTTCATTGTATCCCCGCTGGCCCAGTCTGAGCCTGCATGCTGCTGTTTGTTGCAATATACTCTACTGTATTGTGCTCTGTCCAGACTCATAAGTGGCTGTGCAGTATAGTGACTGTGTATATGGGGCACACTGCATGCTGCTGTGTGCTTTGTTATACATTGCTGTATTGTGCTGTGTCCAGACTCACACGTGGCTGTGCACTGTATAGTGACTGTGTATAGGGGCATGCTGCTGTATGTTGCACTGTACTCTGCTGTAAATTGTACTGTTTGGTGTGCTGTACCCTACTGCGCTTTGTTCATGTGCATTAATAATAAGCCTTGTGATCCAAGTAGTTTTAACAGAGTTGCAAGTTAAAAAAGAAAAAGAAATATATACAGTATCTGTTGTATCTGTTATTTGTCATTGCACTGTTTGGTGCAGCTTGTTCATGTGTATTAATAATACACCCTGTGATCCGCCTACATTGAACTGAGCTGCAAGGAAAAAAAAACCCAGAAAAATAAAAAAAATCTATATATCATTTTGTACTTTTTGGTGTGCTTTTACCCTAGTGCCCTTTGTTCACGTGCATCTATAAGTTCTTAGATTCCCAACAGTTTGATCCAAAGTTTACAAATAGAAAAAAATTATACTATACTATATATCTATATCTAGTGTGCTTATTCATGTACATCTATAAGTCCTGTGATCCACACAGTGATCTTCGACTTGACAAATGGATAACTATCAGTTTAGAGAAGAGAAAGCAAATACTAGTGCAGCAGCTGCTGCCACCAGTCATGATGATGATGCTAGTCCAGCAATGTCATCTACTAAAGCCGATGCTCAAGGGCTTAGCGGGTCTAAGTTAGGGCATCTAAAATAAAAAAAAACAATACACAGTGGTAAAGAAAAAGACACCTTTTATAAAGGGACAGTTTGGTGCAGAAAAACATAAAATTGCCAACATGACATTCACCACATGCAGTGGCAAGGAAAGGTTCAAGCCTTGGCCTTTATTTCTGAGTGGTGGTTCTGCAACTGTCAGTGAGGCATCTTCTTCTGCCTCTCATGACGATGTAAGACCTTTTCACTCAGAGTCTAGAAGAGGTGTAAAACTGTAAACCACTAAGGCAGTAAAACAAATTGTGCATTCAGAACTATCACACATCCTTGAGGAGAGTCACTGAGGATGAGGATGTTGATGATGTTGTTTGTGTAAGTAAGACACGAGTAGTTGCAGTTCTTGCTGTGATAAAAAGAAAGCCATTGTGATGCCATTGTGGACCATAAAAGCCGACTTTTGCTTGTGGAATTATTTTTACCTAAATCCTGACAACATTTGTGAAGGCATCTGTTCTATTTGTGAGGCCAAAGTTAGTAGAGGTCGGGACATTAGCCATCTAGGTACCTCTTCAATGTTACATAATTTGTGGCAAGTTCATGAAATATATTTTACAAGAATATAATGTAATTAACACCATCATCAACCTCCTCATTACTGATTGGAGGTAGTCCTTCCAAAAATTTTTTTGTGGGAGCCCAAATAAACCATGCACTTCAGCAACAAAAGTGGCAGTCTCTGTCGCTGAAGTGCTTGATGGGGTGGGTGGGAGTGTCCAAGGACATTTCCATCTTGCACCACATTTCATTTCTGCTATGGCTGTGTGGTAATGTTTCACAGATGTGCTACAAACTGTGTTTGTGCCACTGTTCTGTTGCTTAGTAACCAGTTAGCTTGCTGCAGCCTTTGGCCAATATTGGTAAAAACAATGTTGTGAGCAGTGAGGTTGTCAAAATTGACTGTAAATGACTGGAATTTAATGTTACCGAGTTTAATAATACTCTAAGAATGAAAAAAAAAATGTGATTTTAGCTGTTTTTGTCATTTGGAGAGAAAAAAATCCAAATCCAAAACCAGTCATGGCGGTTTGCAAATCCAAAGTCAGACGACAAATCAGAGACAGCTCCAAATCCAGAAAAAATGGTTCAGTACACATCTCTAATATTTTTTGGGTACTTCTTAAGGTTCAATAAACTGAGCCATCTCTACTATCCACTGTTCCAATAAATTGGCAGTATTGTATTGATTCCATCACTAGATGCAATATATATTTTGTCATTTGACTCTATTCATGTAGCTTCCATCTGCGACTCAGCAGCTAGTCTAGTAAAAAAGTAAAGGCAAAAGTCTGATATGAGTGAGGCATGCCACTATAGTGCCCTGAGGAAGCTCTATTAGGAGTGAAATGCGCATAGGCTTGCGCTATGTGTCCCCGTATTACTAAATAATAGTCCAATATACGAATGAAACATGCATATATTAGAGATTTGAGAGGGTTTATTAGGAGCTGAATATGCCTAAAGTACAGAGGGATTTATGATCACGTTTCCTATCTGTATTAGTATTTTATTATATATGCTGTGAATCACGGTTCTTCAAAGGCTTAATAAGAGAGATAGCAGGGAAATGTATTAAATATAAAAGATAACAACGTGCTCTCTACTTTAGAAATTGTGTGTATTTCATACCATCATAAGGAAATGTAACCTTAATATTAAACACTGAGGTTTATGCCACGCTATTTTTATGCCTGGCAACCATTCAATTTAACAGGTTATTTCTTTACAATCACACACTTAGGATATACAGTGTTGCATATATATACAAATCTTCTCTCTGTGTCGATATATACACAGGGACAGTGTCTCCCAGTGGCCATTTTTAGTGTTATAGGAATGTGCACATTTAAATACGATCAGTGATCGTCAATGGCAGTTTATATGTCCTGTATAGGCACAATATAATATCATACGGCACGGGTTATAATCACTGCTGATTTGTGTTATACATCACAGACCCATATATATAGGCCATGCATAAATAAGTGGGTTGCATGTACCCTATATATTTGTAGGGCATTTTTGCACATTAAAAGATCTTTGAAGAACGATATATCATAAGCACTGAGAATGTACAGACAGTGCTATTGTGAGACACGGATTTGATACAATCTAATCTAGTGCGGCATAATTATCAATCATTGTGCATCTATATGATACAGTAAATACTAATCTACCCTCTTTATATATATATCGTTAACAGGATTTATAGATATCCTATGCTGTTGTGATTTATTAAATATTCATATTTCAATACAGTGTAATAAGGCAGCATATTACCCAAGATTGATACTATATATAGGATATCTATTGATGTATTTGCACACTACTTTACAAATGCTATTGTAGCCAGATATTTCCCTTATTAGCTCTCTCTACCACATGGTGATTTGTATCTAAATGCGTGAATCATATATTTAGCAACAGTGTTTCTTCTAGTTTCAATCACAACACTAAGTAACATTCTACTCACCACTGTTGCAATGTACTGTAACAACTTGTGATTCAAACAGCCAAATAATATATCTCCCTCTGTGGCATATGATTTAAGCCCCAGTTAATACATGAAGTACAGATCTCTATTATAATTAGCACCGATACAGTGCTGCATAAATACATGCATATTCATGTACATTTGGAATAATTCTTAAGGACATATATTAAGGGTATGACACATTAGCGTTGTTTTTAATCTGTCCCTCAAACAATAATAATTCTCAGTACTAATCTTAGTTAATGGGCATTTGAGCCTTTATTTGACATTGCAGTGTGGACATACACTTTTTGAAAATAATACAGTAAAACTTGCTGGTTGGGTTGAGTGCACCTTAAATTGTACCTGGTTTCTTTTTCTCCTTCCCCTCCCTTCGGGGAATTGATTTTATATCCTTGTTTAAACCAGTTGGTAGCAACTTATGAGCCTTTATCCCTATGTCTCATATATACACATGAGATTTTATAATAAGGGTTGAAATACACATCATGTAAGGCACCCCAACCTTGTAACATAAACTGAATTAATTTATCTTGGTGCGGGTTACTTTTCTGATTTGGTGTGAGCTTTATGCTTGACCAATATCAGATAAAAATATTTTGATGCCATGTTATGTGCCATGCATCATTATGCTTAATCTGTGACTTTATAGCAGTTCTTCTGTGAAAGTTGAAATCCTACTGTAAGTACCTGGGACACTATAAACAAATTTGTATGCGGCAAATTTGTATGCTGATTGACAGGCAGAGGCAGTCGCTTGGCGGGAGGTGGTGGAACGGCGGCATTTGTCCGCCATTTCGTGGGCGTGGTCCGGCCAATGCAGGCATGGCCGGACCGTGTGGGGAGTGGACTGCAGCGGCTGCATGGTGTCATACGCAGCCGCTGTGGGCCAGGGAGCGACGAGTAGCTCCTGGCCAGCACACTAAACCTGCGCTGGTCGAGTGCTACTCTTGAATGGCAAAGGCATCGCCGCTGTGCGATGCTTTTGCACTTCTGTGGGGGGGGGGGGGGCTGACACTGACATGCGGGGCGGACTAGCCCTGTGCTTGGCGTCCCCCCGCATGTCAGTGTGAATGATCATAGCTGTGCTAAATTTAGCACAGCTACGATCATCTCAGAATGAGGGCCATAATGCGAAAAAGATGCAAATTTCAGGAAAAAGTACAAAAGTAAGCGACTCACTCCGAGTAACTATGTGGCATTAGCCATCTCACACCACATGGTGCTAAAAGAATTGCTGTATGAGGACTCATCTGTACATCTGGCCTGCCAGCGATGGAAAAATATAAGTTAAAGATACAGTATAATATATGTAAATATTCTATATATAAGGTGCTGCAGAAAAAGTTGAATCTATATATTGTGTAATGATAATACTAATAATAATAATAATAATAATAACAATAATAATAATAATAATAATAATAATAATAATAATAACAATAATAATAATAATGTTAATAGTCTGTACCGTAAAGTGCATATTACCATTTTTGTACTACATTGCTCAAGAATGAATACCGTCTACTTTTGGGTTTCTCTTGTACATTTAAAACAATTATGAGTATAATAGAATATGTACAGTTACTGTTTAAAAATAAATGGAAATGAGTAATTGGACCATAAAAAAAATAAAAATATTACTAACAGTTCATGTACAGTATCATACTAAGATTGTCCTTAATAAGGTTGGCTTTTTAGAATGTAATTTTATGGTAGTTGAGGAGAACAAGTGTATTACATGTCATAAAATTTATGCATGTTCAATTTTAAGTGCAAGCTGAATTTACTGAAGAAATAAAGGGAAACTAGTATTGCATGAAACCTAAATACACAATCTATTCTTACTGCTTTACAACTAGCCTTAGCAATGTTAACTGCCTAGCCGCTTGCTTACCTACAGTAAAACAATTATCTTTAGATTGATTTGTTTCATTAATTCACTCCAAAAATGATGGCCTTAAGGAGTAATGATAAGTTTGACCTAGGAACATGAAAAATTGAATGTACTGTAACTTCCTTTATATTACAATGTACAAGAGTGCTGGAAAATGCAAGGTTCCCATTATAATTACAAACATTTTAAAACATACGTAGCAGGGGCAGATTTAGGGTTCATTGGGCCATTTTTCCAGTGATTTTAGCAGCTTTGCAGCCAGCACCATGCCAAAGGAGCTGTAAATATAATTAAATGGGTAAAAGGTGTGCAGTGTGTGGCCGCCCTGGACCCAGGGCTCCTATGCACAGCACACCTCACACACATTAAAGTTATGCCACTGATAAGCTATCATTTAATGATTGGCAACTTAATATAATGATTAAAAAAAGACATTAACTATGACATTTTGTTTTATTTTTAAATATACAGTTTGTAGGACAACATATAGAGGCAGTCTCAGCATGTCCTATCTGTTTATACTCTTCAAGATGGTACAGTAAACTAGAAATATTTAATAGTTTCTGGTAAATTTTTGACAGACGGTTCTAAAACAAGCATCAAAGTGTTGCCCTCAACAAGTGGCACCTCTAGGCACGTGCCTCACATGGCTAATGGGAAATTCACCACTAATGACTATATACATAAATGATGCACAATTTATACCAAAAAATGAGTTTTTCCAGATGTCATGGTTACTATAATATCAGCCAAATTATCTGTTGTCTGGATGCCTTTGTTAGGGAAATTAGATAGTAAAACTTAGTGTGTCTGTTTGTAAAATACAAGGTGTGTTTACCAGCATTTGAATCCACCACCTATTGCTGACATGTTGACCTCCAAACCGCTGGATTTACTATTCAGGGGTATGGAGGGTGTTTGTAAAACAGCCCTCAATGTGTGTCATTTAGAAATGGTGACACCAGAGGTGGTTTGGCCCACACTACCTCATAAACGATAAAAAGTTGAAGAGAGGCTTAATACATTTATTAAACATAGAAACATAGAATTTGACGGCAGATTAGAACCACTTGGCCAATCTAGTCTGCCCCTTTTTTTTATCATTTAGGTAATCTCAACCCTTTTTGAACCTTAATTCTTTGTAAGGATATTCATATGCCTATCCCAAGCATGTTTAAATTGCTCTACAGTCTTAGCCTCTACCACCTCTGATGGGAGGCTATTCCACTTATCCACTACCCTTTCTGTGAAGTAATTTTTCCTTAAATTTCCCCTGAACCTGTCTCCCTCCAGTTTCAGTGTATGTCCTCGAGTTCTAATACTTCTCTTCCTTTGAAGAATGTTTCCCTCCTGAACTTTGTTAAAACCTTTGGTATATTTGAAAGTTTCTATCATGTCTCCCCTTTCCCTTCTCTCCTCCATACTATGCATGTTAAGATCTTTTAGCCTTCCCGGGTAAGTTTTGTGATGTAGGCCATGCACCATTTTAGTTGCCCTTCTTTGTACAGTCTCTAATGTATTAATATCCTTCTGAAGATATGGTCTCCAGAACTGGACACAGTATTCCAGATGAGGCCGCACCAATGACCTATACAGTGGCATTATTACTTCTCTTTTCCTGCTACTGATTCCTTTTCGTATATAACCAAGCATCTGACTTGCCTTTCTCATTGCTTTGTTGCATTGCTTTCCTGCCTTTAAGTCACTTGAAATAGTGACTCCTAAATCCCTTTCCTCCTCAGTAGTTTCCATTATAGTACCCTTGATACTATATTTAGCCTTTGGGTTTTTGAGACCCAAGTGCATGATTTTGCATTTTTTAGCATTAAACTGTAGTTGCCATGTTCTTGACCATTTTTCAAGTCTAGCTAGGTCATCAATCATTTGTTTTACCCCTCCTGGTGTGTCTACCCTGTTGCATATCTTTGTATCATCTGCAAAAAGGCATGCTTTCCCTTCAATACCATTTGCAATGTCAGCAACAAAGATATTAAAGAGAACTGGTCTGAGTACAGATCCCTGGGGTACTCCACTGGTAACATTTCCCTCCATAGATTGCCCTCCATTTACTACAACTGTCTGTTTCCTATCATGCAACCAGTTTCTTATCCATTTAACTATTTTATAATCCACCCCCACACTTTCATGTTTATTTATCAGTCTGCGATGTGGGACAGTGTCAAATGCCTTACTAAAGTCTAGATATGCTACATCTACAGCTCCCCCTTGAGCTATTATTTTCATCACAGAGTCAAAAAATTCAATAAGATTTGTTTGGCATGATCTCCCACCAGTAAATCCATGCTGTTTTGGATCCTGTAAGTTGTTTGATTTAAGATATTCCACAACTCTTTATTTTAGTAGTTTTTCCATTACTTTCCCTACTACTGATGTAAGGCTTACTGGCCTGTAGTTACTTGCTTCTTCTTTGCTTCCACTTTTGTACAGTGGAACTACATTTGCTCTTTTCCAGTCCTCTGGAATGGCACCTGTATTTAGTGACTGGTTAAATAATTCGGTTAATGGTGCCACCAGCACATCTTTTAGCTCTTTTAGTATCCTTGGGTGTATTCCATCTGGCCCCATTGATTTATCCACTTTTAGTTTAGAAAGTTCAGTTACGACCTTCTCCTCTGTAAATGTACTTTTATCTACCTTATTTTTATGAATGTCCTTGCAACTTAACTCTGGCCCCTTCCCTTCTCCTTCTGTAGTAAATACTGAGCAAAAATAATGATTTAGGTGATCTGCTATTGCCTTGTCTCCCTCCACCAAATTCTCACTCTCTGTCTTAAGTCTTATTCCTCCATTTGATTTTCTCCTTTCATTTATAAACTTAAAAAAAGTTTTGCCCCCTTTATCTACTGACTGGGCCATTTTCTCCTCGGCTTCTGCCTTTGCACGTCTGATCACTTTCTTAGCATCCTTCCGTCTGTCAAGATACACCTCTTTGTCATTATTATTTTGAGTCTGTTTGTATTTCCTAAAAGCCATCTTTTTTGCTTTCACACTAGTTGATACTTCTTTTGTGAACCACACTGGCTTCCTTTTCCTGGTGCTTTTCCTAACCCTTTTGATACAAAGGTCTGTTGCCCTTAGTATTGCACTTTTCAGTTTTTCCGACCTCTCCTGCATTCCTTCCAAGTTCTTCCAGTCCGCCAATGAATCACTTAAACATATCCCCATTTTTGCAAAGTCAGCATTTCTAAAAGCCAACACCTTTGTTTTGTGTGACAGGAGTTGGATCCTGTCTTTATACTAAACCATACTGCTTGATGATCACTGGATCCCAGGTGCTCACCCACATATATGTTTGATATCCTGTCACCATTTGTAAGAATTAAATCTAATATTGAGTCTTTGCGAGTGGGATCCCCTCACCAATTGCTTGAGAGATGCTCCCTGTAAGGAATTTTGAAATTTGCCACTTGAAGCTGAACTTGCAAAGGACCCCTCCCAATTTACATCAGGTAAATTAAAGTCTCCCATGATTATGACTTCTCCCTTTAAAGCCATTTTAGAGATGTCCAACAATAGTTTCCTGTCCAAATCCTGCCCCTGGCCTGGTGGTCTATAGATCACCCCAATGCGAATAATGTCCTTCTACCCAGTTTCTGTGGTGACCCAAAGGGCCTCAGTTTTGTCCTCAACATTTTGTATTAAAGTAGCATTTATGCTTTTTTTCACATACATTGCTACCCCTCCTCCTATTCTTCCCATTCTATCCTTCCTAAATAAATTGTATCCTGGTATAGCTATGTCCCAGTCATGATTCTCATTGCACCATGACTCAGTAATTGCGACAATATCCAGGTTATCCCTTGTCATTATCGCAATTAGCTCTGGAATTTTGTCTCCTAAGCTCCTAGCATTTGCACACATAGCTTTAAGAATTTTGTCTGTGCATCTGTTATTAGTAGCCATGTCCAGACAGTACAAAATAAATGTCAAGTTTAAAGTTGAAATTACCTGTTTGGTGATGTTGTTCAGTGTTTGGATTTTTATTACGAGTGCAATCATGTTTTAAATAAAAACAATTATTATTTTATGAAGGCATTATTATTTAATGAGTATGTTAGGTGTCCAAATAAATGTGTAATTAATATAATAAAGCAATCTTATTTATATAAATTGGAAATACAGTTGATTGCCAATGTTTTATCTATGACAATTGAATATACATTTTTGAAGATGTGAATAATGCTGCAATGTCTTTCACTCAAATAGAGAAATGGCCTGGCACCTATTTTGCACTAGCTATTCTACCCGTTCTTCGCACGGGAGTTTCTGATAATCCCAGCTGTAAATATATATGAGTGTTAAAAAATATGGTAAATCTATAGAGCTGTAAATTTGAGATGTCTTATTGTAAGTACATATTAATCCATGGTTCTTGGCGTTACCCGAGGAGCATCCGTAGCAGATATGGTAAAAAGTTACCATTTTTGTAGTTTCTTAAATTCTGTATACTGGAGGTGTAATCCACATTTTTACCCAATTGTCCGTTTGGGCGTTATCATTCCCACAACGCAAGCCACACATCAGTAATGACGTCATTATGTCAACACCCTTTTTTTAAACTGTGCATGTCCTTTTTAATATCCATCATAAGGGTGTATTGGAGAACCCAAGGTCAAGCATATCTTGCACCACTTTTCATTTCTGCTACTGCTGTGTGGCAATGTTTCATAGATGTGCTATAAATTGCTGTGTGTTTGTGCTGCTGCTCTGTCACTTAGTAACTTGCCAGCTCACTGCAGCCTTTGGCCTAACAACAATAAAAAAGGGAAGGCGCCTAAAAACCTGTGCTTTTAAAGTGCAGTCCTAATGCAGCACACCTCAAAAAGGCGATTGCCTGCCCCTGGTAATCACATGGATAGTTTACAAAAATAAAGGGAGCGCATAAGGAATGATATATGAATACAATTGAATTCAAATATAAATTAGTTTTTAATCACAAATCAGCATTAAAAATACAATTAAGTATAAAAAGCATTAGAGAACCTTATATAATATAAATGACCATTTGGTTAGAAACGTTTAAAGGAACGGACTCCACTGATAGTTTGTCAGTATCCTTGATAACTGCAGTACGGAATACAATTGTACAAGGATATACTAGGCAGGCTGATCTAAGTTCCATAAAGAATTCAACTTGGCACCTGATATACTGTAGGTGAGAGAGGCAGATAAATCCAATTGGAGGATGAAGATATGAAGGATTACAGTATATGAATGTTGTCTTATGTATCCTGTAATGAGCAGTGGTGTTTGTAATAAACGGAGCTGGTTTGAAAAGAAGTCACCTGATGGCTGGCCAGCCTGAAATGATAGGATCCGTAACTTCTTATAGTGAGTCTCCAGCGTCTCGTTCAGAGCCGGATTCAACTGCAGCTGTGCGGCTGTAGTGTGTTGTCCGGGTGCTTCCTGGACACATCCGCCCACTGTGGATCATACACCTCAGTACCGGTTGCTCAGTGTGCCGACCTGTGCCGAGCAAGTATAATCTCCGCTCTGATGCTTGTCTCATGCAGCTGGAGAGTGTTGTCCAGGTGCTTCCTGAAAACGTCCGCCCGGACAACACTCTCCAACTACATGAGACAAGCATCAGACATTGTGTTTCTATGTCATCCATAGGTTACACTGACTGAGGAAGCCACTGAATTACAGAGCTGCCTGTAAGGTGGGGAAATGCGTCTCAATCTAACTGCTTGGTGGGACCTCACTGACAGAATCTGCTGCAATACCTCATACTACTGGGACGGATTATTACAACTCCGGATAAGGCTCATACCATCGGTTTAAAGCACCAGAGCTGGGAGAGAATTGAAGTATACTACCCTTAGTGAGGATGCGGTAAATTATCTGCTATTAAAAAAAGCATGGCCATGCTTATTTGCAATTGCACCTTTTAAAAAAATCCTGCTTACTAATCACCTATATCTGCATGCTTAAAATAACATTTGCTAAATACATACAGGAACTGTTTTAAACCGAATTGCATACAAAGGTTTCTACGCTTGGCAAATTAACCAACAATCTTCTTTCTGCTTGGCAAAATTGCAAAATAACTAAACCTGGCAAGAAAGGTCCTATAGCAATTTGGATCTTGAAAGTATGGACTATCTGAATTAAATCATTGTTTGCTAGGAAGAAATAAGTATCTGCATGCCGCAAGTTAATTAGATGAGGAATTGGTTGTTATATAAACAGTATACTGACACCATGCTGGTATTTTATAAACAACATTTTTTTCTGTGATGATTGGTAAAGGTATAGGATGCATTGAGCTAGAGAACAATTAAATATTGTTTTTATTGTTTTAAATATTGTCAGTGTAATTGGTTCACAGTGAGCTATTTAAACAGTATATATCTTACTATAAGCAAGTTAAAACAGCTAAATAAAAATATAAATTCATTTTAAAACATATTCTGTCAGCACTTTTTTCTCTTGTGGTAGTGTTTGTTTTTGAAGGGGGAGAGTAGCCCCTTTGGTATAGAAAAGCTGCAGACAGTTTAGTATTTATTACTGAGCAACTGATTGGCGCCTGGTGTCTCTATCTTTTGATTTCATCCGTAGGTTTAATTGTGCTGTGAGGGACAAGATTTGCTTCTGTTTGTCCACGTATTTTATAATTGATAGCCACTAGCACTGATTTTGCCTATTACTGTACATTGACCATAAATAATTTTCTTTAGTCCTGGACCACCAACCCCTGCAAGTGTCCTGAGGCAACCCAAGGTGTCACGGGACACAGTTTGAGAACCACTGGCTTATGGTGATCGTTGACAGAAATCAGTTGGATACACAATGTGTTAATTAATGGGTTAGGTATATCAGTGAATTAATGAAATCTCAAACACAGATAGAATAAAAATAGAATTCAATGTTCAGCTTGATTATTTAGCAAACAACAACATGAAGTCTCCAGCAAATCCTAATACTGATAAGACGATATCTGGAATTTCTTCCTTGGATATCAAGAGCAAGATTCCATGTAAAAAAAACAAAACTTTTTTTCACTGAATCACTTGAAGCTTGTGAATGGCAAGAAGCACTGAAAAACCAGTGTACTTCATTTTCTTTCTGGGTCAAAATTGTTGAATCTTCTTGGACATCCCATAATATAAACACATTCCACAGTTACAAATTCAGAATAGTCTCTTGGCTTGTAAAACTCTGCTTGCGACAACTCCACTCCAGAATATATGTTCTTTGTAGCTATTCAATACAGCACTCTCTTTGCATCTACTTGTTAACAAGCAATCAATTCATATTGCCATACTTGTGAAGCTGTTCTTACAAAGTACAGTATATACATTGGCATTTCTATAATGGGTGCAATGTGTGCATTGCACATGGGCCCCTGGGTCCAGGGTGGGCCCACACTCTGCACACTGCACCCATATTTGAATACTTACCTTCCGAAGTCCAGCATCAGGCACTGCAGTTGTGGTGGAAATTGCAGCTAAAATAACCGCCATGCATGCACAGTAGTCAAATTAGTCTCCAGAACATGGAGGGGGCGCCATGTTTCCTGAGACCTGCGCATGCACACTAGACTCCTGCACCATGTAGAGGAGGGGGCCCACCCAGAGGTGCACATGGGCACCCTCCTCTGTTAAAACACCCCTAATTATATATGGACTTCTTAATTTACAAGCAAGGTAAGCCAGTCTTCAGCTGGCAAACTTGACAGCTTTCCATAAGATTTCAGACCATGATATTAAGACAATGGGGTGAATGTAATAAGTTCACAACCAGATTGGTTTTGCCTTGTAAGTGATTGCCGCCATAAAATGTGGGCATTCTCAAGTGCCCAGAGCTAAGCGCTGCCAGCTAGAGAGTAGAGGGCCGAGACGGAGCCTGCAGATGGGCCTCCTCCTCTTTAGAAATGCCCTTGAGTGCAGCACACTATCTTTCAGATTCACAGTCTGATGCCATTTTAGGGCGTGGCGGTGTCGGCCTTCGTTTGTGAAAGTAGAGGTGTGGCACCACCATCTATGGGGAGGGAAGAGGCTAGGAAATTTGTTGTAGCACAGAGATTTACAGCCTATGTGACAGCATAGTTGCCTACCCTCCCTCATTCTGCAGGAGACTCCCTGAAACCGCAGCAATCTCTGTGACTCCCTGAAAAGACCAGCAATCTCCTTGCTTGCACCTTACCCCCATTATGTAGCAGTTACATTCTTGGGGGGGGGGGGAGAAATCAGAGATACATACATTCAGTTGGGATCATTGGTGCCATTTCCCTACATTAGATATAAGGCACAATGATCCCTGTGGCTACATTTATTTGAAATAAGGTTTCTCGTGGCCGCTTACAGTATATGGAACCTCTTGCAAAACACAATACACAAACAAATCCTGAAAAATATCAGGATCTTTTCTTCAACAAGTAGATCTTACTAACTGTGGGGCTCTTTTATATTTTGATGTCAGTCATTTTTACAGTATGACACGCTGGTCAGATGTAGCAGTACACGTCTGCGCTGATAGGTGTTTTCACAATCTACCTGAAATGCTTTTACAAAAGTAGGCAAGTATGTGCGACAGGCAGATTGTGTGTCCTCATTGTAGCCTCAATTCTGTGTTGATTGACCTGATGCCCTTTGTCCTAGGACTCCTTGGATCACTACTGCAGCAGAAGGCATGTACTTGTAATACACGCCTCCTGCTACAGTACCATACAGAGCTATCCCGTCCACACCTGAATGTAGACATCATTGTGTGTGCAAGAGCTAATTCGTTTTTATTGAGATCATTTTGACCTTTTGCTGCATTTTGTGAATGTACTATGGGGGTCATTCCGAGTTGATTGCACGCTAGCTGTTTTTAGCAGCCATGCAAATGCATAGTTGCCGTCCACGTGGGAGTGTATTTTCGCTTTGCAAGTGTGCGAACGCCTGTGCAGCCGAGCTCTGCAAAAACATTTTGTGCAATTTCAGAGTAGGTCTGAACTTACTCAGCCCTTGCGAACACTTCAGTATTTTTGGTGCCGGAATTGACGTCACACACCCGCTCTCCAAACGCCTGGACATGCCTGCGTTTTCCTTACCACTCTCAGAAAACGGTCAGTTGACACCCATAAACATCCTCTTTCTGTCAATCTTCTTGCGATCGGCTGTGCGTATGGATTCTTAGTTAAATCCATAGCTCAGAAATGATCCGCATTGTACCCGTACGACACGCGTGTGCATTGCGGTGCATACCCAGTAGAGACCTGATCGCAGCACAGTGAAAATTGGCAGCGTGCGATCAACTCGGAATGACCCCCTATATTTTTATTCATACTGTCCTTTTCCAAAAGAGCCATCTAAATAGGTGAGATCTGATCCTAAAGTTGTTTTTTTAAGTTAACATTTTAGTCTTAAACATAACAAAGAAGATATTTGCGTTCACTGTCTAACTTGCCAATATGACAGCTATCTGCTCATCTGTTAATATGGTTTAGTGCAAATTAGACCATTCGGGCTGCTATCTTAAGCTGGGTACAACCCAGCGGCGCTACGATGAGATGTAATGATACATCAAATCCACTGTATACACTAACCTATTGTATAACGGTGCAATGTATGTTTACACACACTGCATATAACACCACATCAGTCATGGAAATAACCCATTGGATATGAACCACATCCAATGGGATGATTTGATGGATCGGGGGTACACAGACTTGTCGAAGTCAAAAATATTACATAGAGAGAACATACAGACTCCACACATTATGAGTCGCTATACTTGCAAATACGCGCAGCGAGCACAGCAATATATAGTAACATACGCATTTACATGGACATGCCACGGAGATGGATTCGACACATATTTCATACAGTACATAATTATAATAATATCAAGCGCCAGACATCATAATGATTTAAAATTATACAATGGAGTAACGTCATGTATGCACATTATTGGAGCAGAGCAAGATAGACATGTCGTATTTGGTAATAAAGCAACCAGATTAATGTGTATATCAAGGTGATACTTGTTATTAAGTTGTAGGACATTGCAACAAGTAGTTATGATTGAATGTATGAAAGCTAAAGTCACTTTTATTAGAACAATAGACATTTCCAAGCAGTTGGTGGACAGGAAACTCATGCCAGCCCTTTTAATGTTTTCAAGGCTGAACTTTGCTAGCATACGAATAGACCAGTGACTCATCATGAATGAGAAGGTTCCCTCCCTTAGATTAGATGTGTGCACTCCCCCAAACTATATAGCACATTGCTGATCAGACACACAGTTGTTGTTGTCCCAGACGATGGCGGAGATGTTGCCAGACCAGTTCCTGTATTTATTTACAGAGAGAGAAAGAGTGATATGGAGGGAAGAATTTATATGAGAAAGATATGGTAATTGTATCGCTGGCCTGTAACTGTATGTATTTTGTATTAACTGCTTACTGTATAAATTGTAACCATGTAACTATATGTATACTGTACATTGTGATATATTGAATACATATCCTTTTAATAACAAATATATACATCAATGAGCTTTGGAACTCAGATAATGTGTGGGTGTATTCTTTTCTCTTAAGGGATGTAGTGTTTTGAGATGTACAGCGCACTTTTATCGTATATGATAATAAGATGTGGCTGGCGTCTGCAGTATATATTAGAGAGGGCATTTTAAATATTTGTTAGAAAGCAATTTGGTATTTACAGACTATATGATGTGTACGACATATCGTTACAGTCTGCGTCAGAGCGATGTATCACACAATATATCTTATAGTGCATACCCAGATTAACATACAGTTCTGTAATACAAAGAAAAAAGAGAAACTACCTTCTTTGTTATTTCAGTATGGTGTTTCACAATACTTAGACAATTTAAATGTGTGCGTTACAAGGATGCACCTGTTTAACAATGCATTGTAGAATGAGGCAGATTTAGTACATAGCAAGCATCTGTTTTTTAAAGTTTAAAGCAGAGTGCTTGGAACACGCAGTGACATATGTGTTATACTCATTTGCACCTGCTGTCTTATGAGTAACTAAAGCTAGAATAGGGTATTGCTGAAAACATTGTTCTTGAACAAATCATGTAGAATAACACCATGTATTTCAATAAAACAATTATATTACTTCTTTATTTAGCTTTTACTGTTGCAAAAACTGAGTTAATATTTGCAAAGAAAATCCAGCGAGGATTAAAAAGACGATTGTTTTGCTAATTTCGGTTTAGTTTAATTGAATTCAGTAAAAAATAATTATTGAACAAAACAAACACATTCACAATTAAATAAGTTTGATAACTTGGTTAAGCAATTTTAGTTTCATATTAGTGAGTATGTTCCCTAGTGGCAAATTCAGATAGGATGAACAAAAGATGCTGACTAATTATTTGCAGGCAGCGCCTTACAAAGGTTCATCTTGTTATCTTCAGTCACGCTAATAATTGCTGAATTAGAAGACTAAATAATTGTCATTTATTTCATTGCAGCGCAGCCTAAGATCTCATTTTTAATTGTATATGCAAAAGTAGACCAAAAACACAAGTAACAAATAATTAGATTTAGGTTCAGCCTGACCACATTTTGTAAAATACTGTAGACTGTTTTATGAGGGCAGTTTACAAAAGTATACATATATATATATATATATATATATATTAGTGATGTGTACCGGACATTTTTCGGGTTTTGTGTTTTGGTTTTGGAATCAGTTCCGCGGCCGTGTTTTGGATTCGGACGCGTTTTGGCAAAACCTCCCTGAAATTTTTTTGTCGGATTCGGGTGTGTTTTAGATTCGGTTGTTTTTTTACAAAAAACCCTCAAAAACAGCTTAAATCATAGAATTTGGGGGTCATTTTGATCCCATAGTATTATTAATCTCAATAACCATAATTTACACTCATTTTCAGTCTATTCTGAACACCTCACACCTCACAATATTATTTTTAGTCCTAAAATATGCACCGAGGTCGCTGTGTGACTAAGCTAAGCGACCCAAGTGGCCGACACAAACACCTGGCCCATCTAGGAGTGGCACTGCAGTGTCAGGCAGGATGGCACTTCAAAAAAATAGTCCCCAAACAGCACATGATGCAAAGAAAAAAAGAGGCGCACCAAGGTCGCTGTGTGACTAAGCTAAGCGACACAAGTGGCCGACACAAACACCTGGCCCATATAGGAGTGGCACTGCAGTGTCAGGCAGGATGGCACTTCCAAAAAATAGTCCCCAAACAGCACATGATGCAAAGAAAAAAAAGAGGCGCACCAAGGTCGCTGTGTGACTAAGCTAAGCGACCCAAGTGGCTGACACAAACACCTGGCCCATCTAGGAGTGGCACTGCAGTGTCAGGCAGGATGGCACTTCAAAAAAATTGTCCCCAAACAGCACATGATGCAAAGAAAAAAAGAGGCGCACCAAGGTCGCTGTGTGACTAAGCTAAGCTATACAAGTGGCCGAAACAAACACCTGGCCCATCTAGGAGTGGCACTGCAGTGTCAGGCAGGATGGCACTTAAAAAAAATTGTCCCCAAACAGCACATGATGCAAAGAAAAAAAGAGGCGCACCAAGGTCACTGTGTGACTAAGCTAAGCGACACAAGTGGCCGACACAAACACCTGGCCCAACTAGGAGTGGCACTGCAGTGTCAGGCAGGATGGCACTTCAAAAAAATTGTCCCCAAACAGCACATGATGCAAAGAAAAATGAAAGAAAAAAGAGGTGCAAGATGGAATTGTCCTTGGGCCCTCCCACCCACCCTTATGTTGTATAAACAGGACATGCACACTTTAACGAACCCATCATTTCAGAGACAGGGTCTGCCACATGACTGTGACTGAAATGACTGGTTGGTTTGGGCCCCCACCAAAAAAAGAAGCAATCAATCTCTCCTTGCACAAACTGGCTCTACAGAGGCAAGATGTCCACCTCATCATCATCTTCCGATTCATCACCCCTTTCACTGTGTACATCCCCCTCCTCACAGATTATTAATTTGTCCCTACTGGAATCCACCATCTCAGGTCCCTGTGAACTTTCTGGAGGAAATTGCTGCTGGTGAATGTCTCCACGGAGGAATTGATTATAATTCATTTTGATGAACATCATCTTCTCCACATTTTCTGGAAGTAACCTCGTACGCCGATTGCTGACAAGGTGAGCGGCTGCACTAAAAAACCAGTTTGTGCAAGGGCCTCCAAATTGCCTCTTTTTCCTGCCAGTATACGTATGGACTGTCTGACGTGCCTACTTGGATGCGGTCACTCATATAATCCTCCACCATTCTTTCAATGGTGAGAGAATCATATGAAGTGACAGTAGACGACATGTCAGTAATCGTTGGCAGGTCCTTCAGTCCGGACCAGATGTCAGCACTCGCTCCAGACTGCCCTGCATCACCGCCAGCGGGTGGGCTCGGAATTCTTAGCCTTTTCCTCACACCCCCAGTTGCGGGAGAATGTGAAGGAGGAGATGTTGACGGGTCACGTTCCGCTTGACTTGACAATTTTCTCACCAGCAGGTCTTTGAACCTCTGCAGACTTGTGTCTGCCGGAAAGAGAGATACAACGTAGGTTTTAAATCTAGGATAGAGCACGGTGGCCAAAATGTAGTGCTCTGATTTCAACAGATTGACCACCCGTGAATCCTGGTTAAGCGAATTAATGGCTCCATCCACAAGTCCCACATGCCTAGCGGAATCGTTTTGTTTTAGCTACTCCTTCAATGTCTCCAGCTTCTTCTGCAAAAGCCTGATGAGGGGAATGACCTGACTCAGGCTGGTAGTGTCTGAACTGACTTCACGTGTGGCAAGTTCAAAGGGTTGCAGAACCTTGCACAACGTTGAAATTATTCTCCACTGCGCTTGAGTCAGGTGTATTCCCCCTCCTTTACCTATATCGTGGGCAGATGTATAGGCTTGAATGGCCTTTTGCTGCTCCTCCATCCTCTGAAGCATATTGAGGGTTGAATTCCACCTCGTTACCACCTCTTGCTTCAGATGATGGCAGGGCAGGTCCAGGAATGTTTGGTGGTGCTCCAGTCTTCGGCACGCAGTGGCTGAATGCCGAAAGTGGCCCGCAATTCTTCGGGCCACCAACAGCATCTCTTGCACGCCCCTGTCGTTTTTTAAATAATTCTGCACCACCAAATTCAATGTATGTGCAAAACATGGGACGTGCTGGAATTTGCCCAGATGTAATGCACGCACAATATTGGTGGCGTTGTCCGATGTCACAAATACCCAGGAGAGTCCAATTGGGGTAAGTCACTCTGCGATGATGTTCCTCAGTTTCCGTAAGAGGTTGTCAGCTGTGTGCCTCTTCTGGAAAGCGGTGATACAAAGCGTAGCCTGCCTAGGAACGAGTTGGCGTTTGCGAGATGCTGCTACTGGTGCCGCCGCTTGCTGTTCTTGCTGCGGGAGGCAATACATCTACCCAGTGGGCTGTCACAGTCATATAGTCCTGAATCTGCCCTGCTCCACTTGTCCACATGTCCGTGGTTAAGTGGACATTGGGTACAACTGCATTTTTTAGGACACTGGTGACTCTTTTTCTGAGGTCTGTGTACATTTTCGGTATCGCCTGCCTAGAGAAATGGAACCTAGATGGTATTTGGTACCGGGGACACAGTACCTCAATCAAGTCTCTAGTTGCCTCTGAATTAACGGTGGATACCGGAACCCCGTATCTCACCGCCCAGGCTGCCAAGGCCTGAGTTATCCGCTTTGCAGCAGGATGACTGCTGTGATATTTCATCTTCCTCGCAAAGGACTGTTGGACAGTCAATTGCTTACTGGAAGTAGTACAAGTGGTCTTCCGACTTCCCCTCTGTAATGACGATCGACTCCCAGCAGCAACAACAGCAGCGCCAGCAGCAGTAGGCGTTACACTCAAGGATGCATCGGAGGAATCCCAGGCAGGAGAGGACTCGTCAGACTTGACAGTGACATGGCCTGCAGGACTGTTGGCATTCCTGGGGAAGGAGGAAATTGACACTGAGGGAGTTGGTGGTGTGGTTTGCAGGAGCTTGGTTACAAGAGGAGGGGATTTAGTTGTCAGTGGACTCCTTCCGCTGTCACCAAAAGTTTTTGAACTTGTCACTGACTTCTGATGAATGCAGTCCAGGTGACGTATAAGGGAGGATGTTCATAGGTGGTTAACGTCCTTACCCCTACTTATTACAGCTTGACAAAGGCAACACACGGCTTGACACCTGTTGTCCGCATTTGTGTTTAAATAATTCCACACTGAAGAACTGATTTTTTTTGTATTTTGACCAGGCATGTCAATGGCCATATTCGTCCCATGGACAACAGGTGTCTCCCCGGGTGACTTAAACAAACCACCTCACCATCAGAATCCTCCTTGTCAATTTCCTCCCCAGCACCAGCAACACCCATATCCTAATCCTGGTGTACTTCAACAGTGACATCTTCAATTTGACTATCAGGAACTGGACTGCGGATGCTCCTTCCAGCACTTGCATGGGGCGTGCAAATGGTGGAAGGCGCAAGCTCTTCCCGTCCAGTGTTGGGAAGGTCAGGCCTCGCAACCGACACAATTGGACTCTCCTTGGGGATTTGTGATTTAGAAGAACGCACAGTTCTTTGCTGTGCTTTTGCCAGCTTAAGTCTTTTAATTTTTCTAGCGAGAGGATGAGTGCTTCCATCCTCATGTGAAGCTGAACCACTAGCCATGAACATAGGCCAGGGCCTCAGCCCTTCCTTGCCACTCCGTGTCGTAAATGGCATATTGGCAAGTTTACGCTTCTCATCAGACGCTTTCAGTTTTGATATTTGGGTCATTTTACTGAACTTTTGTTTTTTGGATTTTACATGCTCTCTACTATGACATTGGGAATCGGCCTTGGCAGACGACGTTGATGGCATTTCATCGTCTCGGCCATGACTAGTGGCAGCAGCTTCAGCACGAGGTGGAAGTGAATCTTGATCTTTCCCTATTTTAACCTCCACATTTTTGTTCTCCATTTTTTAATGTGTGGAATTATATGCCAGTATCAATTAGAGATGAGCGCCTGAAATTTTTCGGGTTTTGTGTTTTGGTTTTGGGTTCGGTTCCGCGGCCGTGTTTTGGGTTCGACCGCGTTTTGGCAAAACCTCACCGAATTTTTTTTGTCGGATTCGGGTGTGTTTTGGATTCGGGTGTTTTTAAAAAAACACACTAAAAAACAGCTTAAATCATAGAATTTGGGGGTCATTTTGATCCCATATTATTATTAACCTCAAAAACCATAATTTCCACTCATTTTCATTCTATTCTGAATACCTCACACCTCACAATATTATTTTTAGTCCTAAAATTTGCACCAAGGTCGCTGGATGACTAAGCTAAGCGACACTAGTGGCAGACACAAACACCTGGCCCATCTAGGAGTGGCACTGCAGTGTCACGCAGGATGTCCCTTCCAAAAAACCCTCCCCAATCAGCACATGACGCAAAGAAAAAAAGAGGCGCAATGAGGTAGCTGACTGTGTGAGTAAGATAAGCGACCCTAGTGGCCGACACAAACACCGGGCCCATTTAGGAGTGGCACTGCAGTGTCACGCAGGATGTCCCTTCCAAAAAACCCTCCCCAATCAGCACATGACGCAAAGAAAAAAAGAGGCGTAATGAGGTAGCTGACTGTGTGAGTAAGATTAGCGACCCTAGTGGCCGACACAAACACCGGGCCCATTTAGGAGTGGCACTGCAGTGTCACGCAGGATGTCCCTTCCAAAAAACCCTCCCCAATCAGCACATGACGCAAAGAAAAAAAGAGGCGCAATGAGGTAGCTGACTGTGTGAGTAAGATTAGCGACCCCAGTGGCCGACACAAACACCGGGCCCATTTAGGAGTGGCACTGCAGTGTCACGCAGGATGTCCCTTCCAAAAAACCCTCCCCAATCAGCACATGACGCAAAGAAAAAAAGAGGCGCAATGAGGTAGCTGACTGTGTGAGTAAGATTAGCGACCCTAGTGGCCGACACAAACACCGGGCCCATTTAGGAGTGGCACTGCAGTGTCACGCAGGATGTCCCTTCCAAAAAACCCTCCCCAAACAGCACATGACGCAAAGAAAAAGAAAAGAAAAAAGAGGTGCAAGATGGAATTGTCCTTGGGCCCTCCCACCCACCCTTATGTTGTATAAACAAAACAGGACATGCACACTTTAACCAACCCATCATTTCAGTGACAGGGTCTGCCACACGACTGTGACTGATATGACGGGTTGGTTTGGACCCCCCCCCAAAAAAGAAGCAATTAATCTCTCTTTGCACAAACTGGCTCTACAGAGGCAAGATGTCCACCTCATCATCACCCTCCGATATATCACCGTGTACATCCCCCTCCTCACAGATTATCAATTCGTCCCCACTGGAATCCACCATCTCAGCTCCCTGTGTACTTTGTGGAGGCAATTGCTGCTGGTCAATGTCTCCGCGGAGGAATTGATTATAATTCATTTTAATGAACATCATCTTCTCCACATTTTCTGGATGTAACCTCGTACGCCGATTGCTGACAAGGTGAGCGGCGGCACTAAACACTCTTTCGGAGTACACACTTGTGGGAGGGCAACTTAGGTAGAATAAAGCCAGTTTGTGCAATGGCCTCCAAATTGCCTCTTTTTCCTGCCAGTATAAGTATGGACTGTGTGACGTGCCTACTTGGATGCGGTCACTCATATAATCCTCCACCATTCTTTCAATGGTGAGAGAATCATATGCAGTGACAGTAGACGACATGTCCGTAATCGTTGTCAGGTCCTTCAGTCCGGACCAGATGTCAGCATCAGCAGTCGCTCCAGACTGCCCTGCATCACCGCCAGCGGGTGGGCTCGGAATTCTGAGCCTTTTCCTTGCACCCCCAGTTGCGGGAGAATGTGAAGGAGGAGATGTTGACAGGTCGCGTTCCGCTTGACTTGACAATTTTCTCACCAGCAGGTCTTTCAACCCCAGCAGACTTGTGTCTGCCGGAAAGAGAGATCCAAGGTAGGCTTTAAATCTAGGATCGAGCACGGTGGCCAAAATGTAGTGCTCTGATTTCAACAGATTGACCACCCGTGAATCCTTGTTAAGCGAATTAAGGGCTCCATCCACAAGTCCCACATGCCTAGCGGAATCGCTCCGTGTTAGCTCCTCCTTCAATGTCTCCAGCTTCTTCTGCAAAAGCCTGATGAGGGGAATGACCTGACTCAGGCTGGCAGTGTCTGAACTGACTTCACGTGTGGCAAGTTCAAAGGGCATCAGAACCTTGCACAACGTTGAAATCATTCTCCACTGCGCTTGAGACAGGTGCATTCCACCTCCTATATCGTGCTCAATTGTATAGGCTTGAATGGCCTTTTGCTGCTCCTCCAACCTCTGAAGCATATAGAGGGTTGAATTCCACCTCGTTACCACTTCTTGCTTCAGATGATGGCAGGGCAGGTTCAGTAGTTTTTGGTGGTGCTCCAGTCTTCTGTACGTGGTGCCTGTACGCCGAAAGTGTCCCGCAATTTTTCTGGCCACCGACAGCATCTCTTGCACGCCCCTGTCGTTTTTTAAATAATTCTGCACCACCAAATTCAAGGTATGTGCAAAACATGGGACGTGCTGGAATTTGCCCATATTTAATGCACACACAATATTGCTGGCGTTGTCCGATGCCACAAATCCACAGGAGAGTCCAATTGGGGTAAGCCATTCCGCGATGATCTTCCTCAGTTGCCGTAAGAGGTTTTCAGCTGTGTGCGTATTCTGGAAACCGGTGATACAAAGCGTAGCCTGCCTAGGAAAGAGTTGGCGTTTGCGAGATGCTGCTACTGGTGCCGCCGCTGCTGTTCTTGCGGCGGGAGTCCTTACATCTACCCAGTGGGCTGTCACAGTCATATAGTCCTGACCCTGCCCTGCTCCACTTGTCCACATGTCCGTGGTTAAGTGGACATTGGGTACAACTGCATTTTTTAGGACACTGGTGAGTCTTTTTCTGACGTCCGTGTACATTCTCGGTATCGCCTGCCTAGAGAAGTGGAACCTAGATGGTATTTGGTAACGGGGGCACACTGCCTCAATAAATTGTCTAGTTCCCTGTGAACTAACGGCGGATACCGGACGCACGTCTAACACCAACATAGTTGTCAAGGCCTCAGTTATCCGCTTTGCAGCAGGATGACTGCTGTGATATTTCATCTTCCTCGCAAAGGACTGTTGAACAGTCAATTGCTTACTGGAAGTAGTACAAGTGGGCTTACGACTTCCCCTCTGGGATGACCATCGACTCCCAGCAGCAACAACAGCAGCGCCAGCAGCAGTAGGCGTTACACGCAAGGATGCATCGGAGGAATCCCAGGCAGGAGAGGAATCGTCAGAATTGCCAGTGACATGGCCTGCAGGACTATTGGCATTCCTGGGGAAGGAGGAAATTGACACTGAGGGAGTTGGTGGGGTGGTTTGCGTGAGCTTGGTTACAAGAGGAAGGGATTTACTGGTCAGTGGACTGCTTCCGCTGTCACCCAAAGTTTTTGAACTTGTCACTGTCTTATTATGAATGCGCTGCAGGTGATGTATAAGGGAGGATGTTCCGAGGTGGTTAACGTCCTTATCCCTACTTATTACAGCTTGACAAAGGGAACACACGGCTTGACACCTGTTGTCCGCATTTCTGTTGAAATACCTCCACACCGAAGAGCTGATTTTTTTGGTATTTTCACCAGGCATGTCAACGGCCATATTCCTCCCACCGACAACAGGTGTCTCCCCGGGTGCCTGACTTAAACAAACCACCTCACCATCAGAATCCTCCTGGTCAATTTCCTCCCCAGCGCCAGCAACACCCATATCCTCCTCATCCTGGTGTACTTCAACACTGACATCTTCAATCTGACTATCAGGAACTGGACTGCGGGTGCTCCTTCCAGCACTTGCAGGGGGCGTGCAAATGGTGGAAGGCGCATGCTCTTCACGTCCAGTGTTGGGAAGGTCAGGCATCGCAACCGACACAATTGGACTCTCCTTGTGGATTTGGGATTTCGAAGAATGCACAGTTCTTTGCTGTGCTTTTGCCAGCTTGAGTCTTTTCATTTTTCTAGCGAGAGGCTGAGTGCTTCCATCCTCATGTGAAGCTGAACCACTAGCCATGAACATAGGCCAGGGCCTCAGCCGTTCCTTGCCACTCCGTGTGGTAAATGGCATATTGGCAAGTTTACGCTTCTCCTCCGACAATTTTATTTTAGGTTTTGGAGTCCTTTTTTTACTGATATTTGGTGTTTTGGATTTGACATGCTCTGTACTATGACATTGGGCATCGGCCTTGGCAGACGACGTTGCTGGCATTTCATCGTCTCGGCCATGACTAGTGGCAGCAGCTTCAGCACGAGGTGGAAGTGGATCTTGATCTTTCCCTAATTTTGGAACCTCAACATTTTTGTTCTCCATATTTTAATAGGCACAACTAAAAGGCACCTCAGGTAAACAATGGAGATGGATGGATACTAGTATACAATTATGGACGGACTGCCGAGTGCCGACACAGAGGTAGCCACAGCCGTGAACTACCGTACTGTACTGTGTCTGCTGCTAATATAGACTGGTTGATAAAGAGATGTCGTAGTATGTATGTATGAAGAAGAAAGAAAAAAAAACCACAGTTAGGTGGTATACAATTATGGACGGACTGCCGAGTGCCGACACAGAGGTAGCCACAGCCGTGAACTACCGTACTGTACTGTGTCTGCTGCTAATATAGACTGGTTGATAAAGAGATGTAGTAGTATGTATGTATAAAGAAGAAAGAAAAAAAAACCACGGGTAGGTGGTATACAATTATGGACGGACTGCCGAGTGCCGACACAGAGGTAGCCACAGCCGTGAACTACCGTACTGTACTGTGTCTGCTGCTAATATAGACTGGTTGATAAAGAGATGTAGTAGTATGTATGTATAAAGAAGAAAGAAAAAAAAACCACGGGTAGGTGGTATACAATTATGGATGGACTGCCGAGTGCCGACACAGAGGTAGCTACAGCCGTGAACTACCGTACTGTGTCTGCTGCGACTGGATGATAAATAATGATATAAAAAATATATATATATCACTACTGCAGCCGGACAGGTATATATATTATATAATGACGGACCTGCTGGACACTGTCTGTCAGCAGAATGAGTTTTTTATAGAATAAAAAAAAAAACACCACACAAGTGAAGTCACACGACGAGTGTTTAACTTTTTCAGGCAATCACAATATAGTATACTACTAACTATACTGGTGGTCAGTGTGGTCAGGTCACTGGTCAGTCACACTGGCAGTGGCACTCCTGCAGCAAAAGTGTGCACTGTTTAATTTTAATATAATATGTACTCCTGGCTCCTGCTATAACCTATAACTGGCACTGCAGTGCTCCCCAGTCTCCCCCACAATTATAAGCTGTGTGAGCTGAGCACAGTCAGATATATAATATATACATAGATGATGCAGCACACTGGGCTGAGCAGTGCACACAGATATGGTATGTGACTGTCTTGTACTCCTGGCTCCTGCTATAACCTATAACTGGCACTGCAGTGCTCCCCAGTCTCCCCCACAATTATAAGCTGTGTGAGCTGAGCACAGTCAGATATATAATATATACATAGATGATGCAGGCATGCAGCACACTGGGCTGAGCAGTGCACACAGATATGGTATGTGACTGAGTCACTGTGTGTACCGTTTTTTTCAGGCAGAGAACGGATATATTAAATAAAACAACTGCACTGCTGGTGGTCACTGTGGTCAGTCACTAAACTCTGCACTCTCTTCTACAGTATCAGCCTCAGGTCAATCTCTCTCTCTCTCTCCTAATCTAAATGGAGAGGACGCCAGCCACGTCCTCTCCCTATCAATCTCAATGCACGTGTGAAAATGGCGGCGACGCGCGGCTCCTTATATAGAATCCGAGTCTCGCGAGAATCCGACAGCGTCATGATGACGTTCGGGCGCGCTCGGGTTAACCGAGCAAGGCGGGAAGATCCGAGTCGCTCGGACCCGTGAAAAAAAACATGAAGTTCGTGCGGGTTCGGATTCAGAGAAACCGAACCCGCTCATCTCTAGTACCAATAGCAATGGCCTACTACTATATATACTGCGCACAACTGAAATACACCACAGGTATGGATAGTATACTTGACGACACAGAGGTAGGTACAGCAGTGGCCTACTGTACCGTACTGCTATATATTATATACTGGTGGTCAGCAAACTGTGCAAAACTGAAATGCACCACAGGTATGGATGGATAGTATACTTGACGACACAGAAGTAGGTACAGCAGTGGCCTACTGTACCGTACTGCTATATATTATATACTGGTGGTCAGCAAACTGTGCAAAACTGAAACGCACCACAGGTATGGATGGATAGTATACTTGACGACACAGAGGTAGGTACAGCAGTGGCCTACTGTACCGTATTGCTATATATTATATACTGGTGGTCAGCAAACTGTGCAAAACTGAAATGCACCACAGGTATGGATGGATAGTATACTTGACGACACAGAGGTATGTACAGCAGTGGCCTACTGTACCGTAATGCTATATATTATATACTGGTGGTCAGCAAACTGTGCAAAACTGAAATGCACCACAGGTATGGATGGATAGTATACTTCACGACACAGAAGTAGGTACAGCAGTGGCCTACTGTACCGTACTGCTATATATTATATACTGGTGGTCAGCAAACTGTGCAAAACTGAAATGCACCACAGGTATGGATGGATAGTATACTTGACGACACAGAGGTAGGTACAGCAGTGGCCTACTGTACCGTACTGCTATATATTATATACTAGTGGTCAGCAAACTGCGCAAAACTGAAATGCACCACAGGTATGGATGGATACTTGGATAGTATACTTGATGACACAGAGGTAAGTACAGCAGTGGCCTACTGTACCGTACTACTATATATTATATACTGGTGGTCAGCAAACTGTGCAAAACTGAATGCACCACAGGTATGGATGGATAGTATACTTGACGACACAGAGGTAGGTACAGCAGTGGCCTACTGTACCGTACTGCTATATATTATATACTGGTGGTCAGCAAACTGTGCAAAACTGAAATGCACCACAGGTATGGATGGATAGTATACTTGACGACACAGAGGTAGGTACAGCAGTGGCCTACTGTACTGTAATGCTATATATTATATACTGGTGGTCAGCAAACTGTGCAAAACTGAAATGCACCACAGGTATGGATGGATAGTATACTTGACGACACAGAGGTAGGTACAGCAGTGGCCTACTGTACTGTACTGCTATATATTATATACTGGTGGTCAGCAAACTGTGCAAAATTGAAATGCACCACAGGTATGGATGGATAGTATACTTGACGACACAGAGGTAGGTACAGCAGTGGCCTACTGTACCGTAATGCTATATATTATATACTGGTGGTCCGCAAACTGTGCAAAACTGAAATGCACCACAGGTATGGATGGATAGTATACTTGACGACACAGAGGTAGGTACAGCAGTGGCCTACTGTACCGTACTGCTATATATTATATACTGGTGGTCAGCAAACTGTGCAAAACTGAAATGCACCACAGGTATGGATGGATAGTATACTTGACGACACAGAGGTAGGTACAGCAGTGGCCTACTGTACCGTACTGCTATATATTATATACTGGTGGTCAGCAAACTGTGCAAAACTGAAATGCACCACAGGTATGGATGGATAGTATACTTGACGACACAGAGGTAGGTACAGCAGTGGCCTACTGTACCGTACTGCTATATATTATATACTGGTGGTCAGCAAACTGTGCAAAACTGAAATGCACCACAGGTATGGATGGATAGTATACTTGACAACACAGAGGTGGTACAGCAGTGGCCTACTGTACTGTACTGCTATATATTATATACTGGTGGTCAGCAAACTGTGCAAAACTGAAATGCACCACAGGTATGGATGGATAGTATACTTGACGACACAGAGGTAGGTACAGCAGTGGCCTACTGTACCGTACTGCTATTTATTATATACTGGTGGTCAGCAAACTGTGCAAAACTGAAATGCACCACAGGTATGGATGGATAGTATACTTGACGACACAGAGGTAGGTACAGCAGTGGCCTACTGTACCGTACTGCTATATATTATATACTGGTGGTCAACAAACTGTGCAAAACTGAAATGCACCACAGGTATGGATGTGTAGTATACTTGACGACACAGAGGTAGGTACAGCAGTGGCCTTCTGTACCGTACTCCTATATATTATATACTGGTGGTCAGCAAAATTATCCACTGTACTTCTACTATATACTGTCTACAATGCAGCACAGATATGGAGTGTATTTTAGGCAGACAACGTATACTGGTGGTCACTGGTCAGCAAAACTCTGCACTGTACTCCTCCTATATAATATTATACTGGTGGTCCCCAGTCCCCACAATAAAGCAGCACACTGAGCACAGATATGGAGTGTTTTTCAGGCAGACAATGTATACTGGTGGTCACTGTCAGCAAAACTCTGCACTGTACTCCTGCTATATAATACAGCTGCTCCCCAGTCCCCACAATTAAGCAGTGTGAGCACAGATATATGCAGCACACTGAGCACAGAAAAGGAGCATTTTTTTCAGGCAGAGAACGGATAAAACTGGTGGTCACTGATCAGCAAAACTCTGCACTGTACTCCTCCTATATTAATATACAGCTGCTCCCCAGTCCACACAATTAAGATATAACTAAGCAAGCACAAATATTTGCATCAACAATGAATAAACGGAGAGGACGCCAGCCACGTCCTCTCCCTAACATTTCCAATGCACGAGTGAAAATGGCAGCGACGCGCGGCTGCTTATAAAGAATCCGAATCTCGCGAGAATCCGACAGCGGGATGATGACGTTCGGGCGCGCTCGGGTTAACCGAGCCATACGGGAGAATCCGAGTATGCCTCGGACCCGTGTAAAAAGGGTGAAGTTCGGGGGGGTTCGGTTTCCGAGAAACCGAACCCGCTCATCACTAATATATATATATATATATATATATATATAGGGGATGAGATCAGGCGGCACTCACGGATTTCAGACAAACAAGTAAGGAGACAACCCCTACTTGTAGACTTAACGTTTCGGTTTATTAACCGTCTTCAGAAGTAATCATTACTTCTGAAGACGGTTAATAAACCGAAACGTTAAGTCTACAAGTAGGGGTTGTCTCCTTACTTGTTTGTCTGAAATCCGTGAGTGCCGCCTGATCTCATCCCCTACATTGCCGTAAACGCTGAGGAGGGCACCCGGTAAGCTGACACCTAAAAACTTGATTGAGTGCCGAGCTCCATTCTCTTATATATATATACTGTATATATATATATAATTTGAATTGAAATTATAGTGCTGTTCTCATTGTAATATTATATCTATTTTTTTAAGTGTTATAATATATTATTTTCATTAAAATTAAGTAATTGCTTTTTGGTTCCTGTTAACACCTTTTACTATTATAGCCCATTTGTCTGCAGAAGTCTTTCTATATTGTTTTGTGTACTATAGAATAAGAACAACCGCACAGGTTATCTTCACACTCCCCTCAGTGTTATTTCATTCAATTTGTATATGAAGAGGAGCTACCTACTGTACTACCATTGTGTATACACATAGGCATTTGTGGGGGCCTACACCGCACACACTGCACCCATAAAGTTTACCTATTCTTCTGGAGTCCCGCAGTGGTGGCCCTGCAGTGCGGGCGCAAACCACTTGGAAAAAGGTCACCGCGCCCATTTCCGAGTGATTTGCGCATGCGCACTGTAGATGGCCCCGGGAACAAGGTGCAGGCGTCATGTTCCTGGAGACCTGTTCAGGCACAGTAGACTATGGCTTTATGCCAAAGTCTACTAGCTGTCAATTAATTCCCACTAGGGCCAAAATTGACTAATATTCGTGTTTTAGCCGTTTTTAAGGGTGTTTGAACTCAAATGGTATCGGGTGCATTTTACTGGAACTTTTTGAATCCTGATACGGTCATTTACCAAGCTGCCGAGATTTCCTCATTCGTCTTTTCCGATGTCGATGTGATTCGTAATGTCAGGCAGTGTTTTACGGGAGTGATGAGTAAAACACTGCCTGACAAAACACAAGGAATCCCGGCCGGATCTGTGAGATCCGTGCAGGGCTTCATTGTGTACCTTAAAAAAAAAGTTTAAAGAGTTAAAAAAACAGAAAAAAATTGCGTGGGGTCCCCCCTCCTAAGCAAAACCAGCCTCGGGCTCTTTGAGCCGGTCCTGGTTGCAAAAATATGGGGGGAAAATGACAGGGGTTCCCCCATATTTTAACAACCAGCACCGGGCTCTGCGCCTGGTCCTGGTGCCAAAAATACGGGGGACAAAAAGCGTAGGGATCCCCCGTATTTTTGGAACCAGCACTGGGCTCCACTAGTCAGAGAGATAATGCCACAGCCGGGGGACACTTTTATATAGGTCCCTGCGGCCCTGGCATTAAATCACTAACTAGTCACCCCTGGCCGGGGTACCCCGGAGGAGTGGGAACCCCTTAAATCAAGGGGTCCCCCCCTCCAGCCACCCAAGGGCCAGGGGTGAAGCCCAAGGCTGTCCCCCCCATCCAAGGGCTGCGGATGGGGGGCTGATAGCCTTGTGAAAAAAATTTAATATTGTTTTTTAGTAGCAGTACTACAAGTCCCAGCAAGCCTCCCCCGCAAGCTGGTACTTGGAGAACCACAAGTACCAGCATGCGGTGGAAAACCGGGCCCGCTGGTACCTGTAGTACTACTACTAAAAAAATACCCCCAAAAAAACAGGACACACACACCGTGAAAGTATAATTTTATTACATACATGCACACCTCCCTACATACATACTTACCTATGTTCCCACGAGGCTCGGTCCTCTTCTCCATGTAGAATCCTTGGGGTACCTGTGAAAAAAATTAAACTCACATAATCCAGTGTAGAATCAGACCTTTGTATAATCCACGTACTTGGCAAAATAATAAAACGGAAACCCGACCACGCACTGAAAGGGGCCCCATGTTTACACATGGGACCCTTTTCCCCAACTGCCAGAACCCCCCCTGACTCCTGGCACTCTCCTGATTGGCTGTGTGCTCCTGTAGTGTCTGTGAGGCAGCACACGGCACAGATACAATGTAGCGCCTATGCGCTCCATTGTAGCCAATGGTGGGAACTTTGCGGTCAGCGGTGAGGTTACTTTCAGTCAACCGCTGACCGCAAAGTTCCCACCATTGGCTACAATGGAGCGCATAGGCGCTACATTGTATCTGTGCCGTGTGCTGCCTCACAGACACTACAGGAGCACACAGCCAATCAGGAGAGTGCCACGACGTGGCGCTCCCTGATTGGCTGAAGGTACCCTCTTTGACAGGAGGTCTGATTCTACACTGGATTATGTGAATATGTGAAGATATTTTTTTACACAGGTACCCCAAGGATTCTACATGGAGAAAAGGACCAAGCCTCGTGGGAACATAGGTAAGTATGCATTTATGGAGGTGTGCATGTATGTAATAAACTTATACTGTCACGGTGTGTGTGTCCTGTTTTTTTGGGGGTATTTTTTAGTAGTAGTACTACTACAGGTAACAGCGGGCCCGGTTTTCCACCGCATGCTGGTTCTTGTGGTTCTCCAAGTACCAGCTTGCGGGGAGGCTTGCTGGGACTTGTAGTACTGCTACTAAAAATAATATTCATATTTTTTCACAAGGCTATCAGCCCTCCATCCGCCGCCCTTGGATGGGGGGGACAGCCTCGGGCTTCACCCCTGGCCCTTGGGTGGCTGGAGGGGGGGGACCCCTTGATTTAAGGGGTTCCCACTCCTCCAGGGTACCCCGGCCAGGGGTGACTAGTTGGGTATGTAATGCCAGGGCCGCAGGGACCAGTATAAAAGTGTCCCCCGGCTGTGGCATAATGTACCTGGCTAGTGGAACCCGGTGCTAGTTTCAAAAATATGGGGGACCCCTACGCTTTTTGTCCCCCATATTTTTGGAACCAGGACCAGGCGCAGAGCCCGGTGCTGGTTGATTAAATATGGGGGAACCCCTGTCATTTTCCCCCCCATAATTTTTCAACAAGGACCGGCTCAAAGAGCCCGAGGCTGGTTGTGCTTAGGAGGGGGGACCCCACGCAATTTTTTTTCCCAGTTTCTACACTAAACAGACCCTTTACCATAGATAACCATGCACAGATCCCACTGATCCGTGCATGGTTATCCAAACTCGACTGGAAAAAGCAGGTCTATTTTTTTGCTGCTTTTTTTAACGAATCGAAAAAAAAACAGACCCGCACTTGAGCACTCAGAAACTAATACCCAAATACGAATGAATAGTGAATGCCCGTATTCTATGAAATAACAGCCGCGTTTGACCGATGGTCTATTCATTCGTATTTGTGAACGTTGTCATTCAAACCATTACGAATAGTCCAAACACTGCCGAGATTGGTGCTTAGTGAATTCCCGGATTGGGACTTAGAAAAAAAAACACAAATTGGACAAACTTGGATTTTTAGTAAATACTGGCCTAGGTATATGTTGCACATTATTGACCCATGACATATTATGATATATTCACTGTAGATTCAATTAGTCATGAGTTATGTGAAAATACAAAGAATTTACCATTAATAATGTCCACTGATGAATATATACTATTATTCTTGTATAATAATGGAAGAATTAGTATTTATTAAAACCAATATCTAGATAGATTTCTTCCAGTGTTGAATGTTACAGTTAACTTTCACTATATATGCTATAAAAATAGCAAAGGGTAAGACTTTACTGATATTTATAAGTGGATACTAGGAGATTCAGTATACATACTTAAGGGTATAAAGTATTCCAGTATCCAACAGAGGGTCTATACTCTATGACACCAAAAGAGGTATTTTGATAGGGATTTAACAATCCCAATTATTTCATCAACTTTTTATTTTATCTAATATTTCACCATTTCATGTTTTTTTTGTGGGGGTTTCTATGATTTTATTAGTCATTATTTAAAGTTAGGTTTTATATTTTAAACTTGACCAGTGAACCATGCATTTACATTTTTCTGGTTTTTTGTTTATGTTGTTTTGTGTGTAGGTTCTGAGTAGAGTGGGGTATTAACATTCCTTAGGTATGATGTACTAAATTATTATTATTATTATTATTATTATTATTATTATTATTATGATCTTTTACAAGCTTACTGCACAGTGCTTTACTTTTGGAAACAAACACTGCAAAAAACAAAACGAAGTAGAAACAAACAATGAGGAAAGAGCGTCTTTCTCAGGAGCTTGGAAGCCGTTCTCTACATCTAGAAGTCAAATCTGTGTTTAGGCTGTTAGATCACACAGGAGAAGTTGCATTACTGTGTGTAAAAAGTGTCCAGCATGGCAATCCACTCCCCCATCACTCCAACTCTGTTCTAGTCACATTGGTGGATAGAACATTTAAAAATATAATCAGAGTAGTGGACTATTTTTGTTTGCTTGTTTGCTTTTCGAAGGTTCATAGTGTAGATTACAGACCTCAAAGTAGTGGTGAGCGGGTTCGTATCCTCGGGATCCGAACCCGCCCGAACTTCACCTTTTTTTGCACGGGTCCGAGCAACTCGGATCCTCCTGCCTTGCTCGGTTAACTCGAGCGCGCCCGAACGTCATCATCCCGCGGTCGGATTCTCTCGAGATTCGTATTCTATATAAGGAGCCGCACGTCGCCGCCATTTTTCACTCGTGCATTGGAGATGATCGTGAGAGGACGTGGCTGGCGTCCTCTCAGTTTCTATGTTCAGTGGGCTGCAAATTGTGCTGCAAATATCTGTGCTCAGTGTGCAGCAAATATCTGTGCTCAGTGTGCTGCAAGTGCAAATATCTACGTTCTCTGCCGGAAAAACGCACCATATCTGACTGTGCTCAGTGTGCTGCTAATATCTGTGCTCAGTGTGCTAATTGCTTTATTGTGGGGACTGAGGACCAGCAGTATTATATAGTAGGAGGACAGTGCAGAGTTTTGCTGACCAGTGACCAGTGACCACCAGTATTCTACGTTCTCTGCCTGAAAAACGCTCCATATCTGTGCTGCATATTATTATATATATACTAGTAGGAGGACAGTGCAGAATTTTGCTGACCACCAGTATAACTATATATATAGCAGTACGGTACAGTAGTCCACTGCTCTACCTACCTCTGTGTCGTCAAGTATACTATCCATCCATACATGTGGTGCATTTCAGTTTTGCACAGTTTGCTGACCACCAGTATATACTATAAAGCAGTACGGTACAGAAGGCCACTGCTCTACCTACCTCTGTGTCGTCAAGTATACCATCCATCCATACCTGTGGTGCATTTCAGTTTTGCACAGTTTGCTGACCACCAGTATAACTATATATATAGCAGTATGGTACAGTAGTCCACTGCTCTACCTACCTCTGTGTCGTCAAGTATACTATCCATCCATACCTGTGGTGCATTTCAGTTTTGCACAGTTTGCTGACCACCAGTATATATTATATAGCAGTACGGTACAGAAGGCCACTGCTCTACCTACCTTTGTGTCGTCAAGTATACTATCCATCCATACCTGTGGTGCATTTCAGTTTTGCACAGTTTGCTGACCACCAGTATAACTATATATATAGCAGTACGGTACAGAAGGCCACTGTTCTACCTACCTCTGTGTCGTTAAGTATACTATCCATCCATACCTGTGGTGCATTTCAGTTTTGCACAGTTTGCTGACCACCAGTATAACTATATATATAGCAGTACGGTACAGAAGGCCACTGTTCTACCTACCTCTGTGTCGTCAAGTATACTATCCATCCATACCTGTGGTGCATTTCAGTTGTGCGCAGTATTTATAGTAGTAGAATATTTATAGTAGTAGGCCATTGCTATTGATATATTACTGGCATATAATTCCACACATTAAAAAATCGAGAACAAAAATGTGGAGGTTAAAATAGGAAAAGATCAAGATCCACTTCCACCTCATGCTGAAGCTGCTGCCACTAGTCTTGGCCGAGACGATGAAATGCCATCAACGTCGTCTGCCAAGGCCGATGCCCAATGTCATAGTAGAGAGCATGTAAAATCCAAAAAAATAAAGCTCAGTAAAATGACCCAAAAATCTAAATCAAAATCATCTGAGGAGAAGCGTAAACTTGCCAATGTGCCATTTACGACACGGAGTGGCAAGGAACGGCTGAGGGCCTGGCCTATGTTCATGGCTAGTGGTTCAGCTTCACATGAGAATGGAAGCACTCATCCTCCTGCTAGAAAACTTAAAAGAGTTAAGATGGCAAAAGCACAGCAAAGAACTGTGCGTTCTTCTAAATCACAAATCCCCGAGGAGAGTCCAATTGTGTCGGTTGCGATGCCTGACCTTCCCAACACTGGATGGGAAGAGGTTGCGCCTTCCACCATTTGCACGCCCCCTGCAAGTGCTGGAAGGAGCACCCGCAGTCCAGTTCCTGATAGTCAAATTGAAGATGTCACTGTTGAAGTACACCAGGATGAGGATATGGGTGTTGCTGGCGCTGTGGAGGAAATTGACAAGGAGGATTCTGATGGTGAGGTGGTTTGTTTAAGTCAGGCACCTCTTTTTTTCTTTGCATCATATGCTGTTTGGGGACTATTTTTTAAATCTGCCATCCTGCCTGACACTGCAGTGCCACTCCTAGATGGGCCAGGTGTTTGTGTCGGCCACTTGTGTCGCTTAGCTTAGTCACACAGCTACCTCAATGCGCCTTTTTTTATTTGCATCATGTGCTGTTTGGGGACTATTTTTTTGAAGTGCCATCCTGCCTGACACTGCAGTGCCACTCCTAGATGGGCCAGGTGTTTGTGTCGGCCACTTGGGTCGCTTAGCTTAGTCACACAGCTACCTCAATGACCCTCTTTTTTTCTTTGCATCATGTGCTGTTTGGGGACTATTTTTTGAAGTGCCATCCTGTCTGACACTGCAGTGCCACTCCTAGATGGTCCAGGTGTTTGTGTCAGCCACTTGGGTCGCTTAGCTTAGTCATCCAGCGACCTCGGTGCAAATTTTAGGACTAAAAATAATATTGTGAGGTATGAGGTGTTCAGAATAGACTGGAAATGAGTGTAAATTATGGTTATTGAGGTTAATAATACTATGAGATCAAAATGACCCCCAAATTCTATGATTTAAGCTGTTTTTGAGGGTTTTTTTGCAAAAAAACACCCGAATCCAAAACACACCCGAATCCGACAAAAAAATTTCAGGGAGGTTTTGCCAAAACGCGTCCGAATCCAAAACACGGCCGCGGAACCGAATCCAAAACCAAAACACAAAACCAGAAAAATTTCCGGTACACATCACTACCTCAAAGTGCTGTTTATGTATAAATGCTGCAAAATAAACTCATTTAAACGATGAATTACAGCATTTTACGATGGGTGAGATGTTTACACTGGTACTCAAAATGGATTAATTGGTGCCTTGTTTTCTGTTGATGTCACTGATGACTCATGTCTTTGAACCAAGCACTGAAACAGTGACTGGGGTCAAAAACGGTTGGTTGGATCAGTCAGTTGTTTGTGTCACTAGCAAATATAGTACCAAACATAACAGCTACAACAGATTTAAGAAGATTGTGATAAAAAGAACTGAGGAGCTTGACAAAAGAGCTGCAGCATGTGAACAGGAAATTGATGAAGGATATGTTATACACTGGAGACAAGAGAGAGAGATGAGTTGGAAAAAAATCCAACTTGCTACTGTAGGTGGAAAAAAGAGTAGTGGCTTGGTCACAATTAGAAGAAAATCTTGAAAAGTAGATATAGGACCAATGGGAGAGAGGAGTTTCATTACCACATCTGTAAGCAAAATCTATGGATCAACAAATGACTCTGTACAATTTCAAAGGTGGGGTCCGAGCTGGTGCTACCATTTTATGAGAAGGAAAATCTTATCTGTTCATATGAGATTTCTATTAGCCCCATGGACATCAGTGGAAGCAGGAAGAAAATGATGAATCAGGCAACTAAGTACAGTAAATTTAATCAGATACTGACAAATCAAACTTAAAGGGTTTTCTTTAATTAAAGCTCATTGGTACCATATGAAGGGTTGTGTGTTTAGCATACCATAATATGTATTTATGTATGTATGTATGTATGTATGTATGTATGTATGTATGTATGTATTTATTTATTTATTTATTTAGGTACCATTAGTATGACTGAATGGATAGTGTGTAACTATGCATGTATGTATGTATGTATGTATATTGTTTTGTTATTTTTTACATATTTTATTGTATTTCATCTGTATATTGTACCATTGCTTATTTTGTATATATACCCACATTTCTAACAATATCAAAAACCGACATACAATACGCAATATTGTTTTTTTATATTTATCTTTGATATTCGACATATAGTAATACCTGACAATATACCTGTACAGAATACCTGACCACATTTTAAATTGTCGAGTCCAATATTGTATGCATGCATGTATGTATGTATGTAGATTTGTTTTGTGATTTTAGTTTATCTGTATATTGTATATTATTTTATGTAAAGACTCTCTTTTCAAGCAAAACCACTTACAAAACCACATCCCATCTAATTTCTCAGACTCAGCTATTTTCCTTGGTGCACATTGGCCAATTTTACCAATTGAGAGAGGATCACATTCTAAATTTGGCAAATTAGACAAGACTTGGGCATTTGATGAACCCTTTGAAAAAGTAGATGGATCACTTTCAAAACACATTGGACACTTTCAAGTATCATGCTCATTTTGGGCCCATTTTTGGCTTTCAATTTCAGCTTCACTAACATGAGATATGTATTATTCCGAATGCTAAAAAAAATGAATCCTTTCTACCAACTTCTTTTACAGTACTTGTTTTTTTTTTGTTGCTGCTGCTGCAAAATGACAAACTAATGATTTTTTTAGAGAGCATAATAAATCAGAAACTATATTTTCAATATCTTAGATTAATGTAAGAATTGAATTTCTTATTTCACTGAGCTGTCAGGTGGAATAAATAGTTTGACTGTCAGTAACACCTCAATGGTTTTCATGTTTCTGAAAAATCTTAAGAGCTACATTGACTTAACTAGTAAAATGTAAATCAGCTGGGCAAATAGTACTGACTCCCTATGGTTTTTTGTTCTTTGATATTGTATTATCACAGCAGGTTTCATCCAGCAACCCCAAGACACATAACACAAGTACAGCTATATCTATATTTCATTGTATACATTACCTATGCTGATTGTTAATTTTCCCCAATGTGAAAATGAAAAGGGTTTTAGAATTACATGCATATTGCATATTAATATGATCTATTTTAATATAGCACAATGAATTGAGCTCAAAGTAGGACCTATCTTTCCAAGATGACTTGGTTACATGTGAAGGTTACACGTGTACCATGTGGGTGCAAAATTACAAGGTTACTGTTTTATAAAATATGGCACATCTGAGACTTTACTGATATAATTATACAGAATTATTACATTTTATAGTTACTGTTTCTTGTGAAACTGTCTTTTAAAGGAGATATAGGGAATAGTTCCATTGAACTAACCTAATCTGTAACTCAAGTTGCCCTGTACTGTACTTGTGATTGTGCAGTGTGTTTCTTTATGAAAAGTCCTCCGAGTTCCGCCTGTTGCAGCAACACATTGTTTATTCCTTTTGGATGGCACGGGGGTTGTGTACATCATTTATATAGAGTGCTGGGCTTGCATAACATTTGTGTATATATATATAGTCCATGGATAAATATATATATATAGTAACACTGTAGGGGAACAGGGTGCCGTCTCCTGGGGTAGATGGCAGCAAGCAGCAGCTGAGAAATCATACAAGTCCAGTTTGGGGTGCAACTGGCCACAACCAGGTTTATTAAGCAGAAAATAAAATAAACATCAAAAGAAAATACCTTGCCTGTCCGGCACTAACTAAACACAAGACGTTCCTAACTGTCTCTAAACAAAACACAGAGTTCTCCAGTAAATACTGTAGGGCTCACTTGTATAAGGAAGCGTGTTTCTCCCACATAGGTTTTGTAGTTTCTCCCCAGGCAGTCTGCACACACTGATCAGGCTAGCAACCTTATAACACTCTTGCACAGCTAAAAGCCCTGATTAGCTCTCTGTGAGGCCAAAGACCCGAACTGGGCCCAATGTCTGGAACTTGCCCTCTCTTTCTCAGGGCCCTTGTCCAGCTTTTCCAACAGACTGAAAGGCTGCTAACAAAACAAAACATTTTCCTGGAAGCTTTCCTTTTTCTAAAACATGTAAGACAAGAACCTGGGACTAACATACCTGCCCTTAAACACCATTCCAGTGTTCTTGTCACAAATAAATATATATATATATATATATATATATATAATATACACACACATACATACAGTGCTCAAACTGGGGTGGTATACATATATATATATATATATATATATATATATATATATACCACCACTTCGAGCATTGAGCAGGGGCGATGTGTCACCAGCTGCGCAGACAAGATCAGTCTGCAGCGGCTCTGCTCTGCCTACTTGTGGCGCTGGGGAACTGGGAGCAAAGATCCCAGACCTCAGCACCTTGGAATGCTCAGGGAGCCAGCTAGCCTGGTCCCTCTGTGTGCGGCACACTTGGGCTGCAGTGGGTCCATCCTCCCCCCACCGCTGCCACACCAGAAGCAGCAACCCTGGACTCCCAGTGCAGTGGATTTGGCCATGCAGCTCCCATTGCTTCATCCTCTCAGGGACATGATGACACCAACTACAACTTCAAGGTCTGCCCACCTGACTGAGTTAATGCCAATTGCATCATTACACTGAATAGAAGAGACTGCAATATGATGACACACATTACATTGTCGCACATCCACAGGCAGTGCATCTGGGCATGCGTGGCTGCAGCAGTTAGCCTTCCCGGAGTCTGCCGTTACCTGCGCTGGCCTCATGCTCGCTGAAGCTGTGATAGGTAAGCCTTTTCCTCAGTGTGTGCTGTATGTTCATCTGTCCTGCTCCTGCACTATCCAAGCTGTCTGCCTCCCTTTGCTGGAGACAATCTAGCAGCTGTGCTCATATTGCAGGCTGCTTCTTAGCTGGCAGGGCATACTAGGACTTATAGTTCCATGCCAGCCTTGCTGCTTGTGCCCATGCCTGATTTACAGCCTGTGTTTTTGTATGTATGGTTCATTTTTTTCACATTTCACTGTCAGTCTTTGCTGATCTTTCTTAATAATTGTCTCATGGTGTACATATATTGTACGTTCCTATTATACCGCTGGTAAGGAGATATACTGCACAGCTAGTAGACAGATCAGCATCCAAACTCTACATCCAAAATCTGTCCCTTTTATGGAGATGATCGTCGGCAACAGTCTATTCCTAGGGTGATGCTGCAGGTTTCCCTCATAACTGTATGTGGCAAAATGTGTAATGGGCATTACAGTATATGGCATAATGTGGAATGGGCATTACGGTGTGTGAAATAATGTGTAATGGACATTACGGAGTGTGGAATAATGTGTAATGGGCATCATGGTGTGTGGTATAATGTGTAAGGGGCATTACTATAAGGAGTAAAAATGACAAATAATGCAAAGGGCATGAATCAGTTTTTTACCCCTGTGTTTTTGTATTACCTGTGTTGTATAGGGGGCTCTCTCTACCCAGAGTAATGTGTACAAGGGGTACTATTGTGTGGTGTAATGCGACTGATGGGCACTACTGTGCGTTGTAATGTTTATTCATACTATTCTGTGGCCACGCGCCTTCCCCATGAAGCTATGCCCCTATTTTTTGCCATGCGCCTTCGGCACGCACTAACCCTTTCCTTTTTCCATACCCCCACTTCAAAAATTCCACTTCGACCACTGTATATAGAGTAGTGTCCAGAATTGTGGAAACCTTTTGTAAAATGTACGTTTTTAGGGTTTAATTGTGTATAACGGCATTATTTTCAAAGAAAATCCTATGAACGTATATATCACTGGAAAGATAATTTTATACACAATATAATGCAGTTCACCACAATGAATTATGGCCCTCATTCTGAGTTGATCGCTCGGTAAAAATCTTCGCATCGCAGCGATTTTCCGCTTAATGCGCATGCGCAATGTCCGCACTGCGACTGCGCCAAGTAAATTTGCTATGCACTTAGTAATTTTACTCACGGCTTTTTCATCGTTCTGGCGATCGTAATGTGATTGACAGGAAATGGGTGTTACTGGGCGGAAACAGGCCGTTTTATGGGCGTGTGGGAAAAAACGCTACCGTTTCCGGAAAAAACGCAGGAGTGGCCGGAGAAACGGAGGAGTGTCTGGGCGAACGCTGGGAGTGTTTGTGACGTCAAACCAGGAACGACAAGCACTGAACTGATCGCAGATGCCGAGTAAGTCTGAAGCTACTCAGAAACTGCTACGAGGTGTGTAATCGCAATATTGCGAATACATCGTTCGCAATTTAAAGATGCTAAGATTCACTCCCAGTAGGCGTAGGCTTAGCGTGAGCAACTCTGCTAAAATCGCCTTGCGAGCGAACAACTCGGAATGACCTCCTATCTTTATTCCATAAAAAGTTATATAAATCAAGATAGGGAGACTTTATTTGTAAAGAGAGGGGATTACTTCAAGTAAAAACTGGCCAATAGGAGTGATTGTTCTGAGAGCCAATCAGGAGTTGATGCCACAAAATGGATTCAATAAAGTGTTAGAATGAGTAAGCTCACATTTGTAGCTACCAGAATTAATAGTAAAACATCTTATTTAGTTGTTTGATGGTCGCTGTTTTTTAGGAGTTTTTTACTTTCATTTCCTACAGTAAGCTGTGTAACTTATTTAGTATAAAAAACAAAGTAAAAATAATTGACTGTTCACCTAGAAAGAGAAACAAAATAATTATTTTACGTTAAGAAGGTAACACTTACAACAAAATTATAAGAAAAGTAGGTGACGACTTAACCAAAGGAGGAATTTCGAAACTGTGGAATAAGTACCAACAGACTACGGGGGTCATTCCGAGTTGTTCGCTCGCAAGCTGCTTTTAGCAGCTTTGCACACGCTAAGCCGCCGCCTACTGGGAGTGAATCTTAGCTTATTAAAATTGCGAATGAAAGATTAGCAGAATTGCGAATAGACACTACTTAGCAGTTTCTGAGTAGCTCCACACTTACTCGGCATCTGCGATCAGTTCAGTCAGTTTCGTTCCTGGTTTGACGTCACAAACACACCCAGCGTTCGCCCAAACACTCCTCCGTTTCTCCAGCCACTCCCGCGTTTTTCCCAGAAACGGTAGCGTTTTTTCACACACACCCATAAAACGGCCAGTTTCCGCCCAGAAACACCCACTTCCTGTCAATCACATTACGATCACCAGAACGAAGAAAAAAAACTCGTAATGCCGTGAGTAAAATACCTAACTGCATAGCAAATTTACTTGGCGCAGTCGCACTGCGGACATTGCGCATGCGCATTAGCGACTAATCGCTCCGTTGCGAGAAAAAAATAACGAGCGAACAACTCGGAATGACCCCCTATGTCCATTCAAAACCAAACTGGTAAAGGTAAGAAAAAGATCCACAACAACATGCTGTGATAAAAGAAAGATAAAACTGTGCTTGAGAGACAGGAAAAAATCATCTCAGGCAATTCAAAATGATTTACGTGAATGTGGTGTAAACACCAGAGCCATGACTGTTTGATGCAGTCTTCAATATTTTGGATTAAATGCCAGAATTCCAAGGAAAAAGTCACTTTTATCTCTCAAAGACAGAAAAGATTAGAATGGGCTAAAAAGTATATTAATTGGTCATAAGAACAATGTAACAGTGTCATCTGGAGTGACAGAACCAGAAAATCCACGTTTGGTAGTGATGGCATGAAATATGTCCACAGAAGAATTGGAGAAAATTTGCTACCTGAGTGCACAACACCTACTGCAAAGCATCCAGTTAGTGTTATGCTGTAGGGATGAATGACAGCAAATGGTGTGGGATGAATTTATGTGAGCAATGGAATTTTAAATAGCAGAAAATATATCAGTGTCCCACAGTGGGGAGGGGTGAGCAATTAGGGGGGCACAAACTATGCAGAGCAGTGGCAGGGCCGAAACTAAGAGTCCTGTCACCCGGGGCAAGGCAGTAATTTGGTGCCCCCCACCCCACAAAAAAATTTAAATAATAAATATTTTTTTTAAAATAAGTGTCCCGCCTACTGCTGTTTGTTGTATTTTTGGAGACTTTGCCTCCAATGGAGGACACCGGCCATAACTGGATGTCTATTTTTATACTATATGGAGTGCCGCTGACTACGTATTGCTATATATATATATATATATATATATATATATATAGTCCTTGGTGTCCGGCACCCCTAAACAATGGTAGCAATGGCCCAGGTGCCCTCTGTACTAAATAGTATATTGTCAGGTGTCACCTCATATAAGCCAATGTTACGAGGCCCGTAGCCCAAAGGGGCAAAGGAGAGGCTACGGGCCCCGGAACATTGCTTGTTATTATTATGGGACCACACAATCCCAAAAGAGGGCACTCACCAATCCAAATGCAGGTGTAAAAAAGACTTTTTATTAATGCATCCGAGTCACCAATGGAGAGTATATATATATATATATATATATATATATATATATAAATATATATATATATATATATATATTAATGTGGGATACTGGTTTAAAAATTTTTTTACATGTCAGTGAGCCAGTCACAGTGTATATTGTACTCTGCAGCCAGCCAGGCTTTTAGCATGTTAGCCCCGGCCTTATTGCTGATACTATGGTGTGGAGGTACAGTAGCCGCAGCACGCACCTACTTTTTTGGTGCGCATGCAGGGTTTGCTAGTAAGGATGCGGCCGCGGTGCCAGAGACTCCCGCCTCCGGCTCCGTCCTCTCTCTAGCTGGGTGCGCGCGTGTGATGTCACATGCACGTGCAACGTCATGACATCACACGCTCGATGTGCCGGCGTCCGCATCCTGGTAGCACAGGGAGCCGCATCTAGAGCTGCTGGCTACCTACAGCAGGTCAGTTGCTGTCGGGGAGCCAGCAGAAGTTATTGTTACACAAGAACTGGGCTCATTAGCGCCCCCTACAGCCCAGCACCCGGGGCATGTGACCCCCTAGCCCCCCCTAGTTTCGACCCTGGCAGTGGGTAAGCAGCGGGTGAATAGATGCTGTGCACATGCGCACAGCATCTTTTCACAATGTAGAGATAGCCTAGGGGCAGCCCAGCATAACAGAGAGTGCTGGGCACACCCTCACGGTGACAGAAATGGGAGTGACGTGAGGCTCCACCCATTTTTTCTGAGACTCCACCCCTTTTGATGCGGCTTGAGTTTTGGCACGTCAAAGGTCTCGACCCACTGGCCACCAATGTTGGGAGATATGTAATTGCAGCAAAAGGCTTCCCACCTAAGTACTAATGAATATTGTGCGAAACTAAAAGGCCCTACACACTGAGTTATGTTACTGAAAGATATGAACGTATGGAGCTCAGCCAGCTTTCAAGTGTAAAAGAGAAAATTACCAGCACTGGCTGATCATGCTTATGCAATATAAAAAACAATATAATTTCCAAATGGCTTATAATTAAAAAGACATATTTATTTCACATGTATATCCTATAAAATAATGAATAAAAGGTGAACAAGACGGTACTCAATAAATTTTGCCACAATATCTGAATTACTTATATATCCACATTTGGCTATTAGTAGTACTCAAGGGGACTGGAATCACTTGGAGATGTCCATCACTAATCGGTTATTTTTGCATAAATCCGATAATTTGCAGATGTGAGGTATTTACCAGTGATCCTGAGAGCAGGTAATGTCCACCTGATGTGTGGCTGGATCAAATTATCCTCTTTGGCATGGAGGATTGGGTCCAGAAGGTGGATGCTGCTATTAGAATGTCCCAAATGGTGTGCACCAGAGTATCCGTAAAGCCAGTGGAGATGGTGGTATTGAGTATCCAGATATGTTTAAAAGCTCAACGCGTTTCGCTGGTTAGGATATTCCAGCTTCCTCACTTGCTCCTGAGGAAGCTGGAATATCCTAACCAGCGAAACGCGTTGAGCTTTTAAACATATCTGGATACTCAATACCACCATCTCCACTGGCTTTACGGATACTCTGGTGCACACCATTTGGGACATTCTAATAGCAGCATCCACCTTCTGGACCCAATCCTCCATGCCAAAGAGGATAATTTGATCCAGCCACACATCAGGTGGACATTACCTGCTCTCAGGATCACTGGTAAATACCTCACATCTGCAAATTATCGGATTTATGCAAAAATAACCGATTAGTGATGGACATCTCCAAGTGATTCCAGTCCCCTTGAGTACTACTAATAGCCAAATGTGGATATATAAGTAATTCAGATATTGTGGCAAAATTTATTGAGTACCGTCTTGTTCACCTTTTATTCATTATTTTATAGGATATACATGTGAAATAAATATGTTTTTTTAATTATAAGCCTTTTGGAAATTATATTGTTTTTTATATTGCATAAGCATGATCAGCCAGCGCTGGTAATTTTCTCTTTCACATTCTGTTTGCACTACCTCTGGGGATTTACCATCCCCCTACCGGCTGCTATTGATAGCGCACCCCCCCCTTCTCGTTTTCAGCTTTCAAGTGTAAGCCTCATGCAGGAGGGGTGGACAGGAAGTAAAAGCTAGGAAAGAGCAAAAGAGAGGAGTGTAAGCTAGTGAGAAGCCGGAGGATTGCTGGGACCATTGTGATGGACAGGCGTCATTCCCGTGGTCCCTGACTTTGTGGACAGCTGCCATGATCTGCATCCTAAATATGGAGAGAGCAGCAGCACATGTGGGTTGCTGTGAATGGAGCCCATTCCTGCAGGGTAATATAAGGAGAATACAGCCTCAGTGAAAGCCCCACACAGAACATGTGGGAAGTGCTGCCAGTCACATCAGGGCACCTGACAGAGGGAGAGACCACAGTGTGAGAGCAGCAGTACCCAGAGTCCAGTGAGACCACCTTTAGGGGTGCCCTTGAAGAGTGTGCCAGGTGTGAGTCTCAGAAGAGGACCTATCTAGGTGAGTGATTGGAAGCCATGTGGCATGTTTAGGAGCCCCCCATTGACAAGAGTCCTCGTTATGGATGACAGAGACTGTAACCTGTGATGTGTAGCACTACTGGTCCCAGAATGTCCTGGTACGTACTGCTATTCACCTTATTTATGCCGCTGCAATTAAGTGATGTGCCAGAGGAAGTGTCCTGATGTAGTCTGATGTAACCGATACGATTAATGTGCCGGAGGAGTTGGCATGATATGTGACCTGATGTAACCATTATGCTTTGTGCTGGAGGAGTGTGTTCATAAGTTATCCCTGCTATGTCCCTGCTTTTATGTTGAATAAACTGTTTATGCTGTTTTATGAGAGGGCCTGGCACCCAATTCTTTCTGCGCTGCACTGGCACCTGTACTCCACTCCCGCAATGCAACTGTAATTAAACACCTGATTATTCAGAGGACCCACTGGTACCTGTGCCTTACCCATGACCAGCCAGAGGAGAGTAAGTGTGATGTACCATACACAGCGACTGCAGTTATGCATATCTAGTACCAGCAGGGTTTTACACACACATACATATATGGATAGAAAGAGAGGTATGAGGGTGGTTCAGTAAGATTGCAAGATCTCTCATGTGTGTAATGTTCTAAATTTCTTTCAAATTCACCACCAGGCCAGATAAGGTAGACAACTGCTTCCCCTCACAGGCAATACACTCTGCCTCACAGGACCAGACTGACCATCTGGCCCTTATGGCAAATGCTAGAAGAACCAATGATCTGATAGGACGGTCTGCCCTAAAAGCCTGTCTAAGCAGCTCTGTTCAGCCGCACGGCACACAGAAACCCAAGGGGTGGCCAAGCAGCCACACCTCCAAGTGCTCTGCTCGGCTTCCTTACACGTTGAGACAGGGGCTGATTGAGTAGCTCTTTTTCCCAGCACTCACCTTGGCTGCCCAGCATACAGAGACACGGGGACATGCTGCATACTCAGTCTGTCCATAATGCCTCATATCAGTCATACTGACTCAACATCAGCTGTAAGATGGCATGGCAGATTGAAACATGGCCACACGTTGTGGTGTGTAGTGTGATTAGATTTCTGCAACAAAAGGGCACATCAGCATTTGAAACTCATCACCATCAGCAGCTGAAGCTCATCATCAACTTGGAGAAGTGTTAACACAACAATTATCCCAACAAGAATCCATAGGAAGATTTACTAGTTAATTTCCAAATAAAACATGTCACAAAATAATTCACTGCTAGACATTGTGCAACTGAATTGCAAAAAGAGCTTTACTAAGAGAGAAATATATGGTATCAAGTGAGGGAAAAAAAAGGGAGGATACAAGATGCAATCCCAAGAAAGTGGTGTTTAGTGACCTTGAGTAGGTTGCAAGGGATACTTAATGGTATTCTCAATGATTCAAGGGATTTGTAATATCTGAGTGGTGTTATCCCAGTCAAAGAAGTTTCTTATGGATTTTTAGACATTAGTGTAACAGCCAGGGCTGCCATAAGAAATTATGGGGCCTGGGACTGACCCTCACAAGGCATCCCCCCCCCACACACACACCACACACACACTGTCTGCTCCCTCCCTTTCCTGCATTCCCCAAACTTTACTTTTTAAGTGGGCCAGGGTGGTTATAGTCAGGATCAGGGGGCCAGGTCAGCTGCCTGCGCATCGGCAGGCAGCCACGGGAGGACAGAGCGCATGCCGAATGGCAGCTCCTGATTGGCTGCCGGTCCATGAGCTCCGATTGGCTCATGGCCAGCTCTGTATTAAGAATATGGCCGTGGACCACGGCTCTGCCCCTGTACCTCCGTGGCTGTCGGCCAATGCGCAGGCAGGCAGCTGACCTGTGTCCCTGATCCTGACTACAAGCACCCGGGCCCCATATCATTCCAAGCCTGGGACTGGAGTACCTACCATCCCCCCTTGATGGCGGGCCTGGTAACTGCTACATACTACTCATTGTATATGTTTGTTGTGGTATAAGATGAGAATTTTACTTAAAGATAAAGTTACCTCTTGAACCACTTAACTAGCTAATATTTTTCCAAAAACTGCTCAGTACAGTAATTGCTTTTTTTCTGATTCAATTTGGTTAAGAACAACTATTTAAAATGCAGCCACCACTATTTTATATATAATTTTTTTTTTTACAATTTGAAAAATATAGATTTTTCAGACCATTGGTAACCAATATAACGGCCTACCATCAGCGTTACTTTTGTTGACAAACTGTTTAACTAAATGTATTCATTGACTACAGTTTATAAAATTAAACTATAATTAGACTTAAGTGAAAACGGAGATCCACTGCCTAAGGGCTCAATTCAATTAGTGGTGAAATTGTGGTATTTTACCGTGATTGCCATTTTCATGGCATTCGCTGCTTTTTTGCTGTGAAAATGGGGTTTTTGTGAATATGCGCACTCCATGATTTGCCTATTAAATGTCAAAATCATGAAAACGGGATTACTGCGAAAATTCAATGCCAGCAGTAAAAAGTGTAGGTAAAAATGGGGAAATCTACCTGTACCCCAAAAAAGCTAAACTAACATAGGATAACAGTATAGAAGTTTTTTTATTGGTCATAAGAAAAGTACTTGGGTTATTTAAATTGGGTCAAATGACTGTTATATGCATTTTATTTAAAAAAAAATAAAACATTATAGAAAGCAATATTTTATACTCAAAATAAGTGCTAAAACGAAATTTGGGGTACACAAAACTGGATATAAGTATATATTTGGATCGTTTTAGGGGACTTTAAGAAAAAAGTGGAAACAGGCCAAGTACTCCCACCCGCAAGTCTAAAAACACTTGTCCCACTCATAAAGCACCCCAATATACCCATCCCATACCTTGTAACCCTGTTTCCATTATTTTGCACCTTTACACCCCAACAATGACATGTCATTTTTGGGCAATTATAAATAATTAAAAACTTCTAAGTGTCCTTTTAGTCATTCATGGGGGTGTCCCTGGGGTTCTGGTCCAAATCCTCACATTAACTTAAAATAAGAATTTCCTGCAGATTTATCACCTGCTCAGAGGTGGTGAATTGAAATTTGTCGTAAAATTACCGCAAATCTGTTTTCACTGTCAATTAAAAAAAATAGGCAATTTTCGAAGTTTGCTGTAAATTAGGGTCTTTTACTTTTAATTGAATTTGGCCCCTAATCTTATCTAAAACCAAAACAAAAATGACTTTGACCAAAACTAAATTTAAAATACTTGGTAAAAGTTAACACTGGTAGTAGGGTTATACATTTTTGAAAGAACAACTATGTGTTACAGATATTTGCAGAAAATAAATATGACCTGCTGTGAAGGAACTAGGATTGTGTATTGCACTTGTTTGTTCTAATAAATGTAAAGCATTCATTTGTATATGATATATGGGAGCACTACGGTAAGTCAGACTCCAGTATGTAACACATTCTCAGCTTGAGCCTAGATTACTAAACAGATAATTACAGGTATGCAAACTTCTCAAGGGAATTTAGGGAAATGTTTTTCAGCAAAATCCATAACAGTTTCAGTACACTTTATGCAAAAGTTATGATTAAAACATTGACTAAAATTACATTAAAATGAAAACTGAGATCCACTGACTAAATCTTGACTAAAACAAAACAAAAGAAAAAGACTAAAATGTGACTTTAAACCAACTACAATTCAAAGTAAGCGATAAAGACTAAAACTAAATTGAAAATCCTTGTCAAAATGGACACTGCCTTGCGTTGATTGGACGATCGTGACTTTCCATTTTTTTTTTACACAGGAGTAGCTGCAAGGTCTACACAGGGAAGAAGAGGAGAGAAAGTGAGTCCTGTATCATTTACCGTTCCTCAGTGGCTGCTAATGTCTGCAGAGTTGGGGTGGGCGGGTGCCACCAGCCTGCACAATCAGCAGTGATCAGCTGCGTGGCAGGCAGTGGGGAAGAGTAAAGGGAAGCAGAATGGACAGAAGGACCCTCTGAAAGTGGCAGTGTTAGGAACTTCACTGGAGTGTAGTAAAATAATAATAATTTTATTTATATAGCGCTCTTTCTCCAACAGGACTTAAGGCACTTTACAGACATCAAAAACAATGCACATAATACAGAATATTTAAGTAAGACAGCAATAGATAAGCCACACAGACATAATAAAAGAAAACCTTAAGCACACAGAAAGCATAATGCAGGATTGGTGTAGGCCTTTTGGGTAATAACTTCCAAGGGTTTTGTATTCCACCCTCACAAGGTACCAAGTGTGGCAACCATCTTGGGCGCTCAGCGTAGGATTACCCAGGGTGGAATAGTCCACCCCTAAAAGAGATGACACAAATGGGGGGATTTCAGAGTCCTAAAGTTCAGAGTAGGGTTCCGACAAAACTACCAGGTCCGTGTATTTTTCATCCCATCCACAAGCGTACCAGATGAGGCAGCCATGTTGGGCACACTTTGAAGGTTACACTGTGGGAGGTGAGCCATACAACGGCCAAGTGCATATATGGGAAATCTGACACTTGTGTAGTAGTATGATGTACCCTGTATGTAGGGTGCAATGGCAGGGCGTGCAATAAGTGGAGGTAAACATTGAAGGAAAAGCACACAGTGGGGCGGAAGTGGGGAAAAAAAGGGGAAAGAAATGTATATATATATATATATATATATATATATATATACACACACACACACACACACACACACACACACACACACACACACACATGCACATAAAACAAAAGGGGAGTTAAAAAACAATTGCAGGTAACCAGTGTCAGAAGAAAAATTGGGTTAACATTATTTTGAGAAGATCATAGTATGGGTGGGTATGAGAATGTGGGGAGTACCCTCAGGACCAATAGAGATGTCCCCACTGAGCCTGGTCCTGGTGCTCTCCCCCCACATCTACCTACTCATCTTGAGGGTTAGGCCCAGGGGCAGACTTGATGTTCTTAGCCGGAAGTTTGAAGTGAATTCAAAAAGTGCTTTATTGAAAAATTCGGATGGCAGGGTGTTGAAGACAACTTGGGTGCAGAATAACACTAAACAAGGCAAAGGTTCAGGAGACTTGATATGCAGATCAATTATTGTGCAGGTATTTGACAGTACAGAATGCAAAGTAGAAATGCAAAGGAGTCCATTGCTTTAAATGAATGTAGACAAAATAGAATGTCCAGAATAATAAACTGAGCACATGGAAAAAATCTCTTACGGTTTGCAGGCTGATCAGGGAAGCAAGGTTTGCAGGCTGGGCTGTGGAACACATGAACTAGGGAACACCAAACATAAACTGGAAACAGGAGAACAAGATACAGGAATCCTAGTGACTGTCCAGAAACATTAATGATCCAGCAAAGCATGCTGGATCTTGACAGGGGGTGGATGCAGCTGGGTGTAGTCCATGCTGGAATTAGAAACCATTAACAGACACCCGAATCACATAACAGAACACAAAACAAGGTCTGGTGACCCCTAGTGGTAGGGAAACATATAGCAAGGAAATACCAAAACAGTACATACTGGCATAACATAATCCTCCCCCCTTGAACAGGCAGATTCCAGATGCCTAAAAAGTTATTTTTATTCTGCTTCTTTTTCCTTGTCTTCTTTATCTCAGAGGAAGAAGACATTGAGGCATCTACATATATTGCACCATGAAGGAGTCATCCAGGATAGCAAGAATAGATGGTGGGCTGAATCTTTCAACTACCGCCTTGAAGAAAACAGACAAATTTGTCAAAACTGGATCTTTCAAGTCTGCTAGGGAACATGCCCACATCAGAGCCTCTCCTTTGAACCTAACCAACATGTTGGCAATAATATCGGAATGGGCACCGACAGCTGATTCAAGATTTTGTTTGGGAAAAGGCTCAAGCTGGGAGAGATCTCCATCAAAATAAATAGGCTGTTCCTCCCAAACTGTTGGCACCTCAGGCAGGGCAAACATCTGTGACTTCTCAGGTAAAGCGGAAGCCTCCTGAATCTCTGGAAAAGCAGGCACCACCCGGACTTTCAGCAAAGTGGACCCCTCTCAGACCTCCAGCAAGGCAGACACCTCTTGGACCTCCGGTAAGGCAGACACCTCTCGGACCTCCGGCAAGGCAGACACCTCTCGGAACTCTGGCAAGGCTGACACCTCTCAGACCTCATGCCTGAAGACAAGGGCAGAAATATCCTCAGGCCGAGAGGCCAGGGCAGTAGCACAAGATGGCAGACCAGTTTCAGCACTCACAGGAATTAAGGGAGCACTAAAAATGCCCCCCCCCCGGAACAAGATGCTTCCTAGGTCACTCCAAGACCCCTCCTGAGGCATGCTACATGGAGACTCCTGGAGAGCTGAGGTGCTAGCAACTTCTCCTGCGTCTGTGCCCATAGTGACCTCTCCTGGGTTTGTGATTGCTCTGTCTGGTGACATCTTTAGCTGGGCAGCTCTGTGAAAACTATCAGATGGTCTCTCCATGGGACCAGCAAGGCTGGACACCACTAAAGGTGTTACTTGACTGGACACCCCTCCTGGGGTTACTGGACTGGACACCCCTCCTGGGGTTACTGGACTGGACACCCCTCCTGGGGTTACTGGACTAGACACCCCTCCTGGGGTTACTGGACTGGACACCCCTCCTGGGGTTACTGGACTGGACACCCCTCCTGGGGTTTCTGCACTGGACATTCCTCCTGGGGTTACTGAACTGGACATTCCTCCTGAGGTTTGTACATTGGCTAAATTAACAGATTTCTCTGCAGTTCTGGACATCGGACAAGACTTTGTCTTGAACATCGGATACCCTTGTTGGGGTCTAAACAACAGCTGAAATATTGTATCCCCCTGTTGAGATCTGGACATCATACTAGGCATGGTCTGAAACATCGGACCTGGCGTGGCCTGAAACATCGTACTTGGCATGGCCTGAAACATCGGACTTGGCATGGCCTGAAACATCGGATACCCCTGTTGGGGTCTGGATATCCAATTCCCCTGTGGAACTGGCAGATATATATTTTTCTCCAAGACAAATTCTATCCCCTCCAGTTCTAGGCCTATGATGAGGACAGGAACATAAAAAAATTTCAGAATTGCCACAATATAAACATAGTTAATAAGAAAAAAACGATAGGCTCGTTCTGTTTTGGAAAGAGGAGCACGTACACCACTTGAACCTTTATAACTTACAACAGTTGGTGGAACAGTATTGGAACTCGCAGAAATTCGTAAAACAAAAGCTCTCAGTGATTCATAATGACTAGCAAAATTCCTTTCAAGTGCAGGAATGTAGTTCTCTGTTGACTGTTCAAAAACTGTAGAAGAATGGGAAGGATTATCCACCTGGATGAGAGCAGAGACTTTCATAAGGAGTTCAGGCAAAATCATGAGAACCTGTGTAATCTGAGCATGCAGGAGAGGGATGGCTGTTTGCAGGGAGAGCAGAGAAATATTACCACAGGGGAAAGCAGCATGAGTAATTATTCCAGGGAGTTCTGCAGACAGGAGTTTAATAAGAGAATCCAAAAACTGTTTTCCATCCTCTTGTTTGTTAGGTTGGATCATTCTGTAAGGAACTTCACTGGAGTGAAGCAAAATCACAAGTGACAGAAGTTTGAAGTGAATCCAAAAAGTGCTTTATTGAAAAATACGGATGGCAGGGTGTTAAAGACAACTTGGGTGCAGAATAACACTAAATCCAAAGGTTCAGGAGACTTGATATGCAGATAAATTATTATGCAGGTATTTGAGAGTACATAATGCAAAGTAGAAATGCCAGGGAGTCCATTGCTTTAAATGAATGTAGACAAAATAGAATGTCCAGAAAAATAAACTGAGCAAATTGAAAAAATCTCTTACGGTTTGCAGGCTGATCAGGGCGGCGAGGTTTGCAGGCTGGGCTGTGAAACACATGAACTAGGGAACACCGAACATAGGCCCTCATTCCGAGTTGTTCGCTCGGTAATTTTCTTCGCACCGCAGCGATTTTCCGCTAATTGCGCATGCACAATGTTCGCACTGCGACTGCGCCAAGTAAATTTGCTAAGAAGTTTGGTATTTTACTCATGGCATTACGAGGTTTTTTCTTCGTTCTGGTGATCGTAGTGTGATTGACAGGAAGTGGGTGTTTCTGGGCGGAAACTGGCCGTTTTATGGGTGTGTGTGAAAAAACGCTACCGTTTCTGGGAAAAACGCGGGAGTGGCTGGAGAAATGGGGGAGTCTCTGGGCAAACGCTGGGTGTGTTTGTGATGTCAAACCAGGAACGAAACTGACTGAACTGATCGCAGTGGCAGAGTAAGTATCGAGCTACTCAGAAACTGCAAAGAAATTTCTATTCGCAATTTTGAGAATCTTTCGTTCGCAATTTTGCTAAGCTAAGATTCACTCCCAGTAGGCGGCGGCTTAGCATGTGCAATGCTGCTAAAAGCAGCTTGCGAGCGAACAACTCGGAATGAGGGCCATAAACTGGAAACAGGAGAACAAGATACAGGAATCCTAGTGACTGTCCAGAAACATTAATGATCTAGCAAAACATGCTGGATCTTGACAGGTTAAATAGGGCTGGAAGCAGGTGTAGTCCATGCTGGAATTAGAAACCTTTAACAGACACCCGAACCACATAACAGAACACAAAACAATGTCTGGTGACCCCTAGTGGTTATTGATTTATGGAATCTTATTTATGAATATTAATATTTAATATATCATATATTATTAATATATGTATATATTTTAATTAATATGCGTTTATCATATATATCTGCAAATATATTATGTCAGGCTTACCAACTAAGTAGCTGATAAATATATGCAGTCCTTATACATATGACTTATGAAATTATGAAGTTAAGAATCCTTAAAGAGAGTTCAAACTTGAGATTACCGCTCCTTTTATATGATTATTTATTTACAGGCAGATCAAATCGTACAGAATAAGATATACACAGTCGTGATATATATATATATATGTATATATATATATATATATATATAAAAGGAAAATGAAGAACAAGCGCCTGATGGTGTAGTAATTTTAGATTTTGATTTCTGTCACGACAACACTCATATAAGTATTAAGCGTACCAGATGAGGAAATTTTAGCATGCACATCAAAAACTGTAGTCTTCTGTCTATTGCTCACAGCCTGGGGAGTCGGAAAACTTCCAAGATGACGACACGTCACGGGGAGTCTTTAGTCATCCAAAGCTCAGAGTGTAATAGAGTCAGCTCACAGCACAGGAGTTCAGAAAGTAGAAGTTTAACAGCACGTCACAGGTGGTCTTTATCCTCCAAAACTCAATATGCGATTGGATCCATATTAAGATCGGAATCACTGGTCACAATCGGCCACAATTGTTTAGCTGTTCTCTGATACAGCTAACAACTTGGTAAATATTCAGAATTGAAAAGCAGCTATAGGCATTAATTGAGCAATATAGTGAATATCATTGGGAGAGTGTGGAAATTGTGGAGGCTACAAATTCTACTAGCACCACTGTGTCTAGATATTAGTTACCATCTGCACAATCACATTATGAAATACTATAAGGGTCATGATATATGGGGTTGATACATATTCCTAGAGGAGCGCAATCTCCTTGAACGACACAGCTGTATATTTATGAATAAAATATTCCAATAGAGAAAGATTCTAAGCTGGTCTGGCATAATGGAATATGTAGATTATAATTAGGTTGGTAATACATGTGGATTATTGGATAAAAATTAGGGATTGCCACATCCTTTAAAGATCCACACGAGATTTGGGACTGCTATATTCCCTAATACAACCTTTCCCCTCACATATGCCCCAGGAATGTGTATTTGTGCATGAATAGAGATAATGAGTGTGAATTAATATCCACCCTATCTGAAAGAGATACCTACTCTCCAGCTGAGACAGTGAGTGCGAGCTAATACTTACCTTGCCTGAAAGAGATACCTATTCCCCAGCCGAGCCTGGTTCGCGAATGTAATATACCGAGACATAACAGGGATAATTAACGATATACAGTATCTAACCCTTTCTCTAGTGTAAATAATGTGTATATATACACCGAGTGATATTCACAGTCTCTATACCTGTGGCCAATTTCTATGAGATAAATTTGGTGGTTGAATAGGTATATATAGGACAAAACTGACCCTCTCGGATTCATTTGAATAGATTTAATAAACTTATCAGTATCATACGTACAGAATACACGCGGACACGCCTTTTAAATTATTTATTCACAAATTTCCTATCTTTAAGGTTTCACATACATGTTAGTTTGTCTGATTTTAACTCTTATGTTTCACTGTAGTCAGAGTAATAATTCATAATTTAATATATATCTAATAAAGGTTACGTTTTAAAATAAAGCATTCTTTTCCAGTGCGTCAACCATACAGTTTCTTCTCCTTTTTCTCCCTTCAACCTTATTGTTTACATACTGTAATTGACAGCACCCCCTTGCCATACTAAGCATTGTCTCATATAGGGGAAAAGGGGTTCAGACCAGTGATGGTATGATGATGATTCACATACACTCACAATATTAGTAATATATAATTGAGTGTGCAGATACCCAACCTTTGTGTGATGTTGAATAGAACAGGCACATATGAAACAAAGTCCTTTTTTTTCCCTTTGGTTGTTGACAATAAATATTAATGGTCTTCGGGCACTGGTACCACAAATGGCTGCGAGTAGGACACCTACTCTGTTTACTATATTTCCTCACTGAATAAATTACCATGCAGTTTTAAGTCTCCTTATTCTACCTTGTACCTATTTTATATATCTCAATCTCAAAACTAAAATAACCCTATATATTCTGACTCAATAACTAGGCTGTAAGTGTAGTGTTCTTCAGACAGTTACTCTGGGTATATGTCTACATTAACCAGTATTCACACCGAGAGACCTTGTCAGATAGTGTCAACTCAACCCCGAGACATGTGTGGAGAATCCAAATGATGGTTTATTTCAAGCTGATATTCTTGTAGTTATGCACAAAACAGCAGTAGGTGAAAAGATGATGATTTACCAGAGCTGGTTAGAATCTAAAATGGCAGACACACACAGAGCTGAGGACAGGATGAGGGCAGGACTAATGACATCAGAACCTGGCTACAGGAAATTAGGAGGGACAAATTTCAACAAAATGCAAAGCTCATCAATAAAAACATGACAACACATGAAACACATATATCGTGGGACATGACACTCCCCGTCTGAAATCTTTAGATTTCACGATAAATCAAACATTATATAGTAATGTCCTTAGATGAAGTCCAGAACTAATCTTGCGACCTGTAGGACAAAAGAGAAAACCTGTAACAATAAACAACAAACAATAACAAGAAATAAGTTCAGTCGAAGTCTTGTGGCTGAAGGTCTTGAAGCTTGTAATCCATAACAGTAGGAAAATGTTAGATGAAGTTCCAAGTGATAAACCCATCTTCAGATTGGGGAAGCCGCAACTTGCAAACACTTCCATCAACCCACAGTATGATCCAAATAATAAGGTGTCAATGGTATATCATAGCTGGAAGTTTGAGGTAGAATACTTCCCATCATGAGGTGAAACTAGTAGCCATGTCCTTCTTTATGTGATATCTTCCTTTGGAAGAATAAGTACTTGCTCAGTGATTGGACGGAAGAAAACTATGGCAGAGCCTCCTTTGGTCACTTTAACCTCTACCTTACGAGTCTTTCCATCGTCACAGGGAACAACCTTGGTGATAAGTCCCATTGGCCATTCATTGCGATGGGCCTCTTTATCCTTTAAAAGAACAAGGTCACCGATCTGGAGGTTGGGTTTTGGTGAAGGTCTTGTTCCACGATCAGCCGGATTAAGGCTAGTGGTGATGTGATGCCAGTGCTCAGGAGTGGAGAAACTTCTGATGTGCTCTACTCTGTTGCTGACGTATACATAGAATTGTTTTGTTTGGTTGTGTATATAACCAAGCACGACTTTGCTATCTGTGTAGAATGCAAGTGAATCAATTGGAACGTCCAGTTCATCCTTTATAACTTCAGCAATTTCTACTGCTAGCACAGCTGCACAAAGCTCGAGTCTTGGTACAGAGTGTGCAGGTTTTGGGGTTAATTTGGCTTTACCCAGGACAAATCCACAGTGTAGTTTGTTGTTGGTTTCAAAGATCCTCAGGTAGGCTACTGCGGCTTTGGCTTCCATCGATGCATCTGAGAAAATTTGGATTTCTCTCCTGGTGGCAGCTGAAAGGGAGCTGGGAGTGTAACAACGTGGTATTTGGAGTTGTTCCAATATCTTCAACGACTTCTTCCACGTCTCCCACCTTTGTTGTTGCTCAATAGGTATTGGAGTGTCCCAGTCTAAGTTCACCTTGGTTAACTGTCTCAGCAACATCTTGCCATGAATGGTGACTGGAGCTACAAATGCAAGAGGATCATAGATACTGTTTATGACAGATAAAACTCCTCGTTTGGTGAAAGGTTTATCATAGCCTGATACTTGGAATGTAAATATGTCTTGTTTAATGTCCCAGAGCAAGCCTAGGCTGCGTTGTATGGGAGGAACATCAGAACCAAGATTAAGATCTTTCAAGTTGGTTGCATGATCATCAGAAGGAAATGCTTCCATTACTTTCTGGCTGTTTGAGATAATCTTGTAGAGCCTGAGGTTTGCTACATAAAGCATTTCTTGTGTTCTGGTGAAGAGATTGATTGCCTCTTCACTTGTGGGTAGGGATTTAAGTCCATCATCAACATAGAAGTTCTTTTCAACAAAATGATGAGTGTCAGATCCATAGTCCTTCTCACCTTCCTGGGCTGTTCACCTTCCTGGGCTGTTCTCCTTCTCCTGCTGTAGATTGCTACAGCAGGAGAAGAGCTGTTGCCAAATACATGTACCTTCATCCGGTAATCTATGACTTCATTATTGACGTTGTTGTCTTTGTGCCACAGGAACCTCAGGTAGTTCCGATTGTCTTCCCTGACTATGAAGCAATAGAACATTTGCTGGATGTCAGCTACTACTGCCACAGGCTCTTCTCTAAAGCGAATTAGCACTCCTATGAGGCTGTTGTTTAGGTTTGGCCCAGTAAGGAGCAGATTGTTGAGGGAGACGTCATCATACTGAGCACTGGAATAAAAAACCACTCTAATTTGATTGGGTTTCCGTGGGTGATACACGCCAAAGGATGGAAGGTACCAGCATTCTTCTCCTTCCTTTACTGGTGGTGCAGGTTCTTCGTGATCTCTGTCAAATATGTTTTGCATGAAATCCACAAAATGTTTTTCCATCTCTGGTTTCCTCTTTAGAGTTTGTTTTAAAGAGGAAAATCTAGCAACTGCTTGCTGTAGATTGGTAGTTTAACTCTTGGAAAGCGGAAGTGTAAAGGTGCTACCCAGCTGTTGGAATCGTCTTGAGTGAAATCTTTGTCCATTATTTTGAGAAATTCTTTATCTGTTCTCGCAGTTGCTAACTTGTTGTCCTCACTTGTTGAATTGAACACTGTCGATCCGAGACTGTCGTCCCAAGACAGGACCATGTTCATGTTATCTTGATGGCTATGCTGCGAATTACTGCTGCCCAGCTTCTCTTTCACCCAGTAATGATGTGTTCATGGCTGAAAACAGGTGCTGCGACCATTAAGCAAGATGTTTGTCTTGAATGAGGAAATCTTGGTAGGCGTCTTCATCTTGTCTATACAGACATTGCCTATGATAACCCAGCCTAGATCAAGACATTGGGCAAATGGAGCATCATTTGGTCCATTGATGTGTTGACGTACTTTATGTACCCTGAGAATGTCTCTACCGAGCAGAAGTAAGATCTTTGCATTTTTGTCAAGGGCTGGTATTTCATTGGATATAGGCCTTAGGTGAGCGTGATGAAGAGCGGCCTCTGGCGTAGGAATCTCCTCTTTGTTGGATGGTATCTCATTACATTCAACAAGTGTGGGTAAGGTATCTCAAGATTGTCCTTGAAAGAAGCTACAACCAGTCCACTGGCTCTTCTTCCAGATTCCTCTGTAATTCCACTACAGGTACCCAAGGTGTAAGGGTAAGCATCTCCCTTTAAGTTTAACAGATCAAAGAGTTCTGATCTTGCGAGTGATTGGTTGCTCTGGTTGTCCAAGATGGTGTACACCCTTAGAGTCTTTTCTGGCTGTCCCTTGGGGTATACTTTGACTAGACATATCTTTGCACAAGACTTGTCCTGGAGATCTTCCCCACAGACTTTAGTGCATGAAGAAGATGCAATAGTAGGACTTGCTGTTTGATCTGCATTCTCAACGCCATGCCTTGGTGCAGAGGGGAAATGTGCAGCGGGTGTAGTATTGGGTTGAGATGGGTGCAGTGCCTGCACGTGGTCCTCACAGCCGCACTCTATGCACTTAATAGCAGTTTTACATTCCTTAACAAAATGTTCAGTAGAAGCACAACATCTGAAACATACCCCAAAATTCTTTAGAAGTTCCTTGCATTCATGGAGGGGTTTCTTTCTGAATCCAATGCATTTCTTGAGAGGATGTGGCTTCTTATGAATGGGACACATGCGGTTGGGGTTTTCGATCCTATCACTTTGGTTGCTCTTGACAGGAGCTGATGCTGGTGTGGGAAGGATTTCAGTCTTTTTCACTGATACTGGACCTCTGTGGTTCTTGTAGTTAGAGTGTGGGCTGTCAAACTTGGGGGTAGGTGAACCAGGATGACTTGACTCACTGTAGGAGAAGCTTGGGTCATTCTTGGATTCCGCAATGTTCTTGAGAACTCACAGAAGTAAGAAAAGGGGGGAAAGGAGACTCGATTTTCTCTTTTATATCTTGACCCAAGTGTAGTCCACCTTTCTTGAATACCGTATGGCAGCTTGGAAACTATTGGGTTTACCCCATGAGCTGTGTCCAGGTAACTGAGGCCAGGTAAGTGAGTGTCCATTTTGGCCAGCTGGAGTTCAAAGAGTAGGTCACTGAGCTCTTGGAATTTCTCATTGTCCTTGCCGGATATTTTTGGAAAATCCTGCAGCCATTTGAACAGAGCATTCTCTATGGCTTAAGGACTTCCAAAGCTTCGTTCTAACCTTTCCCAAGCAGCAATGAGGCCTGCCGCAGGATTATCAATGTGGACGGATCTGAGCCTCTTGACACGTTCTGTAGACTGTGGGCCCAGCCACGTGATCAGCAGATCTAGTTCTTCAGCAGCAGTAATACCAAGGTTGTTAGTTGTGGATCTGAAGGCACAATTCCAACCTCTGTAGTTCTCAGGCTGGTCATCAAACCTAGTGAGGCTGGTCTTAATAAGTTCACGACGAACCATGAATCTTGCAAAGTCTGACATGTCTGTTTTCTCTGACTTTGGGCAAGGAATTGCTGGCTGTGTAGTGCTGTTCATATTATTTGTGGGGTTCTGGGTAAGAGACATAGGGCAATAGGGCGGTGCATAGGCATTCAGCCTAAGAGCTGGTTTAAGGTCGGTAGGTCTCGCTGCATGTGGAACTGTGGGGTTGCCAGGGATTTGGTGATTTACTGGCATATTGGTTTGTGACCAGGCATTTGTATATTGAGTTTGTTGAGGTGTTGGGCCTTGGTGCACTGTGGTGTGTGAAAATGGGTCAGGATGACCAAGGGATTGTGCATTGTACTGACCTTGGATGTGGCGTGTTGCATAGGGACCGGAGTCTTTTTGTTCTGGAAGGATGTCCCCTGGAAGGATGTCCGCACTATCAGGAATGTTTGCAGCAATCAGGGGTTCACTGTTTTGACTTAGGACGTAGTCTCTTGTGCGCCAAAGAGGATCCTCCACATCCACTTCACTTGAACTGATGCTGTCCCTTTCACTTCCACTGCCAGCTTGTTCCAAAACCTTTAACCGTACCATTGCTGTGGCATACTCACATTGTTTCTCTAGAGCTTCCATTTCTGCTCTTTCACGTGCTGACTTCCGTTGTGCAAAATCGGCTTGTATTTTAGCAGTTTCTGCTTCTGCACGTGCATTTATAAGTTGTTCGCTGAGCATGGAATATTTTGTGCTTCGTGACTTAGATGATCGTTTTGAACGCCTGGTGAACACAGAAATGCATGATGATGTTTCCAATAATTGTGCAATTCTGGCTGCTGTCTTAGACTTAACTTCACGAAATAGACTGTCTCGATCCAAATTAAGACGATTAAAGTTTTGCAGTTCTTCTAAAGAATCCTGGCTATTGAGTTTCTTCAAAATGCTTATATATTCCTTACTTGACACTTTATAAAGTTCATATACTGAACAAAGCTGTCCTAGTGCGCCCTCTAGCAGTGACACATCCCAAACAGTCTGAGAAATGGTGGACATATGACTTTGCAATTTTTGCCATAAATTTAGCACAGTGGAAGAAAGCTCATGTTTCCTACCTTCAAGATTCTCTTTTACCTTCCATGTAGGCTTTGCAGGGTGTTTAGACTGCAGGTTGAGATCCATAACTTCTGCTTGTTCATCTTGAATAGCCGGAACTGTATTTCCTTCAGCCATGATAGTACACAGGAAAATGGATCTGAATAAAGCTAGAGTAAGTTTGTAGCTGGTTATGCTATAATGAGCTGTGCTACAGCTGCAAACACTGATTTCCTGTTATACTACGGGCAAGCTTGTTATGTATTTGTATCTACAGAAGCTGCAACTGGTTTACTGGTAGTTTTTATCAACCATCTTTTCACTATTCTGACTCAATAACTAGGCTGTAAGTGTAGTGTTCTTCAGACAGTTACTCTGGGTATATGTCTACCTTAACCAGTACTCACACCGAGAGACCTTGTCAGATAGTGTCAACTCAACCCCGAGACATGTGTGGAGAATCCAGATGAGGGTTTATTTCAAGCTGATATTCTTGTAGTTATGCACAAAACAGCAGTAGGTGAAAAGATGATGATTTACCAGAGCTGGTTAGAATCTAAAATGGCAGACACACACAGAGCTGAGGACAGGATGAGGGCAGGACAAATGACATCAGAACCTGGCTACAGGAAATTAGGAGGGACCAATTTCAACAAAATGCAAAGCTCGTCAATAAAACATGACAATACATGAAACACATATATTGTGAGACATGACACTATACCAGTTTAACCCATATAAAGGCGTTTCCTATTCTACCTATATTTTGACTAATAATGCTATTTAAAATGCTTTTGATGTGTATATAGCAACATCCTATTAATACAATAAATGAATATAATTTTGCTTCAAACAGATATTAAATATCATTTAGGAATGGCTTTATATATGTAATTCCATCCAGTATTATGTTATATGCAGCCATGTGCATATACAGTGACCCTGTTACAATTAATCCTGTTAGGCTTTGCAGTCTGTATTAAGAGAATTAAATACCCCAATTAATAATCTTGGCCCAATTTGTTATAAGGGGTATGCCATCCTTTATTAGATATTTAATTACTTTTGAAGCTTTTACGAAGAAAGCATAAATAATATCTACTGTGTAATATAAAAAGTAAAATATTTATAAGGTATAATACAATTATATAAAATGCATATATCAGACAAATTTTTACATATATGTGATTAAAAAATGTATATGACAGGATGAGACAGTTCTGTATAATCACAGTGATGAGATGTACTGTACACTTTTGTGGGTGTGTACATGTATTTTGAAAGACAAGTAATGATTACTGTGATGAAAAGGGTTAATGAAAACCTTCCCCTTTCTTGTGAAACTGGAAAAACTTTTGATTTGTCCTTATGTCAGTCCTTAGGGCTGCTATGTGGATTTTGCTGGGTTGCAGCGATGAAAGGGTTAATGGAGACCTTTTTCCTTGTAAATTGGAGTCTTTTTGGAGTCTTTCATCCTTCATCATACAGGTTGCCGGGTTTACTATGATTCAAACAAAAAGACATGCAATGAATATCAGATATTTATACAGTGATTTAAGATTGCTTGCTATGCATTCTTTCCTGTCTGCTGTTTTGTTAACAGGTACAGAATTTACAGATCTATGTTATAGAGATTTAATAACTGGCAATTATTTCCTTTCTGTAGTATTGTCTGTCATTAACAGCACAATTGTTGCTGCAGATATGATGCAGGTTCAAGTTGGAAACTGTGGCTGTTTGAACATCAAAGCAAACAATGGCTACATTGGATCTAGCAAGTAAAGGAATGATACTACCGTCTTCACTTGTGACCATACTCCCTTGTGACGCAGCCCGAGCCCAGACTGTCTCCAACCATAGGGTTTGCTGCTTGGCGTGGCTCCTTAGTCTGGAAGAATCTTGGTGCTTCTGAAAAATACTCTTGTGGGGAGAGAAACTTGTTAGACTTTGCCAAATATGTTTTGTAGGTCGCAGGGCTTTCTGTTTGTCCACACCTTTGATAAAATGGTTATGGCACCAGTGCATAAAAACATTCTCATCCTGGTGATACTTTGTGTCATTGTTGGAACTTGGTGTGGTGTTTCATAAAGACACTCTGCATGTGGTCTCTCTGAGAGCCTGCAAACATTTGCACCATCACTAGATGTCTCTGAGTGCTCGGTGGGGGTTACAAACATTTGGGAACTTTTTGTGTGGATATGTGCCCCCAAATAAATATCATGCATCAGTTCTTTAAACATGTTTGCAGGTGAATACATTTCAGGGTTGGCAACTGTGGTTACCATTGGATTTTTCACCATGGAGAACTACTCCACCCCTGTATGTATTTCACTGCTGCTATCTGTGTTTAAGATTCCTGTCTGCTCATTTTTGCCTAAGGGCACAACAAATTCTTCATTCACATTTGGGAAAGTTTATTCAGCAGAATACTCATAATCTGAGTTACAATGATCTTCCCCCTTGCTAGAAACAGTATAGGGGACATCTCCTATTGCTGCCACCTTCTTTACATTAATATGCTCTTTCAATATGGATAAAATTTATGTGCTCTTTAAATATGGATAAATCCAGCACATTGTTATTTTCTTCCTTTACCAAAAAGGCTGTTCTGCTTGTGGTCTGTGAGACAATAACAGACTCCATGCGCTGCCCATTGATGCAGTTCTGCAACATGTAACTTTCATTAATTTCAGGATCTTATCTGATTAAGTCATTCCTGACTTCTGTAGACTCTGTGTACAGAATCTCACATACCTCAACACTACTGCTGTTTGATGTTTCTATAACCTCAGCTTGTTTGCTGGGTGTTATCTCTTCATGAGAGATCTTGACAATTTGATTACAAACTGCCAGACTTTTTGCTTTTGACTTAAATAATGAATGCATTTTGCATTAATGGTCAGGCATGCTTTACGAAGACGCAAACCTGATTCTTCTTTACAAATCTGTTTTGATTCTAAAGCCACAGTTCTGCGCATATTCCTTAAAGCCACTGCAACTTTTTGCATGTTCAACATTGCACTCATTTTACAATGCTAAATTTATATATTCCTTGTTTTTATTACTCACGATATCTTCTCCCTAATATTGATTGGTTTCTTAAGGTTAAACTCTAATATGTGGTACATACATTCATTTATTTGGGAATACTCATTGACAATCCCACTGTGCACATTTTTTATTCTAGGCCTTTAAATTCTTTATTTGTAACCTATTCCACTGTGATCTTGTAAACTGCCAAGCCATCTTACAGCCATTGGTGCTGCTTCCTAATAAATATTATGTTAGTTAAAATAATGTATATTGCACTAACACATTTATCCTAGGTCATACAAAATGCAAGATAAGATTACACAATGGTAATACATTTTCATAGATATATTCCCACCGTGATTCTGCAGATTTGGTAGCCAGCTTATAGCATCTGCTACTCCTTATAAATATTATAATCAAATAATCAGATTCAGTAATAACAAGTCCAATTCGTGGTCACCAATACTGATTTATGGAATCATATTTATGAATATTAATATTTAATATATCATATATGATTATTAATATATGGATATATTTTAATTAATATGCGTTTATCATATATATCTGCAAATATATTATGTCAGGCTTACCAACTGTTAGGATCTCCTGCTCTGTGCTGCCACGTCGCCATGGCAACCGGGAGGCAAGTGTTAGCGAAGTAACCTGAGCGCAGCTGATACTCCGGTCCGGGTTTTTACTGTGTAGTGGTTACAGGCTCTGTGCACGGCAGGGAATCCGGCGCTGGTTTTGTGCTCACAGTCTGTGAGGTCTGAGTGGGGCGTGGACAGCACCTGCTATATAAACCATCCTCTCAGGCTAGGCAAATGCTGCTGAATCTTTGTTTGTTAGTCAGTTCCAGAGAGTTAGCTAGTACTGTGTGACTTTGTATTTACTTGTTGCTTACTGCGAATAGGCCTTGGGATTCGGTACTTCATTCTGCCAATCCGGACCTAGCAGTAAGACTGGAGTCAGTTGTTTGACCTGCTGGGGTTCTTTTGCTATTCTGTGAACCCAGCAGGTTTGCGGCTGTACTCTCAGACCTGCTTGCTTAATCCTCCCTCACTGTGCAGGGCGTCCAGGTGTCAGTTTAGTGGCAGTAAGCTGAACCTGTGCCCTGCAAGTGGGGGTTAGGATTGTGGATACTCTCCTTGTGTCTATATTTCTATCTCTGACCAAGGAGTTTATTCCCACACCCGTTGGTAACCCTTTGGGGTTTTTTCTGTTGCTCTTAGCAACATCATTTCAGGTGCTCCACATGTTAAATCACTACACATCGCTTCATTGTCCGCTCTATTCCATCTGAGCATTCCTGATACTAGGGAGACACCCAATTCCTGAGCCTTTGGGCTTCTCCGTTCACTTTGTGTTTATTAGTTATTCCATCACCTCCTGTGTATGTTATGTTATACTGTCTGTGAGTTCGTTTGCTTCGCTTCCCTCTCTGTTCATACACCGGTATACTCCTGTTAGCACTTGTGTGCGTAACACCAACTAAGTGGCTGATAAATATATGCAGTCCTTATACATATGACTTATGAAATTATGAAGTTAAGATTCCTTAAAGAGAGTTCAAACTTGAGATTACCGCTCCTTTTATATGATTATTTATTTACAGGCAGATCAAATCATACAGAATAAGATATACACAGTAGTGATAGATAGATATATATATATATATATATATATATATACTAATAATATTTTATGCTTCCTTAATTATAGAACAAACATGACATAAGTATCACAGTTTCAATTACTAACATAAAGTGTATACTTGCAAGTAGATGATTGCCATCCCAAGGATCATTCCTTCTACATCTTCTCACCTTCTCCTCTCCTGTTCCTGCCTTCTTGACTACTGACTGATCTTATCTATATATGCCTAAAATTTAACCATCTATTATTATATTTTAATAGTGTTCTCAATGCAAAAGATAATTATAGGTTTGCCATTTACATTCCAAGGAGTCATAAAACATGCTCTGCTCAAAGTTGGATTATTCTGCTCAAGCAGGCATGGTGTCATAAAACGTGACATGCCCAACTAGGCCCCAAGCAAGGAGAGCATTGTAAAATCCGGAATGTCTTTTATACATAGTTCTGTTGTATTGACACATTTTGCCTGAAGTCGTTTAGACCATGTTTTATCAATAAATGTGATCTCTTTTTGTAGTAGCTAATGTAAGCTACTGTTTTATTACCCATGATCTGACCTATAACTGGACCATTGACCAGCTAGTTTTCTAATTGCCAAAGGTATTGCAAATCTTGATTCTGATTTAAATGTACGCACACCGGTGAATTCCAGTGTCCAAGTGACCAAAAGAGCTCTGTCACATACCTATTATCATTTATGGCCTGAAACATGTTCAGACCACAATGATTCTTGATCTTAATGTAAAACACAAATATATACAGTATACACACAATGTAGGTTTGTAAATTACTTAAACATTTAACTTATACATATACAAACCTAATTCAGCTATCCCTTACTCTATATATAAATATATATATATATATATATATATATGCTAAGAAATTAGGAGAGCGCACTGGTAAGTTTAAAATGTAATATCTTTATAAATAAAGTATAGTAGCAACGTACATTTCAGTTTCAGAAGACAAATACAGCATGTATTTAAAAACCGTCAGGGCTCTGCTCTGCTCCGTCTCGCTGATAGCACTGCACCGGCTCTGGTTCCAGCAGCTGACGTCACAACGTCCACGGTGTGTAGCCACGCCCAACGCGTTTCAACCAATAGTGGTCTTCGTCAGGGGATATATATATATACCCACTATACTATTCACTATGGTTACATCACCTTATTTATAATGAATTATATTTTAATTCAGATAACATCCATTGCCCTAATATTATACCAAGTGCAGATAATTACCCATATGGCAACAGTGGTAGGAAAACATATTGCAAGGAAATGCCAAAACAGTTCATACTGGCATAACAGGCAGCTTCTGGAAAATTATCTTCTAGCAGCTACACAGTGGATATTTCTGACTGGTTGCATCAGATGTGACCATGTCAGTGAGAGCCAAGCCTGGTGTGGTCGTATCTGATGGGACCATACCGGGCAAGTGGTTACGAGAATCTGAGTTGTCGTGGCATTTTAGTTTTTTGGTGTGACAGAAATAGTGGTAAAGTTGCCATTTTGTATTATAGGATCATTTGAGAACTGTGAGGTGACACCATATTTTGGAGTAAATGTGTAGTTTCTTAATTTGTGCTTTTCTTCAGTAGAATATACCATAACATAATGAATTAATGACCTTTGCAACAAGAATTTCCTGTAGAAACATGAAAAGTTGTCTAGCAGGTACTATATGTGCTCTGGTGACACTTCATGAATTCTGAACAAACCATGTGCAAGGGTGACGGAAGTTAATTATAGAATGGTCTGAAGACTGTTTCATCAAGCCTTTGAGGGTTGATGACTTCATTTTCATGAAGTTGGCAGTAAGGAAATTCACAAAGGTTGCTAACACAGTCAATGAAAGTCATAACATAACAGGAATACACAGTATGGGGTATATTTAACCGACTTATTACTATGCTGAACATTTTTAGTGATCATTGTCAGATGGCTTATAATCATGTTAAGTTTTAATAATCAGGATGTGAATAAAGGTGACAGGATTGCAAGTTATCAATGTGTCCTGTAGCAGGGGCAGATAAGTATGAATATTTATGATGTAGAAGTACAGTATGTTGAAATTAGTTTTATTACTCTTCAATAAATTTGCTTATGGGATTTATGTATAGCATACATGACTGCAAGGGAAAGGAGACATGATTTTAGACACCAATGAACATTATAACTATTGAGAAACAATAAGGACATAAGCAATAGGGGAAATAAGCAAAATTAGGAAATCTTGGGGGTGCCTTTAAAAAAAAGAAGAAGTTGACTGTTGAACACCAGGCATTCTCAACATCTGCCCTCAAGGCACACTAACAGTGCAGGTTTTATGGTGCCCACATACAGTGCTATTTGTGCTAGGTGCGATTTGAGCCTATACAATGTGTGCTATGTAATTTGGACTAAGTGGGGTATGCTATTTGAACTACATCCGATTTTTAATACACTATAATGTACTATGGGAGTCATTCCAAGTTGATCGCATGCTGCCGATTTCGACTGCGCTGCGATCAGGTCTCTACTGCGCATGCGTATGCACCACTATGCGCACGCACATCGTACGGGTACAATACGGATCGTTGCTGAGTGGTGGTTTTAACGTAGAATCCATTCGCACGGGCGATCGCAAGGAGATTGACAGGAAGGGGGCGTTTGTGGGTGGCAACTGACCATTTCTGGGAGTGGTAGGGAAAATGCAGGAGTGTCCGGGCGTTTGGAAGGCTGGTGTGTGACATCAATTCCGGGACAGAACAGGCTGAAGTAATCGCAAGGGCTGAGTAAGTTCAGACCTACTCAGAAACTGCACAAACTGTTTTTGCAAAGGTGTACGCGCACTTGCAAAGCGAAAATACACTCCCCCGTGGGCGGCGACTATGCGTTTGCACGGCTGCTAAAAACAGCTAGCGAGCGATCAACTCGGACTGACCCCCAATATGTGATGTAGTACAAAAATACCTGCCTGCACATACTATTTTGCCATGCTATATGGACTACATGGGAGCACGCATCGCATTGCAAGGGACAATACACACAGTGCGATTTGAACTAGACAAGATGCTATTTGAACTAAAAAGATCAAATAGCATGTAAGAATCGCACCGTGTGTGGGTACCTGTAGTGTAGTCAAATTCGTGTGTAGTTCAAATCTCATGTAGTTCTAATAGCATACCACTAAAGTACAAATCTTATAGCACACATAGTATAGCGCAAATCGCACCTAGCACAGATAGCACCGTGTGTGGGCACCATTAGTGATAGCCAGGCTTTAGCACAGATGGTTAAATCAAAATAATTAAGGTACTAATTAAGTCAGCTGTGCACAGGCATGGATATCACTTAAACCTGGATTGTTAAGGTGCATGCACACTGGGTGTTTTTGCCTAGTGTGTATGCAGAGAGATGATGTGAAAATCACTGTCCAGAAAATTGCACAGTGCTTACACAGTGCATACACACTGAGCGATTTTCACCCGGGCCAGCGATTTTCACGGGGGTGAACAACTTTCAACAGTAGAAGACTGTGGAAAGTTGTTTACTCGGCCGGTAAAACAAGGTGACGGATAGCGGCAGCCGGCGATGATGCGTGAGCGCCCATCAGCGCTCACAGCTCATCGCCCGACCATCACCATACACACTATGCGATTTTGAGCTCAAAGTACAGTAGCTCAAAACACCAAAAGTGAGCTACAGTACTTTGAGCTCAAAATTGCATAGTGTGTTTGCACAATAAGTGTGCCTTGAGGAGCGAGGATGGGAATGCATGCTGTACACAGATGCATCCCTGATTACTGTAAAGAAGTGTTTATTTCCATCATAATATTAATCTCACATTCTTAAAGAAAATATTCTATTTTTATCATTTAATAACTTATCATAACTTATAACTATATGCTTTTTAATAACTTACTCACAAGGTTATAATATACCTTTAAAATCATTAGGATAATTCTATTCAATAAAGATTGCATGCAAATATGAAGAAAATTATATTTTGATTAACAAATGATCTTTAATAATATTCACATACAGTACAGTATTAAAACAGTATTTGCACATTGTAATCTATAATTATGTTGAACTATATATGTGAGCGTGTCTGTATGTGATGGAGAGAGATTGAGACATTTTAAGAGATAGATTGAGAGAGAGAGAGAGAGATTGAGAGATAACATAGTACATAGGGATCTATTTACTAAGCCTTAGATGGAGATAAAGTGGACAGAGATAAAGTACCAGCCAACCAGCTGCTAACTGTCATTTTTCAAACACAGCCTGGAGAGTTGCTTCAGCAAAGGACAATGGGAGGGTAGAGGTATTAAGTAAATTACGTAGGTTACGGATACCAGAAGAATGCCAGGCAGTGAAGGGCCTTAAAGCCTTCCCATCCTGAAATTCCAGGTTACCAACCAAAGGTAAGGGTTTATATATTCAATGACAACAAGTTTGACATTATAATCAGCACATACTGTATATTTACACTTGGTTCACCTTGTTCTGTATGGAAGACTAATTTTCCCACTAAAGAGTTTCAGGACCACATGGTGATATTAATCATTCAGAGTCAGGATTAACTAGCACCCTTGTGGGAATACTCACAGGTACTCACAGCTGTCTCACAACCATAGTACACTTACTACCTCTTCCAAAGGAGCTTCCCAGAGACGCAAATCCTGTACATCCTTTGGTAATATGTTGCTTGCATCATCTGCTTTTCCTCAGGATGCGATATCTCAGCATACTTCACAATTACATAATGCTTGCAGGGGTATCTCTGCAGGCTGTGCTGTTACTTCTCCCACTCGTAAAAGCTGGCAGGGATGCAATCTTTCAGCATCTACTTGTTGACAGTGGTTTCTCCAGAATGGTGTGTCCAGCTTTCTCCAATTGTGTGCCTCTCAAGCACACTTAGAACATTCTTCTAGTTCATTCAGCAGGGTCCCAGGACTCATCTTGGGACCTGGAGTAATAACTATTGAGAGATTCTGGCTGAAGGCATTGCACTCATCCTCCTCTGCCGACCTGAGGTGTCTTATCATTTCGCCATGGGTGTTGTCACTGCAGGAGAGACCTTGTAGCTGACATTGCTTTGTTAGCTCATCCATGCTCATCATAGTAAATGGGTCATCTTGGTCAATATACCCACTTTGATATTCTGAACTGGTGCTCTGCAGCTTCCATGCCACACATTCTGCAGTCTCCCTGTAACTAGCAGAGGTGTCAGTGTTTGGTGTAATGTCCCAGGCCAGCTGATTCTCTGTACCACAGCTGGAGTTTGCTTTGCCTCCTCCATTCTGTTAATCCTCTGGACAGGGTCTGTGGTGATTTGTGACTCCAGCCACAGGCTACCAGTTGAGTACCTATGCTCCACTTCCCATTCTGCAGAAGCAGCCTCTCTGTCCATAGCAGCTTTTCATTTAGCAGCCTCTATGGTATGTAACTGCTGTACAAGCTGCAGCACCATCAATGGGTCCAGCTGCTTCACATACTTAAGAACCATCCATAGATGTAAATCCAACCTTGAGGAAACTTCCGTGGGCCCCACAACATTGATACCAGAGTTCACATCAGAGTCCTGCTTTATGCCATTACTTCTTGCAGTAACAGTCCAGTATATGGTACATCCCTGGCCACTGCAGCAGCCTCGGTTGATGAATTTTCCCTTACTACCAGTTCGCTGACATCCTGGCGCTCTGTATCATAGTGCACTAGGTCCTTGATCAATCTCTTCTTAGAATGGCCCTAACTGACTAGATCTCTCAGCATATACTGTGCCACAAGCTCTTTCTTCCTGAGATTCTTGTAGTTTTTTTTTCACTGCATGACCTTTACTAATCTAAGCTTTGAGTTCTGGTATCTGGTGAATTTGGGCTCCTCTCTCAGAGATAATCCCACATCCACTTAAGTTTTCAAATAATAACAAGCAATTATTGTCCCACCACTGCGCACCAGTTTGTCATGATACCTGGCACACCGATCCTCTAGATACGCCAATATGAGAATCGCCACCCATGATACTTCTGATTACCTCAGCGCATGTAGTTAATTAACACAGTCACTGCCACCAGCTGAAGTGATTTTTTGAGACACACCTAGGGCAAGCTTCAACTCTCACCAGCAGACACAATTATTCATACTTAAAAAATAGGTAACATGGGCCGCTTGGGGGTTTGGGTCAGAAAATACATAACCAGAACTAAAATTATGGTATTTAATTCAAGAATATCTTCAAAGCTTATAGTTACAAAAAAAGTTACAAGATTCCAATAGTTTAAATAGTCACACAAGAAATCACAATTTCAAGAAATAAAATTAAGGAAAGAAAACACAACATTCAGGTCACCTGCAGTGAAGCATGGAAGTGAGGCCTTTTCAGATTGCCTGGTGTAATTATAGGATCAAGTCTCTCACTTGATCCACCTTATGACAATGAACAGTTTGCATTGCATGTTTTTCATATTTAAACCACTGCCACCCACATGCAGCCCCAACCCCCTTGGGGTACTTTTTAAACCATTCCAAAACCAAAATTGATTGATTCTAGAGTTGAGGCTCTGGGGTCTCTGGGTCATTTGAGCAGGGGCAAATACTCTTATCTCTATTGCTGTTTGAAGTTTGGAGATCTGGTCTTGTAATCAGTCTGGACTAGTTTTTACAGACCAGTTCACCTTTCCGGCCATAGTACTGTATCTCTGAGAGGCACTTAATGCATTCTCCAAGCAAACTCTTGTCAAAGGAGATCTGACACCTCTGGGCTGTACTGTAAACAAGCTGTGTCCTAGCAAAGCAATTAAGTTTCAACCAGTTGTCAGCCTCATACATTTTCCACAATACAATATACTGTACATTGATACATCACCCAATGTGAAAAATATATATTTTTTAATTACAGATGGAGCCTCTATTATCTTGGCTCCCTCTGTGACTAGGCACACCTAGTCACTGTGAGTGTCGCATTTTAATGGAGAGCCTTTCCATCCACTCGAATGGGAAGCGGCTCGTGCACTCCCAGCATGACTAGGCAGACGGATCGCATAGTCACGCCGGGAGTGCACGCCTGCGCCTCAGGCAGAAAAGATAATGCTGGCTCCATCTGTATGCCCATTCCGATATAAAATTGGGCACCCCTTACACTACCTATGTACAGAGTACAGGCACCTGTAGGTGTAGAGTCTGGACAGTGGACACTGCACAGCCAATACATGAGAATACAGCGCAGCATACAGCAGCTTATCTGAAAGTGAAATGGCATCGAGTCCCAGCTGCTGCGCCTTATATAGAATCCAAATCCCTTGAGAATATGACACTGGAACATTTGCCTTAAAGTAGAACCTGAGTCTCACAGGAAAACCTGAGCCACGGCATGGGAAGACTTGTTTCCCAGAGGTTCGAAGTGGCTTGAATTCCAAGGAATCTGAATGGCTCATCTCTAAACAAAACTAGTATTTAATCCATTGTACAGTACATAGAACCCTAATTTAGACCAAGGCTCTATGATAATAGCCTTCTCTTCTTTGTAGTGCAATGTGTCTTTTACATTTATTTAACTTCCACAAATCTAGGTGATCAAATTGAACATCTTGTCAATAAATGGATCTTTTTTTGGTTGGTTTTGGAACATTTTTAAATGTGTAATGTGAAGCTATGTATTGTTTTAGGTTTGTATTATGTTTTGTTCGCTACTCCTCCCTTCCAATATGGATCCTATGCTGTCTCATGTCAGGATTTTCTACACCTATTTTCCCATGCTCACTGTGACAGGGGGTTTGTGACTGAAGAGTTTGCTCTGATCTTTATTAACGATTCTCATGGGGGTATTGGCTGACACTCCCACACAGTCACTAGTCTAGTTACCCCCCCCCCCCTCCTTCTGCCACACACTTCAAGATTGTCACATCGCACAAGGGAGGTCTAAACTCACCAGTAAAATTAAAATGAGTGGTCACCCATTTGAAATTATTTCATTCTCAGATTGTCTTTCTCCAAGAGACACACTTGGTGTCACTCAGTGGGTACTCTCTCCAAGTGCCATGGTTGGGTCTGTACATTTCTGCTGATTTTCAGGGGAAGACTAGAGGAGTGGCTATTTTGTTTCAATAAGATCTCCACTACACTATTCTTCATTCAAAGGCTGACTCTAACGGATGCTACCTAATTCTTGACGTAGAAGTGTGGGGTGCTCAGTACACCCTGGTAAACAGTTATGCCACCAATGTTGCCAACACTGAATTTCTGCATGATCTCACTCACCTTCTAGCACAGCGCTCAAATTTCTACGTTATACTATAGGTCGCTATTTTTGTTCTATGGATGATCCTTTTGCTTAATAAGTAGCCCGCCTAGCCTATCCAGTCCATCCTCATAGAGACCTATCCAAGCCTTCAAATCAACTCTCCAGCTCAAAGATATCTGGCATATCCTCAACCCCACAGTTAGAACATACACTTTTCTCTCTGGTGTGCACAATTCTTGGTCCTGTATTGACACAATTCTTATCAGTGACTCTCTGGTTGCCGCAGTACATCACACTGACATCCACAATATCTTAATTTCAGACCATGCCCTGGTTTTGCTATCCCTTACTCGCTCTGTACAGTCAGGTGGAACATGTCTATGGCGCTTCCTGAGCTACTTCTACCAATCCAAAGAATTCAGGGACTATCACTGCACAGTCGGAAAACTACCTAGATGGCAACCAGGAATATTGAGATAGGCCAGCGGTATTGTGGGGAGGGTCCAAAGCATTTCTTAGAGGCCACATTATTGACTTTATGTCTAGACATAAAAAAATTCAGCGTCACAATACGAATCCTTGCATGATGCCTTATCACATGCACTACAGGCCCATCTTGCTTCCCCGTCTGATAACTCCTTGCATCCTTACACACAAGCTAAGCACCTTTTAAACAATTTTCTTTTATCTCCTTCTAAAAGGGACTTAGGGTTCTCCAAGTTCAACTATTTCCGGTGGGGTAACAAAATTGTCTGCTTATTGGCGACTTTGGCTATATCAGGGAAATGCTGCCAGTTTATTACAGCAATTAAACCTCCATAGACAGGGTCTCCTATCACAACTTCCCCTGATAGCTAAACACTCTTTGAGTCTTATTACACCAACCTATACTCTGCCCTCCCTTTTGACCAAGTTAAGCTTGATAAGCTAATACAGAGAGCAGACTTGCCTCCCCTTTCTCAGTCCCAATCAAAAGTCCTAGGCAAAGACATCACACTCGATTAAATTATTGCAGTCATCTTCCAGTTCTGTTACATAAAACCCTGGGTCCCGATGGCCTGTCGAACAAAAATTTCAAAATATTAAAGGCACATTTTGCCCCTACTCTAGTAAAATTATTTGATGACATTCTAAACAACCATACTCCCTTTCCAAACTTGTATTTGGCCCATATAATTTGCTTCCTAAACCTCAACGAGATCCTCAATTGCTCAAATCATACTGTCCCATTACACTGCTCAACATGGACAGGCTCCACCTTATACGCCCCAGGTTCTTACTACTCATAAACTTAGTTTTGTGTATGATTTACATTCTGTCAAGGGAGTTAGAGCCGCTATGGTTGCTGTTGTTGCTTCCTCTCAAGATGAACACACACACCACTTTAATTAGCTGAGATACCACCAAAAGCATTCAACACTGTGTTATGGGCACATTTGTTTACTATTCTCTTACTTTGAAAGGTTTATCCTGTTTTTATAGACTTTACTCAATATCTTTACTCATCCCCAGATATCTCTTGTTTACTTAATGGATGCTGCGGCGATCCTCTAATTATGTCCCATGGTACCTGCCAATGTTGTCCCCTTTCCAACATAGCAATTAATCAATCCGCTCCTCTGTTTACTGCAAAATTACACCCACAATAGGGGAATCACCATTGTTTCCACAGAAACAGAACTAACCTTTTTTGTGGAAAATATCTTATTATACATTTCCAACCCTTCTGAATCCTTAGTTCACTTAATCAATAAATTGCATTCGGTTGGGGGAAGTGTCTGATTTCACTGTCAATTGGGTAAAATCTACTGTACTTTGTTTGGGTCATGACAACTCCTATCCCTCTGGAACAGATGCTGCCTTATTATCCTGGTTAACAGACTGCTTTACCTATTTGGGGGTTAAAATCTCTCGAAACCAAAGACAGCTCAATAACATTAAATTTACTCATCATTTGCGCGGTATCTCTGCTGAGCTGGAAATCCCTCCCCATTTCATATATGCTGGCAATACAATCCTTGTCACGTTGATAACATTTTCCTGCCTTATACTATATACCTGATACAGGTTTTACCATTGCCTCTAACTCCTTAAGATGTTGCACATGGTTACTTTCTCTTTTGGCACTTCATCTGGCAAGGCAAAAACCACATATTGGCATATTGAAATTACAACAACCAAAATCAAATGGTGGCATTCATTTCCCTAATGTACAGTGGTACTCCCAAATGTCTCTTATGTTACCTCAAAGACTGGCTGCATGATCGGGAAATCTACACCAGTATGTCCTTGGAAAGGGAATTTTTGGAAGGGAGAGATTTGATAATATTTCTACACCTTCATAATCAGGAGGTCCCGATTCACATGAGGGATAACCTGTTGTGCTGACATCCAGGAAATTGTGGCAGACACTGCTCCACAAACACAATTTAAATGTTCAAAAGTCTCTTCATTTTCCCTTAATGTCTAAACCTGATTTTCCGGAGGGACAGACTAGGCACCCTTTTAATATCTGGAGAGTTGGGTGGGTAATTAATATTGCATGTTTGGTCCACACAGCACCTAAATGACCTCTCATGTTCCAGGAGACAACTGAGAAGATTAGCTGTATTGGATGCATACCCTGTGGCTTTTCTTTTGGCTCAACGTCAGTTTGACTATCTGCTACTTTTCTCAATGCGACTGGTCAAATTCTGTAGACACCTTTCTTCAGCAATCACCAGACAGTAGATGGGCAATTTCTGTGGCCTATAGATGTTTACAACTTCTTTTAGAATATTCTTTTTCCCAAGGGGCTCTTAGTTATGGATTTCACAGCTCCTGGGCTTGCAGATAGCTGATTTTATTAAAGTCATGTTTTATGCTTTCCTCTGCCATGTATACAGAGATGTTCCTAAATATACTACTTAGATCCAACCTGTCTCCACATACTGTAGGAGATTTATGATTGTGCTTTCAACAATCCGCTCCTGTTTTAAATGTGGCCAGTCCAAGTCCTATTTTTTCTATTCTTTATGGTCCAGCTTGTTAATTCATAGATTTTGGTTACAAGTGCTAACTTACTCCAATGAACCTTTGCTTAACTACATGTATTTAACCCCTGAATGGGTGTTATTTGGCATTCTCCCAAGAGGGCATCGAATCTCAAAAGGCGGTAGATGTCTACTACAGGCAGTCAGTGCAGCTGCACAAAAGTCTATCCTACAGGTGATCCTGAGTCCCCTGTTTATATTTTGAAAACAAAACTCTCTCTTCCTTATAGCATGGGTTCAGGTAGTGCAAGAAAAGGAGTCTAAACTGAAAAAAATCTTTGAAATATGGGAGTTTTGTAGTGACCATTTCCACAGCCATACAGACACAAATTTGAAACTCTTTGTGTAACGCATCTTGGTATTTGCTATGAATGGTTGCGGGTGATCCCCCAATTTCAGTGTGACCATAAGGGGAAGGAGATGCAGCCAAACTTTACTTTATACAAAGATCAAGTCTAATTTAATTGTAACTATTATATTTTAGTCTTGTCATCTTTGTAACCTACCAATGCCCATTTTTTTAAACTTTTGATGACCATATGACTGTCTGTCAGTGCTGTACCTATGCTTAGTCAGTATTTTGTATTCCTTCATGTTGGACTTTAATGATTGTGAGTATGCACATATTCCATGGTACCATGTTCTTTGTCCATTGATACATGCATTGCTTCAACAGAAATAGATTTAGAAATAGTCAGATTTTTAAAGAATATGATAACTCCAATGCAGATATGCTGCAGGCACTAATCTAAAATAATGTTTAATAATTCTGAAACATTAGAGCTACTGTATGTAAATCTTTCCTCAATATTTCCTTATCCAATGAAAATTGCCCTCAGCCCTGACATTGGACATGTGCTGGAACGATTTACCATAAAATCATATAGATGACCTATCATTAGTATTAGATTGTTGAATCCTTGAGTAAATTTATTTAGGGGTTTTTTTTTTAGTCATGTACAGTAACTTTCATCCCTATTGTCAGTCTGAGTAACATAACTCTTGGAGAACTCCCTGTCCACCCTAGAAAAATGGAATGGAATACATGGTTCCAATAATGACCATAGAGATCAGTGTATTCTTAAGTCAGAATCCTCTAGGCAGAGTACATATGCGGAACATGAAACTGAGAGGGACATTTACTAAGCAGTGATAAGAGCGGAGAAGTGAGCCAGTGGAGAAGTGGTCCCCTCAACGAATCAGCAGCTCTGTATAATTTTATAGTATGCAAATTATAGATGTTACTTCAGTGCTGATTGGTTGCCATGGGCACTTCTCCACTGCCTCACTTCTCCACTCTAATTACTGCTTAGTAAATGTCCCCCTGAGTTTTTTAAGATCATGTTCTGTGCAACTTTAGGGGCTATATGTACCTAGTTTTCAATTTTTCCATATACTGTAGAGCAGAGGACCCAAACTCGGTTCTCAAGGCACCCTAACAGTCCAAGTTTTAAGGATATATATGCTTTAACACAGGTGACTTAGGGGGTTATTCAGAGATTGGCGCAGATCTTGGTTCCGCAGCAAGATCTGTGTCCATCTACTTACATACTAGGGGCCGCCCAGCACAGGGCAAGGCCACCCTGCATGTGTATGGAGCTGCCTCGCAATGCGTTCTCAATGCAATTAAAAAAGCATTGATTAGAGGATGACACCTGCCTGTGCAAAACCGGCTGCACTAGCAGGCGGTCCAGCACCATTTTTTTCCTCAGAGTGGCTGCTTGTGACATCACGCAACCGCCCGATAAACAGTATGGACACATCTGTGTTGTCCAGACTGATCCCATTAAATGGGGCGGTGCTGCCCCCTGATGCCCACAGCTGTCAATCACTATGCGATCGCATCCTTCCGGCCTGCGTTCGCATGTTGATGGTTGTGCACACAAACTATGTCCTGACCCAATAAACGCAGTTCCTGCATGCCAATGCAGGGGCTGCATCCATCTCTGAATAGCCCCCTTAATCAGAATCACAGTCAATTTCATTTAACCATCAGTGCTCAACAATGGATATAGCTAAACCTGGACTGTTAGGGTGCTTTGAGGAACGGATTTGGGAACCACTGCTGAAGTGTTTTCATTTTATTATGCACATATAATATTAAATATATGAGATGTATTTTCTTAACTAAAGTTGTCCTAATACAAATCTTAGTTTACAATGGAACTTTTCCTATATGCAGTTACATATATCAACATCTACCATATTAATACATTGCAATACAAAATACAAAGGTCATATATACAAGAGCTTCATAATCTTCTTCAAGACAGCTCTTCTGTCATGTTAAGGTTATAAAGATGTTCTGTAGATTACAAATATTTACAAGCAAATAAATTATGTATTTATGCAGACCTTGCTCCACTGAACCTTTCTGAACTGTAGATGTATATTTGTTTTAGTGATACAATCATAAATTGCCTATCATGATAGAGGATAGAAAAGTGAAAAATGTGTTAGAAGGTCAATTTTTGCATCATAAACGAGACAGAAAAATATAAAAAATAATAGCACTTCAGCTCTACTTCTCCGGATAAATTGAAATCACTGAGTATGTATGAAAATATTGCACAAATCCAGCATATAAACAAAATAATATCTCAAAAAATTCAATGTAATTTAGCAGCTCTTCTGCACAGAGTATAGGACACAGCCTCCAAAGAAATTACAAAGAATATCACCGTTCTACACCGTTCTTTGTCTAATAGACAAAATATCCTTGGATGTGATGCTCCTTTTTGTTCTTTATGTCCATCAGACAGAAAGATAACCAATCACAGTGTAGGTTGCCTTTTAAAGAACAAAAACCCCACCACAAGTGAATAATACTCCACTCTGTAGGGAGTGCAGATAGGAGGGTGTTTTCTCCAGGATATAGTTAGGAGACCGGCACTCAGGATCCCGGCGATCAGCATCCTGACCCCGGAATCCCGTCTGCCTGAATACCAGGAGGGAGCCAAGGGCTATTGCCACTCTTGGGTGTCCACGACACCCATAGAGAGGGAATAAAACCTGTGGCGAGCGTAGGTGGTTTGGCAATTCTTCATGTGTCATGCAACAATATGTTGTATTATATCTGGCCAAGGGGGGGGGGGGGCGCCGCCAGGCAGGCTACCCGTTCAGCAGGAGGAAACAGTTTCTCCCTACTTCTTTACTACTGCTTGCCTCTTTATGTGATTCACTCGCAAATGTATCCCACTACTTCCATTGCCCAGGCGCTGCATGTATGAAGAAATGCGAGTTGCTGCTGTGGCTGCAGCCTGCACTATGTTGCCAGGTGTTCACATTTAAATAATGAGGTGTGCCCTTCTCTCTTACACTCTGCCCCTTTCCTTACAATCTGCCATCCTCTGCCCGGCCTATGCTTTTAATCAGCAGCATTGTGTGAGGTCCCCCCTCCATGCTACCCTGAGTCCCTAACGCCTCCCTCTGCTCAGCTAGTCCTCTCATGCATTGATGTGTAAGGACCCCCTTCTTATGGTCCCATTCCAGAGTTCCACTCCTTCCCTCTCTCCTGCAGGCATCACCTGGTCTATCTGTAATACCCTGAAGTATTACAAGATTGGGGACCCCTGTTTTTTTCCCTTTAAATAGAGAACTGCAGTGCAACCTTATAGCAATGACAGGGTTGCACTGTAATTTACCCTGTCAGCTTGGGAGAGGGGAATATGGTGCCATTTTATATTTTAAGCAACAACTTAGCCCGGGAAACTGGGCCTCCACTGATTAACCCCCTTAGGTTGCAGGGCAGAATCACCCTGGGGCGGGCTGTTGCTGGGGCTGTAGGAGCCAGTGGGGACCCAGGAGAGGGGAGGGCTGCAAGGAGAGACCCATAAAAGAAGCACCACAGCGCAGGAGGAGGAGAGCCCCGGAGGATGGGAAGTGTGCTCACCTGGGGAGTCCAGCCATGTAGTGTCCCTGCTGGGTAACGTTGCTGTCCTGCGGCTGCAGTGTGGAGCCATCGGTTCGATGCCAGGAAACACCTGATGCCCAGCCTGGGGAGCCGAGATGCCCGTCGGGATCGCCCACACCGTCCAGCGCTTGGTGAAGAGCTGCCAGTGCCTGCCGCTGCGTGATCCGGAGGCTGGGAGAAGTGACCTGACCAGGAGAGAGGACCCCTGAGGAGGATGAGCCATCTTCACTGCTGCCTGCCAGAGAAGAGGATCGCGGGGATGACTGGAGAAGTCCGGCGTGGATCCAGGCTGAAGAGGAGCGTGCTGAGGGACAGGCCCCGCTGGAGAACCTCCCAGGCTGCCGCTCCAAGAAGACACGGACCGGAGGAGAGCGCGCGGGCACTGCGGAGGACGACCCCGGAGGAGGAGAGAGGACCCCTGCAAGCAACCCTGGCTGGAAGAATCATGAGATGCAGAGAGGAGGACCCCGGTGACCAGTAGCAAGGACACGGAGAAGACCCCAGCGGAGAGAGAGGATGGCGTGGACCAGCGGTGAGAAGATGGCACGGACCAGATCCTGCGGCAGTGCAGAAGATCCCGGGACACTGCGGACCTCAGCGCAAGGGCGCATCCCCGGTGCTCTGCATCCCGGGTGGCGCCGAAGACAAGGAGTCGTTCGGATATCATGGAGCTGGTCGTAGGTGGCAGAAGCACCGCAGCTAGTGGAGAGAGCCCTCTTTAACCCTTCAGCTGCCAGACTCTGCCTTGCTTCATTTTCCGCTGCCAGAACTCTGCAAATAGAGACAAATTATGCTTAAATAAGGGGCTAGGCTCCCCTATAGTTGTGCCCCCCCCCCCCCCCCCGTTAACCCCCTTCCGCTGCATCACCCTGCATTGGGGACATTTTATTTAAAAAAGGGGGTAGGCTCCCCTACTCATGTTATGTGGCCCTCAATTAGTTATTTAGGGGAGAGGTTCCCCTCTAGTGCTGTGCCATGCAGGTTTGTTTTAAAAGCTTATAAATGGGGGTAGGCTCCCCTCAGTGTTATGGGTGCCCATGGGCTACAAAGAGGGTCTGGGTGTGTATTCCCCTGGGTACTTTCTTCTGCTTTATTCCAAGGGTGATTGTTTCTATTTATGGATAAGTGTTCTCAGAGGCCATGTGTGTTATGCAAGCTCCACCAAGCAGTGCCTGACAAAGTTATATACCTGTGTACTTTATTACTTATGAAGGCGGGCTTATTATTGACTGTGTTATGCAAACTCTGCCCAGCAGTGCCTGACAAAGGTATTATACCTGTGTGCTTTATTACTCATGAAGGCAGGCTTATTACTAACTGCGTTATGCAAGCTCCGCCTAGCAGTGCCTGACAAAGTTAATATATCTGTATAAAAGCTGGTTACCTGAGACTGTATGAGAGAAGCCATAGCCAGCATATTAATAAAATGGAGTTGGATCCTGTACCATGTGTGTTCATTGTGTCTGAGGGGTAAAGCAGGTCTGCCGCTCTGATCACCCGAACCTCATTTATCTTAGTACCCCTCACTTTGTATCAGTTCCGGCACCGGAATTGTGGGTGTTACATATCTCCTACCCTGCAGCAATGTGTGAGCAACCCTCTCCCCACCATCTCTCTCTCCTGTTCTGCCCAGCTGGTCCTTCACCCCTGTAACCTGCAGCCAGAGTGTGAGGGAAGATATAACCTAGTGCAAAACTCTGAGCAGAGGTAAGAACATGGGAACTATTCCTGTTATTTGAAAGGGGGAGGGGGTGGTGGTGGTTGGGGTGTTAGTGTATCTCAGGTGTCTATATATAGTTCCTACAAAGAGGCCTGGAAATCACCATCTTCCAACAGATATCCTGGCTTTGGTACTCAGATTAATGGAAACCGTTGCTACCCTCTCCCTGCCACCAATCAGGTGCAGACTGTCAATCTAGTAGCTTCTACAGCTGTAGTGCTTCCAACAATACAGGACCCGTACTGTACATGCACACTACAGGTCTGGTGCATGTGCAAAGTACCGAACATCTGTACTTTGCGCTATGTGACTCAGATCCAATAGGATTGCATTTAGGGCCCTTGAGAGGACATAGTGATTGATTTAATATGTGTGGTCTTTTTGAACATTTGAAAAAATTTTGATATTGGGAAATGTGAGGTTAGAAATGCTCATCTCAGGCAAAATGCAAATGAATTGCACAAAAAGTGCCCCGTTAAAAGTAAAGAACATGACTCAATCTCAGAGTTGACACAAAATGTAAGTACTTAAGTAAAGTGGAAATGGTCATGTACCCCTCTGAATTTCAATCATACATGATTCCTGTCCATTCCCTGTTCTATGCTTACTCTGTAGCTCACAAGAACACCATGGGGCTAATTCTGAGTTAGGTGGATATCTTTGCACGGACACAAATAGCAAGTGTTAGCATACAGTACATGCAAAGATGCAAATACAGTATATGCATTTTTGTATATCTCTGTTCCCTGAGGGATCATTACAGGATCTGTCTTTCCAGGACATGGGAATTTTAGGGCAGGAATTGGGTGGTGACCATACGATTCCACAGAGCTGTACTGATTTGTGGAAGTGTCGTGGGCATACCGTACGTGTGTAGCTTGAGTTACATGGTATTCTGAGTCATGCGTATGGAGAACCAAAGCCAGTTTATAACATTTCTATCCCCTAGCATGGGGCTAGAGAGAGTGAGTGATTATTCTAATGATGATGGTTGCAGCTGTGGAATAAAAGCAGTGGGTGCGGCGGCTTTAGCACTACAGAAACTTGCATAAGCACAAGGTAGTAAATCAGGCATCCACAACTTCCTGCAAATACAACTGCTCTGCATCCGACTCAGAATCAGTCTCCATAACTCCTCCTATTGATCGATGCATCTTAAAAATGTTAATGTATGGACGATAATGAAATCTAGCCACATTTGCTCACAGAGGCACATGCTTCTAACAAAGAGAATTCTGGGTCTCATTTTCAGGCTATGAGAGGAGAACATTGCTGTACTACCAGCCCTCAGGGGCCACATCAGAATACTTGAAATGTAGGGCCACAGGCAACTAATATTGACTTATTTATTACCAGTTATTTATATAGCACTCACATATTCCGCAGCACTTTACAGAGAATATTTGGCAATTCACATCAGTCCCTGCCCCAGTGGAGCTTACAATCTATATTCCCTACCACATATATATGTATACACACACACACACACACACACACACACACACACACACACACACACACACACACACACACACACACACACACATTCACGCTATGGTTAATTTTGTTGGGAGCCAATTAAACCAGGCAAGCACTGGGAGAATATACAAACTCCACACAGGGCCACGGTGGGAATCTTACCCAAGACCTCAGTGACCTGAGGCAGTAATGCTAACCATTATACCCTCTGTGCTGCCCTCATATTATTGATTAATTGTTATTTCCAGGTCAGTTTTCAGTTGTGGATGAAATTTCCATTTACATCACCATCTCATAAAATGTCTTTAGCACATACAAGATAATCTTTTTCAGGAAGAGAAGACATATGTGGCTCTCTTCCAGCATTTACATATTCTGACAATTAATATCCAAGATTTGAACATTCACATGATTCAATATTTTTATTGTTCAGTTAATTAACACTAGTTTTGCTTTCTTCACACAGAATCACCTTGGCATAAAGTACACAACAGATTCAATTATCCTTAAATATGCTTGGCTTATTATACTAAGGGTAAGAAAATCTCTATCTAAAAAGAAATTAAAAAAATAATGGTTCCTACTTAGCTTGACAGAATTTGCTAAAACATATTTCTGAAGTTTAGTGAATATATTTGTTCTGCCCATCACTGATCATTTATTTCTATGGAATGTCATCACTCTGACACTGCTGCACATCATGTCAGAGATTGCTGGTAGCCACTTAGATTACATGTCGCTAATAACTGCAAATAGTTGCACATCAGGGCCGGTTCAAGCCCGCTCTGCGCCCCGGGCAGAAAACGGGGCGTGGCTTAATACAGGGGGCGTGGCCAGTTACGCCCCCTGTACATTGGTAGCGCCGCTTGAATGCTGAGCGGTGCGCGATGACGTCATCGCGCACCGCACAGCAAAAGGTCCTCTCCACGAAGGGAAACTAGACGCGTAGGGCACAGTAGTGGCGGATTTTGCCATGGTTGCGGCGCCCTCCGGATGCGGCGCCCCGGGCAAAAGTCCTGCTTGCCCGTGGCAAGATCCGCTACTGTTGCACATGTAGTAACAGTGTCATTTCAAATAGATTGTCTTTACTGCAGCTTTTTTACAAAGCTAATCAAAGTACTGTACTAAAAATTGTTTTCAAAGTATAACACATAATGCATATTATTATTTTAAATAAATTTGATACTACAGTATACAAGTAATACAGAATATAGTAAAAGCAAAAATGTACTTGAGTTTTACTACAAATACAGTAATAAAGATAATTTTTATGTAATGTCACTTGTGAAAATACTGTACAGTATGAAGCCACCAATGCCAAAATAATACTCTCAGCAGATGCCGAAAAGGCCTTTGATTTAGTTCATTGAGAGCATTTGTACTCAACCATGGAAGATTTGGTTTCCCCCAGTTTTAATCTCCTTTATTAGAACTATTTATACCTCACCGGTCTCACAAATATCATGTACTGGGTTTCTATCCTCCCCATTCCCCATACTCAGGGGAACTCGTCAAGGTTGTCCTCTCTCACCCCCTTTATTTGCCCTGGCCATTGAACCCCTTTCAATTGCTCTCCATTCTTCTTCTACTTTTAGCGGCATCCCAATATTGTCCTCGGAAATTAAACTTGCGCTATTTGCGGAAGATATGCTCCTCTAAATTTCTAATCCTGCTAGATCTAGCCCTGTAATTATTGACATTATTAAAACTTGTGGCCCTCTCTCTGGTTACAAGATAAATTGCAGCAAATCTAAGATACTTCCCATTACTACTTTAGCTCCTAGCCTCCAAGAGATACCAGTCATGACTCAATTTCAGATACAATCATCACACATTAAATTTATGGGAATTCATATCTCAAAGAACCCCCATTCTTTATACAAGACAAACATAGCCCCCTTACTGACTAAAATTTTCTCCCAAATAGATACTTGGGGGCTAATTCAGCCCTGATCACTGCTGTGCGTTTTTGCACAACGGGCGATCAGGTCTGAACTGCGCATGTGTATGCACCGCAATGTGCAGGCGCGACGGTACGTAGCGACGGGGAGTGCCAGAAAGCGACGGGATGGTGCGGAAAATACGATCGCACTGGTGATTGCAAGAAGATTGACAGGAAGAGGGCGTTTGTGGGTGGCAACTGACCGTTTTCAGGGAGTGTCCGGAAAAATGCATGAGGGACCCGGTGTTTTGTAGGAGGATTTGTGACGTCAGCTCCGGCCCTGATCATCACGGCGGCTGAGTAAGGCCTGGGCTGTGCAGAGACTGCACAAACTTCTGTTTGTTCTGCTCTCCTACACATGCGATCGCACATCGGCACAGCGAATTCCCCCTCTCCCTGTAGGCGGCGACTACCTGATCACAGGGATGCAAAAAACGCCCCCTAGCAATCAGGTCTGAATTACCCCCTTGGTCCAAACTCCCTTCATCGGTTCTGGGCAGGGCTGCCATTTTAAAGAGTGTGGTCTTTTCCAATATGTATTACTGCCTCCAAATGTTGCCATGCTCTATTTATAGACAGGCTATTTTCAAACTTAACAAAGCTATGTCCTTCTTTCCTTCTTTTTGTGGAATGGCAAATGACCGTGGATATCTATAAGTAAACTCAGTACAGGATGAGTATCCCATATCCAAATATTCTGAAATACGGACTTTTTTGAGTGAGAGTGAGATAGTGAAACCTTTGTTTTTTGATGGCTCAATGTATACAAACTTTGTTTAATACACAAAGTTATTAAAAATATTGTATTAAATGACCTTCAGGCTGTGTGTATAAGGTGTATATGAAACATAAATGAATTGTGTAAATGTAGACATACTTTGTTTAATGCACAAAGTTATAAAAAATATTGGCCATAATTACCTTCAGGCTGTGTGTATAAGGTGTATATAAAACACAAATGCATTCTGTGCTAAGATTTAGGTCCCATCATCCTGATATCGCATTATGGTATGCAATTATTCCAAAATACGGAAAAATCCCATATCCAAAATACCTCTGGTCCCAAGCATTTTGGATAAGGGATACTCAACCTGTATATCCAAAAGGGCTGGAGGTCTTAATATTCCTGATTTTGCCTTATACTCCAAATCACTCACTTCAGATATATTGCAGACTGGCTTCTAGAAACATCACACTACACGGATTATGAGCTTGAGCAACTTGTATTTAATCCTTTCTCACTGGGAGCACTCTTGCATTCACCAATACGCCTTATTCCACAACACATTCTAATCCATATCCTTTTTAGAGATACGTATGCTTCCTGGCTCTACATTAATAAAACCTTAAATAATCTTCACACTCTTTCTCCCTTCATACCACTTTGGGGCACTCCAAACTTTATACCATCCATTCAAAACCCAGCCTTTCAGAGTTGGCGAAGAAAGGGCCTACATTTAGCTACAAAAGTATTCGACCCTAGTGGCCAAGTATCCCCTTTTTTGATGCTCAAAGACAAGTATGATCTCTCTAACTCCCATTTTTATCTTTATTTACAGGCCCGTCACTCAGTTAATGCTGGACTCATTCCGCTGAACATCATTTCTATGAAAAATCCTTTATTTTCTTTATTGAACACTCTCCATACCAAAAAAAATAAAATCCAAACCATTATAGTACACCCCTGAGATCAATTTCTCATGACAACCCTTTTACATTCCTGGAATACTGATATTCCCTATTACAATCATCCTATCTTCAAGAAGTCTATTTTAAATCTTCACAGATTATATATTGGACCAGCTCAAAGGAAACACATGGTCTCCTCAGACACCGGACAATGTCTCTAAATGTAAGATGACGAATGCAAAATACTTTCACTGCTTTTGGTCCTGTTCTAAAAATATTACAATTTTGTTGTCAAGTTATTACTTTTTTAAATACTTCCTTATGTTTACATTTATCCCTGAGTCCCCTTGCCTGCTTATGCACTAATTTTAAAGATTGAAACTTATCCTCAAGAGATCAAAAATGTATACCTTTTCTGACGGTGGATTTGACTGTGGCAAAGAAACTCATTCTAATTTATTGGATAAAGAGAAATGCTTTGAGCCTTCAAGAACTAAAATGTAGGCTCTTGCAGTTAATTTATTCTGGTAAAAGAGACTTACCCTTTCACCCTGATAAACAACTTGACAACTTTATCCAAAAATGGAGTATATACATATCTTCCCTTGATAATATTACTTCATCTCAAATACTTTGTGATCTAGTGGATGATGCATTCATCCCCTAGTCATTTACAAAAAGTCCGAGAGACTTGTTCTACCCTGCCTCTTAAGACAGTTTCCATTAACTCTAATTTCAACATGCAATCTTTAGAATTTCATTGATCTTTCCTTTTCATACCATCTATAAAGTTAGTTACTGAATGGACTGTATGGCAAATATTGTTTATTAATTACTTTCCCTATATCCCTCCCCCCGATTGTGTCTACTCTGTGTATATTTCTTCCTCACACTTGTTAATCTCAACATTATTGATATTAGATTGTCGTGGCAGATGTGAATTCTCTAAAGAGTTTATATTTTTGCTTACTAAGATTTCCCACAACATCTTGCTCATGATATTATCTATTGTACTTCCTTCATGTTTTTTATGGATTATCCCTTATTTGACTGTTCAAAAAATGGGGAGTGTGTTGATACTCCTCCATAGGTTTAACTCTGCAAATTCATTGTTGTATCTCGTCCTGTCTTAATGTTTTGACTGACTTTGATGAAAAATCAATAAAAACCTTTACACCAGAAAATAATGTACAGTATGCTAAAGTAGTGTATACAAAGTGCTTACTACATACAGTGCGATGCAGTGAACACATTTATCAGTCTACTGTTTTTAAGAGTAATCTACAGTACAGGCATACAGTAACGACTGTGCCAACACAATACACCAATGGTGTAGTCAGAACTTTGACGACCTTGTAGCAACATTTTGAAAGGGCTTCTACCTTAACAGTTGTAGAGAGACACCTTTCTCTGCAGCAGATGTTCATTGTTTCTTGGATATCGAACCCAACCGAACAAAGCGATTCTGTGGAGATCCGAGTCCTGGCTCAGATCTCCATGTCTTTTTCAGAATCGAAAATGAGGCCGAACATCATCCTCCTGGCATCAGATTCTCGTGGGACTTGGTATCCTTAAGAGGTGCTTTGAGCAGAACTCATCACCATTTATGAGTAGTGCACACTTAGCTGTACTGTACTCTGGTGTAGGGGCTGTGTACGCAGAAACGCACTAGTGCATGTTACTGGGACAGACTGTTATTACTGAGGCATACTGTACTACTTTGCTACTGGGGCATACTGTTACTTGGACATACTGTACTACTGTGATACTGGGGCATACTGTTACTGGGGCATACTATAATACTGTGCTACTGGGACATACTGTTACCTGGACATACTGTACTACTATACTACTGGGGCATACTGTTATTTGGACATACTGTACTACTGTGCTACTGGGGCATACTGTTCCTGGGACATACTGTACTACTTTGGTGTGTCTGTCTCCAGACTTAAAAGCCACAGCTCATACTGTAGCTGTGCACTTATTACTGGGGCATACTGATTATTAATCATAAACGTATTGTTAGACTGTAGGTGGTCCATGCTTTGTTGTATATAAAGGGGTTGTCTGCCAATCTAGGGCCAATCTAATCCCAGAGAATTGTACTATACTATTATTTTTCTGTGACACTATAGGTCAAACTGCAGTGTATCATCATATACACATATTGTACGACACTGTCTGTGAAATTAAGCCACAGTGTTCGATTACTATATCTGACTCATACACGTATTGTGTGACTCTGTGGGTGAAGCTGATACCACAGTAATACATTTTATTTCATACTCATACACGTATTGTGTGACACTGTTGGTGAAATTAAACCATAGTGTTTGATTAATATTTCTGACTCACACATGTATTTTGTGGCACTGTAGGTGGCACATTTTTGGTACAAATTGTGATGTGTGCTGTACCCCACTGTGCATTTGTTGATAGAAATGCAGGACGAACACATCAGAACAGGAGATCAGGAACCATATACTAGTGTGAAGCTGCTGCCACTAGTTATGACAATGCAAGTCCATCAACGTCATACACTGAGGCTGATGCACAATGGCATAGATGGCATATAAAATCAATCAAAGAAGCAATATAATTTTACAGTGGTAAATAAATAAAATCACAAGTAAAGTCAGCTGTAGAGAAAGATAAAATTTGCAATATGCCATTTACCAAACAAAGTATCGCTAAGGCCTTGGCCTTTGTTTATGACTGGTGGTTCTATGCCTTATAATGATGTAAGCCATTCTACCTGTAGTAGAGTCATAAAAATGTTAAGGAACAGAAACTAACTGTGTGCTCAGAAATATCACCAATCCCCAAGGAGAGTCTAAGTGTGTCCCCGGGTGCCATGTGTGAGCCTGACCTTTCCAGTACTGTACTCAAAGAGGAGGCTCCTTCCACTATTTGCATGCACTCTGCAAGTGTGGGGAGGAGCAGCACAAGTCCACATGCTGACATAGAAATTGAGGATGCTTCTGTGAAATTGCACCAGGATGAGGATTATATTTGTGTAGATGGCACTAATAAGGATGTTGATGATGATGTTAAAGATAATGATGTTGTTTGTGTAAAGCAGGCACTAGTGGAGACAGTTGTTGCTCATGGTATAAAAAAAACCATTGTCTTGCCTGGGCAAAAGACAAAAATGATCAACCGCTTATGTGTGGAATTATTTTTACCCAAATCTGGACAACTCTCAAGCCGTCTGTAACCTTTGTAAAGCCATAGTAAGAAGCGGTAGAGACCTTAACCACCTACGAAGATCATCTCTGTTGCGTCACTTGCAGCGCATTCATCAAAATTTTATGTCAAATTCAAAAACTTTGGCTAAAAATGTAACAGTCAGTCAAGGGTCACCTAGCTGCTCCTTTCTCTCTGTTAGATCCAAGGGCCTGCAATCTCCATTACCAACATCTGCATTATCAACATCCTCAGTCATGATCTGAAGTAGTCCTGCATCCAGTTTCATAAGCATGACTGACTCGTCTCCTATCCGGGATTCCTCAAAAGCATCCTTGAGTGCTACATTTGTTGCTGCTGCTATCCAAAAGGGGACCAGGAAGACTACTTGTAGTAGTTTAACAAAACAATTGACTAAACAATCCTTTGCAAGGGGGCACAAGTATGACAGCAGTCACCCAGTTGCACAGCGGATTACTGACACCATAACAGCTATTCTGGTATTAGATGTGCAAGCAGTATACACCATTAATGTAGTGGGTTTTAGACAGTTGATTGAGGTTCTATGTCCTTGGTACCAAATACCATCTAGATCCCACTTCACTAGAAAGACAATTCCCAGCTTGTAGAAGGACATTAAACAAAGTGTTTTTTGTGTCCTCAGAAATGCCATGATACCCACTGTCCACTTAACTATGGATATGTGGATAAGAGGAACAGGGCAAACTACAGACTACATGACTGTATCAGCCCTCTGGGTAGTATTGCCTTCAGCAGCACCAACAGCAGCAGCAGCATTTCACAAATACCAGCTCATTCAGAGGCAGCCTACTCTGTGTATCACCGGTTTCAGTAAGAGGCATACTGCTGGCAACCTCAGGGAAATCATTGCAAAATGACTTAACCAATTGGACTCTCCTCGGGATTTCTGATATCTGACAATACCACCAATATAGTGAAAGTGTTATATCTGGGTGAATTCCAACATGTCCCATATTTTGCTCACACAATTAACTTGCTGGTGCAAAATTTTCTTTAAATGATAGGGGTGTGCAGGAGATGCTGTCTGTGGCCCTGGAAATTTGTGGACATTTACGTCATTCTGCAAGTGCATGTAGAAGATTGCAGTACTTGCAAGAACTGTTGAATTTCCTCTGCGATCAGCTGAAGCAAGAGGCAATAACAAGGTGTAATTAAATTCTCTATATGCTTCAGTGTATGGAGGAGCAGCAAAAGGCCATCCAAAGCTACACATCGGCCTATGACATAGGGAAAGGATTGGGAATGCACCTTAGTCAAGTGTAGTGAAGAATAATTTCCATGTTGTTCAAGGTTCTCAAACCCTTTGAAGTTGCCACATGGGAAGTTAGTTCAGTCACTGCCAGCTTGAGTCATGTTATTTCCCCAATCAAACTTTAGCAAAAGCAGCTGGAGAAAGTGAATATGCTGAAATGGTGGGATTCCGCTAAGTATGTCAGACTAGTAGATCAAGCTCTTAATTCACTTTGCCAAGATCCAAGGGTCATCAGTCTCTTGAAACCAGATCACTATATTTTCTTACCCATACTTGATCCAAAGTTTAAGTCATATGTTATATCTTTCTTTCCAAAGGACACAAATCTGAAGAGCTGCAAGGAGCTGTTGGTAAACAAACTGTCAGCTCAAGCGGCACGTGACACAGCAACATCTCCTCCAGTTTCTTCTGAAACTGCGGCTGGCCGGAAAAAACTAAATTTTTCTAAGAGACCCACTGGTGGTGATACAGATTATTCACCAAAACCTTATGACATCTGGTCAGACCTAAAAGAACTTCCTACAATTAGGGACATATCTACCGTAACTCCATCTGATACAGTCACCATTTAAAGAATGGTTGATAATTATTTTAGTAATAGCATCCAAATAGGCATGTCAGACAGTTCATTTCACTAATGATAGGAAAAAAAGGCAAGTTGGAGGCCCTTGCACAAACTGGCTTTGCTTAACTTAAGTTGCCCACCCTCAAATGTGTACTCAGAAAGAGTTTTCAACTCAGCCGGGAACCTTGTCAGCAATCGGTGTAGAAGGTTACTTCCCCAAAATGTGGAAAAGATGATGTTCATCAAAATTAATTACCATTTCCATGAGGAAGACCTTTAACGGCAATTACATCCAAAAAATACAGAGGCACTTGTAATGGTGGATTCTAGTGGCGACAAATTAATATTGTCTTAAGAAGATGAGGATGTACACACTGATGGGGATGAGAAATCAGATGATGGTGATGATGTAGAGCCAGTTTGTGCATGCAGAGACCAATGGTAGCTTGTTTTGTGGAGGCCCAAACAAACCAATCATTTCAGTCACAAGTGGCAGTCCCTGTTGCTGAACTTGTTGGTTTGTTAAACTGTGCATATCCTGTTTAATATATACAAAATAAGGGTGGGTGGGAGGGCAAATTCCATATTGCACCTCTTTTCTTTGTGCACTGTTTGGAGCATTGCACTGTATTCTTGTATAATGACAAACATTTTCAGTTTCACAGTTGATTAAACTGATACCCTTCTGCCACTGCAATGCTATTCTGTTTCCAAGATGTGCCATGTTGGAAATTTAAGTGCCATATGTTTTCGCCCATTGCTGTTGCTTAGCTTAGTCATCCAGCTACCTTGGTGCAACCTTTTGGCCTAATCTGGATGAAAACAATATTGTGAACTGTGAGGTGGACACAATTGACTGGAAATGAGTGGAAATAAATGTTATTGAGGTTAATAATACTGCAAGAACAAAAATAGGCCAAAATTCAGTAATTTTAGCTGTTCTTATGATTTTTCTAAAAAAACAAAACAAAAAACAGATCCAAAACCAGGGTGGTTTGGCTATACAAATCCAAAACCCATGATTTGAGCCAGTGCACATCCCTAGTAGTAATGCTCTAATTCATTTTATGCACCATACAGCAGTAGTATCCTACAGTAGTTATTATTATTATTATTATTATTATTATTAATATTATTATTATTATTATTATTATTATAATCCTTTGTTTATAAGGTGCTACAAGGGATCTGCAGTGCCCAGTTACAGAATACATAAATAAATAAACAAAACAAGAAAACAGTGATTACAGTTCAAAACAACATAGGACAATTACAGGGTATATAAACATAGCTGCATCAGTAGACAACAGTGAAATAAGTGTCAGGGAGGCAACAAATTGAGTGATTTGGTGCCATCGAAGGGAGTATGGAGTAGAAGTTAGTTTAAGTACTGTAAGAGAAGGAAAAGCACATGAGGGAAGAGGGCCCTGCTCGTGAAAGCGTACATTCTAAAGGGGAGGGACAAACAGACAGTGGTGACAGATGGGGTAGATGGTGAGCATGGGCTGGCTGGCAATTTTCTGCCTGGGGGTAGACTTAAGCAAATAGCCCAGCTTTTCACAGGAAATGTGCAGTCAGTTGGCCCTAGAACACTTAAATTGCATTGGGCTGGGGGACAGATGGCACCCTGCCCCCTTTCCCAGTCAGCCCCTGACAGTGAGCATGGAACAGAGGGCTTATGGAGGAAAGTTTGCTGGCTTTGGTGAAGTGGGTCTTGAGAAACCATTTGATGTTTTGTAAAGAGGTTGAGAGTCCGAGGGGGAGAGGTAGAGAATTCCAAAGAGGGAGCAGCATGTGCAAAATTTTGGAGGTAAGAGTCGAAGGGGGTATTCAGTAGGCAGGAGAGGCAGCATGCATTAGCAGAGCAACGAGGATGAGTGGAAGTGTAAAGGGAGATAACGTCAGATATGTAAATGGGAGAGAAGTGGGTGAGGGCTTTTTAAGTGAGCATGAGAAGCTTGAATTGGATTCTGAAGGGGAAGGTGAGCCAGTGGATGGCTTGTATGAGATGGGAGGTAGACGTAGTATGTTTTGGGAGGAAGATGAGCCAGGCAGCAGCATTGAAGATAGAGTGGAGTGGAGAGAGGCATTTGTCAGGGATGCCAGATAGGAGAAGATTACAGTAGTCCAGTCTGGAGATGACAGTTGAGAGGACATTGTTCTTACTTGCATCCTGGCTGAGAAAGGGTCTGATCCTGTAAATATTTTTGAGATGAAATTGGCAGGATTGTGAGAGGTACTGAATATCTGGTTTGAAGGAGAGGAGTCAAGGATTACCCCAAGACAGCACACTTGGTGGCTAGAGGAGATAGTATTGCAATCAACAGATAATGAAATTGTGGGAGGTGAGAGTGGGAAGATCATCAGCTCAGTCTTAGACATGTTAAGTTTAAGAAAGAGCTGGGCCATCCGAGAAAGGATAGCAGAGAGACAGTTGGAGATATGAGTGAAGAGAGTAGGGGAAAGGTCAGGGGAGGAAAGGTAGATTTGAGTATCATCAGCATAGAGATGATATTGTAAGTCAAAAGAGTTAATGAGCTCACCTAAAGAGGATGTATAGAGAGAAAAAAGGAGAGGATTGCACCTGAATGAGGAAGGGGCTGCGGTGCTGGGGGGTAGGATGGTTAGTAGGTCGGAGAAGCCTTTAAACTGAGAGCCTGGGGGAAGGGTTTAGCTAGAAACTATGGGTTATGCAGCGAGTATAGTAGGGATGGTGATAGTGAGATAAATGGGGGTGGAGAAGGGGGGAGGGAAAGTGCAGCCGGTAAGGGTATTTACATGGGTTCTATTAAGGGTGTTAAGAAAGGTATTGCTAAAGCATTAAATAATAACAATTATGTGTCACCATTACAGACTATAGAAGATGTTGTACGGGAATTAAGGGAAAATACTTATGTCAGGGCGGGGATTTTAGATGGGAACATTGGGTTAACCAAAGAGAAAAGTAAGGTGGGCAATACTAAGTACGGTGGGGTTGGAGAGGGAGCGAGAAGGACAGTCTGTATCAGTAACTCTATGGATGCACTAGTTAACCAGGATGGGAAATCTTTAGGAAAACAAACAAATAAAGGAACCGATAAACAAAAATGTATGCTTGCAAATGCAAGAAGTCTAGCAGGTAAAATGGGGGAATTGGAATTGTTAGCATCAAAGGCTGAGTATGACATTATAGGTATTACGGAAACATGGTGGGACGACTCTCACGACTGGGTTACTAACTTGGATGGGTATTCTCTTTTTAGGAGGACAGGGCTAACAAAAGAGGAGGAGGTATATGTCTTTATGTTAAACCATCACTTAAACCATACCTAAAGGAGGTTATCTATGAGGAGACTAGTGATAATGTGGAGTCACTATGGGTAGAAATCTCAAGTGGGGGAATTGATAGAAAAAAACTAGTCATAGGCACATGCTACAAACAGCCGGATATTAGCATTCATGAGGAATAACAACTATTGCAGCAAATCAAAACAGCTGTGGGATTGGGGGACATCCTTGTCATTGGGGATTTTAATTACCCAGATATAAACTGGAGTAACGATTCATGTGCTAAAGTGAGGGGCAGCAGGTTCTTAAATATGTTTAGGGATCACTACTTGTCTCAATTAGTCGAGGACCCAACTAGGGGTAAAACTACCCTGGATCTAGTAATTACTAATAATGTGGACATTATATCAAACACTAAAGTTGGGGAGACTTTGGGTAACAGTGATCACTATATGATCACATTCGACATCAGTTTCAGGAAACATAGCAACAGGGGTTCCACCAAAACTTTTAACTTTAGGAAGGCTAATTTCAGTATGCTTAGATGTGCACTTAATGACATAGAGTGGGAGATTCTGTTTAATAACAAGAACACTTCGGAAATGTAGGATGTTTAAAAGGGTTGCTGGATAGCAATATTCATAACTTTGGCCCTCATTCCGAGTTGTTCGCTCGGTAAATTTCTTCGCATCGCAGCGATTTTCCGCTAATTGCGCAAGCGCAATGTTCGCACTGCGACTGTGCCAAGTAAATTTGCTAAGAAGTTTGGTATTTTACTCACGGCATTACGAGTTTTTTTCTTCGTTCTGGTGATCGTAATGTGATTGTTAGGAAGTGGGTGTTTCTGGGCGGAAACTGGCCATTTTATGGGAGTGTGTGAAAAAACGCTGCCGTTTCTGGGAAAAACGTGGGAGTGGCTGGAGAAACGGGGGAGTGTCTGGGCGAACGCTGGGTGTATTTGTGACGTCAAACCAGGAACGAAACTGACTGAACTGATCGCAGTGGCAGAGTAAGTCTCGAGCTACTCAGAAACTGCTTAGAAATTTCTATTCGCAATTTAGAGAATCTTTCATTCGCAATTTTGCTAAGCTAAGATTCACTCCCAGTAGGCGGCGGCTTAGCGTGTGCAATGCTGCTAAAAGCAGCTTGCGAGCGAACAACTCGGAATGAGGGCCTTTATTCCCATGCGCAGTAAACGCAGGTGTATTAAACTCAAACCGATGTGGCTTAACAAGAAGGTTAAGGCAGAAATGGATAAAAAAAAGCGGGCTTTGAAAGCATTTAAATCTAATGGAAAGGATGAGTCTTTCAAGTATTACAAGGAGTGTAATAAGAAATGCAAAAAAGCAATAAGAGCAGCTAAAATGGAAAATGAAAAGCAAATCGCTATAGAGAGTAAAACCAATCCTAAAAAGTTTTTTAAATACATAAACGGTAAAAGGTTAAAAAAGGAGAATATAGGTCCATTAAAAGATGAATTAGGAGAATTGATAAATGATGACGAAATAAAAGCGGAAATACTGAACAAATTCTTTTCATCAGTATTCACCAGTGAAGAACTGATGGTGGGAGTAGAGCATAACAATTGTGACAGTAGTGATTCATGGTTAGATACTTGTTTAAGCAAAGAAGTAGTCCGGGAGAGACTAAGCAAAATTAAGATTAATAAATCACCTTGTCCTGATGGACCTCACCCGAGGGATCTTATGGAGCTTAGTTCACAACTAGTACGACCCCTATACTTGATTTTAAATAGTTCAATTAGATCAGGCATGGTACCGAAGGATTGGTGTATAGCTGAGGTAATGCCATTATTTAAAAAGGGATCCAAAAATCTTGCGGAAAACTACAGACCAGTTAGTTTAACATCTAAAGTGGGGAAAATATTGGAAGTAAATCTAAGGGACATCATACAGGAGTATCTGAAGTCCACTAGGATTATTAGCAAGAACCAGCATGGGTTTGTGAGGGACAGGTCATGTCAGACTAACTTAATTAGCTTCTGAGAGGAAGTGAGCAATAATCTTGATCAAGGAAAAGCAGTGGATGTAGTCTTCCTAGATTTTGCAAAAGCCTTCAATACAGTTCCTCACAGGAGACTGATGATTAAATTAAAGGAGACTGGCCTAGGAAAAACTATTTGCACATGGATAAGCAGCTGGTTGGATAGCAGGGTACAGCGAGTAGTGGTCAACGGGAAGTCCTCAACCTGGTCCCCAGTAGTCAGCGGAATACCACAAGGGTCCATACTCGGACCACTACTGTTCAACATATTTATCAATGACCTAGAAATAGGCCTGGAAAGCACAGTGTCAATCTTTGCAGATGATACTAAACTGTGTAAGGTAATTAATTCAGAATTGGATGTGGAGTCCTTGCAGAATGATCTATCTAAACTTGAACTCTGGGCGTCTAAATGGAAAATGAGGTTCAATACAGACAAATGCAAGGTTATGCATTTTGGGACTAAAAACAAACTTGCATCCTACATATTAAATGGGGAACGCCTAGGGGAAACAGAGTTGGAAAAAGATTTGGGGGTATTCATTGATAATAGGCTTAATAACCGTATATAATGTCAAAACGCAGTAAAGAAGGCAAGTAAGGTGCTAGCGTGCATAAAAAGGGGAATTGAGACAAGGGACTCGGATGTAATCATGCCACTGTATAAGGCATTGGTACGGCCGCATCAGTGAACTCGAAAGTGTTCAAAGGCGAGCTACTAAATTGATTAAAGGCCTAGAAAGACTGGACTATAAGGAAAGACTTACTAGGCTGAATATGTATACACTAGAAAAGAGGCGCCTAAAAGGAGATATTATTAATATCTTCAAATATGTAAAGGGACATCACAAAGAGTTATCAGAGGAATTATTTATTAAAAGAACACAGTTTAGGACACGTGGGCACTCGCTACGACTGAAGGAGAGAGAGTTCCGAACGCAACGGAGAAAAGGGTTTTTCACTGTTAGGGCAACCAGGATGTGGAATTCCCTGCCAGGGAAGGTGGTAATGGCGGACTCTGTAATTGGATTTAAAAAAGGATTGGATAAATTTCTGAATGAAAAAGTTATCCAAGGTTATAATACTTAAAATATCTACGTGGTTAATCCGGGGGTAACATGAGTTATAGTAGCTAACTAGTCATAAAACATTATTTAGCAAGTATCTAGAATCATCACAACTTAAAACAGGTTGAACACGATGGGCAATTTGCCTCTATTCAACCTCAAATACTATGTTACTATGACCAAGAACAGAATTTTGGGCGACACATACAGTTAGTGGAAGTGGGGGAAGAGGACACAGAGATGGAACAGCCAGAGAGGTAGTAAGTTATCATGCAGACCAAGGAAGTGAAGGATTTGCAGGAGGAGAGGGTGGTCCACAGTATTAAAAGCAGCAAAGATGTCAAGGTGAATTAGCAGAGAGTAGTTGCACTTTGGATTTAGCAGAAAGAAGGTAATTGCAGACTTTTCTGAGGGAAGTTTCAGTGGAGTGGAGAGGATGAAAGCCTGACTAGAACGGGTCAAGTAATGAGTGATAGGAAAGAAAGCAAGTAAGTAAGGTGATTGTAGACAATATGCTCAAGGAGTTTGGAGGCAAATGGGAGGAGAGTGATGTGTCGGTAGTTGGAGAGAGTGTGTGGATCAAGGGCAGGTTTTTTAATTAGAATAGGGGAGATGAGTGTATGCTTGAAGGCAGAGGGAAAGAGAGAGATTAAGGAGGTGAGCAAGATGGGAACAGGCGGAAGGAAAGAGATAACAGAAGAGGCAGGAGAGGATAGGGTCAAGTGGGGAGGTGAAGTGGGAGGAAGGAAAGGCTGAGGGGCATGATTTCCTTACCAGATACATTGGAGAAAGATCTCAGAGTTGGTAAGAGTGATGGGGAGGGGTGGTAAGGGAAAGGAGATGCTTGGTTGCTGATGGTCTGGTTGGATGTGAGTCTTGACATATGGAGTCAATTTTGGATGTGAAGTACTGTAAGTGGAAAAGTCAAGATCAGAGAGTGAGAAGGGAATATGAGGTGGAGGTGGGCAGAGGAGGGAGTTGGCAGTGGCAAACATTTTCAGACCTGTCCTTATTAAAAAAAATTACATAGACACCACTAGGCATACTGTAGAACAGACACAAGCAGCCATTGTTGTGTTACTGTAACGTAGCAAGGCATGACCATCAGTTTGTGCTACACATCCCAGCATGCCCTGTCACAATTTTAGCAGTGTCTACTACTGTGGCAAAACGGGCTAGGCATGATGGGACTTGTAGTCCCATGTGGGTGTCAACAAAAAATAAAAATCCACATGCATTGTGTTCTCATACATCCAAATTCACAGCAATAAATGGTATCTGATATAAAGTAAAACAAGTCTCAAATACACTGTAAGTGATGCTAACTACCAGGTGCTATAAAGTTGCACAAGAAGTTTTTAGTAATAGGTGTTTCCATGCTGAGAATTGTAGTTCCATGTGTGTATCAATTTTGGAGCAAAACATGGAATTTAGGAAAAGTGACATCTGTTTGGCAGAATGTGATATTACACTTTCTGGTGTCTAAAAGGAAGTCATTGCCAGTCACATTGTAGCTAGTGCAGTCACGGACTGCAACTGGCTCACTGACATGAGCTGAGGTGGCGGATTATACTGGGGGTTTACAGCCCTACAGCCCCATAGGTAAAATCCGCCACTGTGTATAATGTACTGTATGTCTGTTTCTGGGCTTTAGAACTACATCAGGAAAATGTAATAGTTAAATTTTGTAATGAATATCTGGTTTCACTAATTACATATAGAAATCACATAGGATAAAACATTATTATTATTTTATTTTAAAATGTACATAATGAAGCCTTTGAAAAAAGAATCATATAATATTTTCCTGGATTGACTAAACAAAAGTTAATTGGAATAAAAAGAGATAAATGTATTTGTTCTGAAGATGTGTAAACTTCCTGGCAATTAAGTGGTTAAGTTAGAATAAAGAATTGAAGGGAGTTTTTAACAAAGCACGGAGAGTGATAAAGTGAAGTGAGATAAAGCACTAACAAATCAGTTCCTAACTGTCATTTTTCAAGCACAGCCTGTAACATGAAAGTTAGAAGCTGATTGGTTAGTGCTTTATCTCTCTCCACTTTATCTCTTTCCATACTTGGATAAATACCCCCTTAATCTAAATAATTCATAATACATTATTTTTTATCTTGGATGTTATGTTTTCTAGATCTGCCAGGGTGTTGATTGCTATCATTTTATTTTTTATCTTAATTTCTTGAACACCCTAATATTTTAGTTGTGGGTGGAGTTATGCGTTATTGATTTACAACCTAAAGCTTTGTTCTCAATAAAGAAAACAGTCTAACTTTGTAGGATAAATGAAAAGACATTGGGCACCTCCAGCATCCAAACCACACAACACTGATTGATACAGGTTCATTTTTATCTAGCCCCACTAGTTGAAATCCATCTGTTCTAATTGAAACAATTACAATATGACCACTCAATAATTATTCTTGATAGAAGAGATAAGTGTGCTAGATATTTGACAACACTCAGGATGTGTCTAATATAATAGATTATTTTACTAATAGCAATGGAATTAATTGGAGGCAAATACAGGAAAATGTGACAAATAGATTGTAATGTTTAATTAATTTTTGTGATTACTTTTTTGTGATGATGCTGTTTAAATGTCTACTCTCATTCTTTAAAGATGAATACTAGAAAGACAACATTGCATACATATTTAATGGTTAATATATATTTTTAATATGAAAATCAGTATCTAGAACTTGAAGAAAACAAAATGAAGTACCTTGTTTTGATGGAAAAAACAGGTTTGATGCATACTTGCCTACCTGACCCTCTCCATGAGGGAGAAAATGCTCTGTTCCTGGACTTTCCTGGTAATGTATGATTGCCATCACCAGTGGTGAGCTAGTTACTTACTGATAAGAAAGGTGTTTCACCACAGGTGATGGCAATCATAAATTACCAGGAAAGTCCAGGAACAGAGCATTTTCTCCCTCATGGAGTAGGTCAGGTAGGCAAGTATGGTTTGATGCAAATATAAAATAATAATCTAAAATATAAGATTTTAATTGAATAACTACTATTGATAGGGATATTTACTAAAGAATGATTTAGGGGCATATTCATGAACGTGATTTGGGGTGGAGTATACTTAATTACCAGAGCATTTCAGTATTGCTTCCATACATAGGCTTAACATACCATCCCTTTAAACCGGGGAAACCAAGGAATTACACAGGTTGTGTGGCTGGCTTACTTAAAGCCTGCATTTCACCTGGTATTAATCAGCCACAAAACCTGTGTAATACATGGACGTTCCAGTTTTATGGGATGGCATGGTAAGATTACCTATACAGGGACAGCTGCTCCAAAAAACAGTTGTCCCCAAGATCAGTAACTCTGCTACTGAAGTATCAGTGGTCCTAATTCAGAGTTCTCGAAATTGAGTATCAGCATACTGTGTATGCGCTGTGATCGATCTGTACACGTGTAACGTTGGCTTTGCAATTCTGCTTGCAGTGAGTTCTTTGCAGAGTGATTGTAAGGAAGTGGTAACGAGGAGTGGTGGCAAAAATGGAGGCGTGCCATAGCCATATTCGAGATGTGTAGCTGATGTCAGCTGCGATCATGTATGCAGAGAAACACCTGCTTTGCTACTGCCACGGCCAATCTGTGTAACTATAATCTTACTCAAGCAGTCAATGGGGCAGATATATTAAGCCTGAAAACATTTGCACAGCAGTTCTTTTTTTTCTTAATTTATTTACCTGTAACAAACACACACACAGTGTTTTACGGCAGCGCAGCTGATAGAGCAATTACATACCCACATATTTATTTAATATTATCATTACTTGAGGCGCTACTCAGCAGTTGTCAGTTTTTTCTTAGCTCCGTAAAGGGTTGGGCGCCCTCTCTACCCCAAGGATAGCGAGCTGAAGTGATTATAAGACACACATCAGCAGAAACAGAATGGGTGTGGAAGGGGGTGAAAAGAATTGAATACTGCCCTATGTGTCCAATTATACATAGTGTTATATATTGACATTGGGCCTGATTTAGAGATGTATGCAAATGCGTTTACAGCTGAGACACACCCTTAAAATGGTCACAACATGCCTGCATTTTTGCTGCCACTCCCTGTAACTGCCCCCAAACAATCCCTTACTGTCAAGCCCTTTGCAAATAAATCCCTCTGTGACTTCCATCACAAGATCGTCGTGGAACATGCGAACAGTGTGAATTACACACAGTGTGAATTAGACACGTAGAACAGTGTGAATTAGACACATTCTCAGTTGGCCAATAATTGCTCAACTGTGAAACAATCAGGTTTTGTGTACATCTGCGAATCAAGCCCATTAGTATTGAGGTTACTTACAAATAAAAAAATTCTGCAAAGATGTGATGATGTAAAAAAAAGGCAATACAAAAACCCTGAATTACCCTGACAGGGGAAAAATGTCTACCTGGTCCTGTACAGTAAGTGCTGTAATTCCCCGTTCAGTTTCCTCAATAAAACAATTGATTTTTGACCTACTTCAGAGATGTGTGCAATGTTTATGTACATATCTGATGTTTTTGGTTCTGTACATGATCAGATGTTGCACTGCGAATTTGCAGATCTGGGGCTGTGATGTTTCTTGCAGTGCCCCAAATGCAGCAGCATGATTGAGATGCTACTGGCTTTTGGGGGCGTCAACAGGCAGTATTGCAGAAAACTGTCTCAGATGACCGATGTTCTTGCAGATGAACCAAGGAGGTAACTATCTACACATGACATGGGGTTAAAGCAGAAATATATGATCAACAGAAGATTCATAAAGACTTCCAAAGATGGATATAAAATACAAGATAACCTCCGGCTCTAAATTCTGTATATATAAGTAGGACTTTGCATAAACACCTTAAATGTGGATAAAGAGTACCCTGTATGAACAGCACTTTGTCTGTCTAATAGTTAACATAGTAACATAGTTAATAAGGTTGAAAAAAGACCAAATGTCCATCGAGTTCAAGCTGTATTATAATTCTTACACTAATCTGTATATAACTATACTTTAACTATAATGGCCCAGATGAAGTTATATTTTTAAGTTTAAATGAAAGGTATAAGTCACGCCTTTTCTAAAATGATCTTCCATTAATAGACAACCTCCTTTATAATTCACTTTCGTGAGCTGTGGACACAAGAAAAGGAGATTTTATTTTATTTTAAATGAAACAGTATACAAAATACAAATGTGTCTTGGAACTCATCAGTTCCTATAACAGACAGTAACTAATTTAATAATGCAAAATAAAATACATTTAACTAGGCTGTAAGCGCTAAAAAGTCAGATGATAATAATAATAATAATAATAATAATAAAGACTTAAAATTGCAAATATTTGAAAAGAAAAAAGAAAACATAAAATAAGAAAATCATAATGAGTCTTACTTGTTTGGAATCCTGCGACATTTTTTACGGCTCAACCGCTTCCTCAGGCACGCCTAAACTACTGTAATGGACAATTCTCCTTTTCTTGTGTGCACATGTAACCAGTGGGGTTAATTATTTGATTTCAACATAGCATAAAAATTTTAATACTTGATTAGGGGGCTGATTCAGAGATGGACGCAGCTGTGTATCCGTACGCATCCGTCACGTCCATCTGGTCTGCGTGCGCGCACTGGCTTCATTCTCATCCATTACAGTCTCGTAATGGATGAGAGCAAATGACAATCAACCATTTGATCCCAAACACTGGAAAATGGCCAAAAACTGTCCACGGTTTAACCAATTTGTATGGACAACAGTTTTTGTCCATATTCCAGTGTTTGGGAGCAAATGGTTGATTGTCACTTGCTCTCATCCATTACCATATTTTCATTCCAACCAGCCAGATCTAGCAGATTATCTGCCAGATAATTGTATAGTGTATGCCCAACTTGATGTTGAAGACAATATAGGACAAGTACAGGGTAAATTAACATAGCTACATCAGCAGGCGACACTGACATAAGTATTAGCATGGCAGAAAACCCAGGAATTTGGTGCCGTCGAAGATTACTTAAGTAAGAGAAGGATAAGCACATGAGGGGGGTGACACCAAAATGGCAGCTCCTCCGCAGTAACAGGGAGCCAGGAGCTGCACTGTGACAGTCTCATGCAGCACTTGGCTCCTGTCACACAGTAGGAGCCGAAGGTGCAGACAGACAGAGCAGCATCTCGGAGAATGCTGGGCACGCCCCAAAGTGATCAAAATGGGGGTTGAGCCATGAGGCATCTCGCCTTCCCATGAGGCTGCGTCCCCTTTTTGGGCACACATCATAGGGCTTTATAGCACTCCTGGTGTCACTGACCCTAGGGATGCCACTGCCTGCCTCTTCTAAGTTCTGTACTACACATTGTGTTTGTTTTATATTTTCATATTATGTCTTCTGTATAATGCATAATTTACCTATCAATCTTTTACTGTATGTTCTGCATGTTGGTTCCACTTGTTTCTATATTTTGAACATAAATGTGTCTGAACAATATTTTCAATTAAGATTATTTGATTAGGATCTTTACTGTATCCGTCACATACCAATAAAAATAAAGATGTTTGTGTAGTCACCGATAAAGCAGTGATAAGTGCAAGTGATAACGCACCAGCCAGTCAGCTCCTAACTGTCAATTAACATATTGGAGCTGATTGGCTGGGGAGTTATCACCTTGCACTTGTCATTGCTTTATCATTTCTCCAGGGTTAATACATCTACCCCCATAAGACTTACAGTAATATTTGCAAAACCTACTGGAACCACAATACGTTCCCACTTTATAACTTTACATTATTAAGATAAATCTGGTTAGTTAATCAAAATGATAGAAACAATAGAATATATGAAAAATAAAATTATGATTTATATATTTATATACATCACCAAATTACAATTTTAACTCAATTGATTAAACATTTTTACCTTACTATAGCATACGCTTTGATAGATTTATAGGTTGGTGTTACACTTGACTGTTACATGTCCATTTTTCTGTTCAGTGCCAAATTTTCTTCTGTGTGTTGCCTTTCTAGTCATCTCAGGTTTTTAATGTTATACTGATTATTTGTCTCCGAAGATCAAAGGGTGACAACTACTTGATTACTATCATTAGATGAAGGAAATATCTTTCAAAGCTCAGTCATAACAGGCAGATGCACAAAAGCAATTTTGAAATTACAGTAATATATTATATGAAATCACATTTTTGCTTTGTAGTTGTCATTTAGCCAAACTACCGATGACCTGATAAAAGAAGCAGAGAGCTGTATTGTTTTGACATATGAAAAATGATGGGCAAGTTCTGTTTCAGAAATAAATATGGATTTCTTCTTGCTTTGGAACCGGTAACCAAAACATATTGTTGTTTTCAAAAGATGTGGTTTCATGAAATTATCTAAACAATGCTAACTTGCAGAAAGTGAGATCTTTTCCTTTGCAATTTATTTATAAGTAGATTATTTTCCAAAATAATTGCTCTCATTAACAAAAGTGCACCATATGATGTAATAAATACTGTTTACAGTCCCTGGTTGCGTAAAAAGTAGTTTTTATAGAGAAGGCACAATGGCAGTATAACATATTAGTAATGGAGCTGGCAGTTATTGCTATAGGCTACATATGAATTTTATGTCAATTGTAAGTACTTCAATGTTCTGCCAGCCAAATTGTTTCTGCAAAGTGCTCATTTATCAGGGATAGTGATACCCTATAATAAACCACAGGAAAATAACAGTGAAATAACAGTTACGGGAGCTATTTGGAATGGCACATTTTCTTTGTCAATCATATATCAGTTTTCCAGTAATCTAAAATTTTGTTTCAGAGACTTCTGTAACATTAGATAATAATTTAAAAACTCCGGGTTAGGCAGCCAAAAGTTGCACTTTTTTCCGTTTAAAATGTTACTCCATTTTTAAATCATGAATACAGTTTAAAACAAGTAAATATGTAAATATTTCCATTATGAGTAACATTTTATTCAGTATAAGGGTTCAGTTTTATAATAATCATCATTTATCTTGTTCGGGATTGACTGCCACCCAGTTGGAACACAGCTCACTTTGATCAGTTTATCTTGTTAGCAATCCCCTGCAATCCCATCCTCCAGTTGTTTATGTTATGTACTGTATAAAGCTAGTACTGTATATAGGTATACATACAAATTGCAGAGCCATCTCTTTACTAGTATTTTCCTGATCATTAATATTGCTGATCATTCATTCATTATGTGTACTGTATGTACAGTGAAGCATATATATTCATAGCAATGAAACACACTATACATAATGTCTTTCCACTTTTGATCCAATAATTCTATGAATAAAAATTCTTGGATTAAGACACACAATGTACCAGAAATATTGGGACCTGTAACTGAAGAGACATACAGTATGTTCTTACTTGTATTCATCTATCTCATCAGCAGTGTTGCTAGTACCTGAAGGGAGTGCTCAGGGAAGCAGATAAGTGATGGAGCCAGTATGAAAGTCTAGTTAGCAAGCTGGTCACTTACATTTAGTTAGGTACTGTGTACTATGCACTATTTACAGACCTATACAATTGCTCCTACACCCATTTTCTATGGTTGTGATCTGGTGGATTGACCATAAAACCAATTTTAGTTGCAAGGAACCACTCAGTGTTCTGTTCTCCTTAACCAGGGAATTTAGTATTGGAAAATAATATGTATAGGTCATGTATGGATGGTGTAATGGTTAGCATTACTGCCTCACAGCACTGAGGTCATGGGTTTGATGATTCCCACGGTGGCCCTAACTGTGCTGAGTTTGTATATTCTCCCCGTACTTGCATGTGTTTCCTCCGGGTACTCCGGTTTCCTCCCACAATCCAAAAACATACTGGTAGGTTAATTGGCTCTTAACAAAATTAACCCTAGTGTCAATGTGTCTGTGTGTACATGTAATAGGAAATATAGATTGTAAGCTCCACTGGGGCAGGGACTGATGTGAATGGCCAAATATTCTCTGTAAAGCGCTGCGGAATATGTGTGGGCTATATAAATAACTGATAATAATAATAATATTATACAAATTTAGGGGTTGACATATCAAGAAAATAGAGTGGAGAGGTTGCCCATAGCAACCAATCAGCTGCTACCTATCATTTTATAAAATACACTTGATGAATGATACTTCAAAGCTGATTGGTTGATATGGGCAACTTCTCTACTGGTCCACTTCTTTACTATTTTAAACTGAAGTGTAAAATTAAAGTTGCCCAACGTTTGTGGGCTACATGTAAAAGCAGTCAGTATTTACCCTGCTTTTATATAAATACCGGGTGCAATGTTACAGTACTTGCTGTTTTTTGCTTTGCTTCTGCTCAGCATTAGCCCGATAGTTTCATAATCTTGCAGCGCTGTTCTAACTCTCTACAAGCAATTTCACAAGGGAAATGTCTGTATATGCCAGTTATATACCTGGATGAAAGTTAACACTTTTAAAATGGAATTAGATTGTTTTGATGTATCTCATTTCCATTTCATTTTATTTTTTGTATTAATGACTATGCCAATTCTATGACTATTTCAAATTTATTCTCAATATTTATTTGCACATATATTTTATTGCCGCTGTCTTACTGTATTTATGTCTTCTCCTTTTGGTGTACAGTCTATTACAAATTTGAGGTTCTTTGTGTGTTGAGATTCATTATTATCTAGCGCCTGAACCCACTTTCTTTTATCCTGTAATGTCTATGCTCTTACTGCTAAGGAAAGCCTCTTTCATTTACTGACACTACAACTAGTAAATACATTGTTTTGTCAATAAAAATGTGAATGTATACCTAGATATAAGTAATAGATATTATAAAATATAACAGTAAAAATTATTATCATTCAAAAATGCTTACTATAACAGAGGGCATAAGAACCTGATGTTTAGTTCATTCTTATTGTAAAATATACAGATTTTTAGACATTTTAAATTATATTAACTGCAGGGGTGTATATACTCCTTGGCCAGGATGGCACTCACCATAGGCGCCATCTGAGAGAGGGGAGCTGCCTGACGATGCCACCCGTGGCTAAGGGGTAAAAGTAGTTCATAACTAAATTTGGATTTCCTATTAAAAGGCTCAGCTCAGTGCCAGAGGCCACAGTCTGGTGATTGGAAAACTACATTTCCCAGAGTCCTTTGGGCACTGCAGCTCACTTGATGCTCGGTTTGCAGGGGGCTGGCTGAGGAGGAAGCGGACAAAGGCAGCATCCAGGTACTAGCCCTGGGGCACGATGTGACAGGATAATGAGACTGATGTGATTGGGGTGTTGGTATCTCATTGTTCCCCATGTATGTATTATACCACCACCTCCTCACTGACTGCTGCTCCCTCCTGGAGGGCTTTATTCCTTCTCACTGACTGCTGTTTCCTCTTGGCAGCTTTATTTCTCCCCATATATGAACTATACCCACCATCAAGGCTGGACTGGCCATCTGGCACTACTGTCAAATGCCAGAAGGGCTAATAACTGTATGGGATGGTCTGGGCACACTGACAGCAGGGCTGACATAGCAGCACAGCCTTCCGGCTCTTTGTTCGGCCAGACAGCTTTATTCCTCCCCATGTGTGTACTATAATCCCCACCTCCCCCTCCTCCTCACTGACTGCTGCTCCCTCCTGGGGGGCTTTATTCCTCTCTCTGTATGGTATAATGGTGGAGATGCAGCAATGCATAATTTGCAATCAAACCCCCAAAAAATGCAGTTTTTGGAGGTTTGGCCACTTACTGCTTATGCATCAAACTCCAGAATATGATACATTCTGAAGCTTGAATACGGTGGACAATGCCTACTTTAGAGTGCATCACTCAACACATGCAGAAGGAGAACGTAATGACAGAAATTGGAATGGAGGGAGTTAAACCTCTTGGTTGGGGGCAGAGCAATTATGGCATGATAGGTTGGGCACCAATTGGGAAGGATAGAGGGTGGGGTTAGTGGATAGTTCTGGTCGTTTCTGATTGTAGTATTGCCTTTTTTTCATTTGTCTTGATAAGGGTGAGTACTCTGTGATAAGTGTACCTTAGGAGCTGCTTATTGCTCCCTTTTGTGGGCATTTAGAAGTATATTTGGTGTAGACAGCAGCTTAGGGGTGATAGGTTGTGCTGCTGTGGTGTTTTCTCCCTCATTCCGCATGCCTGCCACCCGTGACCCCCCCTCCCATCATGGTCGCTGCTTCTCACCCTAGTTGTGCCCCCAGGACCCCCGCCTGTTACCTACATGAAGGGCTCGGTGGCCGGGGATCTCCGGGGGCCGTGTTGCTCTCCCTGCTGGTTGCTGGTGCCGCTGCAGCCGCACCCGTCGGTGTCCAGCGTTCATCACGGGTGCGTGCAGTGACGGAAGAGGGCTACCTTTCTCCCAAGCTCATGCCGGAGGTGCCGGGCACTAGCTATGGTCGCTTTCGGCGGCGGGGGAGGGGAGTGAGGGGCGCTTTGGATGAGGGTATTGCCGGGTCCCGTGACCCCCCGGTGCTGGTGTCGCGTGCACGCGCAGCGGCGGCCGCCGGATCTCCTTCTCCTTTGCCGCTGAACTCAGCGGCAGGGAATAAGGCCGTACACGGGGGGAGGGCACCAGGGACCAGGTTGGGGGCTTCAGTGGCGACCTCCCGAGTGATGTGCGGGTCCCGGGCACGCGGGAGTGCGCGCTCGGGTACTGTAGCTGGGCAGGCAGCATCAGCAGGGAGATCTTCCTCTCCTCTGCCTCGGTCAGGCAGCCGAGGGCACCTCTCAGAGGGGTCATGGCAGCAGGGGGGGCTGGTGGCCGGGTCACATGGAGTTGATACTCTTGTCTGGTATCGCAGGTGCGCAGGAACGAGGAGGGAGGTTGCACAGGCTCAGCCGGCTGTCAGGGAGTGGCGGTGCCTCGGTTTCAGATCCTGCTCCTGAAGATTGGAGGTCTGCGGTGTCATTCGTGGCTGCGGCTTTGGATCCCCTGGTGGCAGCCCTGTCATCTGGAGCCATTAGTTGCAGCAAAGAGCCATTAGCCGCAGCGCAGTGACACGAACCTACTGCTGTGCCACCGGGACCGGTGGTGGAACAGCTTTTGCAGTCATGTCGGGATTTAGGAGCCACAGCATCGCATCTCAGGGATAGATCACCGGCATGCCGGAATGAAGCGCAGGCTGCAGTTCTTCCTTCCATGTTGCCTGTTTCCCGGGCTCCGGACTCGGAGCATGTCTCTTCTTCTTTTGCAGATTTTTGTGGTGGCGAGGTTGACAAAGACTATAGTGACTTTGAGGTCGCATCCGATGAAGTGTCGGGGGCTGGGCGGTCTGAGTCGTCAAGTGAGATATCGTCTTTAGATGGTAGTGACGGTGAGATCTCTTCTTCTTCCTCCTTGATGTTGTCCGACAGCTCTTTCTCGTCTTCCTCTTCATCTGTGCTTGCGTTTAATGTTAGCAGCGCGGCAGTGGCAAAGGAACAGGCTGCTAGGTATGCTAAGCATGTGGCTGCACAGCGCGAAAAATGGTGCATGCAAGAGCGTCAGAGTTCGCGCAGGGCAAAAAAGTGCCGCAACTTGCCTGGGGTTGTACATTGCGATTACACGGCCGTGTTGAGGGGTTTGCGTGATAGTTGCCATAGGAAGATCGCTAGGGGGAATTCGTGAACATGTTTGTATTAACAGATGATGCTTAGAAAGAGTTTATGGCAATCTTCAGTCAGCGCACGCTTTTCTGGCGGTTTTGCGTGAAAAAGTGGAGAATGAAGTTCGGCTTGGGAGAATGGCAGGTCCTTTTGCTCTACACCATTTGAAGGATTTGGTTATTTCTCCAGTGGGTGTGGTACCTAAGAAGACTCTGGGTTCCTTCCGGCTCATACAGTATTTGTCTTACCCTTCGGGGTCGTCGGTCAACGACACTATACCTCCAGAGCAATGTTCGGTGGTCTATCAGTCATTTGACGAGGCTCTGGGTATCGTTAGGTCCTACGGTCCTGGTGCTCTGATGGATAAGATTGACGTAGAGTAGACTTTTCATTTACTTCCTTTACATCCGGACTCATTCCATTTTATGGGATTTCGCATTGGGGTGGAGTATTTCATTGACAAGTGTTTGCCAATGGGATGTTCCGTTTCCTGCTCTTTTTTTGAGAAGTTAAGCACTTTTTTGCATTGGTGCGTGGAGTCTTCTACGGGAGTCATGGGGTGGCGCACTACCTTGATGACTTTCTTTGTGTAGGGCCTGCAGATTCCAGGCATTGCAGTGAGTTACTGTATTGTTTAGTCTATAAGCGCTATTTTATCATTTTGGAGTACCAGTGATGGAGGATAAGACTAAAGGGCCCCTCTCTTGTTTAACGTTTTTGGGTATCGAAATTGACACACTGGCGGGTTCTTGTGGCCTTCCTCAGAACAAAGTGGCAAAATTGCGCGAGGTCATTGGACAATTCCTAGAGTCACGCAAGGTCACGCTTTGGCAAGCCAAATCTCTACTGGGCCTTATGAACTTTGCTTGTCGGGTCATCTTATGAGCAGGGTTTTTTGCCGGAAGTTGGGCGGGCCACGGCAGGGTGCTACAGATCACATAATTTTATTCGCCTGTCATCCGAGATTAAGAGGGATTTGGGCATGCTTTTTGGAGGCGTTTAATGGTGTGCAGATCTGGTTGGCACCGCGGGTTGACAATATTGAATTGCAGATATTTGCTGATGCAGCAGGAGCCTCAGGGTTTGGGTGTTACCTTGACGGATCCTGTTGCGTGGCTTTTTTGCCTGAGGAATGGCGCCGTAAAGGTCTTACTAAGGATCTTTTGCTGCTGGAGCTATTCCCAATCATGGTGGCCTTGGAAGTTTGGGGAGAGTGTTTTGTCTGGGCATGTGCATGCGATCAACAATCGGGGCTAAGTCGCTCATTGTATTGCGGGTGCTGGCGCAGCTCGTTATGGCTTGTCTGAGATGAAATGTGTTGTTTCATGCACATAACGTTCCGGGAACAGACAATGAAATTGCTGATGCTTTGTCCCGTGGTCAGTGGGATAGGTTCCGGTCTTTGGCTCCTGAAACTGACGCTCTTGGGGTTTGCTGTCCCTGTTATGTTTGGCAGGTGATCGGGCGGGGCTGGAGGAATTAGCAGAGCGATCAATCGCCCCGACTACGCTCAAGGCTTACCGTCAAGCTTGAAGTGAGTGGGAAGAGTTTGCCCACGGACAGGGGCCCTGGCAACTCTATGTCTCTGGTAGGTCTAGAGCGGTGGTGACACGGTACTTGGCTGGGATTAAATTTTTTGCCAAATTAAAGGGTCTCCCGGACATGGGTTTATGAAGGACAGATCCTGTCAAACCAACTTACTTGGCTTTTATGAAACAGTAAGCGCAAACCTAGATCAGGGTAAAGACGTGGATGTAATCTTTTTAGACTTTGCCAAAGCGTTCGATACTGTACCACACATGAGACTTATCTACAAGCTACAAGAATCAGGGCTAGGAAGCACAATATGCACTTGGGTCAAAAACTGGTTAGATAATAGGAAGCAGCGCGTTGTGGTTAATGGATCTTTTTCAACTTGGACTGAAGTGCTAAGTGGTGTGCCGCAAGGCTCAGTATTAGGACCGCTATTGTTCAATATTTTCATTAACGACCAAACAGAAGGTCTAGAGAGCATGGTGTCAATTTTTGCAGATGATACCAAATTGTGTAAGGCTATAAATACAGAGGAGGATGCCAGGTCTCTTCAGAATGACTTAGTTAAATTAGAAGCATGGGCTGCCAAATGGAGAATGCGCTTCAACACAGACAAGTGTAAGGTAATGCACTGTGGTAACAAGAACATAAATTACACCTACCTACTAAATGGGGTAAAATTAGGGGATTCTGTACTGGAAAAGGACTTAGGTGTCCTCATAGATAGCAAGCTAAGCAGTAGTACCCAAAGTAGGACTGCAGCAAAGAAGGCTAATAAGATATTAGCATGCATAAAACGGGGTATTGCTAGGGACGAGAGTATTATACTCCCGTTATATAAATCACTAGTGAGGCCACACCTTGAATACTGTGTACAATTCTGGGCACCGTACTACAAAAAGGATATCCTGGAGCTTGAAAAGGTACAGAGGAGGGCAACCAAACTAATTAAGGGCATGGAGACGATGGAATACAAGGAAAGGCTTGAAAGACTAGGCATGTTTACATTGGAAAAGCGGAGACTAAGAGGGGATATGATCAACATCTACAAATATATAAGGGGACAATACACAGAGCTTGCGCGGGACCTGTTTTTGGTTAGATCAACACAGAGGACTCGTGGACACTCGCTCAGGTTAGAGGAGAGGAGATTCCGCACAATACGGCGTAAAGGCTTTTTCACGGTAAGGACAATACATGTTTGGAATTCCCTGCCCGAGGGAGTTGTAATGGCGGAATCTGTCAACACCTTTAAGAATGGGTTATATAAATTCCTAATGGATAAGGATATCCAGGGGTATGGTGCATAGTCATGCATTATAGTTACTATAAATAGGGATAAAATGTAACGGCTGACAGCAGCATCAGTCAGAAATTTTAGTCAAATCATCATGCATAGGAGACCACAAATAGGTTGAACTCGATGGACAATTGTCTTTTTTCAACCTCAGATACTATGTTACTATGTTACATTACAAAGAGCTTCCTCCTTGCTAAGGCACTCAGGTGGTGGGCGCATCTTGCACCGACACCACCTGATAGGAGGCATCCGATTGATGCAGAGCTACTGCCAGCAATCCTGGTGGCTGTGGCGGACGTGGCGTTTTCTTTTTCCGAGGCGTTGTTCGCTTTGACTTTTTCCATGGCGTACCATGGGGCATTTCATGTTTCAGAGCTGGTTGCATCCTCTAAAGGGAAGGATTCGCCCATGCTTCATGAGGACGTTGTGGTGGGGGAGAGGTCCTTGCTGTGCAGACTGCATAGCTCCAAGATGGACCAGCTAGGTAACGGTCATTGGGTCACGTTGGTTGCGTCATTGGATGTTCGGATTTGCCCAGTGGTGCTGGCTACCCGGCACTCAGCCGTTCGACTAGTCGAATCTGTTGAGTACGTTATTGTATGATTTATTGTATGATTTTGTTTGTTCTCCCCTGTCCTTCCTACTCGGGGATTAGCTACTCGCCACTGCTGGCAGTGGGGGTCTGGCGTTATTTAACAATTTTTACCTGGACTGACGGACTGAATTTGGTTTAATTTCTACTGATTCGGCTAATTGGATGCTAATTAAAAGTTCCTCAGCAGGTTTTTAAGTTTCACCTCCAGCCGAGTTTACCTGTGTTGCCCGGTTTCTTTTTGTTTTTCCATTCCCCCCCCCCCTACCCCCTCAAGATCCCTTTAATTGTTTTGTTTTCTTTACTTTTATTTATTTCTATTTTTATTTTAGTTCATTATTGCTTTGCCTTTCCCATTGTGTCTTTATGGTGCTTCAATTGGCCCGAAGATTGTTTTGCATGGCTTTGCTGTGATATGCAAAATTTCTCTTTTTTTCTGGCAGATCCTCAGTGTTTACTTTTCATGCATCGATTTCAGGTTTTTCATTATTAACTTGTTTTTTTTCTTCTTTCCTTTCCTTTGTTTAAAATGGTTTGAGGAAAAGTGTACAGTATGGGTGGTTGGGCACTCCTTTGTGTTTTGGGCATCTAGGTTTATGGCCTCTGAGTGGGCTCGGTATTTGTCAAGGGTTGCTGAGATTTGTTGGTTGGGTTGGCGTGGAATGTTGTGGGCAAGACCTCAAGGTGAGGTTATTAGGTCAAGTCCAGCTTCATGGGGTCCCAAGGGTTTTGGTGGTGCATTTGGGTGGAAATGATTTAGGTAAGAGGACTTTGCTAGATTTACGTTGTTCTACGGTGAAGGATTTGGCTAGTATTGCTGAGGTTTGGCCTCATTTCACAGTGATATTTTCATTTATTGTGCGAGGTTATGTTGGCGGGAGTGTACGATGGTCGGCCTATTGATGAGGCCAGGAAGAAGGTGAATTCAGAAGTGGCAAAGTGGGTGTTGGCGCACGGTGGTACAATAGTTCGTCACGACAGGATTAGGTATCGGAACAATTACTTATTTTGGGACGATGGAATACACTTATTGGAGGAAGGGTTGGTGCTTTTTATTTAGGATCTGTTTTCGGTTTTGGATTCGGTAGGTTGGGGGTATGGGTGCGGTGCGTAGCCTCTTTAGGTGGAGTCTTCGCTGTTTGCGGAAAAGAGAGGCAGGTTCACTTTGTTTGAGTTAGTAGTTGCAGTTGTAGTCAGTTTGGTTCTGTTTAGGTGCACTCACCTTCGTTGATTATTAAAGCTGCTGGACCACCCTTCAGGGGGCAGCATAATCACCCTTCAGGGTGGGTAGTCAAGGTAGAAGGTCTGAGTGGATACCTAGGTTTGGTTGGTAGTTTGGATTGTTTTAAGGTTTGTGTTGGTGTGAATAGCTTGGGGATTGACATTAGATTTCAGCGTTCTTTTTTTCTGGCCACCATACTCTTATTCTTTACCACCTTTTTAATTAATGATTCATTTAATAAATAGCTAACAGTTTTTTCTGCCAAAATACAAGTCCCTGTGTCTTTATTTTATAGGATAAGTTGTGTTAATTTTTAAATGTTATAAGGAGGTATGACACTCAACCATTAGGAGGTTTAGGAGAACGTAATGACAGAAATTGGAATGGAGGGAGTTAAACCTCCTTGCTTGGGGGCGGAGCAGTTATGGCATGATAGGTTGTGCACCAATTGGGTAGAATAGAGGGTGGGGTTAGTGGATAGTTCTGGTCATTTCTGATTGCAGTATTGCCTTTTTTCATTTGTCTTCCCACCCACTCGCCCCTTTTTTCATGTTAGCTTAATTTTTTTGCATCTTAGTTTAAGGTCATTAGCGGATATAGTCTGTTAGCTATTTGTTTGGCAGAAAAGAGTGGAAGGTTCACTGTGTTTGAGTTAGTAGTTGCAGTTTTAGTCGGTTTGGTGCTGTTTAGGGGCACTCACCTTCGTTGACTGTTAAAGCTGCTGGACCACCCTTCAGGGAGCAGCATCATCACCCTTCAGGGTGGGTAGTCAAGGTAGAAGGTCTGAGTGGATACCTAGGTTTGGTTGGTAGTTTGGATTGTTTTTAGGTTTGTGTTGGTGTGAAAAGCTTGAGGCTTGACATTAGATTTCAGCCGTTCTTTTTTCTGGCCATAATACTCTTATTCTTTACCACCTTTTTAATTAATGATTCATTTATTAAATAGCTAACAGTTTTTTCTGCCAAAATACAAGTCTCTGTGTCTTTATTTTATAGGATAAGTTGTGTTCATTTTTAAATGTAAAATTTTTAAATGGCCCTCAACCATTAGGAGGTTTAGGAATCCCAGGACCTAAACCCAGAAGTCCTTCTTATCAGGAGAGCTGTCCTTTGTGATTTATGTTAGTAAATGCTGTTATGCTTGCGATGAGTGGCGGGATGCATCACATTCAAAATGCTATGTGTCATGCATTCTGCCCAATGTGTTTAAGTGGTACTGCTATGTGTTGTAATGTAAATAAGGGGTTCTAGTGTGTGGTGTAATGTGTATAGGGGATACTGCTGTATGGCGTTGGTGTAATGTAAGTAAAATGTGGTAAAATATGAAGAGACACTACTGTGTGGTGTAACAGGAATAATGGACTCTACTATGCAGTGTAATGTAAGTAAGGGGCAATACTGTGTGGATTCAATTTGAAGTGGGATTTATATAGTGTGGTCATGTCCCTTGTCAGCTCCAGAGGTGGGGCTGCAGCACAGTCCAAAATTCAAATAGGGAAGCTGCACCGACTGCCACCACAAACACTGCCAAGCATTGCCATCTGGGACTCACTGGCAGTTGGTGTGGTTCCCCTATTTGAATTCTGGACCACACTGCTGCCCCACCTCTGGAACACATACCTACACCATGAGACCATGCCCCTTTTACGTAGCTCGCTGTCCCTATTTACATTATAGGGGGGGGGGGGGAATGACAGTTCCTTACTTTGCAAGGGGCATTCGTACCCCTAGATACACCCCTAATTATTTGGTAAAATATGTATTTAAATTAAACAAAGTGTATTTTCTAATCTGCTGCTTATGTAAAGTAAAAAAATGACAGGTGCATTATTTAAAAGGCCATACACAGTCTTACAAAATAATCCAGTGTATAAAGTATCAGCTATAAATTTTGCATGCAAAATCTCATATAAATTAGCATAGAAAAGAGGTGCAATAAAATAAAATCCACAATAATTAAAAAATTGTCTTTTTAAACCAATATGTGCTGCTGATCGCATTCCATAGTAATAAAGAAACTATTTCATAGATTATCAAATGAAAGCCCTGAAACATAAGGGGGTAATTCAGACCTGATTGCTGCTGTGCATTTTCGCACAGCGGGCTATCAGGTCCAAACTGCCCATGTGTATGCACCGCAATGCGCTGGCATTAGAAAAGCCTATAGAAAATGATGTCAGCCTATAGAAAATGATGTACGGGACATAAGGGAAAATACTTATGTCAGGGCGGTAAATTTAGACGAGAATATTGGGTTGATCAAAGAGAAAAGTAAGGTGGGCAATACTAAGTATGGTGGGGTTGGAGTGGGAGCGAGAAGGACAGTCTGTAATAGTAACTCAAGGGATGCACTAGTAAAGGATAGGATATCTTTAAAGAAACAAACAAATAAATAAAGGAACCGCTAAACTAAAATGTATGCTTGCAAACGCTAGAAGTCTAGCAGGTAAAATGGGGGAATTGGAATTGTTAGCATCAAAGGATGAGTATGACATTATAGGTATTAAGGAAACATGGTGGGACGACTCATGATTGGGTTGCAAACTTGGAGGGGTATTCTCTTATCAGGAGGGACAGGGCAAGCAAAAGAGGAGGGGGTGTATGTCTATATGTTAAACCATCACTTAAACCATTCTTAAAGGAGGTTATCTGTGAGGAAACTGGTGATAATGTGGAGTCACTATGGGTTGAAATCTCAAGTGGGGGTATTGATGCAAAAAAACTAGTCATAGGCACATGCTACAAACAGCCGGAAATTAGCATACATGAGGAAGAATGACTCTTGCAACAAATCGAAACGGCTGTGGGATTGGGAGACATCCTTGAGATTGGGGATTTTAATTACCCGGATATAAACTGGAGTAATAATTCATGTGCTAAAACGAGGGGCAACAGGTTCTTAAATATGTTAAAGGATCACTACTTGTCTCAATTAGTCAAGGACCCAACTAGGGGTAAAGCTACCTTGGATCTAGTAATTACTAATAATGTGGATATTATATCAAACACTAAAGTTGGGGAGACCTTGGGTAACAGTGATCACTATATGATCACATTCAACATCAGTTTCAGGAAACATAGCAACAGGGGTTCCACCAAAACTTTTAATTTTAGGAAGGCTAATTTCAGTATGCTTAGATGTGCACTTAATGACATAAAGTGGGAGATTGTGTTTAATAACAAGAACACTACGGAAATGTGGGATGTTTTAAAGGGGTTGCTGGATAGCAATATTCATAAATTTATTCCCATGGGCAGTAAACGCAGGAGTATTAAACTCAAACCGATGTGGCTTAATAAGAATGTTAAGGCAGAAATGGATAAAAAAAGCGGGCTTTCAAAGCATTTAAATCTAATGGAAAGGAAGAGTCTTTCAAGTATTACAAGGAATGTAATAAGAATGCAAAAAAAACAATAAGAGCAGCTAAAATGGAAAATAAAAAGCAAATTGCTATAGAGAGTAAAACCAATCCTAATTTTTTTTAAATACATAAACGGTAAAAGGTTAAAAAAGGAGAATATAGGTCCATTAAAAGATGAATTTGGAGAATTGATAAATGATGACGAAATAGAAGTGGAAATACTGAAAAAAAACATTTCATCAGTATTCACCAGAGAAGAACTGATGGTGGGAGTAGGGCATAACAATTGTGACAGTAAAGATCCATGGTTAGAAACTTGTTTAAGTGAAGAAGTAATCCGAAAGAGACTAAGCAAAATTAAGATTAATAAATCACCTGGTCCTGATGGACTTCACCCGAGGGTTCTTATAGAGCTTAGTTCACAACTAGCACAACCCCTATACTTGATTTTCAATAGTTCAATTAGATCAGGCATGGTACCGAAGGATTGGCGTATAGCTGAGGTAGTGCCATTATTTAAAAAGGGATCCAAAAATCTTTCGGGTAACTACAGACCAGTTAGTTTAACATCTATAGTGGGGAAAATATTGGAAGGAAGTCTAAGGGACAGCATACAGAAGTATCTACAGACCACTAGGATTATTAGCAAGAACCAGCATGGGTTTGTGAGGGACAGGTCATGTCAGACTAACTTAATTAGCTTCTATGAGGAAGTGAGCAATAATCTTGACCAGGGAAAAGCAGTGGATGTGGTCTTCCTAGATTTTGCAAAAGCTTTCGATACGGTGCTTCAAAGGAGACTGATCATCAAATTAAATGAGCTTGGCCTAGGAATAACTATTTGCACATGGATAAGCAACTGGTTGGATAGCAGGGTACAGCGAGTAGTGGTCAAATGGGAAGTCCTCAACATGGTCCCCAGTAGTCAGCGGAATACCACAAGGGTCCGTATTCGGTCCACTACTGTTCAACATATTTATCAATGACCTAGAAATAGGCCTGGAAAGCACAGTGTCAATCTTTGCAGATGATACTAAACTGTGTAAGGTAATTAACTTGGAATTGGATGTGGAGTCCTTGCAGAATGATCTATCTAAACTTGAACTCTGGGCATCTAAATGGAAAATGAGGTTCAATACAGGCAAATGCAAGGTTTTGCATTTCGGGACTAAAAACAAACTTGCAGCCTACATATTAAATGGGGAACGACTAGGTAAAACAGATTTGGAAAAAGATTTGGGGGTACTCATTAATAATAGGCTTAATAACCATACACATTGTCAAAGCGCAGTACAGAAGGCAAGTAAGGTGCTAGCGTGCATAAAATGGGGAATTGAGTCAAGGGACTCGGATGTAATCATGCCGCTGTACAAATCATTGGTATGTCCGCACCTGGAATATTGTGTTCAGTTTTGGGCACCACTGTATAAAAAAGATATCGGTGAACTCGAAAGGGTTCAAAGGCGAGCTACTAAATTGATTAAAGGCCTAGAGGGACTGGATTATGAGGAAAGGCTTAATAGGTTGAATATGTATACACTAGAAAAGAGGCGTCTAAGAGGAGATATTATTAATATCTTCAAATATGTAAAGGGACATCATAAAGAGTTATCAGAGGAATTATTTATTAAAAGAACACCGTTTAGGACACGTGAGCACTCACTGCGGCTGGAGGAGAGAAAGTTCAGAACGAGACGGAGGAAAGGGTTCTTCACTGTTAGGGCAATTAGGATGTGGAATTCCCTGCCAGGGAAGGTGGTAATGGCGGACTCTGTAAATGGATTTAAAAAAGGAATGGATACATTTCTGAATGGAAATGATATCCAAGGTTATAATATTTAAATTATCAACATGGTTAATCCAGGGGTTATATGAGTTATAGTAGTTAACTAGTCATAAAACATTATTCAGTAGGTATGTAGATTCATCACAACTTAATACAGGTTGAACACGATGGGCAAATTGCCTCTTTTCAACCTCAATTACTATGTATGTTACTTTGTATCGCACGGGAACAAAGCCGATTGCCGCTCATCGATGGGTTTGTGTGATGAATACATTCACATGGGCGTTTGCAAGGAGATTGACAGAAAGAAGCTGTTTGTGGGTGTCAACTGACCGTTTTCAGGGAATGTCTGGAAAAAACGCAGGCGTGTCCATGCGTTTGCAGGGAGGGTTCCTGACATGAATTCCGGTCCCGCAGGCTGAAGTGATTGCAGCGGCTGAGTAAGTCCTGGGCTGTACAGATACTGCACAAAATCTGTTTGTACAGCTCTGCTACACATGCGTTGGCACACTTTCACAGCTAAAATACACTCCCCCTGTAGGCGGTGACTATCTAATCGCAGCAGAGCAAAAATCGCTTACTAGCGATCAGGTCTAAATTAGGCCCATAGATACAAAAACTACAACATACTGTAGATCATTAAACAAACTAAGATTTTAAAATGACTCAAACTAGTTATTGCAATGTTACAATATAGCTAAGTTTACTTTACATGACAAAGAGACAGCACATAGAGATGTGGACAAATTTGGTATCCTTCCATGAAAATTAAGCCATATTTTTTGTTAAATAACTTGAAACTGACAAGAGTAATTTGCATCCATCATTGTTTATTCCATATTTATTATAAATCAGACTTTGAATTTGATATTTGATTTTAATAATAAGACAAATGAAAATGCCATAGACATAAATGATGGGACCATTAACCTGATGTTTTGTTGCACAACCTTTAGAGACAGTCACTACAATCAAGCGATTTCTTTAGCTCTCAATGCGACTTTTGTACCTGCGGCAGGTAGAGTAGTTTGGCCCACTCTTCCTGAGCAAACTGCTCCAGCTGCCTCAGGTTGGATGGATGCCTTCTTCAGACTGCACGTTTTAGCTATTTCCATTGATGTTTGATAGGATTTTGATCATAGAAGGCCACTTCATAATAGTCCAATGTTTTGTTGTTATCTATTCTTGGATGCTTCTAACTATGCATTTTGAATCATTATGCTTTTATTATTCCAGACATGCAGGTTTATATGAGATGGAATACATACGCGTTACCGGTGGCTGGGTTTCCAGCTGTCATGATCTCAACAGCGGGATCCCGGCCACCCATATGCCAGCAGCGGGGTGAGTGCTAGGAAACCCCTTGAGAACTCGCTGCGCTCACCGCGCTGCAGGCACGGTGGCTCGCTGCACTAGCCACAGGTTATATTCACCCACAATGGTCAGCATTGTGACCATAGGGATCCTAACAGGTGGCCTCGTGATTGCCTCCCATATGAGATAATAGCTTTTCATTTCATCACATTTGTGGCGGAATGAAGCATTGTTTCAATGAGCTGTAAGGGTACCAACAAATTTGTCCACAACTGTATGTTCAAATAGTTTGTTAAGTGTGTATTTGTGGATATCTTTTTTTAATATGAATGCATTTTTGTTGAAATGGATTTAAGGATGAGTAAAGAAGAAAGAAAATTAAAAATCTTGTCTTCTAAACAAAAGTGTTAAAAACTAATAGATCTGAATCAGTGCAACTCGATTAAGGTGTCCAACAACATCCCAGTGGAATTATATAAATGGTGCATTAGCTCGCAAAACATTAAGCTATTGTACGCACCAGTTTATGAATTATCCACGTAGCAAGGCTGTTCTGAAATTGCACTTCTCAAAGTCATTATTGATTTTTTTTCTTTCTTAAGGCTAAGGACAGATGGCCATATTAATTTTTACCATACTAACACTTCTGTCTGATTTTTAACATAATCAACTCTGTCTAGACATTGAGTTTTAAATTTCTGTTTTATTCTATAAGTAAGTTCAAATTTGGGAGTATGTTAAAAAAAAATTAAATGTTGTTTATAACTTTTTTCCTTCTCCCTTTCTTCCTGCCTGCATCATTTGTGACTCCATAAAACACTGTGGTGTAATGTACTGTATGCACAAAGAAAATATGGTTATAGCACAGATGCCTTTGTGCCTCTTTTAGCACAGTTGTACCTGGTTTTAAAGACACTTCTAATGGCTATGGATATTATATGTGCAATTCCATTAAAATAACTTATACTAATAGCCATAATTAGACACACAGATAAAGAGATTTGGCAGAAAAATGTGTTAGCTATTTATATAAGTATATTTAATGAAGAATATGGTGGCAAAGTAAGTATGGTCAGCATCAGCACAATCCAGCAAAGCATAATAATAACAACCAACAGCAATGCATTGCAGCTGACACTGCCAAAGATGCACAAACACAAATCATAACAGAAACAGAGGTATCCACTCAATCTTGTAACTTGACTGCTCACCAGATAGAGTGATAATTTTGCCCCTATCAGAGTGGGACAGCCAAATAACAAGTCAACAGAGGTGAGTACTGCTAAAACCTTAAACAATTTGCCCTGCACTGGTGACTTGCCGTTCTTCCCCATTGCAAAATAGCTAATGAAAACACACACAAAAAAAAATTGAAGTGGGAAGGCAGAAACAAAGAGGCTTTGCCCAACAAACTAGAGCCTTAAATATCATCACTATAAAAACCACCCATGACACCTAACAGAACTGAAGATATCATGTGATGCTCCCACAAGTTGGCACAGGTTTAAACTACCTTACTTTCTAGCCATAGTTTCTTACGCCAGACACATTCATGAAGTCTGTGGATTTTAATTTGATAAGCCAGTGTTGCATACATTTAGGATAACTGTTTTTGGTAGAAAGGGGGAAATTGGTATTTAATAGAGATGTGTGGTGGACACTTTTTGTGTTTTGTGTTTTGGTTTCGGATCTAGATCTCTATTCGTGTTTTGATCTGGATTGGTTTTGCCAAAACCACTGTTTCGGGTTTTTGTTTTTGATCTGGATTTCTAAAATCACAGAATTTGGGGGATATTTTTGATCCTATGGTATTATTAACCTCAATAACATTCATTTACAATCATTTCCATTCTATTCTGAACACCTCACACCTCACAATATTGTTTTTAGGCCAAAAGGTCAACTTCCTCCTCTCTGAACGCACAGTTGTTTTTTCCTGTGCTTTGACAAGCTTTATTTTTTTAATTTTTCAAGAGGGAGGAGGGCTTCCATCCTCATGAGAATCTGAACCACCAGTCATGAACATAGGCCAAGGCCTTAGCCTTTCCTTGCCACTTCGTGCCGTGAATGGCATATTGTCAATTTTACATTTCTTATCAAATTATTATTATTTTTTTTGTTTGGAGTGGGGGGTTTCTTAATTTTTGCTTCTTGGATTTTACATGCCCTCTATGACATTGGGTATTGGCATTAGCAGATGATGATAATGGAATTGCATCATCAATGTCATGACTGGTGACAGCAGCAGTTTGAGCACTAGTACTAGGAGCTGGAAGTGGTTCCTGATCTTTCACTATTTTTCCTCCAAATTTTTGTTCACCATTTCATAGGACAGCACCCCTTTATTATTAAAGCACACAGAACAGTGCCCCTTTATTTTCAAAACACCCCTGTATTTTTACAGCATACAGGACAAAGCCAGTGTAGATTTATTTTCACAGCATCCCTGTATTTTTACAGCATATAGGACAGGTCCAGTGTACATTTATTTTCACAGCACCCCTGTACTTTTACTGCATACAGTACAGTGCCAGCACCCCTGTATTTTCACAGCACATTTAAATTTTCACAGCATACAAGACAGAACCAGCACCCCTGTATTTTCACAGCATACAGTAGGATGGTATCCTTATACAGCAGAGTGACAGCCAGGACAGCAACACCCATGTACAGCTGCAGCACCACTAACAGCACATGACACCACAGTGACAGGATAATACCTCTAACAGCACAGTGACAGGACAGTACCCATAACAGCACCCCTAGAGAGCACACACTTTCCCCACCCGGTGTCACTACCCACAGAGAGAGACAGAGGTCTGTCTCCCTCACTCTCCAAGTCCAGAGTGAAAATGTTGGCGATGTGTTGCTCCTTATATGGAATCCAAAACCCGCAAGAATCCGACAGCGGGATGATTATGTTTTACTTCGTTCTGGGATCCGAGTCTGGCGAGAAATCCCGAGCCGGACTCGGTTCCCAGCTCTGATCATGAAGTTCGGGGGGAGGTTCGGTTCTCTGAACCCACTCATTTCTAGTATTTAATAATGCGGGGATAAGAGCTTTTAGCTAATCAGACTCCATGGCTACAAAAGTCAGATTACAGAATGGCACATGAGGGGAAAATACCTGTCAGAATTGTGCTGGAGACAAAAGGAGAGTATGTTTCATTAGTACAGGAAGAGCCTACTCTCAGTGACATCACAGAAGGGGGCTGGGCAGAAGAGTGTGAACTTCAGAAACCTTGTAAAACTATCCCTAGTACATACATATGAGTCTTTTGGGGATTAATCTAATTGAAAGTTGTTCCCCCTGCATATAGATTTTCTAGATACATTTTATTTTTCATAACTGTGTTTGCCATATATTTCACACTTACAGTTTGATATATGTTTTATTTATATCTTAAGCACTGTAACATAGTAATTTAGTATCATAGTTTCTGAGGTTGAAAAAAGACAATTTGTCCATCGAGTTCAAGCTGTTAGTGATCTCCTATATTGTGATATTTTAAAACGAATATTAACTGTGCTGAAAGTTTAGCCATTTTGTCCATTCGTCTTTTATTTAATGTTTGTTTTTTACTTTAGTGCATGATTTACCCCCCATAACCCTGTATATCCTTATCCAAATGTATCTAGCCCATTCTTAAAAGTAACGATCGAGTCCGCCATTACTACACTCTTAAGCAGGGAATTCCAAATATGTGTTGTCCTTACTGTGAAGAAACCTTTCTGTCTCAGGCTGCGAAATCTTCTCTCCTCTAACCTAAGTGGGTGTCCGCATGTCCTTTGTGTTGATCTTACTAAAAACAAGTCCCCCGCTAGCACTGTGTATTATCCCCTTATATATTTGTAAATGTTAATCATGTCCCCTCTTAATCTCTGTTTTTCCTGTGTAAACATGCCCAGCCTAACAAGCCTTTCCTCGTATTCTAGCGTCTCCATCCCCTTAATCAATTTGGTTGCCCGTCTCTGAACCCTTTCTAATTCCAGGATATTCTTTTTATAGTATGGTGCCCATAATTGTGCACAGTATTCGAGATGTGACCTCACTAGTGATTTATATAATGGGAGTATAACGCTCTCATCCCTTGCATCAATAACCTTTTTTATGCATGCTAATACCTTGTTTGATTTTTTTGCTGCATTCCTACTTTGTGTACTACTACTAAGTTTATCTAAGTGAACACCTAGATCTTTTTCCAATACAGAATCCCCTAGTTTTTCCCCAATTAGTGTGTAAGTGGTATGTTTGTTCATGCTTCCAAAGTGCATTACCTTACATTTGTCTATATTGAACCTCATTCTCCATTTTGCTGCCATGCTTCCAGTTTAAATAAATCTTTCGGAAGAGACTCAGCATTCCCCTGTGAGTTTATAAACTTACACAGTTTGGTATCGTCTGCAAAAATTGACAACTTGCTCTCTAGTCCTAACTCTAGATCATTTATGAAGATGTTGAACAGTAGTGGTCCAAGTACAGACCCCTGTGGCACACCACTTAGTACTTCAGTCCATTTTGAAAAAGTTCCATTTACCACCACTCGCTGCTCCCTTTTATCCAACCAATTTCTAACCCAAGCGCATATTGTGCTCCCTAGTCCAAGTTCTCTTAATTTATAGATACGTCTCATGTACGGTACTGTATAGAAGTTTTTAGCAAAGTCTAAAAAGATTACATCAACCTCCTGACCCTAATCTAGTTTCGTACTGTTTCATAAAAGCCTATTAAGTTAGTTTGACATGATCTATCCTTCACAAATCCATGTTGATTCCTATTAATAACCTTATTGGTTTCAAGGAACTACTGTATACTATCCCTTAAAATACCCACCAGTACTTTCCCCACTATAGATGTAAGACTTACTGGTATATAATTACCCAGTTCAGATTTACTTCCCTTTTTTAAATATCGGAACTACTTCCACTATACTCCAGTCTTTGGTAACCATGCCTGATGTAAGTGAGTCAATGAAAATCAAATATAGGGGTTTTGCTAAATCGGAGTGTAGCTCCATGAGAACCCTTGGGTGAATTATGTCGGGACCAGGTGATTTATTAATCTTAATATTTTTAATTGGTCACAGACTAGTTCCTCACTTATATAAGCATTTAGCAGTGGGACATTATCATTGCTGAGGTTATGCATCAATCCCGCCATCTGGTCCTCTCTTGTGAATACAGATGAGAAAAACCTGTTTAATTTTTCTGCTATGTTAGTGTCGTCTTTGATTAGGATGCCTAACTTGTCTTTTAAAGGACCTATGCTCTCTATCTTTAATCTTTTGCTGTTGATGTATTTAAAAAACTTTTTGGGGTTTGATTTACTTTCTTTTGCTACTAGCTTTTCCGTTTCTATTTTAGATGCTCTTATTTCTTTTTTGCATATTTTGTTACATTCCTTATACTGTAGAACTGGAATGACTCCCCCTCGCATCTTTTTAGGCATTATTTCCTTTATCTTTTTGTTAAGCCACATTGGTTTGGAATAATTACTCCTTCATTTGCTGTCCGTGGGAATGAATTTACGAGTATAACTATCGAGCACCATTTTTAATGCATCCCATTTTTTTGTGGTATTCTTGCCTTGAAACAAAATTTCCCAGTCAATGTCCCTAAGAGTGTCGTTCATCATTTCAAAGTTGGCTTTACTAAAGATCAGAGTCTTAGTTAAGCCTATATAGGGCTGCTTAAGAAAACTGATATTGAATGTGACCATATTTTGGTCACTGTTACCTGTGGGCTCCCCTTACCCCTTACCCCCTTACCCCCACATGTAATTTCTACTCATAAAGTCTCTACAATGTTTCCCATCCCATAGCACTTGTCTTCCTTTATATCAGGTTTTAAAAAAGGCTTTACATAAAGACATACCCCTCCACCCCTTTTATTTAATCTGTCGCTCCTGAACAGCGTATAACCCTCCAGATTAACTGTCCAATCATGAGATTCGTCCCACCAAGTTTCAGTAATACCTATAATATCATACTGTTCATTTGCTGGAAGGATCTCTAGTTCCTCCTTTTTCCCTGTAAGGCTTCTAGCATTAACATACATACAATTAAGATTAGTAATCCCTCTTATGCTAGGAACATCATTTTCTGTATGCAATGTTGGCGATCCATATACACAGTTAATTTTCATTTTGGTAATACCCTTGTACCTTTTTATATTAAATCTAAAATGTGATGAGCTTATTTTTATTACTCCATAACTTTTTTAGGAAGATACATACTGCTTGACTGTGTTGCTTGTCTGGAATAGACTTTTGAAAGGTAGATTATATGGTGCTGGGTGGTAAGCGCAAAAAAAGGGGGTTCAGAAAATTAGGGATAGGTAGGTGGGAACAGGTTGTGCTGGTAGGAGAATATATAATGATTCACACTGTTTGTCACTAGGAATATGTGTCCGTATGAAATGAAATAAGAGGACTATTATGAGATGAAGTAAAATGTGTATTTATTAGAGAAACTAAGTTAATACTCCGACCATCAGGTTCATCAACAGACTACAATTTTGTTGTATACAATCCGTGTTGGTATACCTTTTAATAGGGTGTATGTCAGGGGTGCTTTTATGGCACATCTCTACCATAAGATCTAATACAAGACCTATGTACCCTGCTCCTATCTTTAATTGACAGTCAGCTGTCCTGGGGTTGACTTTGTGCAGTGTCCTGCTAGTCTGACCCCTGTGTATGAGTTGTCCTATTACAAATGTGTAGATTACTGGGTGATGGGCTTGTTGGATACTCACTGCTGGGGGCGCGTTCGGTTCGCCTGTGCTGGCTCAGCTTCTTTCCCCTTATCTCGTCCTGCTCACGTCCCTGTGCCCCAGTCGGTTGGTGCGTTTCCTGCTTGGATTCAGCAGCCACTCACCTCCACTGGTGTCAGGTTGCTCACGTCAAACTTCCTTGTCTCGATCTTCCAAGTCACGTGGTCCATGGCCCATACCCACTGCAGTCAGCGGTGTTTTATTTAATGTAACCTCTCACTGGCCAGAGAGGGGGGGGGGGAGTGTTAGTTTTGTTGTGGTGTGGGTTCAGTGTTAGTCTCCAATGCGTTTCAGCATTTAAAATGCCTTTGTCAGGGATTCTATGTCCAGTATTGTGAGCTCATTAAGTACTTTCTTATTCTCACTGGTTGGTGCTTGTTAATCCTCTCCCCACGCTGTCATTGGTTCAAACAGCTGTAAATCTTGTTTCTCCATTTTTTGATCAGATTTCACCTGATAACAATGTGTGGTGTTAATTGCTGTGTGTTAACCCCATAATTGATATGGATAGTAGAGTTCTAAGGTCCTACTGACCTAAGTCAAAAGTTTGTGGTAGTGATTAAGTTTATGTATGGATGTTAGAGAACTGGACTGGTAGCTATTCAGCATGATCTGTACCTGGGTTGATTGGTGAGAGCAACACTGAGGACCTGACTCATAGATGGACGTATTGCACAGCCGCTGCATCTTTGTGCGCAGTTACTATGTGATAACATGCTCATTCTGCAGGAGGCTTCTTGTGTAAATAGATGCCACCTGCTGGCTTCTGTGATCTGTTGTGGTGTCCGAAGATGCAGCATCAAAACCCTTTGTGTGACTCTTGGTCATCTGAGTAACTCTCAGGCTAGTCGGGATGACTGGGAAATTCATGCTGCTGAAGCTAGGATGCATGCAATCCCCCGGTCACTCCTCCAACATGTTTCAACACTAGGATGTCTTCTAAAAAAGATGAGGGGGATTTTTTTTTACCTTCTACTACCATTAGGGTCCATAGCATTTCCAGCTACAGAAATACCCGGACTCCATCTTTGTGCTGGTTCCTGTTAGGTTTATCATGCTATACATCTATCTGGTATGGCGGTTACTTCCCTTTTTCTTTACTGTGTGTTTATATTAAAGTGCAGTTTATTTTGGATATTCTACACCTTGACAAGTTTTTTTGTTTTTAGCCATATGAGTTTCCTGTGTAACTATGCATCAGTATGGATTAAAGAAACCTTTATATGTTTGCACCAGCTGTTTTTATGTAAACTATCATGTAAGTACTACCCGTCACCTCATACATGTATGGTGTGACTGAGCCAATTTTGGTGGCCTATTTATTCTGAAATGCAGATAAAGAAACACCACATACTTGCCTTATGAAAGTGTCACCTTTTGGTATCTCATAGTGGTGATTATTTACTGTGTAGTATCGTTCTATTACATCTGTGGGTGATCATCTTTGGTGACATGAACTCCCCCCTCCAATTTATTTGGTACTTTCCACTGATTCCACATTTTGCACAAGGTGTGATTGAGGATGAAATGTAAGGGGTTATTCAGAGATGAACGCAGATGATTGGTATCCAAAATGATTTTAGTTAAAAAAAGTTTCTCCCAAACATTGGAACATCGGTCATCGCCATCGGAACATTGCAACCATTGTAAACATTGTGACCATCGCTACTTTCATTTTAAAAGCCGGGACAGATGCACGGTACACAGGGGAAGGGGTTGGGGGAGTTAATTAACACTTTCCCAGTGGCTGCTATTGTCTGCAGCTGCTGGGTGGGGTGTCCTGTCGTGCTGACCAATCAGCAGTGATCGACAGTACGGCAAACATGGGGGGGAGGGTACAGGAAGGCAGAGGGACCTTCCGGTCCCTCTGAGAGCAGCAGCAAATGGAAAATTTCCTTCCCTGCAGCTGAACATGCTGTTTATCTAACTCAGGCCTGGCCAACCTGTGGCTCTCCAGATGTTGTGAAACTACACATCCCAGCATGCCCTGCCACAGTTTTAGCATTCCCTCATAGCAAAACTGTGGCAAAGCATGATGGGACTTGTAGTTTTACAACAGCTGGAGAGCCACAGGTTGGCCAGGCCTGATCTAACTGGTTGCATCCTGTGTCACCAGGTCAGATAAAGCACATGCCAGGCAAGTGGTTAAGGAGCAATAATATACAAGAAGTAAAACCCAATGGTAGTGTGAGCACAATATTAAAACATTCAGTAAATGTCAAGACAAACTAACGGTGATAGGATAAGTATTACCAAAATTAACATCAAATGGAAAAGGTAAACCCTAGGCGCTGCTCAGAACACAATCCTGGTGTGTAGGGGTAAAAAACATATAATGAATACTATAAATAATGACTCAGTAAACAACAATTTCTATATGGTATCTAGTGATGAAATCAATGCAATGCTGTCAATTCATATGGTATAGTCACCAATAAACAAAGTACAACAGTGGAAAGTAGAGAAGGCACAGTGTATTGAACTGCAAGTATCAGGTAAATAATACACATTAAATGCATCAATTGACACTAGTGTAAATATTCACCAGCATTTTAATATATCTCTTGCAATAACATAAAAGTTAATGAGCATATCAAAATTATAAAAGTAAATCAAATCGTGAGAGCATACAGATGTAGCCAAGCTCATCATTGCCGGGATGCATACGCATGTGCATATGCATCACGGAAATGACTAGCTGTGCCTTTTTGTGCCTATTCGCACATGCGACTAGACGGTGATGTGCATGTGCATTGCGGGAACCTAGTCACAACTATAACTAGGCACAGCCACAATGAGTATGGCTACATCTGTAGATAACACTGTACTCAATCTTGAGGAGCATGTCTGCAGGTTCACATAGCTAAATAGAGCTAAACAAAAAAAAAGCTAAAAAAATGAAATGAACGGTGTACAAATAGTACTTTAATAAAAACCAATTGGAAGGAACTACTGAGTCCCCATGAGGGAATAGAAACTCTAACTAAAGTAGGAGTGAGTATCTACAGATTGTATTGGTTAACAAATCTGATGTTAGGTATGGTAAGGGATCCTTCCTGGATGACCATTTGTGGCACAATGAGAAAATCCAGATGTGCAGACCTGTGTGTGTGTGTGTGAGGTGGGCCTCACAATGGAAATCAAGAGAGCCTTTACTGTAAGGTTCCCGTAATTTTTGCTGAGGAGAATCTTGTTAGGAGATGTTACCATGAGTATCAGAGGGCAACAGGGGTAAGTAACAAATAACAACCTATTTGAATGAATGTAAGAGCATCATGAAATGTATTAACTTGGGCATGCTGGTGTTATGAGTGCCTATCATAATCCTGAGCCTGCAGGGCTAACTTGCTTCACCTATAACTACACCCCTTTCCAGAACTACTATCATTCACTGGTACTCGTCTGCTTAAACTCTAAGTAGTGCAGGCTCAAGATAACAGACACATATATTTAAAGAGAAAAGGATTAAGGAACAATATGGTACTCACATCAGGGCTTGTTAGGGAATATCAGCTGCTGATACTGAACTCAGCGATGTAGGTAAAGACACTGGCTTGCAATACCTCTGCTTACCACTCATGGTACACCAGTTAAATTGTAGATGGGGTCTCAGTAACCAGGTAGGAGGAACAGTGCCCCATAGAGAGAGGAAGTCCAGAGCAGGGGGAACAGTGTAATTACAGCGAGAGAGTTTGGAAACCAAGTGGGTACACTGCTTCCAGTGCATAGCAAGAAAATCTGACAGAGCCAACAGGAGCATCTTAGCGGCGGGTGCCACAAATGTCCAGGCCATTAGTTACCCCAAAGCCACAGATGAGGAGCTGTGGATGACATAGAGCAGGTCCACTTAGAAAAGGTAGGACACCCCTTCCTATAAGTACAGTGATCTTTATTTTATTTCAGAAGTAGTGTTGGCAAACCTTTTTTTCTGGTACAATATGAATAATCATTGTTTTTTATTAGCAAGCAAGAAACCAATTTACATGTACAGTATTTATCAAGGTCAACATTTCTATTGAAACCATATCGGCATTGGATAAGCAAAGAACAATGTACTTCTATAAAATAATGACTTCTAATGACTGACAAATTTCTGTGCACTCTGCTAGTGTTGGTAACAAAGAGATTATTGACTAGAAGAGTTTTCCATCTAATGTGTTTTACACTTCCTTAATGTGTGAGAAAGAAGACAAATATATGTGCTCACCTAATAAAAATGAGATGGACCTCATTTAACTAAATCCATTTTCTGGTTTAAAGAAAATCTGTTTAGCTGTATATACTGTAACTCTCACTCCTGAAAAGGGTCATGAAAGGATGTAAAGATAAAACAATACAATACAAAACTATAGGACCAAATGTAATAGAGTGAGAGTTTCAGAAAGTGAGAGATTTGGTATGGTTTTTCAGGTTTTTTTTAAAGTGGCAATCATTTACACTGCAAAACCAGGTTAATCTTGCCACTTTAAAAAAACCCCTGCAAAGCCTTACCAAATCTCTCACTTTTTGAAACTCTCACTCTATTACATTTGGCCCATAGTGTTTGCTACAGTATGTGTTAAATACTGTGAAATTAAAGGTGATACCAGTGTTCACCTTACACAAATTAAATATACAGCAGGTTATGTGTTTAAGGCTAGTCAATGAAAAAAGCTGTGAAATGAGATGGAATGTGGTTGAATTCTACCAACATGCACTTTAGTAATGAGAACAAGGGGCAGATGTACAGTATATTGTAATGAAGGAAAAGAGTCTGCACTGGGAACAAAGAAAATATATATAACCAATATGTAAACTGTATTAATGTATTTATGAATATTCAACAGTATTTTATTGGTGGTGCTCCCGAAATTTTTGTAGATACAAGCTACATAATTTCAGAAGAGGAAAAGACAAAAAAGTTTTTTTCAGGAGCACTCTTATAAATAATCTGGTATATCCAGATATGCACCACAACAAAAAAAGGTCTATATATTTGAGTAATTAAACAATTTTGGGGATAATTGTGCCTATGAACTTTTTTGAATCTTTTTTGGATTTTTTGAGTTGCTGTGACTTTCTCATGGGACTCTTTTAAATTACTCAGATTTTATTAATACTTTAGAATTAAAAGTTATGTTTTAGAAATATATAGACCTTTTTTTGTTGTGATGCTATATGGATATACTGACCATTTGACTAATTACCAGATTATTTAGTGTGTGTGCTCCTGAAAAAAAAAACATTTTTGTCTTTTCCTCTTCTGAAATAATGCAGATGTACAGTACTAAGGGGGAGATGTATGAACTACCGATATGGGGGAGAAGTGGTATCAGTGCACATTATGTGCGGGAATGTGTGTTCAATGTTGCCCCTGCCTATATCAGCGCTGCTATCTACAAGATAGCACGCCGATATGCAGGGAAATGTGTGCCCGGTCGATCAGTAGCACAGACCATTCCGACATCTACAGCTATTGATTTTTACAGCTGCAGGTATCGTTGCCCTTTCCCCACAGCAAGGACAGCGCTCCATAGATCTCACAATAATAGCAAGATCTCGCACATGGCTAGTTAGCCAACTGGAGGAGAGAGGCACAGTGTATCAGCACTAGGCTGATACACTACAGTGCTCTAGCAGGGATCGCTGGAGGGGGGAGTTTTCACTCTCTTACTTCGGCATCCGAGATGTTCATACACCTTGGCAATACTGCTTCCTGCTTCGCCTCAGTAAAGATGCGAAGCAGGAAGCACTATTCCCTCATGATACGTGTGGGTAGAATAGATTTATCCATAAGCCTTGGAGAGTAAGACATAAAGTATCAACCAATCAGTTCCTAACTGTCATTTTTCAAACACAAACGTTACATGTCATATAGGAGCTGATTGGCCGGTACTTTATCTCTCTTCACTTTATCACTCTATAAGGGGTATATTTACTAAGGTGGGGGTTTATAGAAGTGAAAATGATGATGATGCCCATCCCCCTAAGGCTAGGTACATTTCCCCAAAGTCTTTAATAGCTGCTTGGCTATTTTCACAATTAGTTTTAAAACTGTTAAAAGAAATTCCTCTATACAGAACACATAAAGAATCTCTGAAACGTATTCTCTTCAGAAATCTCCTCTAAAAATATGGGAGCACATAATACAGCAAAGATCATATATCTTATATTTTATATTCTACTAAGAATAATCACACAGAATATAGAAAATTTTATTAATCCTCCTAATCCCTTTTCCAGTTTAATATTGAAATGCTTTCTATATAAGCTTTATTTATTTTCTTTCTTCATATGCATTTCCTCAAATTATACTTTATAGTATGTAAAACTGTGACTAGATCAAACACAGCGGCAGCTACAGTGCCAACCACATAGTACATGGGGAAAAGCTTAGCACATACAGTATAAACTCTGAGAACATTGGGTAATTAGCTTGGTAGAGGGGTGAATTTGTGCAGTGTCTAGGTGCTCAGGATCCACCACAGCTTTTTAGGAAAATGAATGGAATGGTATTTTACTTTCAACATAAGTGAAACAACACAAGTGAAAAGAAAATAATAAATACCTAGCCCACATTCCTGACCGTGACCCAAGTTTTCACCCCTGACCAGTGCTGTATTACCAAATAAGCAAAATAGACACCGGCCTATGGGTCCCGTGCCTTTTAGGGGCCCCTGCGACAATGGATCAAAATAATATTGATTTGGTCTTATAAGGAAATTACAATCAAGCTTCCTTAAAGTCTTTTCAAAAGATAGAATACAAATAAGCAACTCAAAGAAATGAAAACATTTTACATTAAAAACTAACGAAAATATGTAATTAAGTATTAATGTAATGTACCTTTTAACAACTTAAAATACATAAACCATAGACTTCAGATTCACATTACAGTTTCCAGATTGCAGACTATTGGTTGGTTAGTAAAACTAAAAACCTATTAAGCGGTACTCCCCTGCACTATATGGTCAGTGCTGCAGCTGCCGCTAATCTTACATATTTTTTCTTACTTAGTATAATTACAGTAGTATATGTTTTAAAATGAATCATTTGTTTTTACTGTTGCATTATGTACCTTTATTGCATATTGTTTATTTATTATTTATTTATGGACATTTTCTTATACAGTATACCATTAACATATTCCATTGCACAGTACAATTACAAACAAAAAGTAAAAACAAGACTGGGTAATTAAAACTGATATTAGAAATGGCAGATTTCATTTTTTTAAATTAAATGTAATATATATTTTCAATTGTATAAATGAAACTTATTTTAGGCCCTATTTCCTGCATTAAAAATTTTTTGGGGACCGTATAGTTCAGCGGTGGCCAACCTGTGGCTCTTGAGCCACATGTGGCTCTTTCTTTATTCAAATGTGGCTCCCGACACTTGAAGTCACGTGACCACAACAAATCCGGAAACTGCTGCACTCCAGCCAGACAGTCAGCAGCACTACGGGGACTGAGAACTGAGAGAGCCAGATACTAGAGGTGAGACACCCACGGGCAACCAGAGGACACATAAGGGGCTGCTGCAATGGCACGAGGTACTGTATGTTTTTGGGGGGGCTGTAGTGACACGAGGGTCCTGGCAGGAGTGACACAGGAGAGTGCTGGAAGGAGTGACTCATGGGGGAGCTGGCTGGAGTGACATACTGTAGGAGTGTGCTAGCAGGAGTGACACATGAGGTAGCTGTCTGAAGTGACACATGGGGGAGCTGAAGTGTATTATGTGAATCTGGCTTTTTCAATATATTTTATGTGGATCTTTCTTTCTCAATTATTTTATGTGGAAGTGGCTTTTTAAATGTATTTCATGTGGATCTGGTTTTTTAACTGTACAGTATTTTATACCAGAGGTGTGGCCTAGCAGGCACAAGGCCACACCCCATTTTTGCATGTGCGCCTGCGGCTCGATGTCGGCTCTTTGACATTTTTGGCTCTTTGTTTCTGACTGGTTGGCCACCCCTGGTATAGTTGATTACATTTATTAATACATATTATTTTAATTATAAAAAACTGTGAACTGCATTACTTTGTAAACTTAAAAATAACATTGGAAGATGATACAGGAAGAATAAACATATTTATGAATCTCCCTCTTTTACAGGGCAAGGGCTGCCCAGAGTGCAATTATGAGGCTGTATGGGAATTCTCAGTGCTGTTATGGATGAAAACTGCAGTCAAACAGGACTGTCCAAGCATTTCTGTAAATAGGATGCTTTATCATTTGGGAGTGAATGTACACTTGAGGCTCATTATCACTGCAGTACCTATATACCGTTTTTGTATAATGGGGGTAATTCCGAGTTGATCGCTCGCTAGCAACGTTTTGCAGCACTGCGATCAGATAGTCGCTGCCTATGGGGGAGTGTATTTTCACTTTGCAAGTGTGCGAACGCCTTTGCAGCCGACCGGTACAAAAACAGTTTGTGCAGTTTCTGAGTAGCTCTGGACTACTGCACCTCTTGTCATCTGTCTGTCGCCCCTCCCCACTAGATTGTTAGCTCTTCAGAGCAGGGCCCTCTTTCCTCTTGTTATCTAAGCCATCTTCTCAACACATTTCACTCGTAGCTCTCCCCTACTCAAATACCATCTTTCCCATAACACTGAACCAGACAGTTAAACTGAAAATGCAGAAACTAATGGCCAAAACACATAGGAATTGGTTGGAATGTTTACCCTTGCCACTGTTCTCAGACATAGTTTCAGCAGTAAGTATATACTTACCCCCTTTGAGATACTGTTTTGGTCTCCAGCTACAGTAGAACAGGATATTTCCCTCAGCAACTGCAGCATGAGTCTGCAAGCTTGACACAGTATGTCATCCACTTAAACAAGAACTAACCAGAATACACCACCAAGTGTTTGCTTCTACTGCAAATCCCAATATCTCTGGAGAAAACCATGACCTTGAGCATGGTGACTGGGTGGTCATAAAGAAACATGTGAGAAAAGGATAGGACCCACAATTTGAGAGCCCCTACCAAGTTCTTGTCAGTACTCCAACCTTAGTCAAGGTGGCAGGACAGAACACTTGGATCCACTCAACTTATTGCAAGAAAATTAAGAATGCAAGTATTGTTTCACACTTAATAGATACCAACTTAATGGCCCCAAACCAGTAAAGCCCTGTATAATAGGATGTGCAATTTTTTTGTACTGGGTTGGCTGCGATAATATGGGCTTTACTCATAGGTCCCTATAACCAATCTCAGACCACCTTCAGTAATTCCTCCCACTATAATCATAGTAAGCGGGAGCTTCCAAAACATTTACATGATCCATAGTATAATACATTTATACAGATGCATTACCTTCTGGCTAAAGCTATCAGTAGTATTGCCTTTCCCCTACAGAATCCGCTTCAAACTCCTCACCCTCACATACAAGGCCATCTCTAATTCCACTGCTCCCTACATCTCCAACCTCCTCTCCCTTCATACTCCCTCCCGTCCACTGCGGTCGGCCAATGACCGTGTCCTCTCCTCTGCCCTGGTCACTGCTTCCCATGCACGAGTTCAAGATTTTTCCCGTGCCGCACCCCTTCAATGGAACGTGCTCTCCCGCTTCATTAGACTTTCCCTGACCTTGCAAAGCTTCAAACAGGCACTGAAAACCCACCTAGTCATCAAAGCGTACCCCTCTGATGCATAACCTAGTCCTTAGGATGCTCCTACATCCCCTTGCCCCATGCCTTCAACATCTCTGCTTTGCTTACATACTGCCATCATGCTTCCTCCCACTTGCTTGCACCTCATGCCATCTGTCTGTCACCCCTCCCCACTAGATTGTTAGCTCTTCAGAGCAGGGCCCTCTTTCCTCTTGTTATCTAAGCCTTTGTCTCAACACATTTCACTCGTAGCTCTCCCCTACTCAAAGACCATCTTTACCCTGCAAGTAAAGGCTCATCTCCATCTATGGCCACCAGCCATTGTACATTTTAGCTGTATTATGTCTTGAGAATGTGTGGTGCTCTATGTTACCTGTACACTATTTCTGTTATTTATTTACTGTAATGCTATGTTTTGTCTCCCTGTACTGTCCTTTGTACAGCGCTGCGAAACACATGTGGCGCCTTATAAATAAAATTTAATAATAATAATAATAATAATAATAATACTCAGCCGCTGCAATCACTCCAGTCTTTTTGGTCCCGGAATTGACGTCAGGCACCCACCCTGCAAATGATTGGACACGCCTGCATTTTCCCTACCACTCCAAGAGAACGGTCAGTTGACATGCATAAATGCCCTCTTTCTGTCAATCACCCTGGAATCGAATGTGCGAATGGATTCTTCATTAAATCCATCGCCTAGCACCCATCTTCTTTGTACCTGTATGATGCGCCTGCGCATTGCAGTGAATACGCATGCGCAGTTTTGCCGAGTTTTAACCTGATCATAGCACTGCAAAAAGTTGCTAGCGAGAGATCAACTCGGAATGGCCCCCAATGTTAACGTACTTTGTATTCATTGATGAGTAGTTTGTGTTAGTGGCCAATGTCCTGCATACAGTATTATAAATCAGCATGAAGGATTGAGGATTTAGCTCTGCACAGCAATTTAGAACTTGTATTTATTAATGGCGGCCATGTTTTGGTACTAATAGAAATAGTATTTGAAGGCATATGGATTATCAGTTGGCAGCTGCCACCCTGCAACCAGTGACGGCTCCATAAGTGGGGCTGCAGCGTTGTGCAAAATTCAAAATAGGAAGCCACACCAACTGCCACCCCATACACTGCCAAACATCGCCATCCAGGACTCACTGGCCATTGGTGTGTAGCCTCTGTATGAACTTTGGACTGTTCTGCAGCCCAATCTCCCTGCAACTGTTCTCTATAGCAGTTTAACAAAAGGGTGCCAGATTGGAAAATATTTTGCCTAAAATATAAACATGTCTAATTGCAAAAAAAAAAGAAAAAAGAAAAATAATTTGGGCAAATGAAGGCATCTGGGCATACTGGTGGATGCATTAGTAAAATAAACCCAGATGTGCAAGTACTCATGTGCGGATAGTTCTTTAGGGAAGTGGTTTAAATACCGCTAGTCGGGATCCCGGCAGTCACAATACTGACACCGGAATCCCAACTAGGGGTGAAATGCCACCGCCGGAATACCAGCGCCACAGTCTATTCTCCCTCTGTAGACACCCATAGAGGGAATATACCTTCCTCTATGGCAAGAACAGCAAAACCGCAAGGGTATTTCTAGTGCTCGCTCCGCTGCCGGCATTATGGCAGATGGGATCCCGCTGTCGGGATCATGACAGCCGGGATCCCGTCCATTGGCATTTCATATTGATCCCGTTCTTTAGATGCAATCTGACACTTTCCACAGTAGTTCAGGCATGGCAAACCTGTGCCCTGTCACAATTTTAGCATTCCCTAATAGCAAAACTGTGGCAGGGCATACTGGGACTTTTAGTTTCACAGCAGCTGGAGAGCCACAGGTTTTAAGGATAACAAAATTATGAACTCCAATAGGCGCTAGGTGGGTTTACATGAAAAATACACAGGGTGTGACCCCTTGGGAAACAGTGGACTTCCCTCGAAAATTTGAGTGGTCTTTTATTCCTGAAGGATCCACTGGATATCTTCACTCCTTAGCCAAAGGGTTTCCTCTATATAATTCTCCAAATGATACACAAAAGGAAAAAGAGGAGATATGGTGCAATATTGCTAGTAACACTCCTGCTGGAATACACAGGTGAATTGCACTCACATTACAGAAATATCAAACCGGCATATAGCTCAATCAGGAGAGGATTTTCACAGTTGATCCCAAATTGACTCCTTTGGCTAGAGGAAATACTTAATGGCAAGTATTTTACCACAGTGCCCCAAGAATGAAAGAAACGAACAATAGTGCAGATTGTTTTTGTAAAAAAGGGGTAACAAAATGTAATATATTACACTTACAAAGTAAAAACATGAATAAGGCATATCTACCACACAGTGGGTATCCCTGAAACCAAATGGAAAAGCAGAGGGTCCCGGTTGATGGAAAAAGCAGTGGGCCAAATCCGGATAGATCCACGTGCTGACCAGGAACAAAGTCTCCAAAAGGTTCAGGTTCCAAACTGGTGGTTTCTACAGTAGCTTAACGCGTTTCAGACCATCATTGGGTCCTTCATCAGAAGCATCTGTCCTGGTAAACTGTCCATCTATTTAAAGGACTTCTTAATGAGCCTCCTCCCCCTCCTTGTGTGGCTTCCTCCTGCGTATTCTGCAGGAAGACGGCGGGTGGAAGTGACGTCAATTGGAAATGACGTTCGGTCCGGAAATGCGATGAGACCGGAAGCCGCCGTCTTTAGTGCTTTCTGCGTTCCACATGCGGTCCATCAATTCCGGAATCACATTAAACAACCACTTTGAATTTTTTGAAGAAACAAAGCAATATTACTAGAACAGGCATCATAAATGCAATAAAACACATACATATACTAAAAAAGAAAAAACGGGTATTTAAAATCATATACATAGTAAACAAATTTCTATCATAATAAAATCAGTTTAAAAAACTTTTCAATTCAAAGAGCCCCAGGTTTGCCAGTCCTACTCTAGTTTCTTAACATCAAAACAGCAAACTTTTATTGATTTGCCACTACCCATCCAAGTACAGTAGCTTGCACACTACCCAACTGTTTTTATTTTTATTTTTACATGGAAGGGTTGCCTTTCCAATGATCACTGTCTACTTGGTGGCTTGTTTACGGATTTGTTTATATTTACCTTTCTGAACTATACCAACTGTTATTGTACTGTATTATTATGCTATTAATAAAATTTAAAATAAAGTTCATAAAATTGCAGTATACTTTCCATGTCAGGCATGTTTTTAACATTTTTCTTATAAAGGATGGCGATAGCAATTATCTACTGCTCAATTTCTTAGCAATCTGTTATTGTGTAATTGTACAGACATTATTGAGAAAAGTTACCAATTGTTTAATGTTATGCAAATGACTAAAACAAATGATTTAGGCCTGTTTAATTATATTTGAAGCAATTGCAGAACTATTCCACACTTTAAACTCCTTGCAAGAAACAAACAACTGAAAACCCCACCAAATGTGTCAGACATATTCAATGCAGTGTCAAAGTCAAAAATATTACATAGAGAGAACATACAAACCACACACACATTTAAGTCGCTATACTTGCAAATATGCGCAGCGAGCACAGCAATATATGGAAACACACGCATTTGCTCGGACATGGCACGGAGATGGATTCGGCGCTTGTTTCATACAGTACATGGTTATAATAATGTCAAGCACCAGACATCATGGAGATTTAGAATTGGCTGATGAATTGATGTCATGAATATGTATTATCTGAACAGAACCAGATGCGCCCATCATGTTTGGTATTGAAGCAAGCAGAATGATGTGTGGGTTAGTTTGATGCTGGTTGTGAAGTTGTGGGACATTGCAGCGGATAGATATGATTATATGTATAAAAGCTAAGATCACTTTGTTGAGAACAATGGATGATCAAGCCAACCTTTTACTAAGATTTTCAGGGCTGAACCTGATTAACATATACAAAGGAGAGAGAGAAAGACCCCTCCCCTAGGAACAGACACACAGGAGGATAGTTCCTGTCTGGGGGGGTTGGGGGTCAGTTTTTGCTGGTGGCCTCAGAGAACAGATGTAATGAAGCTACACTCAGAACAAAGCTCACAGAAGCATGGCTGGATCATCACCAGGCACCAAAGGCTAAGTATTGAATTCACATGGCTAGATAAGGAAATATAGACAGATTGCTTTCTGGTTTAAATAGGATATTGTAACTTGGTTGTGTGATTGTTGGGTGTTTGTGTGATAGATCTGGGAATCTGTGATGGTAGCTGGGACATTAGACAACCTGTAGCATAGCATTTGTGGTATTTGTTTGCCTATGGTGATTTAAAATAGATTGTACTGGTTAGTTATAATATATATCTTGTTAATCATAAATACCACCATGCAGTTACGTTTGGGCATGTGCTTGTGGCAGTGGCGGGCTGAGATGTGTGGTTACATTGTGATCTGGTCTTGTGATGAATATGCTCTGGTTATTGAGATACTGAAGTTGTTTGGAATGTGAAAGTGAATAAGATGGTTCTAGGAAGTTGTTTGGAATGTGAAAGTGAATAAGATGGTTCTAGGAAGTTGGATTGAAATTGTGAAAGGTGATTTAGATGGTTTGGAATTGTAAAATCAGAACATATGCATTATTCTGAGGCTTGGACATTTTGGAATAAAATGGAGTCTTGTGTCTTCTGCTATGTGATTGTGGTGTAGTAGAGAGTGCCATGTGTTTGGACCTGCAAATCTAAAATGGCTGCTGCCGGGTGCTTTCCCCTCCCCCTTTCACATGTGTTGCAGTCTTCATGGGAGTTTTCTCAAAATGGAGTCTAGCTTCTGTCCCATGCGGTATTGTAGGGTTGTGTATATAGGGACAGCCAGTATGGGTAAGGTCAAGTATTTTCTCCACAAAGATTCTCAGCATTGAATAACTGCGCAGCGATTGTTCCTCACATGTGTAAGCTTCTCTGCAATCATATTGTCTGTATTGTTATGGTGAGCCATTTCTCTCTCTCTCTCTCTCTCTTCTCCTCTTTCTCTCTTATTTTCCCTTAAACGTAATTGTATTGTATTGTATTTCCTGTGCAGTTATCTGGTTAGGTAGTCTATGTTATATTGTAGTGTATGATTTGTATTTGTATTAATTCTTTTGCAAGTATATCATTCATAATATATATATATTAGGCGTTGGACCCTGAGCACGGTATCTGTGTATTTCTTATAGTGTTAAGTATTCTCAGAGCGTCGGTGACGCTCGAACAGCTTTAAAGGTAATAAGGTTATTCTGTGTTGCATTTACACTCTATCATTACACTAAGGTTTTACTGCATAATACACCGTTTATGGTTTAGATATAAAGGTTTAACATTGTGAGCGTCGGCGCCGCTGGTGATCTCCTCGTGGTCCCGAGCGTCCGCTACGCTATAGCGAATCATTACGTTGGTCGGCAGCCAATAGCGTGCCTGCCTGTAATCTCTTGGCCGTGAGCGAACGTGACGCTTGAGCGTCTTGACTACGGCTAAGCGATTGTTACGCAAAGTGCGTACCCTTACGGTACTCCATACATAAATAGCGTACAGTGTTCTTAGACCTCATAAAGGGTTTTATATACGATAAATATTTAGCTTTATCAATTGCGGGCTCGTCCTGTCCTTCACATATCTGCACTAGGTAATTTCAGCAGACATTATCCAGCAGCAAAGGGCGGGAGATCATATTCCTCGTAGTGCTGTTTGGATAAGCGTCTGCTTCTCTTAGTAAAGGGTGCTGAAGGAATCCGGGAACCGGAGGTAAGAACAACATGCTAGTCTCTTTTAAAACTGTTTATTTTTCTGTCTTGCGTACACACGCACGCACACATATATATCTGCATTTCTTTTTTTTTCATTTGTGTATTTTCGTATATCACTCTCCTGTTTGCCAGTTTTATAGTTGATAAACGTGCTAAGAGAGACTTGCTGCTATTTCATAGTTTAAGAGTAAAAAGGTAATATAGTTAAAGTATAGACAAATACAGCTGTGCCTGAGAGACAAGGCGAAGTCAGTGTGGTGCGCGGTAGATGATAAAGGATCATCTTCATTGATAAACGTATAAATTGTGTTACGGTGGATCTTTGCTTTGCGTACACGTGTCTCTAACAAAGGACTGAGACTTGCGTACGCAACCCAAGGGCCGACGCACGCAGCGTATATTACGCAACGGAGCGTACGGGTACGCCCACGTAACTCAAATCACAAGTGTTAATTATTTTTTTTCAACGCGATAAATAGCGCAACGCGGTAAATAACGCAAGGCGATAAATCGCGCAAATCTATTTTAACATTCGAAATTTAAATTAATAGATCCTTCTCCTAATTTGTAACACATCTGGTCTAAAGAAAATTTCTGCGCAGAAATAGAAATAGAAACAAAAGTGTATATGTGGTGAGTGAGTGTTTGTTTTTACAATTATTGAGGTTGAACCACAAGAAAAGTCGAGTTCTCGTGAGGTACATGCGTGTAAGTGACGTACATGGTGGCTAGGGAGGCATCCCTGGTTAAAACATACAATTTGAGCATTAGAGTGTAGCAGACCAGGAGGTCATACTGTAACAGACGAGGAGGTCATAGCAGACCAGCAGGTTCAGGTACAGCAGACAAGGAAGTCCGCTATACAGTCCACAGGCACAACTCCAAGAAAGGGTTGGTGCAACACCCATATAGGCCATACAAGCTCTGGCTGAAGGAATTCGCAGCCGTAATTTTCGATTCCGTTGGTCGCTCAGTACATAAGATTAGTTGCTTATGTGCTGAACGATTGTACCGCACGTAATTGTGTGCATTAGTAAACCTGACCGGTACTATTTGTGTACGAAGGTCATAAACGCTATTTGTACATTCTAACGTGATTTGTGTAATTTTTTTTATTTTAAGGGAGGTTCGCTGCTCACTCAGGAACTATCCAACAACCAATAGTTACTGGAAAGAGTAAGTGTTCTTCGGATCACCCTCACAGGTTCCAGTAAATAGAGGTTCAGGTCGCAGGGGCCCTGGGTCGAGTACGCCAGCACCATATCGGTGTGATCAGGTCGTATTGGTCGGCGTGGGCGAGTGAGTGGGGTACTCGGTAAACCGCCACCGTCAGCCTATTTTGAACATTTTGGTTTGCGTAAGGGTTGGCTGAATAAAGCAACACCTTCGAACTATGGGGGCCACTTGTTCAGGTAGGGGGCGATCAACCTCGGTTCGGGTTGATTCAGTGAACCGACCAGTCGGGTCGGCAAGGTACGTAATGTGTGAGAAATACGGAAGTCACACAGAAGCTTTATGTGATGAATGGGAGAGAATGACAGTACATGACGGGGAGAAATTCCCAAGAGTAGGTAGCTTCAGCACAGAAGTGTTAACGAATTTAAGGAGAAGGATATGTCTCATTAAATCAGCCAAGAGACGAATCAAGCATTATGATTATTTACAGTTGTGGCAACAGGAGGGTGACATACAGAGAGGATTGGCTCAGGCGGCGGGATCTGGCTCGATCAGAAAACTGATAGCCACGGCCCCACCACCATCATATATATCGGGAGAAAAATTGGTTGCGGAGAATGACGCATTAAGGTGTAACAAACAAACACTTAGCAACTGTGTAAATGTTAAAACATGATGATTGTTTGCAGTTATGGCAACAGGAAAGTGAAATGCAAAGAAATGTAACTTACATACCTAACTTTCATCTTGAGAGGAGAGACATGGCAACGGAGAGGATTATGGTTGCGGAGAAAAGCACAGGGTTGAACCATAAAAACGCTCTTAGCAACTGTAGTATAGATGATAAGAATAAGTGTAATAAATGTAACAATGATAATTGTAATACTGTTGAATGTACAACTATTAACCTATGCAAGTTGCACCCCATGTCAAACTTCCCTCAGGAATACAAACAAGAAAGTGAGCCCAGAACAATGTCGGCACCTCTTCCAGAAGCCATCCTACAAGACATCCAGGTGGACACGACCAAATCGGTAAAGGCAATAATCAAACCCCCTAACGGAGGGTCAGGTGAGGTCGTGTCCACAGGTACGTACAATGTTTTATATCACGCACAAACAGATGTACCACATATTGTAAGACCAACACAAGATGATGTAGCTGAGTTTGATCCGGTCAGGGTGATTGCGGTCCCCAATGGGAAGACTGACGATCGGGGAATCATTCCCGTCAAGGACAGTGCAATGCGCTGTCTCTGGTCCCGGACCGAATTGAGATCAATTATGTCTGAATTTCCTGATCCTAGGAAAAATCTAGTAGCCTGTCAAAGATTTGTTAAAGAACTAGGAAACTCCACAGAACCCGCCAACAAAGAGTGGCGAGCAGTGCTGAGGACATGTTTGCCCTCCAGTGTTGACCCTGAAAAATTCATTACTGATTGTAAATTAGACACGGAGGCACCTTGTACGGAGGAACACAATCAGGAATGTATTAAGCAGATCAACCAACAGTTAGAAGTATATTTCCCAGCCATTGTCGAGTGGAACAAAATCTTCTCCATAAGACAAAACGAAGGGGAAAGTATCTAATTATTTCAATCGAGCACTGCAAATAATGGCTAGAAACACTGGGATCACAGACATCAAGACAAATGCACAACATAAAGGAATAGCGGTTAGAGTATTAATGAATGGTTTAAAGGATGAATTAAGTACAAGAGTACACACCAACCCAGACTGGAGAGATATCTCGGTGGCCGCATTAAGAGAGGCCGTCATTAATCATGATCAGAATATCACCAGATACAGAGAGCCACTAAGTAACAAGTTAATGGCAACAAGTATACAGGCCCTAACCACAAGACCACTCCAACAAAAGCCCCACACCACCGCGAGAAATTCAAATATGGAAGTCTGTTATAATTGCCTGAAGAAAGGTCATTATGCAAGAGATTGCAGGCCTAGAAGCATACACAAGGTATATACACCCCCTAGACATGAAAATGAGCATAAATATGACACACCAAATTACAAGCAGGGATCACATAGGAAGAATTTTGAGCCACACCCATGATATGTAGTCAAGAAAGGTGATCATACGACTGATGGTAAGCCTGAGGTAACGGTTAATAAATTGGGAGGTCATTCCCTGAAGACACAGGAATGACCAGGTGAAACGTTGTAAATGTATTTGTGAAAAATGTTTTTTTTTCTCTCCCTCTATCCCCATCTCTGACGATCATTGATAGGACTCAAACATTGCATATCTGTTTGGTCTTTGCAGAAGTCTACCAAACCCCAGCATGACCTACCCACATCAATGTATCCTGGCCAGATACAGAGGGTATGGAGGTGCTGGTGGGAGGGACTGCGCAAGGAAATCCATTGGACATGTAGATATGACAGCCTGATGATCTGACAATGTTTTAAAATGTTTGAAAAATGTTTTTTCCCCTGTTGTTGTTATTGTTGATTTAAGTAATATACACATGCATATAAATTGTTCTCTCTCTTTTGTTTTTTGTTTCCTCTCTCTTCTCACTCATGTTTTCATGTTTTAAAGATGGTATGTCACACATCAGTTAAACAAATGGTAATGCAAGATTTTTGCTCCTTACAGAGAGATCGCTGATTTGGAAGGAATATTGCATTATCGGAATGTTCGTTTGGAAGACTGAAAGACAGCACCTTTGAGATGACAGCGGAACAAGAAGAACAACAAGACTAGAGAACTTATTATCGTAACAAGTTTCTCTCCCCCTCAAACTGTTTTTTGTACCCCATTACAAAATTTCTTCTTTTCTCCTCCTGTAAGATGGACTTGCCCCAAGAGACTGTGATATGGATTTTCCTGTTGACCATGATGTTGACCAGAGCAGTCTGTTTCGGTGAGAGTATCAGTGAGGTCGAGAAAGGATCCAGAAAGGTCCTGATGATAAAGATGGAGGTGTAAATTTCCAATAGCAACCCAATCACCAAGCAAAGGCGAGTACCGGAAACGATCTAGCAGCCATGTTATCTGTAAACATTTTTCTTTTAAGGATTGTTAGCTGAAGAAAACTGTATCTGTAGGCTCTGTAACAATGTCATTGAGGATGGGTGCATTAAGAAATGCCAATCCAGTTTTAATATCCATATGGACCGGCATCCATTGAGTGACTATCACTCCTTAGTGGGTAGCATGTTAAATAAAACAGATTGTTGGGTATGCTCTCAAGTACCTCAAGGTCATAGCAAATCAGGGCTAGTACCATTTCCTTTAACGTTAGGGGAGGTACTTGAGTTAAGTGGTGGGAGACCGGTGGACAGGAGGTTTAATATCTCCAGCCCTCCTAGTTTGAAGCTCCACCAATACCATGTGGATAGGTCCCTATTATGTTTCAACATCTCCAATCCCCGAAAGCCGGGAAATTGGGAAGTGTCATGGAGTAATCAAACCATGACCTTTTCGCATAGAGCAGATAGAATGCCTACAGATACAGAGCTTATACGCCACATAGCCAGTAGAGGAAAATCTTTCCGGTATAGGTATACCTTAGGAAATAGGATTACGAGAGTTGGAGAGGTATCACCAGGATACTGTACACATATCGTACAACCTGATACGTGTACTAAGCAGATGGAAGAATTAGGGGTAGGAGATTTCACATGGAGGATGTGTAATATGGTTATGTCCTACTCTGTCCCATATGTTCTCCCCGATGATGCATATTTCATATGCGGGAGGAAGGCGTATAAGTGGCTTGCCCCAAACTCTGAAGGATTGTGTTGTATTGGAAAAGTACTACCTGAGGTAATGAGTTTGAGGAGTGAGGAAACTGTAATTCCAATGAATTTGAGTTATGACCCAACGGTGGAAACAATGATGTAATGAAAATGCGATTATACGGTCCGGTTCTTTCACCTGTTTTTCCGTTTTCCTCTAAGGTAAAAAGACCCACTTGGACGAGGAATTTGATGAGCTGATATACAGACAACGGATAGATTAAAGAAGAAGTTTTGACAACCTTATACACAGATATTTGATGAACTTTGCCATAGATCCCCAGTTTCCCTAGAAATTTTAAAATTACGCCAGCCCAACACTTTTGTAAATCTATGGACATTGACATAAGCTTTTGCTCGCACCTTATGGGCAAAAGCACAAAGAAGACTGCAACCAACAGACACCGAACAAGACTTCAACCGACAAATGTACATTAACCTGACATAGAATACCACTGCATTTACCATAAGTGTTCTTTATCTTCATTTCTACAACCCTCAGGTAGTGACACACATAGTCGATAGGGAATACAGGCACAGATATCAGCAATCACATATTCCCCCATTCATGTATCATCAACTAAAATGTGCTCCCCCATTTTGTTACAACCAAAGCCGAAAAGAGCTCGGTAAAGTTTGACAGCCCATCCACAGACCCGTACCACGGGATAAGAAGGAATTCAAATGTATACTTCGCAATACCTCGAAGCTTGATTTAAAACACGTACGGCACGATGATACATGACCCCCCAAACATGGATTCATACATACATACTTCTGCTATCTCACTAGGTCATACCTTTTTCCCACCTTCTTCTCTCCTCCCTTACCCAATCATAGAAATGTATTTACATATGACATATATTTTTCTCTTTTTGAAATGTTTTAGGAAGTGGCAGTTATTGGTGACTGCCAAAGGGTGGACTGTCAAAGTCAAAAATATTACATAGAGAGAACATACAAACCACACACACATTTAAGTCGCTATACTTGCAAATATGCGCAGCGAGCACAGCAATATATGGAAACACACGCATTTGCTCGGACATGGCACGGAGATGGATTCGGCGCTTGTTTCATACAGTACATGGTTATAATAATGTCAAGCACCAGACATCATGGAGATTTAGAATTGGCTGATGAATTGATGTCATGAATATGTATTATCTGAACAGAACCAGATGCGCCCATCATGTTTGGTATTGAAGCAAGCAGAATGATGTGTGGGTTAGTTTGATGCTGGTTGTGAAGTTGTGGGACATTGCAGCGGATAGATATGATTATATGTATAAAAGCTAAGATCACTTTGTTGAGAACAATGGATGATCAAGCCAACCTTTTACTAAGATTTTCAGGGCTGAACCTGATTAACATATACAAAGGAGAGAGAGAAAGACCCCTCCCCTAGGAACAGACACACAGGAGGATAGTTCCTGTCTGGGGGGGTTGGGGGTCAGTTTTTGCTGGTGGCCTCAGAGAACAGATGTAATGAAGCTACACTCAGAACAAAGCTCCCAGAAGCATGGCTGGATCATCACCAGGCACCAAAGGCTAAGTATTGAATTCACATGGCTAGATAAGGAAATATAGACAGATTGCTTTCTGGTTTAAATAGGATATTGTAACTTGGTTGTGTGATTGTTGGGTGTTTGTGTGATAGATCTGGGAATCTGTGATGGTAGCTGGGACATTAGACAACCTGTAGCATAGCATTTGTGGTATTTGTTTGCCTATGGTGATTTAAAATAGATTGTACTGGTTAGTTATAATATATATCTTGTTAATCATAAATACCACCATGCAGTTACGTTTGGGCATGTGCTTGTGGCAGTGGCGGGCTGAGATGTGTGGTTACATTGTGATCTGGTCTTGTGATAATTATGCTCTGGTTATTGAGATACTGAAGTTGTTTGGAATGTGAAAGTGAATAAGATGGTTCTAGGAAGTTGTTTGGAATGTGAAAGTGAATAAGATGGTTCTAGGAAGTTGGATTGAAATTGTGAAAGGTGATTTAGATGGTTTGGAATTGTAAAATCAGAACATATGCATTGTTCTGAGGCTTGGACATTTTGGAATAAAATGGAGTCTTGTGTCTTCTGCTATGTGATTGTGGTGTAGTAGAGAGTGCCATGTGTTTGGACCTGCAAATCTAAAATGGCTGCTGCCGGGTGCTTTCCCCTCCCCCTTTCACATGTGTTGCAGTCTTCATGGGAGTTTTCTCAAAATGGAGTCTAGCTTCTGTCCCATGCGGTATTGTAGGGTTGTGTATATAGGGACAGCCAGTATGGGTAAGGTCAAGTATTTTCTCCACAAAGATTCTCAGCATTGAATAACTGCGCAGCGATTGTTCCTCACATGTGTAAGCTTCTCTGCAATCATATTGTCTGTATTGTTATGGTGAGCCATTTCTCTCTCTCTCTCTCTCTTCTCCTCTTTCTCTCTTATTTTCCCTTAAACGTAATTGTATTGTATTGTATTTCCTGTGCAGTTATCTGGTTAGGTAGTCTATGTTATATTGTAGTGTATGATTTGTATTTGTATTAATTCTTTTGCAAGTATATCATTCATATATACTTGCATTCGCTCTTCAAATTGTCACTTGCGAGGGGGAAAGAAGGAAATACCTTTGGTCTAAGGCCACGGGGTACAATTTTGTGCTTAATATAATTTTCTGTAACATCCCATGATAAGCGTGTGCCGGGGTGGGGGACCCTGAGCACGGTATCTGTGTATTTCTTATAGTGTTAAGTATTCTCAGAGCGTCGGTGACGCTCGAACAGCTTTAAAGGTAATAAGGTTATTCTGTGTTGCATTTACACTCTATCATTACACTAAGGTTTTACTGCATAATACACCGTTTATGGTTTAGATATAAAGGTTTAACATTGTGAGCGTCGGCGCCGCTGGTGATCTCCTCGTGGTCCCGAGCGTCCGCTACGCTATAGCGAATCATTACGTTGGTCGGCAGCCAATAGCGTGCCTGCCTGTAATCTCTTGGCCGTGAGCGAACGTGACGCTTGAGCGTCTCGACTACGGCTAAGCGATTGTTACGCAAAGTGCGTACCCTTACGGTACTCCATACATAAATAGCGTACAGTGTTCTTAGACCTCATAAAGGGTTTTATATACGATAAATATTTAGCTTTATCAGCAGAGGCATCTTTAAAAACAAATAGGTTGCCTTGGGAGATAGACAGTTTATTTTTATGTGTTCCCATAAACCAGTAGTGTGAAAATTTTATTTGCTCAATTTTAAAGATGTTAGAACTAAATTTTAATTGTAAATTAGCTGGTGTATATGTTTATAGAAAAAGAGAGTTGTCCCTACAAAGAAATAGGGAACATAAGAAAAAGCCTCTTTGTGGGGGCACTCTTTCAAAAAAATTTATAATATTTATTGTTTAAAAATTACATTTTATTTCAATAATTAAAAATAATGTGTATAGAAAAGGGCAAAAAATATACCTATTGGTATGACCCTATAAGACAAACAAACAAAATTCAGTGGTGAGTATAATATAATAATCTCCTCCAAACTGGCAATATATCTCAAAATTAGAATTAGATAGTTTGTAGCAACCTCTGTATCCAGTAATGTGTCTTAGAGTGCAGGTAATAATCCCTATACTCTTGACACAGGATGCAATTTAATTGAATAATTACCGTAAGCAATATTTAATGGAGGGAAATTAATTAATTAAATGCTAGGTGAAAATTATAAGCAAGTAGTTAATATATTCAGTAGGCAAAAGCAACCATAACAGCAGTATTCTTGTTAGTGTCCTTATAGAATATAAAGCAGTATAATTGCTGATACTTATGTTTCAAATCATGAAGCAATATAATTGCTGATACTTTTATTACAAAACAGGTGCCAGAAATAACAAATCCCACAACAGAAATTTGTAGCTGACAATCACTCAAGAAGATAACTTATTTGTATCAATTTATCTGGCGCATACAATAAATACAATAGGTTAATGACCACATTCGCTTCAACAGGTGCAAAAAATGATAAATTTTCACTGCACAAAAAAATGTGATAAAGAGTGAATTTATATACTGATTGAGTAATACCATTAACCTTGTATTAGTGTGGATAAGTAATGAAAGTACCCGTGCCGTTGATCCGCTAACTTCTGCTGCCTTCCCATATGTGAAAGTTGTCACAGTGAATGGGAGGTGAGAGAGTCAGCGGCCGGAACGGGTATGAAGAAAGAGAGTGGCGTTACTTGCTGTTATCGGGAAGCAGGGAGGGGTTATCCTGATAACAGTGTGTCATTGCAGGAAAAAACCCACTCCCGTCCCGCAATGAGTGCGCGCCGAAATACCTCTAGGAGTGATGAAAGATCCTGCTGTTAGGTATTCGTTACTGTCGTTGCTTAGACGCGTCTCTCAAGTTTTGCCTACGAGTCCGGGTCCGTGAGCGCTGCACGGGGTTCCCGGAAGGACGTCAAGATGACGTCAGAGTGTACTGGAAGCGACGTACGTTTCACCCTAGCCGGGCTTGTTCACCATGGATCCTATTGTGGTTCCTGCTATCCTTTACCTATATACTGGCCATACCCAATCATAATTAAGGCTCAATAAATTAAGGTCTAATTAGAGAAGAGGCAATGACACGTTGTGCGTGAACCAGGCTTGATGGAAATAATTAATATGTATGCACTGATTGCAAAAAAATGAATGAAATAAGACAGAAATGAAAAAATAAAATAAATAAAACTAATTGGTGTATATGTTTAAAACTTAACATTTCATCGTAAATGTCCTGTTATTTAATAATTTATCCAATAGAGATAGTGGGGTTTATTAATGAAGAGTCGGGCAGAGGACATTATTGTCTAAATTATTAATAAGCAAATAATTACAATTTCTAGTCCTTCCTAATAATTTAGCATGTGTTAAAAAGTCTTTGTTCATTGTCCAGGCGCTAACCTTGGAATGAGTATACAGCAACATTTGTGTAACGGAAACAATGGACACACAGAAGCCATGTCCCATATATCACGGGTTATGTCCCTGATGACGTCAAAGGAGTGGGATCAGGGATCCATTAGTGTCACTATCCTGGTTGCCAATTGTATCTACCAGTGATGTGCAGTCAGAGCAGACAGGGCAGGCAGGGGAAGCAGAGCCTCACCACCAAACCATATATGTGTGTATCGTCTGGCTTTGATATTAACCAGTGCCTCCTCCTGCTTTGACCTCACCTCACCGCACTATTCTTTACTGTTATTCACCTAAAAAGAATCCATCTGTAATTGGAACTATTTACGAGGGGTAAATGCATATGTAATTAATTTCAAAAGTATTTTAACATGATACATCAAAGTTTTTGAAATATTCTCTAGAACATCAAGTACTTGATCAGTAACATTGCCAAACAACTTAGCCAAAGGCTCAATATTGTGATAATTGTGTACAGAAGCACCTGACATGAACATTTTCTTGTACCAGGGGAGATATACCAGATCATGAGCGTACTGAGGCTTAATTACTTAAGCTATTTGTGTTCTGTGATTCATAGGGCTATTGTGTCTCTTGTATCCATGTTGTGCGGGGCAATGCTGGCCAGTGTATAGCTCCCTTCCCCACCAAAAAGCAAAAACTTGTACGCCCTGTGTCTGTCAGGCTGCGGCACTTACCGCTGCGGCGGCAGGTCCTTGGGTCCGTCCAGGCTCGGTCGGCTGTCTGCGGTGCTGGGCTGCGGGGGAGTGCGGCGCGGTCAGCGGCGGGAGTGACGGCTTCCTGGAAGGCAGGAGGGAGGGAGGACATAGTGGCCGAAGCGTCTCTGTGTGTCTGCAGTATGGGGGCAGCCATAGTGCAGCACCAATGAGCATGATTGGTGAGTGACAGCCAATCTTGATTCCCTGCTGCCTATAATTAGGCTGGGATTTTTGCATTCTGTGCCAGTGCTTTGTTGTAGTTGCTCTGTGCCTTAGCTCTGTGCTCCCGCAGCTTATTCTGTGCATCTCCGGTTAATTGGTCCCGTCTGGCTCTCCGAGTCCTCTGCTGACTCTTGCTGTACAATGCCCGCCAGCGCTCCCATGTGCAGTTACAGTCGCCCGCTCTCCCACCGGTGCCTTCGGATTCCGCAGGATCCCCATGGTGGTTTGCCAGCGTCCAGTTTTCACAGTTCTTCATCTACGTCTTCAAATCATCCAGCATCCAGTTTCCACAGTTCTTCATCCACGTCTTCAAATCATTCAGCATCCAGTTTTCACAGTTCTTCACCCACATCTTCAAATTATCCAGCACCCAGTTTTCACAGTTCTTTATCCACGTCTTCAAATCATCCAGCATCCAGTTTCCACAGTTCTTCATCCATGTCTTCAAATCATCCAGCATCCAGTTTTCACAGTTCTTCATCCACGTCTTCATATCATCCAGCAACAGTTCTTCAGCTTTGCCACTGCATCATTCTACAAACTCGACTTCACAATTCTTCAGTCTCGTCCTTATATCAACCTATGAACACTCTTCACGGTTATACAGCCTCAGCCTCATATCATTCAGTGACTTGCTTCCCAGCAGTTTCCCAGTCCTGAACTAATTAGCCCCAGCTCCCTGCAGTCTCATTCATATCTGTTGTCCTCAATAAATATATGAAAAGAAATTAAATTCGTCCTCCTTGTTTCCAGCACTCAGAGGCTTCTGCTCCTTCGGTTGGACTGAGTACAACGGATCCACAAACACCTGCCTTGACAGTGTCCACATACAAAATACAATTTGGAGGGTAATAGCATTTTGTCTATCCAAGTAACTTCAGTGGCCAAATATAACAAGAATTTGGCTATTTTGGGAATACAAGTGGTAGAATTATTAGTAGGTAATATTAGTCTTTACCAAAACTGTCCCTAGATTCCCATGATACAGTACACCTCAGTATTATTAACCCATGGGAAGCAGTGACCAGGGTAGAGGAGAGGAGACGGTCATTGGCCGACCGCAGTGGACGGGAGGGAGTATGAAGGGAGAGGAGGCTGGAGATGTAGGGAGCAGTGGAATTAGAGATGGCCTTGTATGTGAGGGTGAGGAGTTTGAAGCAGATTCTGTAGGGGAAAGGCAATACTACTGATAGCTTTAGCCAGAAGGTAATGCATCTGTATAAATGTATTATACTATGGATCATGTAAATGTTTTGGAAGCTCCCGCTTACTATGATTATAGTGGGAGGAATTACTAAAGTTGGTCTGAGATTGGTTATAGGTACCTATGAGTAAAGCCCATATTATAGCAGCCAACCCAGTACAAAAAAAATTGCACATCCTATTATACAGGGCTTTACTGGTTCGGGGCGATTAAGTTGGTATCTATTAAGTGTGAAACAATACTTGCATTCTTAATTTTCTTGCAATAAGTTGAGTGGATCCAAGTGTTCTGTCCTGCCACCTTGACTAAGGTTGGAGTACTGACAAGAACTTGGTAGGGGCTCTCAAATCGTGGGTCCTATCCTTTTCTCACGTGTTTCTTTATGACCACCCAGTCACCATGCTCAAGGTCATGGGTTTCTCCAGAGATATTGGGATCTGCAGTAGAAGCAAACACTTGGTGGTGTATTCTGGTTAGTTCTTGTTTAAGTGGATGACATACTGTGTCAAGCCTGCAGACTCATGCTGCAGTTGCTGAGGGAAATAACATCCTGTTCTACTGTAGCTGGAGACCAAAACAGTATCTCAAAGAGGGTAAGTTTATACTTCCTGCTGAAACTATGTCTGAGAACAGTGCCAAGGGTAAGCATTCCAACCAATTCCTATGTGTTTTAGCCATTAGTTTCTGCAATTTCAGTTTAAGTGTCTGGTTCAGTGTTATGTAGTGCCTGCATGATCCCCAGGTCTGCCAAGATGTGGTTTAAAATAACCCCAGTAAAATTTGTACCTTTGTCACTCTCTATTACCTCAAGTACCCCCATAACTGAAAACTACTTCAGATATCAGTTTCTTTTCTACATTTTTTTATGTTTGCTGACCTGCAGGGCCAAGCCCTGGGCAGCCAGAAAATATGTCCACACACACTAAGACATATCCTGATACTTTGGACAACTGTGTAAAGTTATTCTGTAATCTCTGAATTGGAAAGTATGTTTTAGGGTTAGCCTGAAGAGGCACAGAGACTGTTTTCGCTAGGTGAAAATGTTGGATACGTATTGTACACCCCATGGTATATGCCTGTGCTACCTGCGTGAACCTAGGAGCTACCCAATGTTTGTTCAAAGTATTAACAGTAGTGTCTCTGGAATTATGCACTTTCCCATGAAGTATCTGGGCAATGACTGGGTACAGTGAGCGGGGAAGGCAAAGGCGTTGGTTCACCACCCACCTTTCTCATCATTCCTTTGCTCCCAGTCTTATCCAGACTGCTATTTCCTTCTGTGGGGCTTGTGCTTGCATTTTCTGCAGTAAGTTTGGGTCAAATTGTTCTACTGATACTGTTAACACGTTAACAGGGGTGGCTTCAGGGTGTCCTTCTTTGCTGCTCTGTCTGCTAATGCACTGCCTTTTACATCCATAGTACTTGTGGCCAGAGATCCCATCAGCCACATGGACAATGACAGCCGTGGCACGTAAGGGGTTAACCTTCCATGCCCGATGCGATTTTTAAAAGGACGAATTGTCGCTGGATGCAAATGCATGTTTAATACTGTGTTTTCACCATGTTATCTTTAATGCTCTAGGCACAGTTATAGAACTGCATGGAGAAAGCACTTATGAGAAAAGTATGAGGTATTTTGCTTCTACTGTAAAAGGCCTTGACAATTGTTCTTCAGACACTTTTGCATAGAAAGTCATATGTTAATTGTTCTAGCTCCAGCAGGGGATAGGTGTCAATTGGCAGGCTTTTGGTGAGGAAACATTTTCTTTGCAATACAAACTAAGGTCTGGAAAGAAGACTGTGCTTTCAGCATCTCTTATTGTGTGGATGCTACTGTAAATCAGATTGTGTTTTACGAAAGCAAATGAGTTTCGTGTAACAACAGTTTGATTTAAGATTTCCTAGGCTGCATCATGTAGGATGCAGATTTTTGTTCAAATGACAAGAACGTTTTCTATGGGTGAGAGGGTGAATGCAATTGAAATTCCAGTTATATTTACATTTGTGAAAGAGACAGGGACATGTTAATCAGATTGTGTTTAGGAAAGCATACTGGTTTGGTTCTTATAAGAAAAGGAGCAGAATATTGCTTTATCTGATTCTTAACTCTTTTGAAATGCAACTTGTATTTATTTATATTTTGTACGATAACCTGATTGGTTGGAGAAGACAGGGTGGGCTTACCATCCTGTGGTACTGTATGTTGGTTTGAGATAAAAAAAAGGAGGCCTGTGAGCTTCAAGTGTATACCATTTTCACTCTGCTATAAACATCTTGCTGTATTGCTGAAGTTCTTTTCAGAACTATCTGGGTGAATAAAACATCTTCTGCCTCAAGACGACTGCTTCAACTTGTGACCTGCAGGGCTGGGCGAAACCCAGCTCTGTTCTTTGGCTGTCCAGGGTACTCCCAGCATCTCTATGCTCCGCCTTCCGTCTGCTACCGTGCCTTGCTTGGGCAAGCGACTATTGGGGATTCGTCAACCCCACTCAGGGGTGGTAAGACAGCATGTCGACACTTACAGAGCAGAACCGTGGTTCCAGACACCACGGCAACAAGGAGTCTGGTGGTGGCAGCATAGTACATGCCCACTGCGCAGTGGGAGTAGTCAGTAACAGATGGTTACTGACGGTAAGTTGGAATCCCCTATTTGGACAGGTTCCATGTGACCTAAATCTCCATTCTGTGACAGGGGGCGGGACGTGATGTGACGAGGGCATTTGTATGGAACCGTCCGGTAACAGTACTGTTTCAGGTGTTTGACTTTACTTTTATAATAGCCACCTTCCTAGGCAACTGCAAATCAGCAAACAAGGACCTAAAGCAATCTGCATGTTTAATAGGCTTACCAGATGACCTCATAAAATCTCTTCTGTTCCATATTGGGCCATAATCATAAGTGATCCCATTGCAGGGACATGCAGTGAGGTAAATGACTGAGGGGGCACTGACTAGTACCAGAGCCAGATTTACACACAATATATGAGCCAAAGGGTACATGTGGGCATTATGCAAAGGAGCAGATGTATGAACTCCTGGAAATTTGGTGAGTTTTGATCAGAGAAGTGCAGAAAAGAAAGGCAGTGGAGGCAATGCCTCATCTGCCATAGACTTTTTACTCCAGAGGAGTTTTGACTATAAAAAGTATTAGAATAATACAAAGAAGATATTTCTAACATATTCTAGGTATTTTTATGTACTTTACAGTGGGGATTGAAAGTTTGGGCACCTCAGGCAAAAATTCATTTTAATGTGCAAAAAGAAGCCAAGGAAAGATGGAAAAATCTCCAAAAGGCATCAAATTACAGATTAGACATTCTTATAACATGTCAAAAAAAGTTTTATTTTATTTCCATCATTTACACTTTCAAAAGAACAGAAAACAAAAAATGGTGTCTGCAAAAGTTTGGGCACCCTGCAGAGTTAATACCTTGTACTGCCCCCTTTGGTAAGTATCACAGCTTGTAAATGCTTTTTGTAGCCAGTCAAGAGTCTTTCAATTCTTGTTTGAGTTATCTTCGCCCATTCTTCCTTACAAAAGTCTTCCAGTTCTTTGAGATTCCTGGGCTGTCTGTGACGCACTGCTCTTTTAAGGTCTATCCATAGATTTTCAATTATGTTGAGGTCAGGAGATTGTGAAGGCCATGGCAAAACCTTCAGTTTACGCCTCTTGATGTAATCCACCGTGGATTTTGAGGTGTGTTTAGGATCATTATCCATTTGTAGAAGCCATCCTCTCTTTAACTTCAGCTTTTTCACAGATGGCATCAAGTTAGCGTCCAAAATTTGCTGGAATCTTATTGAATCCATTTTTCCTTCAACTCGTGAAATGTTCCCTGTGCCACTGGCTGCAATACAACCCCAAAGCATGATTGACCCCCCCCCCCATGCTTAACAGTTGGACAGAGGTTCTTTTCATTAAATGATGTGCCCTTCCTTCTCCAAACGTACCTTTGCTCATTCCGGCCAAAAAGTTCGATTTTAACCTCATCGGTCCACAGAACTTTATTCCAAAATGCATCAGGCTTGTCTATATGTTCATTTGCAAACTTCAAATGCTGATTTTTGTGGTGAGGACGTAGAAGAGGTTTTCTTCTGATGACTCTTCCATGAAGACCATATTTGTACAAGTATCTCTTTATAGTGGAATAGTGTACCACAACTCCAGTGTCTTCCAGATCTTCCTGGAGGGATCGTGCAGTCAAACGTGGATTTTGACTTGCTTTTCTCACAATCCTGCGAGCTGTTCTGTCTGATAAATTTCTTGGTCTTCCAGATCTTGCTTTAACTTCCACTGTTCCTGATGACTGCCATTTCTTAATTACATTCCGAACAGAGGATATGGGTATCTGATAATGCTTTGCTATCTTCTTCTAGCCTTCTCCTGCATTGTGAGCGTCAACTATTCTCAGTTTCAGTGTTCTACACAACTGCTTAGAGGAACCCATGGTGCTGATTGTTGGAGCAAGGTCAGATGAGTCTGGGCTTTTAAAACCTTTGAGATTGACATCACCTGGTCTTTCCAGACGATGATTGAGAACAATCCATGGTGGTGGTGGTACCTTTATTGTAATTGGGTACCATAAGAGAATATCTGCCACTTCATCTTTAATTACTGCCGCAGAAGCAACAGCATGGACACATGAGAGTGCTTCTCTTATTACAGGATCTAAATGTAAAGAGTAATATCCAAGAGGCCTTTGTATTCTTCCATGTTCCTATGTGAGTACACCATGGGCATGGCCTGAATTTTCATGAGAGAAAATTGTAAAGGGATTACTGTAGTTAGGGAGTGCCAAAGCTGGAGCATTAAGAATATCATTCTTAAGTTGTTCAAAGTTGTTAAGTTGTTTGTCATTGGTTTTCTGTCTGATCTATATGTTCTTAAATCTCATTGCAAAGCATCATACAGACATTAAAGCTTATTTTATGCATTTGGTATCCATTCCTACAATAGGCTATGAGGCCTAGAAATGCCATGAGTTGTTTTAATGTTGTGGGTGGTGGCACCTGTGAAATGGCTGTTCTCCTTTCAGCTGTAATGTTCTTGGCTCTAGTTGATATACAATGGCATAAGAACAGAATTTGAGTTTGTACCAACTGCAGTTTGTCTTTGGATGCCTTGCATCCTTTGTTATCTAAAATGTTAGCAATTAAATAGTGTCCTGTATAGTATTTGAACAAAAAAGTTCATCCACATATTGGATGAGCACTGTGCTTGTATTACAAGGGTGTCATTATTTAAGGACAAATGACATGGCTTATGAAAAGGCTGTGATAATCTAGTCCAACTGTACTGCTTGTCTGAGTATGTGAAGGCCAATTTAAATTGGCTCTCCTCTATCAAGGGATCTGAGAAGAAAACATTTGCCAAATCAATTACTGTGAACCATTCTGAGGTAGTAGGAATTTGTTATAGCAGCGTGTCAGGATTGGTCATGATAGGGCTATCATCATCTATCACCATCCTTTTATTGACCTCTCTAAGGTCATGAACCATCCAGCATATTACTGGTTCACCTGGCTTTGTTTTCTTTTTTATTCTGGGAAAGGGGTGTGTTCCATGGGGAGCTGCAAGGCTTCAAAACTCCAGTGTGTACATATTCTTGTATCTGCTTGCCAACTGCATTAGTTTGATCTATATTAAGAGGATACTGTTTCATATGCACAAGTTGGATACTAGGCTTCAGTTGTGTAGACACTGGAGTAACAAGCAAGAGTTCCACATCAGTTTTACTTTTTGTCCAAAGTTTATCTGGAAACTGAGTCAGTACCTCCTCTACACCTGTGTCTACTTGATTAATGTTTGCATCTAATGTCTGAGCATACATATAGGTGTCAAAAGCAATAGACTGCTGCTTGCCTGCTCCAGTTGTGATTGTATCCCTATCCCTATATATTACTGCTGCTTCGAGAGTTGACAATAAATCTGCACCTAATAAGTTGATTGGGCATGTCTCTGACATTGGCACCTTGACTATAACTGGATTCCCTGTAGGAAACTGTACTAAAGGGGTTTGGCTATTTACTGGCATAGTAGTGCCATCTAAGCCAATGGCATTCACACAAGTATTAATTAATAAGCTGGAAGGATCTGATCTGCCCTTACAATAGTTCTGGCTGCCCCAGTATCCACTAGACAGGGCATAGTCACTTTATGTTCTATTTCTACAGCTATAGGACATTGATGCCCTGAAACATTGGGTGTCACCACGAGCAGACTGGGAAGGTGGGGGCCAGTTTCCTATCATACTTGGGTTTGTCCTTCTTCTGGCTCAGACATTCTGCTGCCAGGGTCAGGCAATCATTTCATATGACCATGTTGATAACAATGAAAACATAGGCATTAGGGAAAACAAAGACGTTTTCCCTATTATGCCCGCAGTGTACACTGACCATGTCTATCTCTTCCTGACTTATGGTAGTCTCTATTGTTTCTACTGTCTGTGGTTATACCATAGACAGGCTGAGGGGCAGATTTGATATTTTTTTCTACTCTCTCTTTGTGATTTTGCTCTATTGCCCTCAAAATAGTGAGGAGTGTGTTGGGTGCGAAGGATGCAGCCTCTGGTCTGCTTTTATATAATTTCTCTTTTATTATTGGACCTAAGCCATTAAGTAGAGTACTTTTAAAAATTCTTATCTCCCTGGGATCTACAAACCCGAACCTCTGATCTGTGTGTCTGCGGAGTATTATGTCATAGTAGACCTGTACTAATTCACCCTTTTCCTGCATGTGTTCTATATTTGCAGGAACATCACTGAAACCTGTCTCTCCTCCTCTGACACCACCTCCCCTGCTGCCCTCTCCTACGGAGGCCTCTCCTTCACCCACACGGTCAGACCTGATGGTCGCCAGGGTGGAGGCGTGGGCATCCTTCTCTCCCCTAACTGCACCTTTCGTGTCATCCCACCTGAGCCCTTCCTCACCTTCTCCACCTTCGAGGTCCACACTATCTGCCTCTTCTAACCCATTCACCTCCTTGTGGCAGTGATCTACCGCCCCCCTGGCCACTGCTCACCTTTCCTTGACAACTTTGCTGCCTGGCTTCCCCACTTTCTCTCCTCTGACCTCCCCTCTGTCATCCTCGGTGACTTTAACATCCCTATTGACATCACTAATGCTGCTTCCACTAATCTTCTCGCCCTTTCCACCTCCTTTGGACTTTCTCAATGGACCTCCACCCCTACTCACAATCTCGGCCACTCCCTCGACCTTGTCTTCACCCACCAATGTGATCTCTCTGATTTCTCTAACTCTTCCTTCCCTCTCTCCGACTACCATCTGCTTTCCTTCACCCTCTCATCCTCCTTCCTCCTCTCCACGCCCAGACCTACCACCACCAAATGCAATCTCGGGTCTCTCAACCCCACTTTCATGTCCTCCTCGAGACTTTCCTATCTCCTCTTTCCACTATAACTTGTCCCACCCAGGCAGCCTCCTTCTATAACTCTTCCCTAACCGCTGCTCTCGACTCTGTGGCCCCCCTCTCCTCTGTCCCCCTCCGCCGCTCCAAACCCCAACCCTGGCACTCCAAACTAACACGTTTCTTACAAAAATGCTCACGCTCCGCTGAACGCTCCTGGAGGAAATCTTACTCTCCTCCATTTCAAGTTTATTCTCTCCTCCTACAGCTCTGCTCTTTCCCTCGCCAAGCAATCCTTTTTCCAAGCACTCATCTCTTCTCAGTCCTCCTATCCACGCCGTCTCTTTGAAACTTTCAACACTCTCCTTAGCCCCCCTCCTCCTCCCCTCCCATCCTCCCTCACTGCCACTGACTTTGCCTCCTTCTTCATCTCCAAAATTGAGGACATCGAACACGACATCTCCCGCCGTCACTCCTCTGCTACCCCCCTGCCCCCTTTATCCCTCCCCTCCATCTATCCCACCCTGTCCTCCTTCTGTCCCACTTCAGAAAAGGAAGTCCACTCCCTCATCTTATCCTCCCCTCCCTCCACCTGCCCCCTGGACCCCCTTCCCTCCCATCTTCTCTTCTCCCTCTCCCCCACTGCCTGCTCCCACCTTGCTCACCTCTTTAACCTGTCCTTCTCCACCAGCATCTTCCCCTCGCCATTCAAACATGCTCTGGTCTCACCTATTCTCAAAAAACCCAACCTCGACCCCTCATCACCCACTAACTACCGCCCCATCTCTCTTCTCCCCTTCGCCTCCAAATTACTTGAATGACTAGTCTACAGCCGTCTCACAAGCTACCTCTCTGACAACTCCATCCTCGATCCACTACAATCTGGCTTTCGCCCACTCCACTCAACTGAGACTGCCCTGGTGAAAGTCACCAATGACCTGCTTTCGGACAAATCCAGGGGCCACTTCTCTCTGCTTTTCCTTCTGGACCTCTCTGCTGCCTTTGACACCGTAGATCATCCTCTCCTCCTCCGCACACTCCAAAATGCTGGCCTCTCTAGCACTGTCCTTGACTGGTTTTCTTCTTACCTCACTAACCGCTCCTTCTCTGTGTCTGCCTCCAGCACCACATCACACCCTTCCATCCTTCCTGTTGGTGTCCCTCAGGGTTCTGTCCTTGGACCCCTTCTGTTCTCCCTGTACACCTCTTCCCTGGGTGCGCTCATTAACTCATTTGGCCTTCAATACCACCTCCATGCTGATGACACAAAACTCTACCTCTCCTCTCCTGATCTGTCCCCCTCTGTCCTCTCTCAGGTTTCCAGCTGCCTCTCCGCAATCTCCTCCTGGATGTCTGAACGCTCTCTGAAGCTCAACGTGGACAAAACAACTCATCATCTTCCCCCCATCCAGAGCAACACCCCCGACCAATATCTCCATCATTGTTGACAACACCACCATCTCCCCCGTTCCCCAACTCCGCTGCTTGGGCGTCACTCTTGACTCCTCCCTCTCCTTTGCACCCCACATCCAAGCTCTGGCACAATCCTGTTGTTTCCAGCTACGCAACATTGCTCGTATCAGGCCATACCTCTCCCAGAGTGCAACTAAACTCATCATCCACTCACTGGTCATCTCACGACTTGATTACTGCAATGTTCTCCTCACTGGCCTCGCTTGCTCCCATCTTGCTCCCCTCCAATCTATCCTGAACTCAGCAGCTAGGCTTATCTTCCTCTCCCGCCGCACCACATCTGCCACTCCCCTTCGACAAAATCTACACTGGCTCCCATTGCCCTACAGAATCCTCTTCAAACTCCTCACCCTCACAAACAAGGCCATCTCTAATTCCACTGCTCCCTACATCTCCAACCTCCTTTCCCTTCATACTCTCTCCCGCTCCCTACGGTCGACCAATGACCGTCGCCTCTCCACCGCCCTGGTCACTGCTTCCCATGCACGAGTTCAGGATTTTGCCCGTGCTGCACCCCTTCAGTGGAACGCACTCGCCCGCTCCATTAGACTCTCCCCGACCTTGCAAAGCTTCAAACGGGCACTAAAAACCCACCTGTTCATCAAAGCATACCCTCCCGATGCATAACCCAGTGCTGAAGCCGCGCCTCCACCCCCTGCCTCATGCCGTGAACATCTCAGCTTTGCTTGCATACTGCCATCAGGCTACCTCCCACTTGCCTGCACCTCTTGTCATCTGTCTGTTGCCCCTCCCCACTAGATTGTTAGCTCTTCAGAGCAGGGCCCTCTTTCCTCTTGTTATCTAAGCCCTCGTCTCGACACATTTCACTCGCAGCTCTCCCCCTACTCAACGACCATCTTTATCCTGCTAGTAAAGGCTCATCTCTATCTATGGCCATCAGCCTCTAGTAGTACGATGAGCACTCCATCAATACTTACATCTTAGCTGTATTATGTCTTTAGAACGTGTGGTGCTCTATTTTACCTGTACTCTCTTCCTGTTATTTATTTACTGTAATGCTATGTATGTTTCCCTGTACTGTCCTTTGGGGATCATTCCGAGTTGTTCGCTCTGTAAATTTCTTCGCATCGCAGCGATTTTCCGCTTAGTGCGCATGCGCAATGTTCGCACTGCGACTGCGCCAAGTAAATTTGCTATGCAGTTAGGAATTTTACTCACGGCTTTTTCTTCGTTCTGGTGATCGTAATGTGATTGACAGGAAGTGGGTGTTTCTGGGCGGAAACAGGCCGTTTTATGGGTGTGTGGGAAAAAACGCTACCGTTTCTGGGAAAAACGCGGGAGTGGCTGGAGAAACGGAGGAGTGTCTGGACGAACGCTGGGTGTGTTTGTGACGTCAAACCAGGAACGACAAGCACTGAACTGATCGCACTGGCAGAGTAAGTCTCGAGCTACTCAGAAACTGCACAGAGATGTCTTTTCGCAATATTGCGAATCTTTCGCTCGCAATTTTAAGAAGCTAAGATTCACTCCCAGTAGGCGGCGGCTTAGCGTGTGTAAAGCTGCTAAAAGCAGCTTGCGAGCGAACAACTCGGAATGAGGGCCTTTGTACGGCGCTGCGAAACACATGTGGCGCCTTATAAATAAAATGTAATAATAATAATAGTACTGCAGACTATTTTTCATCTGTCTAAACATTGTGTTCCTGACTAGACAGTTTTCTGTTGTGCAGCCCCTTGGGGCCCTGGCACATTGTCTATTTGTATATTAAAAATCTCAGTTGCTGTAGATTCACCTGCAGCTGCAAGTATAACTTCATCCAAATCAATCCATGTAGCACTATGGGGGTGATTCCGACCTGATCGCTAGCAGGCTACTTTTAGCACTGCTGAGATCACGTAGTCACTGCCGTCAGGGGAGGGGGGGTTCGCTGTGCAGGGCTGCGAAGCGCTATGCAGAGAGCTGCACAAACAAATGTTTGTGCAGTTTCTGCAACAGCTCAGGACTTACTCACCCGCTGCGATGATCTTGTCCAGAGCTGACGTCAGGATCCCTCCCTGGAGATGACTGGACATGCCTGCGTTCGCCCGGACACACCTTCAAAATGGTGAGCAGACCCCCCAGGCCGGCCTCTTCCTGTCAATCTTCTAGCGTTCACCGCTGCAAACGCTTTCTTTGTTAATTTTGATGCTGCACGGCGCATGCGCAGTTCTGACCAATTTGCACGGCTGCGAAAACTTCCAGCATGCGAACGGGTCAGAATGACCCCCCGTATACAGTGTTTCATCTTTCCAAAGAGCGGAAAGCTGCCATGGGGTGATTTCTTATATCAGGGACATCATTAACAATTGATTGAAGTTCAGTTATGGTCCATGGTTTAAACTATGTGGTGTTCTGTACTTGGGGAGGTACTCTAACTCTCTCTGTACATGTTACATCTACCCCACCTGCAGTGCACATGGTTTTGCCCATTAGCTAACAAATTTGATGCTGCGATCAGATCTGAATTAGGCCCCTGGTTCTGTCCTTGCTGTCAATGCTGAACTATCACGGGTACTTTTCTGCAGGTTCTGAAGTATGACAGAAGGAGGGCTGAGAGGCCAACTACTAGGCTGTGAGGTACTCTTGACTGTACATACTGTATATGGATTGCGTACAACTTTTGCTATCCCAATGGTGTAATCCTGTATTACATCTACACCTCCATTTTCTCTTAACTGGTTGAAACCCTTTCAGTCTTTCTGAATATGTAGTTATTTTTATCTTACAATGGTAATTTCTCTCACAGGATGGACAGGATTCAGACCAATGTGTACCACAATTTTTGCAAATTGTATCACCTGGTACATTGCAGAATCCGCAGTCCAAACATCTCCAATCAGGGTAATGAGGATTAGACTGACTCCCTTTCTTTTTTTCTGGTTACTGACTCCCCAGTTACCCAGGGTTGGTTAGATTCTGATCTCAGACTCAAAGAACACATGTAATCCTCCATGTCATTTAATCTCAGATTTTAGTCTTGCTGCTGTTTCGAACCACTGACCTACTTGTTTTTGCAAATCCTTATTCTGTATATATTTTCTGTTCCACTGCCTCATATCTTGCAAATTATCTGGGTCTACAGTGCCCTGTGTCGACAGTCTGCACATATTAAACAGACTCTCCATTCCCTTCAGAACACAATCGTCATGTACCATGCACATTACATCCATGGCAGTTCATGGGTTCTCAGAGGAATGACTGTTAGTGTTCCCCATAGTTAGTAGATGATCTGAAAATCTAGGGTGTAACCCCCCTAGTCAATAGACTATCTCAGAATCTTGGATCTATTCCCCATAGTTAAAGGACTATCTGAGAATCCGGGGTGTAACCCCCTTAGTTAATTTACTATCACAGAATCTGGGCTCTAATGAGTCATAAGACACTGCACTGTGTGGCAATCCTGTGGAATTATTCACCGCTGTAACTCAGTGTTTCCCTAGAGATGTAGCCATGCTCATATTTCAGCATGTTGCATCATGGCATGCTGCATGGCATGCCAGGCTGTGACTATTCGCAGCCAGCGATCGCTGCATTAATGAAGTGATTGCCGGCTGTGAATAATCGCAGCCTGGCACTCCACATGCAGCAAGCCGTGTTGCAGCTTCTACATCTGTATATCACTATTCATGGCTACATCTGTGTTATGAACCACAGGTAGTGGTTCATTCCTATTTTATGTTTATAAGTAGTCTTGCAGGCAAGGATTTCCCGTTGCTCTGGTTTAAGAAGATTCTTGTTTGCTGCCAGTGGTGAGTCTGTGTGATTGCAGCTTGTTCCCATGTGTTCAGCCTCACCTGCCTGTTGAGTGCACCTCTCAGTTGTGCAGCAGGGCAGCTGCACGACATAATTAATTAAGACTCTGTTATATGCTGGCTCAGTGCAATTCACAGATGCTGGTGATATTTCCAGATTTCCAGGTTTCCTGGGTTCCAGAGTTCTTGAGTTCTGAGCTAGTCCCTGCCAGTTCCTGAGCTCCTGTCTAGCAGTGTCTAGCAGTGTCTGTCTAGCTGCTTTGAGTGTCGGTTCCTGTGTCGATTCCAGTGTCGATTCCAGTGTCTGATCCTGTGTCCTGCCGTGAAGCGTTCCTGTCCAGGAGTCCTGTGGCTTTGTGTGTGCCTCGTCGAATATCTGGCTTCTTGGTGTCCACCGGTCTGTCGTTTGGGATTCTGCCTGTCCTCCAGTTCTGAGAGTCTGTGTCGGCTACATTGGGGGTTCCTGTCCGTTTGCCAGTATTTGTACCGGTTCCGTGAGTAGCGGCTTTGCCGCGTCCGTCGGCTCAGGCCGCAGTATTCTTTGGTTATAATTTGTTTCTGGTGTTTTGCAGAGGGTTCTGCTTGTGTTGTCACCGCCGGTACACAACGGTATTGTGTCGGCGAGTGGACAACATTTCCTTTGTTGTTCTTTTCCTTTGGCGGCGTGCCGCACATATATTTAGGTTTAGGGTTGTTAGTAGCCCCTAGCCTTCTGTTTGTTTTAGCTAGAGGTCCCCTTGTTATTATCCTGTCTCGGTTCACGCCTTGTCTCAATCTAAGACCTGGGGGCATCGGAGTTGGGCAGACCTAATCCGCCCTTCAAACGCGGCTGCCGTGGGCCCAAGAAACCATAGTCACTCAGGCGTGAACGGGCCACACGGGTGAAACAACGGAGGCAGGGTGCTAGGGGCTATTTCCACACCACACCTCGTTTCAGCGTCACGTTCTGGTGCTCAGGACTCACTACGCAACATCTCCCTTGTTCTGAGCACCAGGAACCTAACAATCTGTATATCACTGTTCAGTGGCACAAAGTAGCAACAGAGTGGATTTTTAAACTAGACAAGACAAGACACTGGACTGGGCCAAAAAAGAAAAAGCTTTATTTCTTTTTTGTTGTACGGCTGGTGATAATGTTAGGTTCCTGGTGCTCAGAACTGAGCACCAGGAACCTAACATTATCACCAGCCATACAACAAAAAAGAAATAAAGCTTTTTCTTTTTTGGCCCAGTCCAGTGTCTTGTCTTGTCTAGTTTAAAAATCCAGTCCAGTCTTGTCTTGTCTAGTCTAGTCTTGTCTTGTCTAGTTTAAAATCCTCCTATGCCAACTATGCAAGCCCTGCAGGCGTCTCTCTCAGCCCTGAACTCTGCTTTCAGTGCTTTGAAACCTGAGCGGCTGGAAGTTTTGCAGCAATCCTTAAAGCAACTGCAAAACCTTCTGACCAAAATTTTGCTTATTTTGCCAGAAGTTCTTGAGAGTTCATTCTCTAAAGAGACTCTTGTTCACAGTATGGTGACAAGTGAATCCTCAGGTTTAATTAAAGAGGAAAAGTTTGAAAGTTTTCTGCGGCCCAGGCTCTCAGAAGAGGAGCGTCTGCATCGCAGAAACTTAGATTTATGCCTATATTGTGGAGGTTTAGGCCACTATCTGCAGACCTGTGAGTTGCGCAAGCCAAAGTGTGGCGACAAGTCCTGCCCTCTGGCCAAGTTGAGTCAGGATACAAGACCTACTCCTGTCTCTACTGTGGCAGAGGTACTTGTCACACAACCCACACTAAAAAGCACTCTGTCCTATAAATGGGGTCCTTGGGCTAGGGAGCCACATTATAGATTCAGGAACCAAAGGAGAATGTTTCTCTCCTCTCTTGATTTTCCTGTGGAAGCAGAGTTGCAAACCCCTGGAGTGGTGCCCGATGCCCAAGGTCCTGGAGTGGTGCCCGATGCCCAGAGTCCTGGAGCGGTACCCGATGCTCTAGGTTGTAGAGGGACATCGAATATTATTGCTCAGGTGTCAATACCAGAAGGGGTCTCAGAAGCTGTTACCCCAGGTAGAGACTTGAAAAGCGCAACTCCAGAGAAGGTGTCTAAAACCATAGTTCTAGAAGGGAACTCGAGAAGCAAAACCCCAGAAGGGATCTTTGAAGTAATATCCCCAAGTGGGGTCTCGAGAGACGCAGCCCCAAAGGAGGGTCTAGAGGTCGCTTCCCCAGGAAAGGACTCAAGAGGCATAGCGTTAGTGGAGGTTCTAAAGGTTATAGCTTCAGCAAAGGTCCCGGAAGTCTTAGTCCCGGGAGAAGTTTCGATAATTATCGACTCAGAGAGGGAGGCCGACGGCTCGGCCCCAGAGAGGGAGGCCGACGGCTCGGTCCCAGAGAGGGAGGCCGACGGCTCGGTCCCAGAGAGGGAGGCTGACAGCCCGGTCCCAGTAAAAGAATCTGAGGTGCTGGCCCCAGCGGGGTTCCCGGAGGCCACTGCCCCAGCGGGGTTCCCGGAGGCCACTGCCCCAGCGGGGTTCCCGGAGGCCACTGCCCCGGGTGGGGTTCAGAAAATCACTGCCCCGGGTGGGGTTCAGAAAATCACTGCCCCGGGTGGGGTTCAGAAAGTCACTGCCCCGGGTGGGGTTCAGAAAGTCACTGCCCCGGGTGGGGTTCAGAAAGTCACTGCCCCAGGTGGGGTTCAGAAAGTCACTACCCCAGGTGGGGTTCAGAAAGTCACTACCCCAGGTGGGGTTCCGAGGGCCACTGCCCCAGGTGGGGTTCAGAAAGTCACTGCCCCAGGTGGGGTTCAGAAAGTCTTAGCCTCGAGTAAGGTCAATAGTGACCAGGTCCTAGCAAAGCACTCTAGTCAGTCAGATGGGAAGGAAGAAGATCCTGACTCTGTTGATATCTCAACATCTATAATCTTTGATGGGGACTTAGTCCAATTTCTGGCGCTTTACAAACACTATTACACCATTTTGTTGTTTAGACCATTTCTGGGCATCACTTCAGAGAACCTTGTGCTCTATCTGATATATTCCTTTAGAGGAGAGCCTTTTGAGTGGGCAACCAGCCTAATGAAAGCTGAAGATCCCATTCTTCAGGATCCCCCGGCATTCAGTGATGCAGTTATTAAGAGATATGGTTCCAAAGAAATTGGTTCAGGTTCCTCTAGGTCACCCGTCTTATCTGCTGAGAGTTCACCGTATTCTGTAAATTCGGCACAAGAGTCTCAGCCCGTTGTTTTGACTGCAGGATGTGCTTTTCTCTCTTCTTCTAATAGTAGTACTTTGCCTGAAAGTTCAGCTCCCAAGGTTAAGAAACCAATCTCTGATTTGAACCCAGCCTTGCTGGGAGGTACCATCAGTTCAGACAATGTTTGGGGAATTACCTTGGTCAGACCTCAAGAACTTTGTAAAAATAATAATAAGAAGAAAAAGAAATGATTATTGACTTGCCTTGTTAAAAAAAAAAAAGATTTTTTTTTTCTTTCCTTGTCTTGTGTCCAGTGGCCACCGTCAAGGGGGGGGGGGCACCGTTACAAGCTGTTGTCACAGCTTGTTTCTATTATAGGCCAGTGTGTCAGGTTTTTTTTTTGTATCCCTTGTTTTGGAAAGTCTGAATTTTGGGGTCCTTTGACCCCTCCTCAAGGGGGGGGGGGTAATGTTATGAGCCACGGCTGTGGCTCATTCCTGTTTTGCATTTTTGGTTATGTATTTTATGTTATACTTCTGTTTCTGTTCCCCGTGGGTGTCATGGGGTGTTCGGAGCCCACCCTTAAAGAGAGTGTACTGTTATGAACCACAGGTAGTGGTTCATTCCTATTTTATGTTTATAAGTAGTCTTGCAGGCCAGGATTTCCCATTGCTCTGGTTTAAGAAGATTCTTGTTTGCTGCCAGTGGTGAGTCTGTGTGATTGCAGCTTGTTCCCATGTGTTCAGCCTCACCTGTCTGTTGATTGCACCTCTCAGTTGTGCAGCAGGGCAGCTGCACGACATAATTAATTAAGACTCTCTGTTATATGCTGGCTCAGTGCAATTCACAGACGCTGGTGATATTTCCAGATTTCCAGGTTTCCTGGGTTCCAGAGTTCTTGAGTTCTGAGCTAGTCCCTGCCAGTTCTTGAGCTCCTGTCTAGCAGTGTCTGTCTAGCTGCTTTGAGTGTCGGTTCCTGTGTCGATTCCAGTGTCGATTCCAGTGTCTGATCCTGTGTCCTGCCGTGAAGCATTCCTGTCCAGGAGTCCTGTGGCTTTGTCTGTGCCTGGTCGAATATCTGGCTTCTTGGTGTCCACCGGTCTGTCGTTTGGGATTCTGCCTGTCCTCCAGTTCTGAGAGTCTGTGTCGGCTACATTGGGGGTTCCTGTCCATTTGCCAGTATTTGTACCGGTTCCGTGAGTAGCGGCTTTGCCGCATCCGTCGGCTCAGGCCGCAGTATTCTTTGGTTATAATTTGTTTCTGGTGTTTTGCAGAGTAGTTGTTAGTAGCCCCTAGCCTTCTGTTTGTTTTAGCTAGAGGTCCCCTTGTTATTACCCTGTCTCGGTTCACGCCTTGTCTCAATCTAAGACCTGGGGGCATCGGAGTTTGGCAGACCTAATCCGCCCTTCAAACGCGGCTGCCGTGGGCCCAAGAAACCATAGTCACTCAGGCGTGAACGAACCACATGGGTGAAACAACGGAGGTAGGGTGCTAGGGGCTATTTCCACACCACACCTCATTTCAGCGTCACATTCTGGTGCTCAGGACTCACTACGCAACATCTCCCTTGTTCTGAGCACCAGGAACCTAACAATCTGTATATCACTGTTCAGTGGCACAAAGTAGCAACAGAGTGGAACGTCAGTAGTGGATTCTTCTATGTAAGGATCCCTTGAAATGACTTTCAGTTCTATGCTATGGAGGATTATTGGTCCATCCAGTAACTGAGTTAGAATCACAGTACAAACATACTGACTACAACTTATGGGGTAATCTCCTTACACAATCTAGTGCCTTCAACTAAACCTAGATGTGGTGTTTACTTCCAAACTGTTAGTACAAATATCTATAATCACTAATACCCCTTCCTGTTCAAATCTTGAAATCTACATGGTCTAAAACCTAAACAAATATTATGGATTAGATAAACATTTAAGATAGATTTCCTGACCCCAGGTGCCTCATATGGGTACCAACAGGACACTGCAGGAAATCCTTTCTAGAATCATTGGGCAGCTTTATACTAGAGATGAGCGGGTTCGGTTCCTCGGAATCCGAACCCCCCCGAACTTCAGCGTTTTTACACGGGTCCGAGGCAGACTCGGATCTTCCCGCCTTGCTCGGTTAACCCGAGCGCGCCCGAACGTCATCATCCCGCTGTCGGATTCTCGCGAGGCTCGTATTCTATCGCGAGACTCGGATTCTATATAAGGAGCCGCGCGTCGCCGCCATTTTCACACGTGCATTGAGATTGATAGGGAGAGGACGTGGCTGGCGTCCTCTCCGTTTATAGAGAAGAGAGTAGAGAGTTAGAGACACTATTTACTAATTTTGGGGAGCATATTAGGACTGGAGTACTACTACTTGCTGATAGTGTGACCAGTGACCATTGACCACCAGTTTAATTAATCCGTTCTCTGCCTGAAAAAAAACGATACACAGTGTGACACAGTCACATACCATATCTGTGCTCAGCCTCAGTGTGCTGCATCATCATATGTAATACTGTATATCTGACTGTGCTGAGTGCTCACTGCTCACACAGCTTAATTGTGGGGGAGACTGGGGAGCAGTTAGAGCAGGAGTACATAAATAATATATTTTAAGTACAGTGCACACTTTTGCTGCTAGAGTGCCACACTGCCAGTGTGACTGACCAGTGACCACACTGACCACCAGTATATTGTGATTGTCTGCTTAGGACGGAGTACTACTTGCTGATAGTGTGACCAGTGACCAGTGACCACCACCAGTTTAATTAATCCGTTCTCTGCCTGAAAAAAAACGATACACAGTGTGACACAGTCACATACCATATCTGTGCTCAGCCCAGTGTGCTGCATCATATGTAATACTGTATATCATTATCTGACTGTGCTGAGTGCTCACTGCTCACACAGCTTAATTGTGGGGGAGACTGGGGAGCAGTTATAGCAGGAGTACATATTTTAAGTACAGTGCACACTTTTGCTGCCAGAGTGCCACTGCCAGTGTGACTGACCAGTGACCACTGACCACCAGTATATTGTGATTGTCTGCTGACCACCAGTATATTGTGATTGTCTGCCTGAAAAAGTTAAACACTCGTCGTGTGGTGTTTTTATAAACGCATTCTGCAGACAGTGTCCAGCAGGTCCGTCATTACATAATATATACCTGTCCGGCTGCAGTACTAGTGTGATATATATATATTTTAATTTTATCTCATTATCATCCAGTCTATATTAGCAGCAGACACAGTACGGTAGTCCACGGCTGTAGCTACCTCTGTGTCAGCAGTCGCTCGTCCATCCATAATTGTATACCAGCTACCCGTGTTTTTTTTTTCTTTCTATCTTCTTGATACTAGTAGCTTACTTTAGGAGTCTGCAGTGCTGACAGACAGTGTCCAGCAGGTCCGTCATTACATAATATATACCTGTCCGGCTGCAGTACTAGTGTGATATATATATATATTTTAATTTTATCTCATTATCATCCAGTCTATATTAGCAGCAGACACAGTACGGTAGTCCACGGCTGTAGCTACCTCTGTGTCGGCAGTCGCTCGTCCATCCATAATTGTATACCACCTACCCGTGGTTTTTTTTTTTTTTCTATCTTCTTGATACTAGTAGCTTACTTTAGGAGTCTGCAGTGCTGACAGACAGTGTCCAGCAGGTCCGTCATTACATAATATATACCTGTCCGGCTGCAGTACTAGTGTGATATATATATATTTTAATTTTATCTCATTATCATCCAGTCTATATTAGCAGCAGACACAGTACGGTAGTCCACGGCTGTAGCTACCTCTGTGTCGGCAGTCGCTCGTCCATCCATAATTGTATACCACCTACCCGTGGTTTTTTTTTTCTCTATCTTCTTGATACTAGTAGCTTACTTTAGGAGTCTGCAGTGCTGACAGACAGTGTCCAGCAGGTCCGTCATTACATAATATATACCTGTCCGGCTGCAGTACTAGTGTGATATATATATATATTTTAATTTTATCTCATTATCATCCAGTCTATATTAGCAGCAGACACAGTACGGTAGTCCACGGCTGTAGCTACCTCTGTGTCGGCAGTCGCTCGTCCATCCATAATTGTATACCACCTACCCGTGTTTTTTTTTTTCTATCTTCTTGATACTAGTAGCTTACTTTAGGAGTCTGCAGTGCTGACAGACAGTGTCCAGCAGGTCCGTCATTACATAATATATACCTGTCCGGCTGCAGTACTAGTGTGATATATATATATATATTTTAATTTTATCTCATTATCATCCAGTCTATATTAGCAGCAGACACAGTACGGTAGTCCACGGCTGTAGCTATCTCTGTGTCGGCAGTCGCTCGTCATCCATAAGTATACTAGTATCCATCCATCTCCATTGTTTACCTGAGGTGCCTTTTAGTTGTGCCTATTAAAATATGGAGAACAAAAATGTTGAGGTTCCAAAAATAGGGAAAGATCAAGATCCACTTCCACCTCGTGCTGAAGCTGCTGCCACTAATCATGGCCGAGACGATGAAATTCCATCAACGTCGTCTGCCAAGGCCGATGCCCAATGTCATAGTACAGAGCATGTAAAATCCAAAACACCAAATATCAGTAAAAAAAGGACTCAAAAATCTAAAATAAAATTGTCGGAGGAGAAGCGTAAACTTGCCAATATGCCATTTACCACACGGAGTGGCAAGGAACGGCTGAGGCCCTGGCCTATGTTCATGGCTAGTGGTTCAGCTTCACATGAGGATGGAAGCACTCAGCCTCTCGCTAGAAAAATGAAAAGACTCAAGCTGGCAAAAGCACAGCAAAGAACTGTGCGTTCTTCGAAATCCCAAATCCACAAGGAGAGTCCAATTGTGTCGGTTGCGATGCCTGACCTTCCCAACACTGGACGTGAAGAGCTTGCGCCTTCCACCATTTGCACGCCCCCTGCAAGTGCTGGAAGGAGCACCCGCAGTCCAGTTCCTGATAGTCAGATTGAAGATGTCAGTGTTGAAGTACACCATGAGGAGGATATGGGTGTTGCTGGCGCTGGGGAGGAAATTGACCAGGAGGATTCTGATGGTGAGGTGGTTTGTTTAAGTCAGGCACCCGGGGAGACACCTGTTGTCCGTGGGAGGAATAGGGCCATTGACATGCCTGGTGAAAATACCAAAAAAATCAGCTCTTCGGTGTGGAAGTATTTCAACAGAAATGCGGACAACATTTGTCAAGCCGTGTGTTGCCTTTGTCAAGCTGTAATAAGTAGGGGTAAGGACGTTAACCACCTCGGAACATCCTCCCTTATACGTCACCTGCAGCGCATTCATCATAAGTCAGTGACAAGTTCAAAAACTTTGGGCGACAGCGGAAGCAGTCCACTGACCAGTAAATCCCTTCCTCTTGTAACCAAGCTCACGCAAACCACCCCACCAACTCCCTCAGTGTCAATTTCCTCCTTCCCCAGGAATGCCAATAGTCCTGCAGGCCATGTCACTGGCAATTATGACGAGTCCTCTCCTGCCTGGGATTCCTCCGATGCATCCTTGCGTGTAACGCCTACTGCTGCTGGCGCTGCTGTTGTTGCTGCTGGGAGTCGATGGTCATCCCAGAGGGGAAGTCGTAAGACCACTTTTACTACTTCCACCAAGCAATTGACTGTCCAACAGTCCTTTGCGAGGAAGATGAAATATCACAGCAGTCATCCTGCTGCAAAGCGTATAACTGAGGCCTTGGCATCCTGGGCGGTGAGGAACGTGGTTCCGGTATCCATCATTACTGCAGAGGCAACTAGAGACTTGTTGGAGGTACTGTGTCCCCGGTACCAAATACCATCTAGGTTCCATTTCTCTAGGCAGGCGATACCGAAAATGTACACAGACCTCAGAAAAAGACTCACCAGTGTCCTAAAAAATGCAGTTGTACCCAATGTCCACTTAACCACGGACATGTGGACAAGTGGAGCAGGGAAAGCTCAGGACTATATGACTGTGACAGCCCACTGGGTAGATGTATGGACTCCCGCCGCAAGAACAGCAGCGGCGGCACCAGTAGCAGCATCTCGCAAACGCCAACTCTTTCCTAGGCAGGCTACGCTTTGTATCACCGCTTTCCAGAATACGCACACAGCTAAAAACCTCTTACGGCAACTGAGGAAGATCATCGCAGAATGGCTTACCCCAGTTGGACTCTCCTGTGGATTTGTGGCATCGGACAACGCCAGCAATATTGTGTGTGCATTAAATATGGGCAAATTCCAGCACGTCCCATGTTTTGCACATACCTTGAATTTGGTGGTGCAGAATTATTTAAAAAACGAGAGGGGCGTGCAAGAGATGCTGTCGGTGGCCAGAAGAATTGCGGGACACTTTCGGCGTACAGGCACCACGTACAGAAGACTGGAGCACCACCAAAAACGCCTGAACCTGCCCTGCCATCATCTGAAGCAAGAAGTGGTAACGAGGTGGAATTCAACCCTCTATATGCTTCAGAGGTTGGAGGAGCAGCAAAAGGCCATTCAAGCCTATACAACTGAGCACGATATAGGAGGTGGAATGCACCTGTCTCAAGCGCAGTGGAGAATGATTTCAACGTTGTGCAAGGTTCTGCAACCTTTTGAACTTGCCACACGTGAAGTCAGTTCAGACACTGCCAGCCTGAGTCAGGTCATTCCCCTCATCAGGCTTTTGCAGAAGAAGCTGGAGAGATTGAAGGAGGAGCTAACACGGAGGGATTCCGCTAGGCATGTGGGACTTGTGGATGGAGCCCTTAATTCGCTTAACAAGGATTCACGGGTGGTCAATCTGTTGAAATCAGAGCACTACATTTTGGCCACCGTGCTCGATCCTAGATTTAAAACCTACCTTGGATCTCTCTTTCCGGTAGACACAAGTCTGCTGGGGTTCAAAGAACTGCTGGTGACAAAATTGTCAAGTCAAGCGGAACGCGACCTGTCAACATCTCCTCCTTCACATTCTCCCGCAACTGGGGGTGCGAGGAAAAGGCTCAGAATTCCGAGCCCACCCGCTGGCGGTGATGCAGGGCAGTCTGGAGCGACTGCTGATGCTGACATCTGGTCCGGACTGAAGGACATGACAACGATTACGGACATGTCGTCTACTGTCACTGCATATGATTCTCTCCCCATTGAAAGAATGGTGGAGGATTATATGAGTGACCGCATCCAAGTAGTCACGTCAGACAGTCCGTACTTATACTGGCAGGAAAAAGAGGCAATTTGGAGGCCCTTGCACAAACTGGCTTTATTCTACCTAAGTTGCCCTCCCACAAGTGTGTACTCCGAAAGAGTGTTTAGTGCCGCCGCTTACCTTGTCAGCAATCGGCGTACGAGGTTACATCCAGAAAATGTGGAGAAGATGATGTTCATTAAAATGAATTATAATCAATTCCTCCGTGGAGACATTGACCAGCAGCAATTGCCTCCACAAAGTAGTACACAGGGAGCTGAGATGGTGGATTCCAGTGGGGACGAATTGATAATCTGTGAGGAGGAGGATGTACACGGTGATATATCGGAGGATGATGATGAGGTGGACATCTTGCCTCTGTAGAGCCAGTTTGTGCAAGGAGAGATTAATTGCTTCTTTTTTGGTGGGGGTCCAAACCAACCCGTCATTTCAGTCACAGTCGTGTGGCAGACCCTGTCACTGAAATGATGGGTTGGTTAAAGTGTGCATGTCCTGTTTATACAACATAAGGGTGGGTGGGAGGGCCCAAGGACAATTCCATCTTGCACCTCTTTTTTCTTTCATTTTTCTTTGCGTCATGTGCTGTTTGGGGAGTATTTTTTTGAAGGGCCATCCTGCGTGACACTGCAGTGCCACTCCTAGATGGGCCAGGTGTTTGTGTCGGCAACTTGGGTCATTGAGCTTAGTCACACAGCTACCTCATTGCGCCTCTTTTTTTCTTTGTGTCATGTGCTGTTTGGGGAGTGTTTTTTGGAAGGGCCATCCTGCGTGACACTGCAGTGCCACTCCTAGATGGGCCAGGTGTTTGTGTCGGCCACTTGGTTCGTTGAGCTTAGTCACACAGCTACCTCATTGCGCCTCTTTTTTTCTTTGCGTCATGTGCTGTTTGGGGAGTGTTTTTTGGAAGGGCCATCCTGCGTGACACTGCAGTGCCACTCCTAGATGGGCCAGGTGTTTGTGTCGGCCACTTGGGTCGCTTAGCTTAGTCATCCAGCGACCTCGGTGCAAATTTTAGGACTAAAAATAATATTGTGAGGTGTAAGGTGTTCAGAATAGACTGAAAATGAGTGAAAATTATGGTTTTTGAGGTTAATAATACTTTGGGATCAAAATGACCCCCAAATTCTATGATTTAAGCTGTTTTTTAGGGTTTTTGGAAAAAAACACCCAAATCCAAAACACACCCGAATTCGACAAAAAAAAAAATTCGGTGAGGTTTTGCCAAAACGCGTTCGAACCCAAAACACGGCCGCGGAACCGAACCCAAAACCAAAACCCGAAAAATTTCCGGTGCACATCTCTACTTTATACACCGTCACTTGAGCTAATTGACACAAGCAGTCCATCATCCTATTTTAGGAGCCAGGAGCACTGAAGAACTTGCTGAATAAGCCAATCTATGGACTGTGTTATTCTCTACTCCGAGATTTCAAAGGAACAGATACTGATCAATTTTATATCATATTAGCTGTTCTACCCATTCTTTACACAGGAGATTCTGATTTTCACAGTTGTAATTATAAATGAGTGTTAAAAATGTGGTAAATTTATATAGATGAAAATTTGAGACATCTTAATGTAAATAGATATTAATCCATGGTTAACCGAGGAGCACCCGTAGCAGATACGGTAAAAAGTGACAGGACCACTTTTGTAGTATATTACATTCTACCCACTGGAGGTGCAATCCAAATTTTGATCCAATTGTCCATTTGGGTGTTATCGTTCACGCAACGCAAGCCACACATTGGTGATTATGTCATTTTGTCATCCCCATTTTCATCCCCTTAGGGGAGGTTTATTCACATTTTAATTAGGTAGTTTTCCTATTTCCCACCTGAAGAATACCTATGTTAAATTTCAGCTTCCTAGCATTTCGGGAAGTGAATTAGCGATGAGTCAGTCAGTCAGTGACTGAGTGAAAGATATGGTAAAACGTGACAGGGCCATTTTTGTAGTTAATTAAATTCTGCAAACTGGAGGTGAAATCCAAATTTTTATCCGATTATCCATTTGGTCATTATCGTTCAAGCAACGCAAGCCATGCATCGGTAATGTTGTCATTATGTCAACCCCTTTTTCATCCCCTTAGGGGAGGTTTATTAAAATTCTAATTATGTAGTTTTCCTATTTCCCACCTGAAGAATACCTACAGTATGTTAAATTTCAGCTTCCTAACATATCGGGAAGAAAGAGAATTTGTGATGAGTCAGTGAGTGAGTGAGTTCTTTTACATTATATATATATATATCTATCTCAATTCCTGTGTGCGACATAAATCAATCACTCACTCATTCATGTGCCTAATAACAATTAAAAGCACATAAAGAAACCTGGCTATCAAGACTTGCAAATCCCAGAGTCTTCCTCAGAAACAGACTAATTATCTGGTCACAGGAGGACAGAAAAATAAGAATTTACTTACCGATAATTCTATTTCTCGTAGTCCGTAGTGGATGCTGGGGACTCCGTCAGGACCATGGGGACTAGCGGCTCCGCAGGAGACAGGGCACAAAAGTAAAAGCTTTAGGATCAGGTGGTGTGCACTGGCTCCTCCCCCTATGACCCTCCTCCAAGCCTCAGTTAGGATACTGTGCCCGGACGAGCGTACACAATAAGGAAGGATTTTGAATCCCGGGTAAGACTCATACCAGCCACACCAATCACACTGTACAACCTGTGATCTGAACCCAGTTAACAGCATGATAACAGCGGAGCCTCTGAAAAGATGGCTCACAACAATAATAACCCGATTTTTGTAACAATAACTATGTACAAGTATTGCAGACAATCCGCACTTGGGATGGGCGCCCAGCATCCACTACGGACTACGAGAAATAGAATTATCGGTAAGTAAATTCTTATTTTCTCTGACGTCCTAAGTGGATGCTGGGGACTCCGTCAGGACCATGAAGATTATACCAAAGCTCCCAAACGGGCGGGAGAGTGCGGATGACTCTGCAGCACCGAATGAGAGAACTCCAGGTCCTCCTCAGTCAGGGTGTGCCCCTGACCAAGTATCAGCTCGGCAAAGTTGTAAAGCCGAGACCCCTCGGGCAGCCGCCCAAGATGAGCCCACCTTCCTTGTGGAATGGGCATTTACATATTTTGGCTGTGGCAGGCCTGCCACAGAATGTGCAAGCTGAATTGTACTACACATCCAACTAGCAATCGTCTGCTTAGAAGCAAGAGCACCCAGTTTGTTGGGTGCATACAGGATAACAGCAAGTCAGTTTTCCTGACTCCAGCCGTCCTGGAAACTATATTTTCAGGGCCCTGACAACATCTAGCAACTTGGAGTCTTCCAAGTCCCTAGTAGCCGCAGGTACCACAATAAGATGGTTCGGGTGAAACACTGACACCACCTTAGGGAGAAACTGGGGATGAGTCCGCAGCTCTGCCCTGTCCGAATGGACAATCAGATATGGGCTTTTTTGAGACAAACGCCGCCAATTCTGACACTCGCCTGGCCGAGGCCAGGGCCAACAGCATGGTCACTTTCCCTGTGAGATATTTCAAATCCACAGATTTGAGCGGTTTAAACCAATGTGATTTTAGGAATCCCAGAACTACGTTGAGATCCCACAGTGCCACTGGAGGCACAAAAGGGGTTTGTATATGCAGTACTCCCTTGACAAACTTCTGGACTTCAGGAACTGAAGCCAATTCTTTCTGGAAGAAAATCGACAGGGCCGAAATTTGAACCCTAATGGACCCCAATTTGAGGCCCATAGACACTCCTGTTTGCAGGAAATGCAGGAAACGACCGAGTTGAAATTTCTTCATGGGGCCTTCCTGGCCTCACACCACGCAACATATTTTCGCCACATGTGGTGATAATGTTGTGCGGTCACCTCCTTCCTGGCTTTGACCAGGGTAGGAATGATCTCTTCCGGAATGCCTTTTTCCCTTAGGATCCGGCGTTCAACCGCCATGCCGTCAAACGCAGCCGCGGTAAGTCTTGGAACAGACATGGTACTTGCTGAAGCAAGTCCCTTCTTAGCGGCAGAGGCCATGAGTCCTCTGTGAGCATCTCTTGAAGTTCCGGGTACCAAGTCCTTCTTGGCCAATCCGGAGCCACGAGTATAGTTCTTACTCCTCTACGTCTTATAATTCTCAATACCTTGGGTATGAGAAGCAGAGGAGGGAAGACATACACCGACTGGTACACCCACGGTGTTACCAGAACGTCCACAGCTATTGCCTGAGGGTCTTTTGACCTGGCGCAATACTTGTCCAGTTTTTTGTTCAGGCGGGACGCCATCATGTCCACCTTTGGTCTTTCCCAACGGTTCACAATCATGTGGAAGACTTCCCGATGAAGTCCCCACTCTCCCGGGTGGAGGTTGTGCCTGCTGAGGAAGTCTGCTTCCCAGTTGTCCACTCCCGGAATGAACACTGCTGACAGTGCTATCACATGATTTTCCGCCCAGCGAAAAATCCTTGCAGTTTCTGCCATTGCCCTCCTGCTTCTTGTGCCGCCCTGTCTGTTTACGTGGGCGACTGCCGTGATGTTGTCCCACTGGATCAATACCGGCTGACCTTGAAGCAGAGGTCTTGCTAAGCTTAGAGCATTGTAAATTGCCCTTAGCTCCAGTATATTTATGTGGAGAAAAATCTCCAGACTTGATCACACTCCCTGGAAATTTTTTCCCTGTGTGATTGCTCCCCAGCCTCTCAGGCTGGCCTCCGTGGTCACCAGCATCCAATCCTGAATGCCGAATCTGCGGCCCTCTAGAAGATGAGCACTCTGTAACCACCACAGGAGAGACACCCTTGTCCTTGGAGATAGGGTTATCCGCTGATGCATCTGAAAATGCGATCCGGACCATTTGTCCAGCAGATCCCACTGAAAAGTTCTTGCGTGGAATCTGCCGAATGGAATCGCTTCGTAATAAGCCACCATTTTTCCCAGGACTCTTGTGCAATGATGCACTGACACTTTTCCTGGTTTTAGGAGGTTCCTGACTAGCTCGGATAACTCCCTGGCTTTCTCCTCCGGGAGAAACACCTTTTTCTGGACTGTGTCCAGAACCATCCCTAGGAACAGCAGACGTGTCGTCGGAAACGGCTGCGATTTTGGATATTTAGAATCCACCCGTGCTGTCGTAGAACTACTTGAGATAGTGCTACTCCGACTTCCAACTGTTCTCTGGACCTTGCCCTTATCAGGAGATCGTCCAAGTAAGGGATAATTAAGACGCCTTTTCTTTGAAGAAGAATCATCATTTCGGCCATTACTTTGGTAAAGACCCGGGGTGCCGTGGACAATCCAAACGGCAGCGTCTGAAACTGATAGTGACAGTTCCGTACCACGAACCTGAGGTACCCTTGGTGAGAAGGGCAATTTGGGACATGGAGGTAAGCATCCTTGATGTCCAGGGACACCATATAGTCCCCTTCTTCCTGGTTCGCTATCACTGCTCTGAGTGACTCCATCTTGATTTGAACCTTTGTATGTAAGTGTTCAAAGATTTCCCATTTAGAATAGGTCTCACCGAGCCATCTGGCTTCAGTACCACAATATAGTGTGGAATAATAGCCCTTTCCTTGTTGTAGGAGGGGTACTTTGATTATCACCTGCTGGGAATACAGCTTGTGAATTGTTTCCAATACTGCCTCCCTGTCGGAGGAAGACGTTGGTAAAGCAGACATCAGGAGCCTGCGAGGGGGAGACGTCTCGAATTTCCAGTCTGTACCCCTGGGATACTACTTGTAGGATCCAGGGGTCCACTTGCGAGTGAGCCCACTACGCGCTGAAACTCTTGAGACGACCCCCCACCGCACTTGAGTCCGCTTGTACGGCCCCAGCGTCATGCTGAGGACTTGGCAGAAGCTGTGGAGGGCTTCTGTTCCTGGGAATGGGCTGCCTGCTGCAGTCTTCTTCCCTTTCCTCTATCCCTGGGCAGATATGACTGGCCTTTTGCCCGCTTGCCCTTATGGGGACGAAAGGACTGAGGCTGAAAAGACGGTGTCTTTTTCTGCTGAGATGTGATTTGGGGTAAAAAAGGTTGATTTTCCAGCTGTTGCCGAGGCCACCAGGTCCGATGGACCGACCCCAAATAACTCCTCCCCTTTATACGGCAATACTTCCATGTGCCGTTTGGAATCTGCATCACCTGACCACTGTCGTGTCCATAAACATCTTCTGGCAGATATGGACATCGCACTTACTCTTGATGCCAGAGTGCAAATATCCCTCTGTGCATCTCGCATATATAGAAATGCATCCTTTAAATGCTCTATAGTCAATAAAATACTGTCCCTGTCAAGGGTATCAATATTTTCAGTCAGGGAATCCGACCAAGCCACCCCAGCGCTGCACATCCAGGCTGAGGCGATCGCTGGTCGCAGTATAACACCAGTATGTGTGTATATACCTTTTTAGGATATTTTCCAGCCTCTCAGCTGGCTCCTTGAGGGCGGCCCTATCTGGAGACGGTACCGCCACTTGTTTTGATAAGCGTGTGAGCGCCTTATCCACCCTAAAGGGTGTTTCCCAACGCGCCCTAACTTCTGGCGGGAAAGGGTATACCGCCAATAATTTTCTATCGGGGGAAACCCACGCATCATCACACACTTCATTTAATTTATCTGATTCAGGAAAAACTACAGGTAGTTTTTTCACACCCCACATAATACCCTTCTTGTGGTACTTGTAGTATCAGAAATATGTAACACCTCCTTCATTGCCCTTAACATGTAACGTGTGGCCCTAAAGGAAAATACGTTTGTTTCTTCACCGTCGACACTGGAGTCAGTGTCCGTGTCTGTGTCTGTGTCGACCGACTGAGGTAAATGAGCGTTTTACAGCCCCTGACGGTGTTTGAGACGCCTGGACAGGTACTAATTTGTTTGCCGGCCGTCTCATGTCGTCAACCGACCTTGCAGCGTGTTGACATTATCACGTAATTCCTTAAATAAGCCATCCATTCCGGTGTCGACTCCCTAGAGAGTGACATCACCATTTCAGGCAATTGCTCCGCCTCCTCACCAACATCGTCCTCATACATGTCGACACACACGTACCGACACACAGCACACACACAGGGAATGCTCTGATAGAGGACAGGACCCCACTAGCCCTTTGGGGAGACAGAGGGAGAGTTTGCCAGCACACACCAAAAACGCTATAATTATACAGGGACAACCTTTATATAAGTGTTTTTCCCTTATAGCATTTTAATATATATATACATATCGCCAAATAAGTGCCCCCCCTCTCTGTTTTAACCCTGTTTCTGTAGTGCAGTGAAGGGGAGAGCCTGGGAGCCTTCCCACCAGCATTTCTGTGAGGGAAAATGGCGCTGTGTGCTGAGGAGAATAGGCCCCGCCCCCTTTTTGGCGGGCTTCTTCTCCCGTTTTTCTGAGACCTGGCAGGGGTTAAATACATCCATATAGCCCCCAGGGGCTATATGTGATGTATTTTTAGCCAGAATAAGGTACTATCATTGCTGCCCAGGGCGCCCCCCCCAGCGCCCTGCACCCTCAGTGACCGCTGCTATGAAGTGTGCTGACAACAATGGCGCACAGCTGCAGTGCTGTGCGCTACCTTATGAAGACTGAAGAATCTTCTGCCGCCGTTTCTGGACCTTCACTTTTCGGCATCTGCAAGGGGGGTCGGCGGCGCGGCTCCGGGACGAACCCCAGGGTGAGACCTGTGTTCCGACTCCCTCTGGAGCTAATGGTGTCCAGTAGCCTAAGAAGCCAATCCATCCTGCACGCAGGTGAGTTCACTTCTCTCCCCTAAGTCCCTCGTAGCAGTGAGCCTGTTGCCAGCAGGACTCATTGAAAATAAAAAACCTAACAAACTTTTACTCTAAGCAGCTCTTTAGGAGAGCCACCTAGATTGCACCCTTCTCGGCCGGGCACAAAAATCTAACTGAGGCTTGGAGGAGGGTCATAGGGGGAGGAGCCAGTGCACACCACCTGATCCTAAAGCTTTTACTTTTGTGCCCTGTCTCCTGCGGAGCCGCTAGTCCCCATGGTCCTGACGGAGTCCCCAGCATCCACTTAGGACGTCAGAGAAATACTTTTTACGAGCAGACAATAATTCTACTTACCACGCAATTTTGAGATTCTGTCTTCCAGCACCCAGCAGACGTGATGTCCATTCTTGAGCAAGAACTGGGGATCTCGGTGGGACCACCAGCGATGATAATGGCAAGTGTTAATCAACCAGGCTATCTGTAAAATAAAGAGTTAATTTCAAGGCCGGAGAGTAAGGAAACACATACATAATGTTGGTGTTATAGCAGTACTCTGACGTTTATTAGGATCACTGGGCTTTATAAAGATCTTCTAAGCAGGCATCATCTCATATTCTGAGCATGTGAAAATTATTTCCAATCATGATATGAATGTCACGTACACACTTTAAGGTCAATTTTGTATTAACAGCAGAGGGCAGTATTGTCTAAATATTTTTAATAAGCAAATAATTATATTTTCTAGTCTTTCCTAAGAATTTAGCAAGTATTAAAAAGTGCATGAGAATGCAGGTGCTAACCTTGGAATGAATATATAGCAACATTTGTATAACTGAAACAATGGACACACAGAAGCCTCTTGGTGGAAATCGAAAGTAAGCAGCTCAGAGAAAAAACTCTGAGGATACGAGCCTTAAAGACAAATCCTCATATCTAAATGTCAGCAAAAGTTAAACAAAACCAATATTTAGAATTTTAGAATTACTGTAACTATCAGACATTAACCTACAGTACAAGTACAGTGTATATTACTGTATGTTTTCATGACTAATCAATGGTGGAAAAGTAAACTACACATAGATAAATAGGAGTAGACTAATACTGTGAAATCATATATAGCAAGATCAAGTATCTTTGTGCATTGAAAGAAAATGGTTTATTAGACATGACACAGTAGCAGAATGATTATTAATCCCTTCACCGCCGAGATTTTCTCACCCCTGAGCTGAGCCTATTTTTTTACTCTTCAGGCCAGACCACATTACAACATAACTATCGCTAATTTTTTATGCAGCATGTACACAAATTATAACTTTTTTTTTAAGCTTTTGTTTGCTTATCCATGTGACCCTGGAAAACAGATCTACCCAAAGTGACCCACAGAGGGTGTTTATAGAAATGGCATATTTATTTCTACTATTAAGAAAAAAATAGACAAGCCTAGATTATTGAAACCGGAGTGGGAGAGATCTAGTAAGGAGAACCTCTCCTTTCCATACTACTTAATGCTTTTTGTCCTGTGGGGTTTTATACTGTAGATGGGGGATAACCAGACAATACTAGTGAACCCTCATACACCTATCCTTTTTGCACCATATTGCATGAGACACATGGTATGACTTAGGTGCTCAACCATGGGTAGCAATTCTCATACTTTTGTTTATTTTCCACACTTTTTTACATCGTATTCGCATAGTACTGTAGCTGGAAATGAAGTCGTTTATAGTGTCCTATGTGCTTAGGAATAGTATTATAGTGACAAATATATTTTTATAAATTAAGCATAATGATGCATGGGTATGGGACTCATGGTCGACAGTGTCTAGGTTGACACTGCCATCAGGTCGACATGAACAAGGTCGACATGAAAAAAGGTTGACATGAGTTTTTCATTTTTATGGTGTAATTTTCTTCGTATAGTGACCGGAACCCCAATTAGTGCACCGTGTCCCCTCTCATTGCTTCGGGCAAGGTTACTGTTCCCAATCGTAGTCCATATGGATCGTAAAGTATGAAAAAGTTTAAAAAAAGAAAAATGTTAAAAAGTCATGTCGACCTTTTTGAATGTCGACCTAATGGGAGTGTCGACCTTTTTCTATTGTGGACATATTCACTGTCAACTAATGGGTGTCAACTTAATGGGTGTTGACCTAAGTGGTTTCGACCCAGAATCCGGATACCACGATGCATGGCATAAGGCATGGCACAGGCCACTCGTATGGGACCTCTGTCTTTTGCCTGTTTTACCTATATTAGCTACTGAGTGACACATAAAGTTACATGAAATGTCAATGTCAGTATCCAGGTACCTGTGCATTATACTTTGTGTGTGATATGAATAAGATGAGCACTTTCTGACAAAATCTCTGGCAGGACACTTGGCGCAACTAAGTCACAGAGTCCATGCCATGCCAAACTATGCTATTTGGCGTGATTCGAGGATATGTGTAAGTGGACACATCTATAACTTCCAAGGCAGCACACTGTTTAAAATATGCAATTCCAGTCTTTTAAAAGAATGATTCCCAAGGGTATGGGTCTCAGGATCTTTCTCATCACTGAATTTCATAATTATTTCTGTAGTGGGGGATTATTGTCTGGTGATCACAATAATTACTAAGATGGTAGAAAATAGGGTACCCCCAAGTATGTGGGGATATGGTACTTAAAATGTTGTACACATCCCCATTCCTTGGCTATTTTCTGTGTATAGTAGCTGGGAGGAGGTGGGGCTTGTCATCCCATATTGCTAATATTATGTTTGGGGGCACACTTATAGAATATGTACAGAACTTACTTTTTCCAAAAGGTAATTCTTACAATAAAACTTAGCTTTTATTAATCTTTTTAAAAACAGATATCAAGTTAGGACAAATGGTAGAAAAGAGGGTAACACTGAAGCAAATTAATTTTGGCAATGCTGCCCATTTATATGTGTCCTTATTATTACACAGTAAGAAAATAATCCAATTTTATTTTCAGCCCATCTATATTTGTGATTTTGCTTGACTTTTATTTTGAAGCTTTATCTAAAAGCTCCATCTTTGTAAACTGAACCTGCTGATTCTTTAAATTACAGCATTGACTAGATTTATTGTCTACTGATAGTGTTCCTTGATGCAGCATGTAAGGTCTGACAACCCAAGCACTTTGTTAAAAGTCTGATTTAATGAAGAAAAGATTGGACAAGTGTTTTTTTGTGATTACTTGCAGATGAACAACAATAAGCTCGGTACCTGGTTGTATTTTACTACTGCAAATACTGTATGCTACAATCACATGGCACTTTCATGTAAGAAATACAGGTTAAAGCTGAAGTGAGCACATGTTTCTCTCAAGAAACAGTACAAAAATAAGTTGCTTATAGAAATTAGCTACAATTAAATTTTTGCGCTGAAAGGCTGCAACGGCGTAAAGGCCACATTCTGGAATAAAATGAAAAAGAAGCCATCAAAAGAGCCACACTCATCATAAAGGCCACACCTCTATAAAGACTTCTCTCTTTGGTTTTACATCTGTCTGGTGCACACAGGTAGCATGAATGCGCAAATCTCAGTAGTCGTGACATGAACATGGCTATTAAAATTTGTTTCTACTGTACTTCTTTTCAGCAACAGTACTGGGATATTTCACCGTATCGTCATTTCACAATAGTGCAGCTTTGGCCTTAATTGCGGGACAAGCATATCATGGTGCTTTATATTTGGAACTGTTATAGATGGGAACCTGGTAATTGTTCTTGAAATGTCTACACAAAGGAAGAAAACCATCGTGTACAGTAGTTATCAGCAGATACAGTAATGTTGACACAGCTCATCTACTGTAGGTGTAGTGATGGTCACTTAGTATCTGGGTTGCTGCCCAATGTTAGGTATGGTGCTGATTTTCCTGCTAGCATACAGCAATACACTTCTAATGAGTGCCTTACCATAAATGCTGCAGGTGCAGACACTTTTTGAAAATGTAAATGCGGTAGCTTTTATGCAGGAAAAAAGTAATAATATTCACAATTATATATGCAGCTGTACAGAGAGTTGTGGTAAATGGAGTGCATTCACAGCAGGGAAAGATTGCCAGTGGAGTACCCCAGCGATCTGTACTTGGACCAGTACTCTTCAATATCTTTATTACATTGCAAATGGTACTGAAGGTAAAGAATTATATTTTTTTTTGCAGATGACACAAAGGTATGCAACATGGTAGACACACCAGGAGGGGTAAAACAAATGATTGATAATCTAGATAGACTTGAGGATTGGATAAGAGTGTGACAACTACAGTTTAATTCCAAAAATGCTAAATTATGCACTTATGTCATAAAAAGGCTGAATATAGGTTAAATATAGTATTTATGGCATTATAATGGAAACTACTGAGGCGGAAAGGGATCTAGGTGTCACTATTTCAGGGGACTTAAAGGCAATTAAGCAATGTAACAAAGCAATGATTAAGGATAGTCAGATACTTGGTTGCATAGAGAGGGGAATCAGCAGCAGCAAGAGAGAAGTACTAATGTTACTGCATAGGCCATTGGTACGGCCTCATCTAGAATACTGTGTCCAGTTCTGGAGGTCATATCTCCTGAAGGATATTAATATATTAGAAACTGTACAAAGAAGGACTAAACTAAACTAAAATTGTGCATGGCCTACATCACAAAATTTATTTGGAATTCCTAAAAGATCTTAATATGAATCGTTTGGAGCAGAGAAGGGAAAGGGGGGACATGATACAAATATATCAAGAGTTTTAACAAGGTACAGGAGGGAGACATTCTTCAAAGGAAGATAAATATCAGAACACAAGGACATGCACTGAAATGGGAGGGAGGTAGGATCAGGGGAAATTTGAGAAAAAAACACTTCACAGAAAGACAAGTGGAATATCCTCCCATCAGAGGTGGTAGAAGGTAAGACAGTGGAACAATGTAAACATGCTTGGGCTAGACATAAGGATATCCTTAAAATAAATAAGGATCAAATAGGGTTTGAGGTAACAATATGGTTACAAACTGAGCAGACTAGATGGGCCAAGTGGTTCATATCTGCCATCAAATTCTATGTTTTTATGTTAATGTGTACTCCTACATTTTGAGCATGCGTGTTACAAATTAAACCAAGATAAACTCTTCAAATAGGTGTACATTCAACTTTTCTCATTAAATTGACAGGAGAGTCTACACTTACATGGCGTTCTATTACTGGGGACGGGAGGCACTCGAAATACCGGCAGTCGGGATCCCGGCACTCAGCATACCGGCACCGGGATACCGAGAACTATTCTCCCTCTAGGGAGGCCCACAACACCCCTGGAGGGAGAATAAATAGTATGGCATGCATAGCGCGCCACTATGCCCGAAATGGGCTCTTTTGCGCTTGCCCCGCTGCTGTCATTCCTGTGGTATGGGATCACGGCGCGGATATGCTAGGCGTCGGGATCCCAAACGCCAGCCAGTCATAGTACACCCACTGGGGATTGTTGGTACATATAGTTTAGTGATCTATTCCAGGACCTAAGGTAAAATAGAAACACCAAAGGGTGTTTAGTTGTTTTAGGTGACAAAGTGTCCCGACGGGTTCCAGGGACGAAGGTTCAGAATTTTCAGCTCCTGAATTTGAAAACTGTTTAATTATGCAATAATAGCTTTAGTCAATAAACAGAATTCAGATAAAAACAAGTTCTTACAGATAATGTGTCCTCAAACATCTAGCCTCAATACGCCACACAACATGAGATGTCTTGTGCTAGTAAGCCACCAGGTCCCTGTGCATGCATGGCAGCCATTTTGGAAGATATTTTCGTCACGGCTGCATTTCCCGATGTGCGATTCCGGAAAGACAAATATTAAAATGAGGATGCAATGTGTGTGGTGTGGTCCCTCCTGGACCCAGGGGCCCATGTGCACTGCACACATTGCACCCATTATAGAAACGCCAATGTGTTGTGGCTAAGATGCATTTTTGTTAAAAAAACACTCATAAAAGACGTCCAACACTAGCAAAGTATCATGGGACCTGGTGCGCTAAGAGGGGTTGTTTGGAGCAACTGCAGCAATGATGTATGTATGATGAAGTATGTAATGATGTATGCAGCAATGATGTATTGACATACTGTATCTGTGCAATGTTACAACTGCTATCACAAGTTATGTGTGGGTGTGTACTTTGCTAAAGGGTTCAGTTGGAAACAAGTGCAGAGCAGAAAGGTTCCTAGTGGTGTGTGCTAGAACCTGGTAAATGAATGATGTAACTAACTATGTGGTGCAATTGATACTCAGTGCAGTGTTTCCTTGTAAACTCTTGAGCAGAGTACCTATCAGGGACCTGCAGTCATAATGATTGAAGTAATACAAAGAAGATATTTATAACACATGTTCTGTGTCACAAACAGCTTCTTTGTATTTTTCCAGTGATATTTGCTGTGGAAACACAGCCAAATGTGGGTGGGAGGCAGCTGAGAGCGCTGCCTCACACTGACAATAGTAACGTGCCTCAGGCTTTGGGGCGGACAAGGGGCGGAGCTAAATCAAGTACAGAAAAAGCCCATTGAAAAAACATTCAGCAGAGGCACCAGCAGATCTGCCTCAGTGACACGAGCGTGCCTGCATCCCACTTCAGAGCACGCCCCTGGCAGAGTGGCAGATTTGATTGGACATCGGCTCTATCATATCCGGCTGTCACTGTCAGTGAAGAGTCTGGCTCTCTCCCTCACTCTCCAGCGTACAGATAGTGGGAAAGGAGATCAATGGCAGCGGTGTGGTGAGAGGGGGGGAGCTCTGGTTCAGGTCAGAGCTACAGCAGGAGCAGGCTGCTGCTGTTACTGTCAGGGCTATGGCAGGAGCAGGCAGCGTATCACTGTCTGCTCCTGCTTTCAGTTTTCCATCCCTCAGCTGCTGCCTGTAAATGTGTTTTTGTTGTACTAACATATGCGATTAGTATTGCAATGCGATGCCAGGGGTGCCCTGCGATCACCGGGAGGTGACGTGTGCTAAGAGTCCCTTGGCTCATCCTCCCTGTAGTTGGAAGAAGAGATGGCTGTGATGTGGGGGAGGAGGAGGCGGGCGATCCTGAAGCAGGCTGCCAGGACAGAGGTGAGAGGGGGGTCGGTGGATTCGGTGGGTTTCAGAAAGAAGCCCATAGGCTCCTATAGAGTATCGCCATAAAAAGATGGCAATACCCTTGGCGGCGAAAACCCAGTGGCCGGGTCTTAGTACATATGAAAATGCAGTAAACCCCCCGAAAACGGGGGTTTTACTGCATTTTCACTTTAGTACATCCCACCCTGTGTTATTTCTTATATTTTTACTCTATTGTAGTTCTATTGTGTTCCAGTTTTTGTTTGGTAAATAAAATTATTGGTCACTGGCACTGCAAGAAAGTGTAAGTGCTGTGAAGATGTTGCAAAAACTGATGGTACAGTATATTGTAAGAGTTAAATATAAATGCTGCAATATGGCTTGATTTGGCCTATACTGTATGCAAAGCTTACTGGCAGGGTATGTCGTTAATTAACCGATAGTCGGGATCCCGGCTGTCAGAATACCCACCATGATACTGTCACTAGAAACCCGATTTGGTCAGGATACAAACGTTGAAACCCCGAGAGTCTGCATCCCAACCTATGCAAGTATATTGTTACCATTAGGTTTAGGGCCAGGGGGGAGTTAGTTTAGCCACCCCCCAGGGAGGATAAGGTTAGGCTGTGGGGGAGGTTAAGGTCAGGCTGCAATGAGGGAGGGTTAGGCACCCACCCTGTTAGGGATAGGCTGTGGGGGAGGGAGAGTTAGGTAGTTAGGTTCAGGCAGCGGGGGAAAGGGGGGTTTAGGCAGCGTCGCAGGGAGGTTAGGGTTGGGCACTATACGGGGAGGTTAGGGTTAAGCTATGGGTAGGGAGGGTTAGGGGAGAGGGGAGAACACCCTCTACTCATCCCTGTCAGCATTACAACCTCCGTGATCCTGGCGTGGTTCTTCTGAACGCTAGGAACCCAGGTGCCGGCATGTCATACTAATTCCACTGGCAGGTCACTGGTTGTTCTGTAGGGCCAGGAATGCTAGTGGCTGGTTGTTCTGTAGCGCCAGGAATTGCTGCGCTCGCCACACATCGGGCCCACATTATTCTATTTCACCACCGGAGGGGGAATAGGGGCAGGGCTTGGGATTCCGAATGCTGGCAATCTCCCGGCTGTCAGGATTCTTGCCTTTATCAATACCATGAGGTTTCTTTTGTTGTGTGTTGACGGATTCTCTGCGGACTATGGTGTTTATCCATTAAGTCCTGTTGTTTTCATATGTTTTGCATTTTAATGTTTGCTGTCTTGTTAATATTATTATGCATAAAGAATTTACTAATGTCATTGGTAGCTGTTTCCTATTAGGTAACTTGTATTTTAGAATTATTGGTATTTTAAAGCATATTCTGATCCAAATCCTATCCATTAACATTGCCTCCTACAAAATAGGGCAGTTATTGGGGTGAGATATGATATGGTTTTTTTTTTCAAACATGTTTTTATTGCAAATTGTACAATGGCCCTCATTCCGAGTTGATCGGTCGCAAGGCGAATTTAGCAGAGTTACACACGCTAAGCCTACGCCTACTGGGAGTGTATCTTAGCTTCTTAAAATTGCGACCGATGTAATCGCAATATTGCGATTACAAACTACTTTGCAGTTTCTGAGTAACTTCAACCTTACTCTGCCTGTGCGATCAGTTCAGTGCTTGTCGTTCCTGGTTTGACGTCACAAACACACCCAGCGTTCGCTCAGACACTCCCCCGTTTCTCCAGCCACTCCTGCGTTTTTTCCGGAAACGGTAGCGTTTTCAACCACACGCCCATAAAACGCTGTGTTTCCGCCCAGTAACACCCATTTCCTGTCAATCACATTACGATCGCCGGAGCGATGAAAAAGCCGTGAGTAAAAATACTATCTTCATTGTTAAATTACTTGGCGCAGTCGCAGTGCGAATATTGCGCATGCGTACTAAGCGGATTTTCATTGCGATGCGATGAAAAATACCGAGCGAACGACTCGGAATGAGGGCCAATATGTATTACATCAATTGAGCATTATATAAAGTCATTGCATGCTTTTTCTAACATTTTCTTCCTTCAAACGTAAATACAAAGAAATAAATGCTGATTTTTATGATGTGAGCAAATGTAATAAACCTTTACTATCAATAAATTGACCATCATGCTATCCAATTACAGTCTCTCTGTATTTTTTTTTTTTTAATGCGATTGGTTAGCATATAAATGGCTGACAACAGATTATGGTCTTAATGGATTAAGAGTTTTAAGAAAAACACAGAATGAGAGAAAAAGAAATAGAGGGGAGAGAGAGGGGGGAAAGAAAAAACAGAAATGGGGTGGGGATGGGGGGGGGGGGGGGGGCGTGATGAATCCATGCATGTCTGAGTCACCTTCTATGTTTCAATCTAAGACAATTTGCGGATCCTGTATGAATGATCTAGTTTCATACCAGAGGGTCATACGGAAACACTTATGTATTTGCTGTCTAATTTCCACAGGTAAAGTGTCTATGTAACTTTCCCAAACTGAAAGAAAATTCCTCAGTTTGTGAATCTTTGTGAAGTGTAGTTTCGGTCCATTCAAGTTTGAGCAATTGAAATAGTTTGTCTTTAAACATATTAAGGTATGTGGGTGTGGAAGATATCCATTGTTGTAATATGCATTTTCTGGCTACCGAGGAGACAAACAATAATAGGATTTTAATACCTACCAGTAAATACTTTTCTCTTAGTCTGTAGAGGATGCTGGGGTCACTTCAAGAACCATGGGGTATAGACGGGATCCGCAGGAAACATGGGCACCTCAAGACTTTCAAAGGGGTGTGAACTGGCTCCTCCCTCCATGCCCCTCCTCCAGACTCCAGTTATAGGAACTGTGCCCAGGGAGACGGACATTTCGAGGAAAAGGATTTACTGTTAAACTAAGGTGAGATACATACCAGCTCACACCTCAAGCACGCCGTACAACATGGCATTCAACACAATGCAAGTCAACGGCATGAACAACATCAGCAACAGGCTGACTATAAACGTAACACAACATCTGTGTAACTATAACTAATAACTGCAGATACAGTACGCACTGGGACGGGTGTCCAGTATCCTCTATGGACTAAGAGAAAAGGATTTACTGGTAGGTATTAAAATCCTATTTTCTCATACGTCCTAGAGAATGCTGGGGTCACTTCAAGAACCATGGGGTTTATACCAAAGCTCTAGAATGGGCGGGAGAGTGCGGATGACTCTGCAGCACCGATTGACAAAACATGAGGTCCTCATCAGCCAGGGTATCAAACTTGTAGAACTTCGCAAAGGTGTTTGAACCCGACCAAGTAGCCGCTCGGCAAAGTTGTAATGCCGAGACCCCCCCGGGCAGCCACCCAGGACGAGCCCACCTTTCTGGTACAATGGGCCTTCACCGATTTCGGTAACGGCAATCCAGGCGTAGAATGAGCCTGCTGAATCGTATGACAGATCCAGCGCGCAATAGTCTGCTTGGAAGCAGGAGCCCCAATTTTGTTGTGAGCATACAGGACAAACAGAGCCTCCGTTTTCCTAAACTGAGCCGTTCTGTCCACATAAATTTTTAAAGCTCTGACTGTGTCGAGAAACTTAGATTCCAGCAAGGCGTCAGTAGCCACTGGCACCACAATATGTTGGTTCAAGTGGAACGACGAAACCACTTTTGGCAGAAACTGCTGACGAGTCCTCAACTCTGCTTTATCTTCACGGAAGATCAAATAAGGGCTCTTGTGAGACAAGGCCGCCAATTCAGACACCCGCCTGGCGAATGCCAAGGCCAACAGCATGACCTCTTTCCAAGTGAGGAATTTCAACTCCACCTTTTGTAAAGGTTCAATCCAATGAGATTGAAGGAATTGCAACACCACGTTAAGATCCCACGGTGCCACAGGGGGCACAAAGGAAGGTTGGATGTGCAACACACCTTTCACAAAAGTCTGAACTTCTGGAAGGGAGGCCAATTGTTTTTGGAAGAAAACTGATAAGGCTGATATTTGTACTTTAATGGAGCACAACTTTAGGCCCGCATCCACACCGGCTTGTAGAAAATGGAGAAAACGTCCTAACTGAAATTCTTCCATAGGAGCCTTCTTGGATTCACACCAAGACACGTATTTTCTCCAAATACGGTGGTAATGTTTAGATGTTACTCCTTTCCTGGCCTGAATAAGAGTGGGGATGACTTCCTTGGGAATACCCTTTCGGGTTAGGATCCGGCGTTCAACCTCCAAGCCGTCAAACGAAGTTGCGGTAAGTCTTGGAACACGCATGGCCCCTGCTGTAACAGATCCTCCCTCAGAGGAGGAGGCCATGGATCTCCTATGAGTAATTTCTGAAGATCTGGATACCAAGCCCTCCTTGGCCAGTCTGGAACAACGAGGATCGCTTGAACCTGTGTTCTTCTTATGGAAACACATACACCGACTGAAACACCCACGGTGTCACTAGGGCATCCACTGCTATTGCTTGAGGGTCTCTCGACCTGGAACAATATCTCTGAATTTTCTTGTTGATGCGAGACGCCGTCATGTCTATTTGAGTAATTCCCCAAAGACTTGTCACCTCTGCAAAGACCTCTTGATGAAGACCCCACTCTCCTGGATGAAGATCATGTCTGCTGAGGAAGTCTGCTTCCCAGTTGTCCACTCCTGGAATGAAGATCGCTGACAGAGCGCTTGTATGCTTTTCCACCCAACGGAGAACCTTTGTGGCCTCTGCCATAGCCACTCTGCTCTTTGTTCCGCCCTGGCAGTTTATGTACGTTACTGCTGTTATGTGCTTGCAGAAGGCCATTGTGAATGACCCTTAACTCCAGAACGTTTATGTGTAGACACATTTCCTGGCTTGACCATCTTCCCTGGAAGCTTTCCCCCTGTGTGACTGCTCCCCAGCCTCGGAGACTTGCATCCATGGTCACTAAGATCCAGTCCTGGATCCCGAACCTGCGTACCTCTAGGAGGTGAGAGCTGTGCAGCCACCACAGGAGTGAGATTCTGTCTTGGAAGACAGGGTCATCCTTCGATGCATGTGCAGATGGGACCCGGACCACTTGTCCAACAGGTCCCACTGAAACACTCTGACATGGAATCTGCCAAACTGAATGGCCTCGTAGGTCGCCACCATCTACCCCAGCAACCGAGTGCATTGATGGATCGATACTTTTGGCGGTTTCAGGATTTGTTTGACCAGACTGCATTTCCAGAGCCTTTTCCACTGGAAGAAAAACTCTCTGTAATTCTGTGTCCAGAATCATTCCCAAAAACGACAGCCGTCTTGTCGTAACCAACTGTGATTTTGGCAAGTTTAGGAGCCAACCATGTTGCTGCAGAATTGTCAGGGATAGCGTAATGTTCTGATGCAATTGTTCCCTGGATCTCGCCTTTATCAGGAGATCGTCCAAGTACGGGATAATTGTGACTCCTTGCTTGCGCAGGAGAACCATCATTTCGGCCATTACCTTGGTGAAAACCCACGAAGCCGTGGACAGACCAAATGGCAACGTCTGAAATTGGTAATGACAATCCTGAACTGCAAACCTCAGGTAAGCCTGATGTGGAGGATAAATAGGAACATGTAAGTAGGCATCCTTTATGTCTACCGACACCATAAAATCCCCCTCCTCCAGACTGGAGATCACTGCCCGGAGAGATTCCATCTTGAATTTGAATTTCTTTAGGTAGAAATTGAGGGATTTGAGGTTCAGGATTGGTCTGACTGAACCGTCTGGCTTTGGGACCATGAACAGGCTCGAATAAAAGCCTTCTCCCTGTTGCGACGGGGGAACCTTGACAATGACTTGATTGAGACACAATTTTTGTATTGCGGCGCATACCACCTCCCTGTCCGGACAGGGAGGTGGTATACTGTTCCTGATACTAGGGTCTGTAACCCTCTCATGAACAAAGAGAAGCTGGTAAGGCCGATTTGAAAAATCGGTGAGGGGGAACGTCTTGAAACTCCAATTTGTACCCCATGGACACTATTTCTAAAACCCATGGGTCCAGGGCCGAACGAGCCCAGAACTGACTGAAGAACCTGAGACGTGCCCCCACCGGTGCGGACTTCTGCAGAGGAGCCCCAGCGTCATGCAGTGGATTTGGCAGAAGCCGGGGAGGACTTCTGCTCCTAGGAACCGGCCACGGCCGGTGATCGTTTACCTTTTCCCTTTCCTCTAGTAGCAAGGAAGGAAGACCCTCTGCCTTTTCTGTATTTATTGGGCCGAAAGGACTGCATCTGATAGTGCTGTGCTTTCTTTTGTGGAGCAGGCACATAAGGTAAAAAGGATGACTTACCCGCGGTAGCAGTAGATACCAACTCAGCGAGGCAGTCACCAAACAATACACCACCTTTATACGGTAGAGACTCCATAGCTTTCTTAGAGTCAGCATCAGCATTCCATTGATGAATCCACAATGATCTCCTAGCTGAGACTGCCATGGCATTGGCTCTTGATCCCAAGAGACCAATATCCCGTGCAGCTTCCTTTAGGTAGACTGCAGCGTCCCTGATATAAGCTAGTGTCAAAAGAATGCTATCCCTATCCAGTTCTATTTCAGATGACAAGTTATCTGCCCATCTTACGATAGCATTATTCACCCACGCAGACGCAATGGCTGGTCTGAGTAGCGTACCCGTGGTGATATAAATGGATTTCAATGTATTTTCCTGCCTACGATCCACAGGATCCTTTAGGGCTGCCTTGTCAGGGGACGGAAGAGCCACCTTTTTGGACAGCCGTGATAGAGCTTTGTCCACAATAGGGGGTGATTCCCATTTTTCCCTATCCCCAGAGGGAAACGGATACGTCACTGGAATCCTTTTGGGAATCTGAAACTTTTTGTCAGGATTTTCCCAAACCTTTTCACAAAGCGTGTTCAGTTCATGAGAGGGTTACAGACCCTAGTATCGGGAACAGTAGGGTCCTCAGTGATATGTAATACGTCTTTTATAGCCACAATCATGTACTGAATGCTCTTTGCCAATTTTGGATCTAATCTGGCATCAATATAGTCGACACTTGAGTCAGTGTCCGTGTCGGTATCCGTGTCTGCCAGCTGGGTAAATGAACGTTTTTGTGACCCCGAGGTGGTCTGGACTTGTAACAACACATCCTCTACGGATTTCTTCCCAGCCTGGTTCTGAGACTCAGATTTATCTAATCTCTTATTTATCAGAGCCACATTAGCATTCAGAGTACTCAAAACATTCACCCAATCAGGTGTCAGTGGTGTCGACAGGGTCTCTCCGACAGCCGTTTGTGTCCCTAACATCATCTTCTCCTGGGTAGAGCCTTCAGCCTCAGACATGCAGACACACGTGCACACAGCACACACAGACACACTGAGCAGATAGGGGACAGACCCACAATAAAGCCTGTCAGAGAGACACAGAGGGAGTTTGCCAGCACACACCCAGCGCTTAAACCCGGTTCTGACACAGTTACAGAATGTCCCAGACCTGCAGCGCTTTTATAATAACTTATATTACACCAAAATTCACTGTGCCCCCCCCCCCCCCCCGTTTTGCACCCTGTTACTTGTACAGCAGTGTGAGACAGGACCAGTGTCTCTGCAGCTTCTGTGAAGAGAAAATGGTGCTGATGTGAGCTGTGAGGACTAAGCCCCGCCCCCAGAATGGCGCGCTTCAGCCCCGCTATTTTTCCAAAATCTTTATACTGGCGGGGGTTTGGACAGAGGTTTGGCACCTTGTCCACTCTTGCCAGTCACTTTTTTAGAGATTAATGTGCTGCCCAAGGCACCCCCCCTGCGCCCTGCACCCTGTAGTGCCGCTGAGTGTGGGAGCATGGTGCGCAGCACGGCCAATGTGTGGTACCTCTGAAGCTGTCACTGAAGTCTTCTGTCTTCTTCTACTCACCTGTCTTCTGACTTCTGGCTCTGCAAGGGGGGTGACGACGGGCTCTGGGAACGAGCATCTAGGCGTACCTAGCGATTAGACCCTCAGGAGCTAATGGTGTCCTGTAGCCAAAGAAGCAGAGCCTTTAAACTCACAGAAGTAGGTCTGACTTCTCTCCCCTAAGTCCCACGAAGCAGGGAGACTTTGCCAGCAGTTCTCCCTGAAAATAAAAAACCTAACATAAAGTCTTTTCAGAGAAACTCAGTAGAGCTCCTCAGAGTGCATCCAGTCTGCCTGGGCACAGATTCTAAACTGGAGTCTGGAGGAGGGGCATGGAGGAAGGAGCCAGTTCACACCCCTTTGAAAGAATTAAGGTGCCCATGTCTCCTGCGGATCCCGTCTATACCCCATGGTTCTTGAAGTGAACCCAGCATCCTCTAGGACGTATGAGAAAATAACTTTTTACATCCAATTGAAATTTTTAAAATGTTTGGCAAAAATCCGAGGACTGCCCATTCTGGAGTTACTGATAAAAATTTTGCCAAGTGGTCTACCATAAATTGTCTTATCGTCAACCAGAAACGCTGAATCATGGGACATTCCCATAGACAATGGTATAGTGTTGCCTCAGAGCAGCTACACTTGTGGCACATAGATGTGTTAGTCATACCAATTAATTTACAACGGTGGGGAGATAAGTATCCTCTATAAAATATTTTGATAAACATGTCTTTGTAAGATGTGGCAAAAATAGTTTTGATGGAATATAGAAGAGTTCTCAGAACATCCCCTTCCTCTATATTGGGGAAATGTGCTTGCCATTTGGTAATACCCGTGTGGAACTGGACAGTATGATAGGGCAATCGTAATATTTTATTCAAATAAATTATGGCTTTTCTGGAATATTTCATATTTAAAAAGGCTTCATCCAGTGGATTACGCCAGTCCTCCTCACTTAAAAAAATTAAGCACTTTATTATTTGTGTAGTGTTGTGCCTGAAGAAAGGCCAAATTGCATACTGGTAAAAAGTCATAATGAGATTTTGCTTGTACATGAGTAAGGGGCTTTTTTGTTTCTGAGTTTGCAAGGTGTCTGACTGTACGCAATCCCTGTTTATACCATGATTTAAATGGTTGTGTTGGTAAACCATGTTGAAAGTTATTATTGCCCAGAAAGGGAAGATGCATCAAATACAGAGTTTGAAGTTTGGCTTTGTTACGTATTATGTGCCATGTTGACCATGTTGACATTAGTAAGGGATTTTTCAGTAGATGTGTGGGAATCTCATGTTTAGGTAAATGTAAAAAACAGGTTAAATTGAGATTGGGGAGAAATTGTTTTTCAAGTGTATAATTTGCATATTTATCGTTCCCATGAAGCCAGTCTTTAATATATCTGCAGGTGGCTGCTTGATTATATAATTTAACATTAGGGAAGTTGATTCCTCCCTCCTCACTGTTTTTTTTGTAAAATTTTCAGACTAATTCTTGATCTTTTCTTAGACCAGATAAATTTTCGGAATATCTCGACAATTTTTTTTTCATCAGATAGAGTAAGTATGAGCGGGAGAACTTGCAATGGATATAATAGCTTTGGAAAAGTTATAAGTTTGATTAAATTAGCTCTTCCCAGGTACGACAGCTGGAGGTGTTGCCACCCCTCTAATTCTCTCTCAATTTTTGCAGTAAGTAGGGTTATATTTGCATGATACAAGTTATGAATATTTTTAGTTAGATTTATCCCTACATATTGTATCTGGGGAGAGGTCCATCACAATCCCCCTAAAGAGTTATTTGGGGTATAAGGACAATTGTCTAAAGCCATTGCCGTCGACTTGGATGGGTTAATCTTAAACCCTGAAATCGAGCCATAATAAGTGAGTTTATCAAACAGAGGTTCTAAGCTGACTTCAGGATTGGAGATCAGAAGTAATAGATCATCGGCAAAGGCCTGCAACTTCAATTCCTGATCCCCAATCTTTGCCCCCCCCCCGTAAGGTGTTCCATTGTTGTAAGTGACACAACAGAGGATCCAATGCCAAATTGAACAGCAGAGGCGATAATGGGCAACCCTGTCTCGACCCTCGCTGCATCAGCAGAGGTCTGCCAAGGAGGCCATTGATCAACAATTTAGTACTGGGCTTCAAATATAAGTATCTGATCATCTCCACAAACGCATTCCCCAAATCTCTAAAATCTAACACTTTAAACAAATATTCCCATAGAACCCTATCAAAGGCCTTCTCGGCATCCAGACTCAACACCACATTGGACGAGGCCTTGTTTGCTGGTGAAGAGGCCAAAACTGCTATAGCTGAGCGAATTCCCAGGACTGAATGACGACTCGACGTGAATCCCAATTGGTGTGATGTTAATAGAGTTGGCATAAACTCCTGTAATCTGGTGGACAATATTCTGGCTAGAATGTTATAGTCTTGATTTAACAATGCAATCGGTCTATAAGATTCCATAAGGGAGGTGTCTTTCCCTGGTTTAGGTAGGAGAAGTGTTATAGCTTCATTAAATGATGGATAGGAGACTTTTTTGTCAAATATCTGCTGGAATAAAGTGTTGAGCGTCGGGATTATATCATTTTTCAGAATTTTGTAATAATTTGCATTGAAACCGTCTAGGCCTGGTGCTTTGTTTAGTTTGAGGGATTCAATTGCTGTAAGAATTTCTTGTTCTGTAATTGAGCTATTAAGGCCTTCTTTTTGTTCGGTCGTCAGTTTAGGTAGCCCTACATTTTCTAAAAAATCAGTTATGTTCTGTTGATTAGGGTCGCTGGATTTATATAAGTCAGTAAAGTATGATTCAAGAAGGTTTAAAATATCTGGATGTGAGGTGAGGGTCGAACCGGAGCCCGGGTCCACTAATTTTGTTATGTAGCATTTTTTATTTTGTTGTTTGACCATAAAGGCCAGAAGTCGTCCTGATTTACCGCCAAATTGGTGATATTGGTTTTTCATATATTCAGTCTTAAGTTTTGCCTCTTGGGTAAGAAAGGCCTGTAGTAAACCCTTCTCTTGTAAATATTTAGTCTTATTTTCCTCTGTAGCGGAAAGTAAAAATTGTTGATGTGAATAACGTAGACTATTGGTTAGAGAATGTAATTGTTCTTTTTATCTTTATTGCGCTTGGCTACATAAGATATGATATGCCCTCTCATTACTGCTTTCGAAGCTTCCCAAAATAGGATTATGTTGTCCCAATGTTGTATGTTGTCATCCACATACGCCTGCCAATTAGCTGTGAGGTACTTTTGAAAGTCCTTATTTTGCGTCAGATACATTGGAAAGCACCATAATTTGGAGGTATGTATAGGATTTCTCCTCTCTATATCACACACTATAGGTGCATGGTCTGAAATTACGATATTATCTATGGAGGTGTGGGAAATCCATGTGAAAAGGGATTCCTCCAATAGAATGTAGTCTATCCTCGTAAAGGTATCATGTACTCGTGAGTGGTAGGTATATTCCCTGCTAAGTCCATTTTGAAGCCTCCAGACATCTACCAAAGTGTGTTGTGAGCATAAAAGGGAAATGCCTTCTTTATTATGGGGTGGTGAATTTCCAGTAGATTTAGAATGATCTAAATGGGCATCATGTAGTGAATTCATGTCACCTCCAATAATTAAGTTAGGTGTGGCATGTTGCATTAATAAGTTGGAAATTGATTGAAAAAAATTAAAATTAGGCGAATTTGGTGCATAAAGATTGACTAGTGTGAAATGCTCACCGTGTATTATAATATTTAACATAAGATATCTGCCTTCCGGGTCGGAAATAGTTTTCGTCACTTCATAGTTAAGATTCCTATTAAATAAGATTGCTAATCCTCATTTCTTCTTACAATAAGAAGCCGAAATGCAATCCCCTAGCCAAGGACTCTTTAAAGTAAAATTAGATTTTTTCAGCCAATGGGTTTCCTGCAAGAATATTATGTCTTGATGAGCACGCTTCAAATGTGTTAATACTCTACGTCTTTTGTTAGCTGAATTTAGGCCTGCTACGTTCCATGATAAAAGTCTAAAGGAATTTGAGGTGATTTGTGTAATCCACAAATTAAAGAGATTGAGATTGTGTCATCCTATACCAATCCTAATGAAATTTTTGTGAAATTTGAACTGAAAGCACATCATACCTGCTACGTCCCAGCTAGCAGAGAAGTATGAATCATTACCTCAAATCGAATCCAGGACCCGGACATGCATGGCTCAAAGATGGGGGAGAGGAAAACAAGGGAAAGAGAGAAAAGAAAAGAGAAAATCATTAGTAACAACAGTGTACTTGAGTTCGGTACTACACCCATCACCACAGGGTGAGACCAGAACTATTCAAGTAATAAATCAATACGATATCACTAACCTTTATAACTTATAACATTATTAACTATCAACCATTTGGGGGCAGATTGTTGGCTGAGGTAGGTGAATTGATCTTAAAATAATTTCTGGCCTGGATAGGGTCATCAAACATATGTGTTTTGCCATCAGTGTTTACTCTAAGTTTGGCCGGGTACAAGAGGGCAAATTTGATGTTACTGTCAAAAAGATATTTAAATACAGGGGTAAATTCTCTACGCTTCTGAGTAACTGTATTAGAGAAATCTTGAAAAATCAAGATTTGAAAATCGTGTACCTGAAGAGTATCGCGTTTGCGGTATGCCATTAGGACATTTTCTTTGTCCCTGTAGTTTAGAAATTTTGCAATGACCGGTCTCGGCCTAGCATCACTGTTCTCTCTGTCAGGCCCTATACGGTGTGCTCTTTCAATCATGACTGTACCTTATGGGGTGGGAACATTCAGTACAGATATAATATCAGTACTAAGGAGATCCATCAGATATGATCCCTTTATAGTTTCGGGTATACCTAGGAACCTCAGAATACTTCTCCTATTTCTATTTTCTAAATCTTCTAGTTTAGCTTCCAATTTAATATTAAGTTAGGCTTTTGCCTCAGCAAACTGTTTAAGTTCTGAAATGGCATCTTCATTAGTGCTAGTGCGTTGTTCAACCTCAACCAGACGTTTAGTATTCGTCTCTAAATGTGTTAAGATAGTAATAATAGATGCCTGGATGGCGTCCAATTTTTGTTCAATTTGAGTTCTTTGTGTTGGATACAGCAAACTAGAGGGATCGCTTGTACCTCCCAACAGGGGATTCTCTGGAGGTGTGATGGAGGGTGAAGAGGTAACTGAGCTACGGGCAACAGATCCCAAGGAGTGGGTGTTTTTGACTTTATTTTTATTTTTCATGTTTGATGTCTGAGACCAGTCTAGAAATTTGTCCATGTCATGGACCATTAGCTTAGACCAGAAATTAAGTGCGCCCCTGAAGAAAGTTTAAAAAGTATCACATAATATGATGGTCAGGTTAGCGACCCATTGAGTATTAGGTTACATTATTTGTGTTACACTGGATAACAAACACCATACAAATTTTTACAGTTTAGTGAGATCTCTGGGGCCTAAAGAACTATAGCTTATCGAGATATTTACAGCAAAGGAAAGTCAATAAAACAGAAAGGTGTACGCAATCAAATAAATTATAGCTGTATTTGTATTGTCAGTTAAGCTGCCTTGATTTCTACTGCTAAATTTCCAGCTTCAAGGTTGGATTTGCAGAGAAATTGCCTATACAACCAAAGGTTGTCAAGCACACCACTAAAGCAATAGTACAGAAATGTATGGTTCAAAAATGACAGATAGAAATTTTTCTGTTAATTATAAGTTTATAACACAGCTAATGTGTGTATATGATGTTCCAACCAGGTCTTATCCAGCTCAAAACACAAGGTGGCACTGTCGCATAAAAAACCCCCCAAAACAAAACAAAAAAAAAACCCTGTATAGGAATATGAAGCTTCGGTTAAGTGTAAGACTGTGTATAAATGAATATATTATCCTGGAGAGCTATTAAGACTCACAGCACATTAAGTAAGTGTAAACCAAAAAAAAAAAAAAAACAAGTTTGATACCACATTAGTGAGCATCAAATCTCCATGTGTCCACTCTGACTTTGCCACAGTAAAAAAGAGACTATCACTGTTTCAGTAGGAGCATATATTTCCAAATCTGCTGGATGAGAATCAGCAACTGTACCATTAAAAGTCTCCAGATAAGGGGAGTCATGGCTCTGTATCTCCAAGGGGAAGCGATCCTCCTGCAGGGTAACTGGCACAGTTAATAGAGGAAGCCCACGGTCCGCTCCATCCAGAGAGCCCATCCAGGGGTAGGCAACCTCTTCACAGCTACGATCCCGGGCTGTGGCAGCCGCTCCATGCAGCCATGAGCATTTTTTCAGTAGCCTCTGCATCTCCGAGGGGGGTGATCCTCCTGCAAGGTAATTTGTGTAGTCCACAGATGCCTTTACAGCTGCTGGCAGTCTCCGCACCGCGTCACTCCCGGACCGCTGCAGCCGCTCTGTACAGCCGCGTATGTTCCTCAGTGGTCAGAGACAGCAGTATCCTTCGCTGGCAAACTGCTCCAGACGGCAGACACTGCGGCTGAGAGCGGGAGAGGGTCCGTGCCACACTTCCAGAGATCAGGGATCACATGCGGTGAGTCCTGTCAGCGCGGTCGGGACCCGGCGTCTTACTCCATGGTCCTAGCTACACCGTGTCCACGGTGAGCAATAATCAGCAATCAGCGGGGGTTGATACAGGTAGACCAGCGGTACCGTGGAAAGTCTAACCGAGGGGTCCAGGTATCAGTTCAGGGGTGACTCAGGCCAAGGCACTCAGGGCTACCCACGCCGCTGACAAGCTGGAAGGCTCCAACTTTGCGAGCCAGATTCCAGCGGTAGGCAGCTCCAATCTCCCTTATCGATGGTTAGCTGGGTAGGGCTCATCCTTCCCCGCACAATCAGATAGTTTGTGCCAGTCAAGTGGCAAGTCTGCAGGGGGATGGAAGCAGATCGTAGAGAAGAGAGACGGAGCTAGAAGTAAAAAGCGGCCATCACGATGCTCCACCCACCGGAAGTCCCCGAGATATGATATGTTAACATAAATAATGTTGACATGAGAATGTTGAGATGTGCATAATGATGACATGCTTAGCCTTTAGACGTTGACAACGTCAACATTCATCATGTCAACACAGATAAAATGTCAACAACACAGCATATTGACATAAAGTCCCTGGTGGCCCAGTCAAGACTCAACTACTCCCAATGGTTGCAGTGGGTCCAGCAGCATCTTCTGGATCCCGTTGGTCATGTCACTGTCACTTCCAGTGGAGTCATCTGATGGAGCAGTGTACCATTGAATACACAAGCCCCACTATTATATTTCCCTCTAGTTCCCAACCGTACACCCCCCCCCCATCCCATAGCCTAACCCTAATCCTTCCTCTGGTGCCTAACCTTAACCCTCCCAATATCCATGTTCCAAGAATGTTGGGATTTCGCATGGTGATATTTATAATATCGACATTATAAACATGTTGACATTCTAAGAATTTCAACATTTTTAAATGTTGACATAACTGTTAACATTGTGGTGTTGACATTGTTATTGTCTGCCTAATGACTGCATCCCAGTTACTTGTGTAAACATGACTTGGCTAACATTTCTATTATCACTAATTGTATCATCCAGACCGCAGAATGATTAACAGATGTACTGTATGTTGAAAGGCCCCCACGGCTGGTACCACTTCTGAATCTGAAAGATGCTGGCAAGTAAATTACCATTAGAACCAGGTTACCCTGGTTTTGCTAGTGCTAGTACGCAGGGAAAATATGATAAATGTATCTCCTGTACCAGTCTTCAACTCCCAGTGCTTGAAGTTCTCCTATGTGATCTCATCATAACGTCACCTGAATTACATCTACTGTAGGCAGAAATATGCTGCTTTCCTACTTTGAGACCAATGAATTATTTTCAAAGCTATGATTTGGCGACTGAGCTGCAGCATGGCACCAGAGCATACAAAGATTCTAAACATAATTTTACATTAGGAGAGATTATACAGTATATATGTTTTCACTGTAGGTTGATTTACTTTGCACATTCATTGGTGCATGCATGATTCATATGTAGAGATATTTTTGACACAAATGAATACTACAGCCTCAGTACATAAAGTAAGCCTCTGGGTTTGTTTTTCCCTGAAAGATTACTCATTTGCAGATTCACGGTTGTAAATCTGCATTTTCTAAATTCACTAATATAATATGGTTGTAATCATTGTTTGTTAAGAGGAAAATGCAATAGGAAACTGATGGCAATTAGGAATTGATAAATTCTTCAGGTGACATCTCTACTACTGTGAATTAATAATTCTCTAAGATGCTTGATTACAGTGGCAAATCTTTAAATCCTCTTAGTAATCCATTTTTATTATGGAAATGTAGTTACAGGTTTTATCAAGATTCTCCTCATTATACAGTGCAGACTTATTTATACTTTAGAAGATGACAAAGCTAACATAATAGAGATACAATCCCAGAACAATTATTGGCAAATTACAGTAATGTATTTTTCTGAAAATCCTATTTCTGAGTAATTTGTTTATTCGGCTAAGCTATTAATGTTCCAGGCTTGTGTGCTGCATTGTCAATCTCTTTTTTTTTTTTTTCTATCAAACATTATTTTCTTTACATATAACTATTTATTTAGCAAACATCAATGGACTGATGTTTAAATGCATCAAACCTAAATCTTCCTTCTTTGTCCCAGCAGACCCCAATACCATTGTACAGTAGATGTAACTACAAGTCATGCACCTGTGACCCAAGGTACTTACAGAGAATTAAATTAATTAATTCATTTTTGGGGTAAAACAATAAAAAGGTCCTTGCGCCAAACTTGTTCCAGATGTATGGTCCTTCAACCAACAGTAATTTGGATTGTCCTCATTCAGTATGTCTAACAGGTGTGGAGATATGAAAAATGAAGAAAAGAGGGGTGTAAATAACAACTCTGTTTTATGTGAAGATCAGGGAAGGTTGGTATTATCAAACCCTTATCCTCTCACCAAAAGAGTGAGGCGCAGAAATCCTCTACAGTATGGGGCACCACCGTGAAAACAATCAGAATAGTGCTCACTTTGTTCTTACTTTCAATAGATATGCAGGATACTCATAAAGGTATCTTTAACTCTTATGAACACAAAACCATAGGTGGATTCATAACACCTGCTCACACTGCTTACGTGTTGATCTTGTTATTTAAGGCTCATAAAGGTTTCTTTCATTCCATTGCACATGAAAAAAACAGTATAAAAACGTCCCATGGTGTAGTACACTTAAAAACAGTATTTAATCACAATATATGATATTCATATAAAAAGGGGATTCTCCCAGTCTCCGTACCAGAAATATATGAAGCATAGACATGTCAAACAAAACCATGTGATGGAACCCGGGTAATCGTTTTGTATACCGTACTGATGCTCAAAAGATCGGCATGGATGGGAAGCCCCTGGACAATCACTCCTCCGACATGTTTCGACACAAAGGGGTGTCTTTTTCAAGGTACCCTAAGGGTATTCTATTATGCTTTGATGTAACCTCCAACCTGTATCATTGGAAGGAGGATCTCATGAAAGAAGCAATCTGTTCATCTATGAGAAATCAAACCTCCATGTTATGTAAGGAGGCTGTCATCTGTTAATGCATCTAAGGATATAAGGACATAATTGATATTTTAGCAATGTTTTAATAAAAAATCTGTATATTGGAACTCACTGTGTATTTTATGCTCTCTGTAAGATATATTGAAAGAGATACTAACATAAGAGGGGTCAGGAGTATACCTCCCCTAGGGCGCCAATTTCACTATTGTTGTGTTTGTTGTGTGTTTTGGTTCTGACTAGCAGAGAACCCAGTGTAATAAGGCAGCACACAAATCCTTATTTACATATTTTTTAATATAGCGCAATAAGGGAGATTGTGTTCTATAAATAAATAAATATATATGTATATATATATATATATACATATACATACATTGGAGAATCAATGGCGGCACTCTGAAGACTGGGGTTAAAGCGTGTAAAAAATCAGGTGCTGTTTAAACGACGTTTCGTGGTACAAGCCCTCGTCTTCAGGACACAAATATGTGTGTCCTGAAGACAGGGGCTTGCACCCCGAAACGTCGATTAAACAGCATCTGATTTTTTACATGCTTTAACCCCAGTCTCCAGAGTGCCGCCATTGATTCTCCATTGTGTATATGCGGACCGCAGTGTCTGCACGGAGGGCACCGGAGCAGGAGCCTTGCTCGTTTTGCCCACAGGGAGTTGCCAGACTTTGTTCTTCTTTTTATATATATATATATATATATATATATATATACGTATACAGATGCCTGGCACTCCCTACCAACGAGTAACAGCCTCCCGGGTGCCTCTCCTAAGCTCTCTGATAGGTGAATGTATGCTGTGCAGAGTATATATATATATATATATATATATATTAGTGATGTGCACCGGAAATTTTTCGGGTTTTGTGTTTTGGTTTTGGATTCGGTTCCGCGGCCGTGTTTTGGATTCGGACGCGTTTTAGCAAAACCTCCCTGAAATTTTTTGGGCGGATTCGGGTGTGTTTTGGATTCGGGTGTTTTTTTACAAAAAACCCTCAAAAACAGCTTAAATCATAGAATTTGGGGGTCATTTTGATCCCACAGTTTTATTAACCTCAATAACCATAATTTCCACTCATTTCCAGTCTATTCTGAACACCTCACACTTCACAATATTATTTTTAGTCCTTAAATTTGCACCGAGGTCGCTGGATGGCTAAGCTAAGCGACCCAAGTGGCTGACACAAACACCTGGCCCATCTAGGAGTGGCACTGCAGTGTCAGACAGGATGGCACTTCAAAAAATAGTCCCCAAACAGCACATGATGCAAAGAAAAAAAGAGGTGCCCCAAGGTCGCTGGATGGCTAAGCTAAGCAACCCAAGTGGCCGACACAAACACCTGGCCCATCTAGGAGTGGCACTGCAGTGTCAGACAGGATGGCAGATTTAAGAAATAGTCCCCAAACAGCACATGATGCAAAGAAAAAAAGAGGTGCAATGAGGTAGCTGTGTGACTAAGCTAAGCGACCCAAGTGGCCAACAAAAACACCTGGCCCATCTAGGAGTGGCACTGCAGTGTCAGACAGGATGGCACTTAAAAATATAGTCCCCAAACAGCACATGATGCAAAGAAAAAAAGAGGTGCAATGAGGTAGCTGTGTGGCTAAGCTAAGCGACATAAGTGGCCGACACAAACACCTGGCCCATCTAGGAGTGGCACTGCAGTGTCAGACAGGATGGTAGATTTTAAAAATAGTCCCCAAACAGCACATGATGCAAAGAAAAAAAGAGGTGCAATGAGGTAGCTGTGTGACTAAGCTAAGCGACCCAAGTGGCCGACACAAACACCTGGCCCATCTAGGAGTGGCGCTGCAGTGTCAGACAGGATGGCACTTAAAAAAATAGTTCCCAAACAGCACATGATGCAAAGAAAAAAGAGGTGCAATGAGGTAGCTATGTGGCTAAGCTAAGCGACCCAAGTGGCCGACACAAACACCTGGCCCATCTAGGAGTAACACTGCAGTTTTCTAGCGAGAGGATGAGTGCTTCCATCCTCATGTAAATCTGAACCACTAGCCATGAACATAGGCCAGGGCCTCAGCCGTTCCTTGCCACTCCGTGTTTTTATAAATGGCATATTGGCAAGTTTACGCTTCTCATCAGACGCTTTTAATTTTGCTTTTTGGGTCATTTTACTGAACTTTTGTAGTATACTTGAAGACACAGAGGTAGGTAGAGCAGTGGACAACTGTACTGTACTGCTATATATATACTGGTGGTCACAGCATCATTCTGCACTGTCCCCTCCTACTATATACTGCGCACAACTAAAATGCAGCACAGGTATGGATGCATAGTATCCCTCAGTGTCCGGTGAGTATCACGTCTTCTGCTCTGTTTAGAGGCAGAACCCACCTTGCCTGGCAATGGAAATTCTATACAGGCAGCACTGCCTCCTCTCTCTGAGCCATGGCTTGCACATTAACCACTTAACTGACGATTTATTTAGCCGAAAACTGCTCCGAAATTGTCATTTTTTTTAATGAGTGAATTAAGTGAAGAACATGACTTTAACCCTATCCCAAATGATTTTAGTTCAAAAAAAGGAAAAAAAATTTGCTACATTTAAAATTTTTTCTCTCTCCAAGCATCGAAACATCGATCGGGAACATCGGGACCATCGGAACATCAGGAACATCGCAACTATCGCGGCTTTCATTTTGAAAGCCGGGACAGCCTGCAGGTATGCAGGGGGGATCTGGGGGTGGCTTGGGAGGGTTCATTTACTCTCCCCAGTGGCTGCCATTGTCTGCAGCCGCTGGAGGGGGGGGGATCCTGCCGTGCTGACCTATCAGCAGGGACGGCAACACAGCAGACACAGGGGGAGAGTGCAGGGAGGCAGAGGGTCCCTCTGACAGCAGTAGCGGAGGAAAGTTTATCTTCCCTGCCGCTGCTAACACTCTCTATCTGACTGGTTGCATCCTGTGCGACCAGGTCAGATAGAGCACTTGCAGGCATGGTCGCATCTGATGCGACCATGCCAGGCAAGTGGTTAATAGATGGAGCAGGCGGGCGGCGCTAGACTGTGACTGAGTCCCTTAGCCCGTCTCCCCCAGTCTCCCGCCGGTGGCATTAGGCAGTGGCGGGAATGAGACCATGAGGAGAGGAGACAGCGGTGCACTGAGAGAAGACAGAACCCACGTGGGTGCCGATAGGAAACACCAGTGACACCTGAGGCAAGTGGGGTGGGGGTGACATTTATTATATATATAAGCAGCCCTAATACCGTGGGCATGTGTGTAAGTGACAATGATACCGTGGGCATGTGTATAAGCGGCACTGATACCGTGGGCATGTGTATAACTGACACTGATACCGTGGGCATGTGTATAACTGACACTGATACCGTGGGCATGTGTTAAGTGGCACTGATACCGTGGGCATGTGTATAAGCGGCACTGATACCGTAGGTATGTGTATAAGCAGAACTGATACTGTGGGCATGTGTATAAGTGGCACTGATACCGTGGGCATGTGTATAAGTGGCACGGATACCGTGGGCATGTGTATAAGCGATACTGATACCGTGGGCATGTGTATAAGTGACACTGATACAGTGGGCATATGTCTAAGCGGCACTGATACTCTGGGCATGTGTATAAGTGGCACTGATACCGTGGGCATGTGTATAAGCGACACTGATAATGTGGGCATATGTATAAGCGGCACAGCTAACATGGGCATGCCTATAAGCGACACTGATAATGTGGACATGTATATGGCAGCAAAGCTACTGTGGGCATGTGTATAAGTGACACTGATAATGTGGACATGTATATGGCAGCAAAGCTACTGTGGGCATGTGTATAAGCGACACTGATAATGTGGACATGTATATGGCAGCAAAGCTACTGTGGGCATGTGTATAAGTGACACTGATAATGTGAGCATGTGTATAAGCAGCACAGCTACCGTGGGCATGTGTATAAGCAACATTGATAATGTGGGCATGTGTATAAGCGACACTGATACCATAGGCATGTGTATAAGTGGCACTGCTACCATAGACATGTGTATAAGTGGCACTGATATTGTGGGCATGTGTATAAGTTGCACTGATACCATGGGCATGTGTATAAGCTGCACTGATACCATGGGCATGTGTATAAGTGACACTGATAATGTGGGCATGTGTATAAGCGGCACAGCTACCATTGGCATGTGTATAAGTGAAACTAATAATGTGGGCATGTGTATGAGCAGCACAGCTACCGTGGGCATGTGTATAAGTGACATTTATAATGTGGGCATGTAAATAAGCAGAACTGATATTGTGGGCATGTGTATAAGTGACACTGACACTGTGGACATGTGTATAAGTGACACTGATACCGTGGGCATGTGTATAAGCAGCACTGATACCGTGGGCATGTGTATAATTGGCACTGATACTGTGGGCATGTGTATAAGTGGCACTGATACCTTAAGCATGTGTATAGGTGGCACTGATACTGTAGGCATGTGTTTAAGCGAAACTGATAATGTGGGCATGTGTATAAGCGGCACAGCTACCATGGGCATGTGTATAAGCGACACTTATAATGTGGGCATGTATATAAACAGCACAGCTACAGTGGGCATGTGTATAAGCGACACTGATAATGTGAGCATGTGTATAAGCGACAGTGATATTGTGGGCATGTGTATAAGCGGCACTGATAAAATGGGCATGTGTATAAGCGACACTGATACCGTGGACATGTGTATAAGCGACAATGATACCGTGGGCATGTGTATAAGTGGGACTGATACTGTGGGCATGTGTATAAGTGGCACTGATTCCATGGGCATGTGTATAAGTGGCACTGATACCTTAGGCATGTATATAAGTGGCATTGATACTGTAGGCATGTGTTTAAGTGAAACTGATAATGTGGGCATGTGTATAAGCGGCACAGCTACCATGGGCATGTGTATAAGCGACACAATGATAATGTGGGCATGTATATAAACGGCACAGCTACAGTGGGCATATGTGTAAGCGACACTGATAATGTGTGCTTGTGTATAAGCGACACTGATACTGTGGGCATGTGTATAAGCAGCACTGATAAAATGGGCATATGTATAAGTGAAACTGATACCATCGGCATGTGTATAAGTGATACTGATACCGTTGGCATGTGTATAAGTGGCACTGATACTGTGGGCATGTGTATAAGTGGCACTGACACCGTGGGCATGTGTATAAGCAACACTGATAATATGGGCATGTGTATAAGCAGTACTGATAACGTGGGCATGTGTATAAGTGACACTGATACTGTGGACATGTGTGTAAGCGACACTGATACCGTGGGAATTTGTATAAATGACACTGATACAGTGGGCATATGTATAAGCGCCACTGATACTCTGGGCATGTGTAGAAATGGCACTGATACCGTGGGCATGTGTATAAGCGACACTGATAATGTGTGCATATGTATAAGCGGCACAGCTAACATGGGCATGTCTATAAGCGACACTGATAATGTGGACATGTATATGGCAGCAAAGCTACTGTGGGCATGTGTATAAGCGACCCTGATAATGTGGGCATGTGTATGAGAGGCACGGCTACCGTAGCCATGTGTGTAAGCAACACTGACAATGTGAGCATGTGTATAAGCAGCACAGCTACCGTGGGCATGTGCATAAGCGACATTGATAATGTGGGCATGTGTATAAGCGACACTGATACCGTGGGCATGTGTATAAGTGGCACTGCTACCATGGGCATGTGTATAAGTGGCACTGATACTGTGGGCATGTGTATAAGTGGCACTGATACCATGGGCATGTGTATTAGTGGCACTGATACCGTGGGCATGTGTATAAGCGACACTGATAATGTGGGCATGTGTATAAGCGACACAGCTACCATTGGCATGTATATATGTGAAACTGATAATGTGGCCATTTGTATAAGCAGCACAGCTACCGTGGGCATGTGTATAAGCGACACTGATAATGTGGGCATGTGTGTAAGCAACACTGATACTGTGGTCATGTATATAAGCGGAACTGAAACCGTGGGCATGTGTATAAGTGACACTGATACCGTGGGCATGTGTATAAGCAGCCCTGATACAGTGGGCATGTGTATAAGCAGCACTGATACCGTGAGCATGTGTATAAGTGGCACTGATACTATGGGCATGTGTATAAGTGGCACTGATACCATGGGCATGTTTATAAGCGACACTGATAATGTGGGCATCTGTATAAGCGGCACAGCTGCCGTGGGCATGTGTAAGTGACACTGATAACGTGGGCATCTGTATAAGCAGCACCACTATCATGGGCATGTGTATAAGTGGCACTGATACTGTGGGCATGTGTATAATTGGCACTGATACCATGGGCATGTGTATTAGTGGCACTGATACAGTGGGCATGTGTATAAGCAACACTGATAATGTGGGCATGTGTGTAAGCAACACTGACACTGTGGTCATGTATATAAGCAGAACTGAAACCGTGGGCATGTGTATAAGTGACACTGATACCGTGGGCATGTGTTTAAGCAGCCCTGATACAGTGGGCATGTGTATAAGCAGCACTGATACTGTGAGCATGTGTATAAGTGGCACTGATACTATGGGCATGTGTATAAGCGGCACTGATACCATGGGCATGTTTATAAGTGACACTGATAATGTGGGCATTTGTATAAGCGGCACAGCTGCCGTGGGCATGTGTAAGTGACACTGATAACGTGGGCATCTGTATAAGCAGCACAGCTACCATGGGCATGTGTATAAGCGACACTGATAATGTGGGAATGTGTATAAGCGGTACAGCTACCTTGGGCATGTGTATAAGCGACACTGATACTGTAGGCCTGTGTATAGGCGGCACTGCTATCATGAGCATTAATATGTGTGTGTAAGTGGCACTGATACTGTGGGCAGGTCTATAAGTGGCACTGATACTGTGGGCAGGTGTATAAGTGGCACTGCTACTGTGGGCATTATGTGTATAAGTGGCACTGCTACTGTGTCATTGTGTATAAACGGTACTACTGTGTAGCATAATGTGAACATGGGGCAGTAGTCTGTGTCATAATGTGAGTAGGTGGCATTTCTCTGTTGTAAAATATGAATCAGGGGCACTATAAGATTGTGCTACTGTGTAGCATAGTTTAAATTATTGGACCTGGGTCAGCCTAATGTATTGGAGTAGGTGGAGGGGGAAATTAATTCTACTATCTTTCCAGGACCACTTTAAACCTGCTCATTACTATTACTGCAGTGCTTCCCTCCAGTGCAGAGAAGGCTGGGGGTAGGCCGGGGTCAAGAATAAGGTAAGCAGCCCTCCATGGTGCTAGTCACATGCCACACACCCCATGTGCAGCATCACATAATAGGCCCTTCATAAATTTCAGCTCCAGGCCCATGTGGACCTTAATCTGGCACTGGTCATACCCAGGCATAACTTTACCATTCTCTGCCTCTAATTAACTTGTACTAGCAGTTTATATTGTGTTATATTGGCTCTTTGTTAAATGGAGGTGGAAGTATAAACTTATAGGGGGTCATTTTTTCGCAGCCGTACGATCAGGTCTGAACTGCGCATGCCTAGCTCACCGTTTTCTGGGAGTGTCCGTAAAAACGCAGGCGGGCCTTGCCATTTCCAGGGAGGGTTCCTGACGTCAGCATCATCATCCCAGATTGTCGCAGCAGCTGAGTAAGTCCTGGGCTGTGCAGAAACTGCACAAACTTTTGTTTGTGCAGCTCTCTTCACAGCCGATCGCACCCCTGCACAGTGATTACCCCATCCCGTGTAGGCGGCGATTACCTGGTCGCAGCAGTGCAAAAAATAGCCTGCGTGCGACCAGGTCTGAATTAGGCCCATTACTAAAAAAATCTATTCCATGGTTGGTGTGGACACTACTTGTGAAGGTTATACCTGTAAACAGTTAGCATTATCATACCTACAACCATACCACAGTGGACACGCCCACTCTCACCTGATCTTGAAAGCTAAGTTATGTTGGGCCCAGTTAGTACTTGGATGGGACAGCCCCAGGGAATACCAGGGGTTGTAGACCTTTGATAAAGCAGGGCGTGGCCACTCCAGCCACTTACAGTACCACTTACACAAATAATGTTCCACATGGGCTTTGCCACTTCCTTTCAGCTATACTTACCTAACAGCTGGAATCATACATTATATTTCTCTCTGTGAGGTACTTTTATGGGGGCAATTGGCAGTATTAAAATTACTATACAATACATATTTAAACTGAAATATGACTACACGAAAAATTATTATACAGGTTGAGTATCTCTTATCCAAAATGCTTGGGACCAGAGGTATTTTGGATATCGGATTTTTCCGTATTTTGGAATAATTGCATACTATAATGAGATATCATGTTTATGGGACCTAAATCTAAGCACAGAATGCATTTATGTTTCATATAAACCTTATACACACAGCCTGAAGGTCATTTTCGCCAATATTTTTTATAACTTTGTGCATTAAAAAAAGTGTGTCTACATCCACACAGTTCATTTATGTTCCATATACACCTTATATACACAGCCTGAAGGTCATTTAATACAATATTTTTAATAACTTTGTGTATTAAACAAAGTTTGTGAACATTGAGCCATCAAAAAACAAAGGTTTCACTATCTCACTCTCACTCAAAAAAGTCCGTATTTCAGAATATTCCGTATTTCGGAATATTTGGATATGGGATACTCAACCTGTATTTCAGACACTTACATCTTGCTAAGGAGCATTCAAGAAATAATGGCCCTCATTCCGAGTTGTTCGCTCGTTCTTTTTCATCGCATCGCAGTGAAAATCCGCTTAGTACGCATGCGCAAAGTTCGCACTGCGACTGCGCCAAGTAACTTTACTATGAAGAAAGTATTTTTACTCACGGCTTTTTCTTCGCTCCGGCGATCGTAATGTGATTGACAGGAAATGGGTGTTACTGGGCGGAAACACGGCGTTTTAGGGGCGTGTGGCTGAAAACGCTACCGTTTCCGGAAAAAACGCAGGAGTGGCTGGAGAAACGGTGGGAGTGCCTGGGCGAACGCTGGGTGTGTTTGTGACGTCAACCAGGAACGACAAGCACTGAACTGATCGCACAGGCAGAGTAAGTCTGGAGCTACTCTGAAACTGCTAAGTAGTTAGTAATCGCAATATTGCGAATACATCGGTCGCAATTTTAAGAAGCTAACATTCACTCCCAGTAGGCGGCGGCTTAGCGTGTGTAACTCTGCTAAATTCGCCTCGCGACCGATCAACTCGGAATGAGGGCCAATGTTATTTCAGATATTAAGTACTGTATACTACATAATTTATCTGTTCTATATTTTCACTGGCATATCTTTACCCTCATATGTCTGTGATTTGCTTAAGACATAGGGCCTAATTCAGACTAGTGATGTGCACCGGACATTTTTCGGGTTTTGTGTTTTGGTTTTGGATTCGGTTCCGCGGCCGTGTTTTGGATTCGGACGCGTTTTGGCAAAACTTTACCGAAATTTTTTTGTCGGATTCGGGTGTGTTTTGGATTCGGGTGTTTTATTCAAAAAACCCTAAAAAACAGCTTAAATCATAGAATTTGGGGGTCATTTTGATCCCATAGTATTATTAACCTCAATAACCACAATTACCACTCATTTCCAGTCTATTCTGAACACCTCACACCTCACAATATTATTTTTAGTCCTAAAATTTGCACCGAGGTCGCTGTGTGACTAAGCTAAGCGACACAAGTGGCCGACACAAACACCTGGCCCATCTAGACGGTGGCACTGCAGTGTCAGACAGGATGGCACTCCAAAAAAATTGTCCCCAAACAGCACATGATGCAAAGAAAAAAAGAGGCGCACCAAGGTCGCTGTGTGACTAAGCTAAGCGACACAAGTGGCCGACACAAACACCTGGCCCATCTAGGAGTGGCACTGCAGTGTCAGACAGGATGGCACTTTAAAAAAATTGTCCCCAAACAGCACATGATGCAAAGAAAAAAAGAGGCGCACCAAGGTCGCTGTGTGACTAAGCTAAGTGACACAAGTGGCCGACACAAACACCTGGCCCATCTAGGAGTGGCACTGCAGTGTCAGACAGGATGGCACTTCAAAAAAATAGTCACCAAACAGCACATGATGCAAAGAAAAAAAGAGGCGCACCAAGGTCGCTGTGTGACTAAGCTAAGTGACACAAGTGGCCGACACAAACACCTGGCCCATCTAGGAGTGGCACTGCAGTTTTCTAGCGAGAGGATGAGTGCTTCCATCCTCATGTGAATCTGAACCACTAGCCATGAACATAGGCCAGGGCCTCAGCCGTTCCTTGCCACTCCGTGCCGTAAATGGTATATTGGCAAGTTTACGCTTCTAATCAGACGCTTTCAATTTTGATTTTTGGGTCATTTTACTGAACTTTTGTTTTTTGGATTTTACATGCTCTCTACTATGACATTGGGCATCGGCCTTGGCAGACGACGTTGATGGCATTTTATCGTCTCGGCCATGACTAGTGGCAGCAGCTTCAGCACGAGGTGGAAGTGGATCTTGATCTTTCCCTATTTTAACCTCCACATTTTTGTTCTCCATTTTTTAATGTGTGGAATTATATGCCAGTATCAATAGCAATGGCCTACTACTATATATACTGCGCACACTAAAATGCACTACAGGTATAGAATGTAGATGGATAGTATACTTAATGACGACACAGAGGTAGGTACAGCAGTAGCCTTCCGTACCGTACTGCTATATATAGTATACTGGTGGTCACTGTGTCAGCAAACTGCAAAACTAAAATGCACCACAGGTATAGAATGTAGATGGATAGTATACTTAATGACGACACAGAGGTAGGTACAGCAGTGGCCTTCCGTACCGTACTGCTATATATAGTATACTGGTGGTCACTGTGTCAGCAAACTGCAAAACTAAAATGCACCACAGGTATAGAATGTAGATGGATAGTATACTTAATGACGACACAGAGGTAGGTACAGCAGTGGCCTTCCGTACCGTACTGCTATATATACTGGTGGTCACTGTGTCAGCAAACTGCACAACTGAAATGCACCACAGGTATAGAATTAGAATGTAGATGGATAGTATACTTAATGACGACACAGAGGTAGGTACAGCAGTGGCCTTCCGTACCGTACTGCTATATATACTGGTGGTCACTGTGTCAGCAAAACTCTGCACTGTACTCCTCCTATATAATATTATACTGGTGGTCCCGACTCCCCAGTCCCCACAATAAAGCAGCACACTGAGCACAGATATGGAGTGTTTTTCAGGCAGACAACGTATACTGGTGGTCACTGTCAGCAAAACTCTGCACTGTACTCCTGCTATATAATACAGCTGCTCCCCAGTCCCCACAATTAAGCAGTGTGAGCACAGATATATGCAGCACACTGAGCACAGATATGGAGCGTTTTTTTCAGGCAGAGAACGGATAACTGGTGGTCACTGATCAGCAAAACTCTGCACTGTACTCCTCCTATATTATACAGCTGCTCCCCAGTCCTCCCCACAATTAAGCAATAAAGCACAATCAAGTTCAACAATAACGGAGAGGACGCCAGCTCCGTCCTCTCCCTAACATTTCCAATGCACGAGTGTAAAATGGCGGCGACGCGCGGCTGCTTATATAGAATCCGAATCTCGCGAGAATCCGACAGCGGGATGATGACGTTCGGGCGCGCTCGGGTTAACCGAGCCATACGGGAGAATCCGAGTATGGCTCGGACCCGTGTAAAAAGGGTGAAGTTCGGGGGGGTTCGGTTTCCGAGGAACCGAACCCGCTCATCACTAATTCAGACCTGATCGCTAGCAAGCGATTTTTGCACTGCTGATCAGATAGTCACCGCCTACAGGGGAAGTGTATTTTAGCTGTGCAGGTGTGTGAATGCATGTGTAGCAGAGCTGTACAAACAGATTTTGTGCAGTCTCTGCGCAGCCCAGGACTTACTCAGCCGCTGAGATCACATCAGCCTGTCCGGGACCGGAATTGACGTCAGGAACCCTCCCTGTAAACGTATGGACAGACACACCTGCGTTTTTCCAGACACTCCCTGAAACTGGTCAGTTGACACCCACAAACGCTTTCTTCCTGTCAATCTCCTTGCGATCGCCGGTGTGAATGGATCCATCACACAGACCCATCGCTGAGCGGCAATCCGCTTTGTACCCGTGCAATGCGCCTGTGCATTGCGGTGCATACGCATGCGCAGTTCTGATCTGATCGCTCGCTGTGCAAAAACACACAGCAGGTCTGAATTACCCCCCATAGATCATATTGTAACCATTAATAGGTAAAGATATATAAATTTGTTTTTACTCATGAATTTGGACTATTGGGGGATTTCCGTTATATTTTAATGATTTAGAATAAAAGTTATATTTAAGAAAAAAATTACTGTAAGAGTGCCCCAACAAATAGTCTCTCTTTTCCCTTATTAGTTATAGTAAGAATAGGCGTAAGGTGGGAGTAAAAACTAGCGTAAAAAGTTGGTGAACTCATTAGGGCTGTGGGAAGTTGTTTAATCCCCTGTATAAATTCTTGTCCACTCTAGAGAGAATTAAGAGAGGTTAACTTGGGTTCTCAGAGTGAGGGTAGTAAAAAATCCCCGTGGAAGTAATTAATAGTGTCTAAGATGAAAAGTAGACTGATCTGATAGGAGGTAATAAAGTTTTGTATAATAGCGTGCAAATTAGTTAGCTACAGTATCTGTACTGGTTTTACAATATTAGCTTCTTTAGGAGAGACAACATAATGTATCCTACAGTATGTTGGACTTGTCTCACTATTAGTATACGAGCCAATGGTTTTCCAGCTTGGTTTAAAAAATACTTGCCAAAACATAGATAGGGCTGCTTGAGTCTTAGACAGGAGGAGCTTTTAGATCTGGCTACAAGGTGAACTTAAATCCAACAATACTTGGATGCTGTTGATTAATGGGGATGGTCTTATGTGACCAGCGGTCAGGAGACTGCCAGTCACAATACCGACCACTACATCCCGCCCGCTGTAAATCCCGCCGTCGGCATGTCGACCAACAGGGACTATTACCTGGTCACGACAACCATAGATTGGGAATAGAACCTGTGGCGAGTGCAGCAAGTCACCAAACCCACTCTGTTGCGAGTGTAGCAAGCCGGCAAGGGGCCTCGTTGCACTCCCCCCCTCCCCCCGGTGGCCATCTCACAGCCGGGTTAGCCGGTCACACATACCCAACCTGATTAATGGTCTACATCAAGGAAAGTTTAGATTCCAAATCTGTCTAAAGCTGTGTAGCTGACTGCCTTGCACTGGTTTGAATGGCAGATACAAGCTGCCCCTAGGAGATCTGAGACATGGGGCTCCAGGGCACTACAGAGCAGAAGGAGAGGCATACCGCAATCAACCCACCACTCGAAACTACAGCTTCGAGACCAGCAGCAAGCCTGAGATGGAACTCTTCCACCCAGGCATCCGTGAGAGCTGTGCCACTGTTGATGAGACCACAGAGGTCAACGGGGGCCAAATGGATGTGCACGGATGGAAAAAATCTCCTGCAGGATCCCAGGACTGCAGGCAAAGTTAGGACCTGTGTCAGTCCATCTGAGTCTACTGGTGTGCTTTGGGGTAAGCAGAAAAGCTCTTTGTCTTACAAGTCTGAGAGCCCCACAGCCACTGTTTTGCCATGGAGAAACAGGATAGCACCAAATTAGTAATGCTGCATATGGCACTGCTGGGGATGAATCCTAAGGATCCATCTCCCAGAAACTTATTGAAAAGTAGCTAATTGGCTACCATGGCTAGTGCCAATAAAAGATGATGTTGGCTCATGGGACCAAGTTCCAGAATGCACTTGGCAAATTTGGCATTTCAGTAGTCCCTATAAAAACCATGATGGCTGCTTTTTCGATCAACAAAATATACATTCAGGGAATAATTAGTATTTGTGGGTAGCCACCCGAAAATGGGTGTTTTGGGGGTATGTCCTATAAACATTTTTTGATAAATATGCCTCTTAGAATCTTGAATACGTTTCCATGTGCCATCTCTTATGAGCAGCATCTTTACTTGTAATTTGCATAGCTGACATCTAGGGGTATACTGTATTTACTAAAGAACAGTGTTTTTGAAATGGAGATGTTCCCCATAACAACCAACCAGATTATACTTATCATTTATCTAGAAACTTTTAGATGATAATACTGTAGCTAGAATCTGATTGGTTGCTATGGGCAACATCTCCACTTCAAAAAACTTTAGCAAATATACCCCTTAGAGTGTTTGATTCTTTCTGCAGTCATGGGCCCATAACATGTTCACAGAGGCACATATAGGGCCAATAAGTGCTGTAAAGCAGATAGGATCACTATGTTGAAGAAAATACAGGTTGAGTAGCAGGCTGCAATCCTAACTTGCTGCTCTCACTTGCTGCTAACTTGCTGCTCTTCTCATAGAGAGTAAAGAAGGGACTAGAACAAACTGGGTAACACACATCCCCTTAACTACCTCTTTTTACAGTACTACAATATAATACTGACGCATGAGGATAGCCCCAGTATGTATAATGGAACACAGTTGAGGAGTGGTTGCAATAACAAAATGACACAAATGT